>NW_027362761.1:803174807-803774807 GCF_046119375.1 Phyllobates terribilis
TTATGTTTTCTCAACCCCTGCCTTCTGGATTCACCATCCACTCTGAAAAAAAAGCTCAATTCCATTGTGATCGAAAAGAAAACGTCCCACCAACACACTGTGGTGTTCCTTTACAAAGCCTTCTATACTTTCTGGCGATGGGAAGGAGGAGGAAGAGTGAGGAGCAATGTGAGAAAACAGGCAGAAAGACCCACGGAAACATTGTGCTGAGCTTAATCGCAAGTCTTTGACCGTAACTCAGAGCTGGATTCACATCTACACTGATTACTATTGCTCTAGAATTTACTCCACACTTCGGCTCCTTTGGTCTGTGCGTTGAGGAATGAAGTCCAGGAAACCTAAGCTCACTCCTTAATTGGGGATGTAGCTCAGTGGTAGAGCGCACGCTTTGCATGTGTGAGGCCCCGGGTTCAATCCCCGGCATCTCCATGGCTTGCATTCATGTGCAAGGAATACGCTTCCTACTGTCGCATCTTTTTTCGAACAATTATCTTGTTCCTGAAGTCGCAGTGTCAAATCAGTACTTGTGTGCGCTCTGCTCTACTCTACTCTGCTCACAGACTTTTGGGGATGTAGCTCAGTGGTAGAGCACATGCTTCGCATGTATGAGGTCCTGGGTTCAATCCCCAGCATCTCCAACCTTTTTCAAATATGGCAGCAAATGCTTGGCCAACACACTCAAGCTTAGTGGCAAGACTCCCAAGGAATTTCTGTCACTCAAACCGCTTTTCTTTGGCATTTCACGTAGCAGGAATAGGCTTTTTCTCTTCCAGATTTTAAAGACTGCATACAACCCTACGGCATGGGCAACATTTTACCACTCAGTAAAGTGACATAAATGGGAACTGTACTTTCAACCAACTTTGCTTACATCAATAGTACAGGCGAATATAAGAAACTAGGTAATATATATTATCAAACAAATTGGCTTTTTCTCCACTTAACAGCTTATGTTTTCTCAACCCCTGCCTTCTGGATTCACCATCCACTCTGAAAAAAAAGCTCAATTCCATTGTGATCGAAAAGAAAACGTCCCACCAACACACCGTGGTGTTCCTTTACAAAGCCTTCTATACTTTCTGGCGATGGGAAGGAGGAGGAAGAGTGAGGAGCAATGTGAGAAAACAGGCAGAAAGACCCACGGAAACATTGTGCTGAGCTTAATCGCAAGTCTTTGACCGTAACTCAGAGCTGGATTCACATCTACACTGATTACTATTGCTCTAGAATTTACTCCACACTTCGGCTCCTTTGGTCTGTGCGTTGAGGAATGAAGTCCAGGAAACCTAAGCTCACTCCTAAATTGGGGATGTAGCTCAGTGGTAGAGCGCACGCTTTGCATGTGTGAGGCCCCGCGTTCAATCCCCGGCATCTTCATGGCTTGCATTCATGTGCAAGGAATACGCTTCCTACTGTCGCATCTTTTTTCGAACAATTATCTTGTTCCTGAAGTCGCAGTGTCAAATCAGTACTTGTGTGCGCTCTGCTCTTCTCTACTCTACTCTGCTCACAGACTTTTGGGGATGTAGCTCAGTGGTAGAGCGCATGCTTCGCATGTATGAGGGCCTGGGTTCAATCCCCAGCATCTCCAACCTTTTTCAAATATGGCAGCAAATGCTTGGCTAACACACTCAAGCTTAGTGGCAAGACTCCCAAGGAATTTCTGTCACTCAAACCGCTTTTCTTTGGCATTTCACGTAGCAGGAATAGGCTTTTTCTCTTCCAGATTTTAAAGACTGCATACAACCCTACGGCATGGACAACATTTTACCACTCAGTAAAGTGACATAAATGGGAACTGTACTTTCAACCAACTTTGCTTACATCAATAGTACAGGCGAATATAAGAAACTAGGTAATATATATTATCAAACAAATTGGCTTTTTCTCCACTTAACAGCTTATGTTTTCTCAACCCCTGCCTTCTGGATTCACCATCCACTCTGAAAAAAAAGCTCAATTCCATTGTGATCGAAAAGAAAACGTCCCACCAACACACCGTGGTGTTCCTTTACAAAGCCTTCTATACTTTCTGGCGATGGGAAGGAGGAGGAAGAGTGAGGAGCAATGTGAGAAAACAGGCAGAAAGACCCACGGAAACATTGTGCTGAGCTTAATCGCAAGTCTTTGACCGTAACTCAGAGCTGGATTCACATCTACACTGATTACTATTGCTCTAGAATTTACTCCACACTTCGGCTCCTTTGGTCTGTGCGTTGAGGAATGAAGTCCAGGAAACCTAAGCTCACTCCTAAATTGGGGATGTAGCTCAGTGGTAGAGCGCACGCTTTGCATGTGTGAGGCCCCGGGTTCAATCCCCGGCATCTCCATGGCTTGCATTCATGTGCAAGGAATACGCTTCCTACTGTCGCATCTTTTTTCGAACAATTATCTTGTTCCTGAAGTCGCAGTGTCAAATCAGTACTTGTGTGCGCTCTGCTCTACTCTACTCTGCTCACAGACTTTTGGGGATGTAGCTCAGTGGTAGAGCACATGCTTCGCATGTATGAGGTCCTGGGTTCAATCCCCAGCATCTCCAACCTTTTTCAAATATGGCAGCAAATGCCTGGCTAACACACTCAAGCTTAGTGGCAAGACTCCCAAGGAATTTCTGTCACTCAAACCGCTTTTCTTTGGCATTTCACGTAGCAGGAATAGGCTTTTTCTCTTCCAGATTTTAAAGACTGCATACAACCCTACGGCATGGGCAACATTTTACCACTCAGTAAAGTGACATAAATGGGAACTGTACTTTCAACCAACTTTGCTTACATCAATAGTACAGGCGAATATAAGAAACTAGGTAATATATATTATCAAACAAATTGGCTTTTTCTCCACTTAACAGCTTATGTTTTCTCAACCCCTGCCTTCTGGATTCACCATCCACTCTGAAAAAAAAGCTCAATTCCATTGTGATCGAAAAGAAAACGTCCCACCAACACACCGTGGTGTTCCTTTACAAAGCCTTCTATACTTTCTGGCGATGGGAAGGAGGAGGAAGAGTGAGGAGCAATGTGAGAAAACAGGCAGAAAGACCCACGGAAACATTGTGCTGAGCTTAATCGCAAGTCTTTGACCGTAACTCAGAGCTGGATTCACATCTACACTGATTACTATTGCTCTAGAATTTACTCCACACTTCGGCTCCTTTGGTCTGTGCGTTGAGGAATGAAGTCCAGGAAACCTAAGCTCACTCCTAAATTGGGGATGTAGCTCAGGGGTAGAGCGCACGCTTTGCATGTGTGAGGCCCCGGGTTCAATCCCCGGCATCTCCATGGCTTGCATTCATGTGCAAGGAATACGCTTCCTACTGTCGCATCTTTTTTCGAACAATTATCTTGTTCCTGAAGTCGCAGTGTCAAATCAGTACTTGTGTGCGCTCTGCTCTACTCTACTCTGCTCACAGACTTTTGGGGATGTAGCTCAGTGGTAGAGCACATGTTTCGCATGTATGAGGTCCTGGGTTCAAGCAGCAAATGCTTGGCTAACACACTCAAGCTTAGTGGCAAGACTCCCAAGGAATTTCTGTCACTCAAACCGCTTTTCTTTGGCATTTCACGTAGCAGGAATAGGCTTTTTCTCTTCCAGATTTTAAAGACTGCATACAACCCTACGGCATGGGCAACATTTTACCACTCAGTAAAGTGACATAAATGGGAACTGTACTTTCAACCAACTTTGCTTACATCAATAGTACAGGCGAATATAAGAAACTAGGTAATATATATTATCAAACAAATTGGCTTTTTCTCCACTTAACAGCTTATGTTTTCTCAACCCCTGCCTTCTGGATTCACCATCCACTCTGAAAAAAAAGCTCAATTCCATTGTGATCGAAAAGAAAACGTCCCACCAACACACCGTGGTGTTCCTTTACAAAGCCTTCTATACTTTCTGGCGATGGGAAGGAGGAGGAAGAGTGAGGAGCAATGTGAGAAAACAGGCAGAAAGACCCACGGAAACATTGTGCTGAGCTTAATCGCAAGTCTTTGACCGTAACTCAGAGCTGGATTCACATCTACACTGATTACTATTGCTCTAGAATTTACTCCACACTTCGGCTCCTTTGGTCTGTGCGTTGAGGAATGAAGTCCAGGAAACCTAAGCTCACTCCTAAATTGGGGATGTAGCTCAGGGGTAGAGCGCACGCTTTGCATGTGTGAGGCCCCGGGTTCAATCCCCGGCATCTCCATGGCTTGCATTCATGTGCAAGGAATACGCTTCCTACTGTCGCATCTTTTTTCGAACAATTATCTTGTTCCTGAAGTCGCAGTGTCAAATCAGTACTTGTGTGCGCTCTGCTCTACTCTACTCTGCTCACAGACTTTTGGGGATGTAGCTCAGTGGTAGAGCACATGTTTCGCATGTATGAGGTCCTGGGTTCAATCCCCAGCATCTCCAACCTTTTTCAAATATGGCAGCAAATGCTTGGCTAACACACTCAAGCTTAGTGGCAAGACTCCCAAGGAATTTCTGTCACTCAAACCGCTTTTCTTTGGCATTTCACGTAGCAGGAATAGGCTTTTTCTCTTCCAGATTTTAAAGACTGCATACAACCCTACGGCATGGGCAACATTTTACCACTCAGTAAAGTGACATAAATGGGAACTGTACTTTCAACCAACTTTGCTTACATCAATAGTACAGGCGAATATAAGAAACTAGGTAATATATATTATCAAACAAATTGGCTTTTTCTCCACTTAACAGCTTATGTTTTCTCAACCCCTGCCTTCTGGATTCACCATCCACTCTGAAAAAAAAGCTCAATTCCATTGTGATCGAAAAGAAAACGTCCCACCAACACACCGTGGTGTTCCTTTACAAAGCCTTCTATACTTTCTGGCGATGGGAAGGAGGAGGAAGAGTGAGGAGCAATGTGAGAAAACAGGCAGAAAGACCCACGGAAACATTGTGCTGAGCTTAATCGCAAGTCTTTGACCGTAACTCAGAGCTGGATTCACATCTACACTGATTACTATTGCTCTAGAATTTACTCCACACTTCGGCTCCTTTGGTCTGTGCGTTGAGGAATGAAGTCCAGGAAACCTAAGCTCACTCCTTAATTGGGGATGTAGCTCAGTGGTAGAGCGCACGCTTTGCATGTGTGAGGCCCTGGGTTCAATCCCCGGCATCTCCCTGGCTTGCATTCATGTGCAAGGAATACGCTTCCTACTGTCGCATCTTTTTTCGAACAATTATCTTGTTCCTGAAGTCGCAGTGTCAAATCAGTACTTGTGTGCGCTCTGCTCTACTCTACTCTGCTCACAGACTTTTGGGGATGTAGCTCAGTGGTAGAGCACATGCTTCGCATGTATGAGGTCCTGGGTTCAATCCCCAGCATCTCCAACCTTTTTCAAATATGGCAGCAAATGCTTGGCTAACACACTCAAGCTTAGTGGCAAGACTCCCAAGGAATTTCTGTCACTCAAACCGCTTTTCTTTGGCATTTCACGTAGCAGGAATAGGCTTTTTCTCTTCCAGATTTTAAAGACTGCATACAACCCTACGGCATGGGCAACATTTTACCACTCAGTAAAGTGACATAAATGGGAACTGTACTTTCAACCAACTTTGCTTACATCAATAGTACAGGCGAATATAAGAAACTAGGTAATATATATTATCAAACAAATTGGCTTTTTCTCCACTTAACAGCTTATGTTTTCTCAACCCCTGCCTTCTGGATTCACCATCCACTCTGAAAAAAAAGCTCAATTCCATTGTGATCGAAAAGAAAACGTCCCACCAACACACCGTGGTGTTCCTTTACAAAGCCTTCTATACTTTCTGGCGATGGGAAGGAGGAGGAAGAGTGAGGAGCAATGTGAGAAAACAGGCAGAAAGACCCACGGAAACATTGTGCTGAGCTTAATCGCAAGTCTTTGACCGTAACTCAGAGCTGGATTCACATCTACACTGATTACTATTGCTCTAGAATTTACTCCACACTTCGGCTCCTTTGGTCTGTGCGTTGAGGAATGAAGTCCAGGAAACCTAAGCTCACTCCTAAATTGGGGATGTAGCTCAGTGGTAGAGCGCACGCTTTGCATGTGTGAGGCCCCGCGTTCAATCCCCGGCATCTTCATGGCTTGCATTCATGTGCAAGGAATACGCTTCCTACTGTCGCATCTTTTTTCGAACAATTATCTTGTTCCTGAAGTCGCAGTGTCAAATCAGTACTTGTGTGCGCTCTGCTCTTCTCTACTCTACTCTGCTCACAGACTTTTGGGGATGTAGCTCAGTGGTAGAGCGCATGCTTCACATGTATGAGGGCCTGGGTTCAATCCCCAGCATCTCCAACCTTTTTCAAATATGGCAGCAAATGCTTGGCTAACACACTCAAGCTTAGTGGCAAGACTCCCAAGGAATTTCTGTCACTCAAACCGCTTTTCTTTGGCATTTCACGTAGCAGGAATAGGCTTTTTCTCTTCCAGATTTTAAAGACTGCATACAACCCTACGGCATGGGCAACATTTTACCACTCAGTAAAGTGACATAAATGGGAACTGTACTTTCAACCAACTTTGCTTACATCAATAGTACAGGCGAATATAAGAAACTAGGTAATATATATTATCAAACAAATTGGCTTTTTCTCCACTTAACAGCTTATGTTTTCTCAACCCCTGCCTTCTGGATTCACCATCCACTCTGAAAAAAAAGCTCAATTCCATTGTGATCGAAAAGAAAACGTCCCACCAACACACCGTGGTGTTCCTTTACAAAGCCTTCTATACTTTCTGGCGATGGGAAGGAGGAGGAAGAGTGAGGAGCAATGTGAGAAAACAGGCAGAAAGACCCACGGAAACATTGTGCTGAGCTTAATCGCAAGTCTTTGACCGTAACTCAGAGCTGGATTCACATCTACACTGATTACTATTGCTCTAGAATTTACTCCACACTTCGGCTCCTTTGGTCTGTGCGTTGAGGAATGAAGTCCAGGAAACCTAAGCTCACTCCTAAATTGGGGATGTAGCTCAGTGGTAGAGCGCACGCTTTGCATGTGTGAGGCCCCGGGTTCAATCCCCGGCATCTCCATGGCTTGCATTCATGTGCAAGGAATACGCTTCCTACTGTCGCATCTTTTTTCGAACAATTATCTTGTTCCTGAAGTCGCAGTGTCAAATCAGTACTTGTGTGCGCTCTGCTCTACTCTACTCTGCTCACAGACTTTTGGGGATGTAGCTCAGTGGTAGAGCACATGCTTCGCATGTATGAGGTCCTGGGTTCGATCCCCAGCATCTCCAACCTTTTTCAAATATGGCAGCAAATGCCTGGCTAACACACTCAAGCTTAGTGGCAAGACTCCCAAGGAATTTCTGTCACTCAAACCGCTTTTCTTTGGCATTTCACGTAGCAGGAATAGGCTTTTTCTCTTCCAGATTTTAAAGACTGCATACAACCCTACGGCATGGGCAACATTTTACCACTCAGTAAAGTGACATAAATGGGAACTGTACTTTCAACCAACTTTGCTTACATCAATAGTACAGGCGAATATAAGAAACTAGGTAATATATATTATCAAACAAATTGGCTTTTTCTCCACTTAACAGCTTATGTTTTCTCAACCCCTGCCTTCTGGATTCACCATCCACTCTGAAAAAAAAGCTCAATTCCATTGTGATCGAAAAGAAAACGTCCCACCAACACACCGTGGTGTTCCTTTACAAAGCCTTCTATACTTTCTGGCGATGGGAAGGAGGAGGAAGAGTGAGGAGCAATGTGAGAAAACAGGCAGAAAGACCCACGGAAACATTGTGCTGAGCTTAATCGCAAGTCTTTGACCGTAACTCAGAGCTGGATTCACATCTACACTGATTACTATTGCTCTAGAATTTACTCCACACTTCGGCTCCTTTGGTCTGTGCGTAGAGGAATGAAGTCCAGGAAACCTAAGCTCACTCCTAAATTGGGGATGTAGCTCTGTGGTAGAGCGCACGCTTTGCATGTGTGAGGCCCCGGGTTCAATCCCCGGCATCTCCATGGCTTGCATTCATGTGCAAGGAATACGCTTCCTACTGTCGCATCTTTTTTCGAACAATTATCTTGTTCCTGAAGTCGCAGTGTCAAATCAGTACTTGTGTGCGCTCTGCTCTACTCTACTCTGCTCATAGACTTTTGGGGATGTAGCTCAGTGGTAGAGCACATGCTTCGCATGTATGAGGTCCTGGGTTCAATCCCCAGCATCTCCAACCTTTTTCAAATATGGCAGCAAATGCTTGGCTAACACACTCAAGCTTAGTGGCAAGACTCCCAAGGAATTTCTGTCACTCAAACCGCTTTTCTTTGGCATTTCACGTAGCAGGAATAGGCTTTTTCTCTTCCAGATTTTAAAGACTGCATACAACCCTACGGCATGGGCAACATTTTACCACTCAGTAAAGTGACATAAATGGGAACTGTACTTTCAACCAACTTTGCTTACATCAATAGTACAGGCGAATATAAGAAACTAGGTAATATATATTATCAAACAAATTGGCTTTTTCTCCACTTAACAGCTTATGTTTTCTCAACCCCTGCCTTCTGGATTCACCATCCACTCTGAAAAAAAAGCTCAATTCCATTGTGATCGAAAAGAAAACGTCCCACCAACACACCGTGGTGTTCCTTTACAAAGCCTTCTATACTTTCTGGCGATGGGAAGGAGGAGGAAGAGTGAGGAGCAATGTGAGAAAACAGGCAGAAAGACCCACGGAAACATTGTGCTGAGCTTAATCGCAAGTCTTTGACCGTAACTCAGAGCTGGATTCACATCTACACTGATTACTATTGCTCTAGAATTTACTCCACACTTCGGCTCCTTTGGTCTGTGCGTTGAGGAATGAAGTCCAGGAAACCTAAGCTCACTCCTAAATTGGGGATGTAGCTCAGAGGTAGAGCGCACGCTTTGCATGTGTAAGGCCCCGGGTTCAATCCCCGGCATCTCCATGGCTTGCATTCATGTGCAAGGAATACGCTTCCTACTGTCGCCTCTTTTTTTGAACAATTATCTTGTTCCTGAAGTCGCAGTGTCAAATCAGTACTTGTGTGCGCTCTGCTCTACTCTACTCTGCTCACAGACTTTTGGGGATGTAGCTCAGTGGTAGAGCACATGCTTCGCATGTATGAGGTCCTGGGTTCAATCCCCAGCATCTCCAACCTTTTACAAATATGGCAGCAAATGCTTGGCTAACACACTCAAGCTTAGTGGCAAGACTCCCAAGGAATTTCTGTCACTCAAACCGCTTTTCTTTGGCATTTCACGTAGCAGGAATAGGCTTTTTCTCTTCCAGATTTTAAAGACTGCATACAACCCTACGGCATGGGCAACATTTTACCACTCAGTAAAGTGACATAAATGGGAACTGTACTTTCAACCAACTTTGCTTACATCAATAGTACAGGCGAATATAAGAAACTAGGTAATATATATTATCAAACAAATTGGCTTTTTCTCCACTTAACAGCTTATGTTTTCTCAACCCCTGCCTTCTGGATTCACCATCCACTCTGAAAAAAAAGCTCAATTCCATTGTGATCGAAAAGAAAACGTCCCACCAACACACCGTGGTGTTCCTTTACAAAGCCTTTTATACTTTCTGGCGATGGGAAGGAGGAGGAAGAGTGAGGAGCAATGTGAGAAAACAGGCAGAAAGACCCACGGAAACATTGTGCTGAGCTTAATCGCAAGTCTTTGACCGTAACTCAGAGCTGGATTCACATCTACACTGATTACTATTGCTCTAGAATTTACTCCACACTTCGGCTCCTTTGGTCTGTGCGTTGAGGAATGAAGTCCAGGAAACCTAAGCTCACTCCTAAATTGGGGATGTAGCTCAGTGGTAGAGCGCACGCTTTGCATGTGTGAGGCCCCGCGTTCAATCCTCGGCATCTTCATGGCTTGCATTCATGTGCAAGGAATACGCTTCCTACTGTCGCATCTTTTTTCGAACAATTATCTTGTTCCTGAAGTCGCAGTGTCAAATCAGTACTTGTGTGCGCTCTGCTCTTCTCTACTCTACTCTGCTCACAGACTTTTGGGGATGTAGCTCAGTGGTAGAGCGCATGCTTCGCATGTATGAGGGCCTGGGTTCAATCCCCAGCATCTCCAACCTTTTTCAAATATGGCAGCAAATGCTTGGCTAACACACTCAAGCTTAGTGGCAAGACTCCCAAGGAATTTCTGTCACTCAAACCGCTTTTCTTTGGCATTTCACGTAGCAGGAATAGGCTTTTTCTCTTCCAGATTTTAAAGACTGCATACAACCCTACGGCATGGGCAACATTTTACCACTCAGTAAAGTGACATAAATGGGAACTGTACTTTCAACCAACTTTGCTTACATCAATAGTACAGGCGAATATAAGAAACTAGGTAATATATATTATCAAACAAATTGGCTTTTTCTCCACTTAACAGCTTATGTTTTCTCAACCCCTGCCTTCTGGATTCACCATCCACTCTGAAAAAAAAGCTCAATTCCATTGTGATCGAAAAGAAAACGTCCCACCAACACACCGTGGTGTTCCTTTACAAAGCCTTCTATACTTTCTGGCGATGGGAAGGAGGAGGAAGAGTGAGGAGCAATGTGAGAAAACAGGCAGAAAGACCCACGGAAACATTGTGCTGAGCTTAATCGCAAGTCTTTGACCGTAACTCAGAGCTGGATTCACATCTACACTGATTACTATTGCTCTAGAATTTACTCCACACTTCGGCTCCTTTGGTCTGTGCGTTGAGGAATGAAGTCCAGGAAACCTAAGCTCACTCCTAAATTGGGGATGTAGCTCAGTGGTAGAGCGCACGCTTTGCATGTGTGAGGCCCCGGGTTCAATCCCCGGCATCTCCATGGCTTGCATTCATGTGCAAGGAATACGCTTCCTACTGTCGCATCTTTTTTCGAACAATTATCTTGTTCCTGAAGTCGCAGTGTCAAATCAGTACTTGTGTGCGCTCTGCTCTACTCTACTCTGCTCACAGACTTTTGGGGATGTAGCTCAGTGGTAGAGCACATGCTTCGCATGTATGAGGTCCTGGGTTCGATCCCCAGCATCTCCAACCTTTTTCAAATATGGCAGCAAATGCCTGGCTAACACACTCAAGCTTAGTGGCAAGACTCCCAAGGAATTTCTGTCACTCAAACCGCTTTTCTTTGGCATTTCACGTAGCAGGAATAGGCTTTTTCTCTTCCAGATTTTAAAGACTGCATACAACCCTACGGCATGGGCAACATTTTACCACTCAGTAAAGTGACATAAATGGGAACTGTACTTTCAACCAACTTTGCTTACATCAATAGTACAGGCGAATATAAGAAACTAGGTAATATATATTATCAAACAGATTGGCTTTTTCTCCACTTAACAGCTTATGTTTTCTCAACCCCTGCCTTCTGGATTCACCATCCACTCTGAAAAAAAAGCTCAATTCCATTGTGATCGAAAAGAAAACGTCCCACCAACACACCGTGGTGTTCCTTTACAAAGCCTTCTATACTTTCTGGCGATGGGAAGGAGGAGGAAGAGTGAGGAGCAATGTGAGAAAACAGGCAGAAAGACCCACGGAAACATTGTGCTGAGCTTAATCGCAAGTCTTTGACCGTAACTCAGAGCTGGATTCACATCTACACTGATTACTATTGCTCTAGAATTTACTCCACACTTCGGCTCCTTTGGTCTGTGCGTTGAGGAATGAAGTCCAGGAAACCTAAGCTCACTCCTAAATTGGGGATGTATCTCTGTGGTAGAGCGCACGCTTTGCATGTGTGAGGCCCCGGGTTCAATCCCCGGCATCTCCATGGCTTGCATTCATGTGCAAGGAATACGCTTCCTACTGTCGCATCTTTTTTCGAACAATTATCTTGTTCCTGAAGTCGCAGTGTCAAATCAGTACTTGTGTGCGCTCTGCTCTACTCTACTCTGCTCACAGACTTTTGGGGATGTAGCTCAGTGGTAGAGCACATGCTTCGCATGTATGAGGTCCTGGGTTCAATCCCCAGCATCTCCAACCTTTTTCAAATATGGCAGCAAATGCCTGGCTAACACACTCAAGCTTAGTGGCAAGACTCCCAAGGAATTTCTGTCACTCAAACCGCTTTTCTTTGGCATTTCACGTAGCAGGAATAGGCTTTTTCTCTTCCAGATTTTAAAGACTGCATACAACCCTACGGCATGGGCAACATTTTACCACTCAGTAAAGTGACATAAATGGGAACTGTACTTTCAACCAACTTTGCTTACATCAATAGTACAGGCGAATATAAGAAACTAGGTAATATATATTATCAAACAAATTGGCTTTTTCTCCACTTAACAGCTTATGTTTTCTCAACCCCTGCCTTCTGGATTCACCATCCACTCTGAAAAAAAAGCTCAATTCCATTGTGATCGAAAAGAAAACGTCCCACCAACACACCGTGGTGTTCCTTTACAAAGCCTTCTATACTTTCTGGCGATGGGAAGGAGGAGGAAGAGTGAGGAGCAATGTGAGAAAACAGGCAGAAAGACCCACGGAAACATTGTGCTGAGCTTAATCGCAAGTCTTTGACCGTAACTCAGAGCTGGATTCACATCTACACTGATTACTATTGCTCTAGAATTTACTTCACACTTCGGCTCCTTTGGTCTGTGTGTTGAGGAATGAAGTCCAGGAAACCTAAGCTCACTCCTAAATTGGGGATGTAGCTCAGTGGTAGAGCGCACGCTTTGCATGTGTGAGGCCCCGGGTTCAATCCCTGGCATCTCCATGGCTTGCATTCATGTGCAAGGAATACGCTTCCTACTGTCGCATCTTTTTTCGAACAATTATCTTGTTCCTGAAGTCGCAGTGTCAAATCAGTACTTGTGTGCGCTCTGCTCTACTCTACTCTGCTCACAGACTTTTGGGGATGTAGCTCAGTGGTAGAGCGCATGCTTCGCATGTATGAGGTCCTGGGTTCAATCCCCAGCATCTCCAACCTTTTTCAAATATGGCAGCAAATGCTTGGCTAACACACTCAAGCTTAGTGGCAAGACTCCCAAGGAATTTCTGTCACTCAAACCGCTTTTCTTTGGCATTTCACGTAGCAGGAATAGGCTTTTTCTCTTCCAGATTTTAAAGACTGCATACAACCCTACGGCATGGGCAACATTTTACCACTCAGTAAAGTGACATAAATGGGAACTGTACTTTCAACCAACTTTGCTTACATCAATAGTACAGGCGAATATAAGAAACTAGGTAATATATATTATCAAACAAATTGGCTTTTTCTCCACTTAACAGCTTATGTTTTCTCAACCCCTGCCTTCTGGATTCACCATCCACTCTGAAAAAAAAGCTCAATTCCATTGTGATCGAAAAGAAAACGTCCCACCAACACACTGTGGTGTTCCTTTACAAAGCCTTCTATACTTTCTGGCGATGGGAAGGAGGAGGAAGAGTGAGGAGCAATGTGAGAAAACAGGCAGAAAGACCCACGGAAACATTGTGCTGAGCTTAATCGCAAGTCTTTGACCGTAACTCAGAGCTGGATTCACATCTACACTGATTACTATTGCTCTAGAATTTACTCCACACTTCGGCTCCTTTGGTCTGTGCGTTGAGGAATGAAGTCCAGGAAACCTAAGCTCACTCCTAAATTGGGGATGTAGCTCAGTGGTAGAGCGCACGCTTTGCATGTGTGAGGCCCCGGGTTCAATCCCCGGCATCTACATGGCTTGCATTCATGTGCAAGGAATACGCTTCCTACTGTCGCATCTTTTTTCGAACAATTATCTTGTTCCTGAAGTCGCAGTGTCAAATCAGTACTTGTGTGCGCTCTGCTCTACTCTACTCTGCTCACAGACTTTTGGGGATGTAGCTCAGTGGTAGAGCACATGCTTCGCATGTATGAGGTCCTGGGTTCAATCCCCAGCATCTCCAACCTTTTTCAAATATGGCAGCAAATGCTTGGCTAACACACTCAAGCTTAGTGGCAAGACTCCCAAGGAATTTCTGTCACTCAAACCGCTTTTCTTTGGCATTTCACGTAGCAGGAATAGGCTTTTTCTCTTCCAGATTTTAAAGACTGCATACAACCCTACGGCATGGGCAACATTTTACCACTCAGTAAAGTGACATAAATGGGAACTGTACTTTCAACCAACTTTGCTTACATCAATAGTACAGGCGAATATAAGAAACTAGGTAATATATATTATCAAACAAATTGGCTTTTTCTCCACTTAACAGCTTATGTTTTCTCAACCCCTGCCTTCTGGATTCACCATCCACTCTGAAAAAAAAGCTCAATTCCATTGTGATCGAAAAGAAAACGTCCCACCAACGCACCGTGGTGTTCCTTTACAAAGCCTTCTATACTTTCTGGCGATGGGAAGGAGGAGGAAGAGTGAGGAGCAATGTGAGAAAACAGGCAGAAAGACCCACGGAAACATTGTGCTGAGCTTAATCGCAAGTCTTTGACCGTAACTCAGAGCTGGATTCACATCTACACTGATTACTATTGCTCTAGAATTTACTCCACACTTCGGCTCCTTTGGTCTGTGCGTTGAGGAATGAAGTCCAGGAAACCTAAACTCACTCCTAAATTGGGGATGTAGCTCAGTGGTAGAGCGCACGCTTTGCATGTGTGAGGTCCCGGGTTCAATCCCCGGCATCTCCATGGCTTGCATTCATGTGCAAGGAATACGCTTCCTACTGTCGCATCTTTTTTCGAACAATTATCTTGTTCCTGAAGTCGCAGTGTCAAATCAGTACTTGTGTGCGCTCTGCTCTACTCTACTCTACTCTGCTCACAGACTTTTGGGGATGTAGCTCAGTGGTAGAGCACATGCTTCGCATGTATGAGGTCCTGGGTTCAATCCCCAGCATCTCCAACCTCTTTCAAATATGGCAGCAAATGCTTGGCTAACACACTCAAGCTTAGTGGCAAGACTCCCAAGGAATTTCTGTCACTCAAACCGCTTTTCTTTGGCATTTCACGTAGCAGGAATAGGCTTTTTCTCTTCCAGATTTTAAAGACTGCATACAACCCTACGGCATGGGCAACATTTTACCACTCAGTAAAGTGACATAAATGGGAACTGTACTTTCAACCAACTTTGCTTACATCAATAGTACAGGCGAATATAAGAAACTAGGTAATATATATTATCAAACAAATTGGCTTTTTCTCCACTTAACAGCTTATGTTTTCTCAACCCCTGCCTTCTGGATTCACCATCCACTCTGAAAAAAAAGCTCAATTCCATTGTGATCGAAAAGAAAACGTCCCACCAACACACCGTGGTGTTCCTTTACAAAGCCTTCTATACTTTCTGGCGATGGGAAGGAGGAGGAAGAGTGAGGAGCAATGTGAGAAAACAGGCAGAAAGACCCACGGAAACATTGTGCTGAGCTTAATCGCAAGTCTTTGACCGTAACTCAGAGCTGGATTCACATCTACACTGATTACTATTGCTCTAGAATTTACTCCACACTTCGGCTCCTTTGGTCTGTGCGTTGAGGAATGAAGTCCAGGAAACCTAAGCTCACTCCTAAATTGGGGATGTAGCTCAGTGGTAGAGCGCACGCTTTGCATGTGTGAGGCCCCGCGTTCAATCCCCGGCATCTTCATGGCTTGCATTCATGTGCAAGGAATACGCTTCCTACTGTCGCATCTTTTTTCGAACAATTATCTTGTTCCTGAAGTCGCAGTGTCAAATCAGTACTTGTGTGCGCTCTGCTCTTCTCTACTCTACTCTGCTCACAGACTTTTGGGGATGTAGCTCAGTGGTAGAGCGCATGCTTCGCATGTATGAGGGCCTGGGTTCAATCCCCAGCATCTCCAACCTTTTTCAAATATGGCAGCAAATGCTTGGCTAACACACTCAAGCTTAGTGGCAAGACTCCCAAGGAATTTCTGTCACTCAAACCGCTTTTCTTTGGCATTTCACGTAGCAGGAATAGGCTTTTTCTCTTCCAGATTTTAAAGACTGCATACAACCCTACGGCATGGGCAACATTTTACCACTCAGTAAAGTGACATAAATGGGAACTGTACTTTCAACCAACTTTGCTTACATCAATAGTACAGGCGAATATAAGAAACTAGGTAATATATATTATCAAACAAATTGGCTTTTTCTCCACTTAACAGCTTATGTTTTCTCAACCCCTGCCTTCTGGATTCACCATCCACTCTGAAAAAAAAGCTCAATTCCATTGTGATCGAAAAGAAAACGTCCCACCAACACACCGTGGTGTTCCTTTACAAAGCCTTCTATACTTTCTGGCGATGGGAAGGAGGAGGAAGAGTGAGGAGCAATGTGAGAAAACAGGCAGAAAGACCTGTTTCTCAACCCCTGCCTTCTGGATTCACCATCCACTCTGAAAAAAAAGCTCAATTCCATTGTGATCGAAAAGAAAACGTCCCACCAACACACCGTGGTGTTCCTTTACAAAGCCTTCTATACTTTCTGGCGATGGGAAGGAGGAGGAAGAGTGAGGAGCAATGTGAGAAAACAGGCAGAAAGACCCACGGAAACATTGTGCTGAGCTTAATCGCAAGTCTTTGACCGTAACTCAGAGCTGGATTCACATCTACACTGATTACTATTGCTCTAGAATTTACTCCACACTTCGGCTCCTTTGGTCTGTGCGTTGAGGAATGAAGTCCAGGAAACCTAAGCTCACTCCTAAATTGGGGATGTAGCTCAGTGGTAGAGCGCACGCTTTGCATGTGTGAGGCCCCGGGCTCAATCCCCGGCCTCTCCATGGCTTGCATTCATGTGCAAGGAATACGCTTCCTACTGTCGCATCTTTTTTCGAACAATTATCTTGTTCCTGAAGTCGCAGTGTCAAATCAGTACTTGTGTGCGCTCTGCTCTACTCTACTCTGCTCACAGACTTTTGGGGATGTAGCTCAGTGGTAGAGCGCATGCTTCGCATGTATGAGGTCCTGGGTTCAATCCCCAGCATCTCCAACCTTTTTCAAATATGGCAGCAAATGCTTGGCTAACACACTCAAGCTTAGTGGCAAGACTCCCAAGGAATTTCTGTCACTCAAACCGCTTTTCTTTGGCATTTCACGTAGCAGGAATAGGCTTTTTCTCTTCCAGATTTTAAAGACTGCATACAACCCTACGGCATGGGCAACATTTTACCACTCAGTAAAGTGACATAAATGGGAACTGTACTTTCAACCAACTTTGCTTACATCAATAGTACAGGCGAATATAAGAAACTAGGTAATATATATTATCAAACAAATTGGCTTTTTCTCCACTTAACAGCTTATGTTTTCTCAACCCCTGCCTTCTGGATTCACCATCCACTCTGAAAAAAAAGCTCAATTCCATTGTGATCGAAAAGAAAACGTCCCACCAACACACCGTGGTGTTCCTTTACAAAGCCTTCTATACTTTCTGGCGATGGGAAGGAGGAGGAAGAGTGAGGAGCAATGTGAGAAAACAGGCAGAAAGACCCACGGAAACATTGTGCTGAGCTTAATCGCAAGTCTTTGACCGTAACTCAGAGCTGGATTCACATCTACACTGATTACTATTGCTCTAGAATTTACTCCACACTTCGGCTCCTTTGGTCTGTGCGTTGAGGAATGAAGTCCAGGAAACCTAAGCTCACTCCTAAATTGGGGATGTAGCTCAGTGGTAGAGCGCACGCTTTGCATGTGTGAGGCCCCGGGTTCAATCCCCGGCATCTCCATGGCTGGCATTCATGTGCAAGGAATACGCTTCCTACTGTCGCATCTTTTTTCGAACAATTATCTTGTTCCTGAAGTCGCAGTGTCAAATCAGTACTTGTGTGCGCTCTGCTCTACTCTACTCTGCTCACAGACTTTTTGGGGATGTAGCTCAGTGGTAGAGCACATGCTTCGCATGTATGAGGTCCTGGGTTCAATCCCCAGCATCTCCAACCTTTTTCAAATATGGCAGCAAATGCTTGGCTAACACACTCAAGCTTAGTGGCAAGACTCCCAAGGAATTTCTGTCACTCAAACCGCTTTTCTTTGGCATTTCACGTAGCAGGAATAGGCTTTTTCTCTTCCAGATTTTAAAGACTGCATACAACCCTACGGCATGGGCAACATTTTACCACTCAGTAAAGTGACATAAATGGGAACTGTACTTTCAACCAACTTTGCTTACATCAATAGTACAGGCGAATATAAGAAACTAGGTAATATATATTATCAAACAAATTGGCTTTTTCTCCACTTAACAGCTTATGTTTTCTCAACCCCTGCCTTCTGGATTCACCATCCACTCTGAAAAAAAAGCTCAATTCCATTGTGATCGAAAAGAAAACGTCCCACCAACACACCGTGGTGTTCCTTTACAAAGCCTTCTATACTTTCTGGCGATGGGAAGGAGGAGGAAGAGTGAGGAGCAATGTGAGAAAACAGGCAGAAAGACCCACGGAAACATTGTGCTGAGCTTAATCGCAAGTCTTTGACCGTAACTCAGAGCTGGATTCACATCTACACTGATTACTATTGCTCTAGAATTTACTCCACACTTCGGCTCCTTTGGTCTGTGCGTTGAGGAATGAAGTCCAGGAAACCTAAGCTCACTCCTAAATTGGGGATGTAGCTCAGTGGTAGAGCGCACGCTTTGCATGTGTGAGGCCCCGGGTTCAATCCCCGGCATCTCCATGGCTTGCATTCATGTGCAAGGAATACGCTTCCTACTGTCGCATCTTTTTTCGAACAATTATCTTGTTCCTGAAGTCGCAGTGTCAAATCAGTACTTGTGTGCGCTCTGCTCTACTCTACTCTGCTCACAGACTTTTGGGGATGTAGCTCAGTGGTAGAGCGCATGCTTCGCTTGTATGAGGTCCTGGGTTCAATCCCCAGCATCTCCAACCATTTTCCAATATGGCAGCAAATGCTTGGCTAACACACTCAAGCTTAGTGGCAAGACTCCCAAGGAATTTCTGTCACTCAAACCGCTTTTCTTTGGCATTTCACGTAGCAGGAATAGGCTTTTTCTCTTCCAGATTTTAAAAACTGCATACAACCCTACGGCATGGGCAACATTTTACCACTCAGTAAAGTGACATAAATGGGAACTGTACTTTCAACCAACTTTGCTTACATCAATAGTACAGGCGAATATAAGAAACTAGGTAATATATATTATCAAACAAATTGGCTTTTTCTCCACTTAACAGCTTATGTTTTCTCAACCCCTGCCTTCTGGATTCACCATCCACTCTGAAAAAAAAGCTCAATTCCATTGTGATCGAAAAGAAAACGTCCCACCAACACACCGTGGTGTTCCTTTACAAAGCCTTCTATACTTTCTGGCGATGGGAAGGAGGAGGAAGAGTGAGGAGCAATGTGAGAAAACAGGCAGAAAGACCCACGGAAACATTGTGCTGAGCTTAATCGCAAGTCTTTGACCGTAACTCAGAGCTGGATTCACATCTACACTGATTACTATTGCTCTAGAATTTACTCCACACTTCGGCTCCTTTGGTCTGTGCGTTGAGGAATGAAGTCCAGGAAACCTAAGCTCACTCCTAAATTGGGGATGTAGCTCAGTGGTAGAGCGCACGCTTTGCATGTGTGAGGCCCCGGGTTCAATCCCCGGCATCTCCATGGCTTGCATTCATGTGCAAGGAATACGCTTCCTACTGTCGCATCTTTTTTCGAACAATTATCTTGTTCCTGAAGTCGCAGTGTCAAATCAGTACTTGTGTGCGCTCTGCTCTACTCTACTCTGCTCACAGACTTTTGGGGATGTAGCTCAGTGGTAGAGCGCATGCTTCGCTTGTATGAGGTCCTGGGTTCAATCCCCAGCATCTCCAACCATTTTCAAATATGGCAGCAAATGCTTGGCTAACACACTCAAGCTTAGTGGCAAGACTCCCAAGGAATTTCTGTCACTCAAACCGCTTTTCTTTGGCATTTCACGTAGCAGGAATAGGCTTTTTCTCTTCCAGATTTTAAAGACTGCATACAACCCTACGGCATGGGCAACATTTTACCACTCAGTAAAGTGACATAAATGGGAACTGTACTTTCAACTAACTTTGCTTACATCAATAGTACAGGCTAATATAAGAAACTAGGTAATATATATTATCAAACAAATTGACTTTTTCTCCACTTAACAGCTTATGTTTTCTCAACCCCTGCCTTCTGGATTCACCATCCACTCTGAAAAAAAAGCTCAATTCCATTGTGATCGAAAAGAAAACATCCCACCAACACACCGTGGTGTTCCTTTACAAAGCCTTCTATACTTTCTGGCGATGGGAAGGAGGAGGAAGAGTGAGGAGCAATGTGAGAAAACAGGCAGAAAGACCCACGGAAACATTGTGCTGAGCTTAATCGCAAGTCTTTGACCGTAACTCAGAGCTGGATTCACATCTACACTGATTACTATTGCTCTAGAATTTACTCCACACTTCGGCTCCTTTGGTCTGTGCGTTGAGGAATGAAGTCCAGGAAACCTAAGCTCACTCCTAAATTGGGGATGTAGCTCAGTGGTAGAGCGCACGCTTTGCATGTGTGAGGCCCTGGGTTCAATCCCCGGCATCTCCATGGCTTGCATTAATGTGCAAGGAATATGCTTCCTACTGTCGCATCTTTTTTCGAACAATTATCTTGTTCCTGAAGTCGCAGTGTCAAATCAGTACTTGTGTGCGCTCTGCTCTTCTCTACTCTGCTCACAGACTTTTGGGGATGTAGCTCAGTGGTAGAGCACATGCTTTGCATGTATGAGGTCCTGGGTTCAATCCCCAGCATCTCCAACCTTTTTCAAATATGGCAGCAAATGCTTGGCTAACACACTCAAGCTTAGTGGCAAGACTCCCAAGGAATTTCTGTCACTCAAACCGCTTTTCTTTGGCATTTCACGTAGCAGGAATAGGCTTTTTCTCTTCCAGATTTTAAAGACTGCATACAACCCTACGGCATGGGCAACATTTTACCACTCAGTAAAGTGACATAAATGGGAACTGTACTTTCAACCAACTTTGCTTACATCAATAGTACAGGCGAATATAAGAAACTAGGTAATATATATTATCAAACAAATTGGCTTTTTCTCCACTTAACAGCTTATGTTTTCTCAACCCCTGCCTTCTGGATTCACCATCCACTCTGAAAAAAAAGCTCAATTCCATTGTGATCGAAAAGAAAACGTCCCACCAACACACCGTGGTGTTCCTTTACAAAGCCTTCTATACTTTCTGGCGATGGGAAGGAGGAGGAAGAGTGAGGAGCAATGTGAGAAAACAGGCAGAAAGACCCACGGAAACATTGTGCTGAGCTTAATCGCAAGTCTTTGACCGTAACTCAGAGCTGGATTCACATCTACACTGATTACTATTGCTCTAGAATTTACTCCACACTTCGGCTCCTTTGGTCTGTGCGTTGAGGAATGAAGTCCAGGAAACCTAAGCTCACTCCTAAATTGGGGATGTAGCTCAGTGGTAGAGCGCACGCTTTGCATGTGTGAGGCCCCGGTTTCAATCCCCGGCATCTCCATGGCTTGCATTCATGTGCAAGGAATACGCTTCCTACTGTCGCATCTTTTTTCGAACAATTATCTTGTTCCTGAAGTCGCAGTGTCAAATCAGTACTTGTGTGCGCTCTGCTCTACTCTACTCTGCTCACAGACTTTTGGGGATGTAGCTCAGTGGTAGAGCACATGCTTCGCATGTATGAGGTCCTGGGTTCAATCCCCAGCATCTCCAACCTTTTTCAAATATGGCAGCAAATGCTTGGCTAACACACTCAAGCTTAGTGGCAAGACTCCCAAGGAATTTCTGTCACTCAAACCGCTTTTCTTTGGCATTTCACGTAGCAGGAATAGGCTTTTTCTCTTCCAGATTTTAAAGACTGCATACAACCCTACGGCATGGGCAACATTTTACCACTCAGTAAAGTGACATAAATGGGAACTGTACTTTCAACCAACTTTGCTTACATCAATAGTACAGGCGAATATAAGAAACTAGGTAATATATATTATCAAACAAATTGGCTTTTTCTCCACTTAACAGCTTATGTTTTCTCAACCCCTGCCTTCTGGATTCACCATCCACTCTGAAAAAAAAGCTCAATTCCATTGTGATCGAAAAGTTAACGTCCCACCAACACACCGTGGTGTTCCTTTACAAAGCCTTCTATACTTTCTGGCGATGGGAAGGAGGAGGAAGAGTGAGGAGCAATGTGAGAAAACAGGCAGAAAGACCCACGGAAACATTGTGCTGAGCTTAATCGCAAGTCTTTGACCGTAACTCAGAGCTGGATTCACATCTACACTGATTACTATTGCTCTAGAATTTACTCCACACTTCGTCTCCTTTGGTCTGTGCGTTGAGGAATGAAGTCCAGGAAACCTAAGCTCACTCCTGAATTGGGGATGTAGCTCAGTGGTAGAGCGCACGCTTTGCATGTGTGAGGCCCCGGGTTCAATCCCCGGCATCTCCATAGCTTGCATTCATGTTCAAGGAATACGCATTCTACTGTCGCATCTTTTGTCGAACAATTATCTTGTTCCTGAAGTTGCAGTGTCAAATCAGTACTTGTGTGCGCTCTGCTCTACTCTGCTCTGCTCACAGACTTTTGGGGATGTAGCTCAGTGGTAGAGCGCATGCTTCGCATGTATGAGGTCCTGGGTTCAATCCCCAGCATCTCCAACCTTTTTCAAATATGGCAGCAAATGCTTGGCTAACACACTCAAGCTTAGTGGCAAGACTCCCAAGGAATTTCTGTCACTCAAACCGCTTTTCTTTGGCATTTCACGTAGCAGGAATAGGCTTTTTCTCTTCCAGATTTTAAAGACTGCATACAACCCTACGGCATGGGCAACATTTTACCACTCAGTAAAGTGACATAAATGGGAACTGTACTTTCAACCAACTTTGCTTACATCAATAGTACAGGCGAATATAAGAAACTAGGTAATATATATTATCAAACAAATTGGCTTTTTCTCCACTTAACAGCTTATGTTTTCTCAACCCCTGCCTTCTGGATTCACCATCCACTCTGAAAAAAAAGCTCAATTCCATTGTGATCGAAAAGAAAACGTCCCACCAACGCACCGTGGTGTTCCTTTACAAAGCCTTCTATACTTTCTGGCGATGGGAAGGAGGAGGAAGAGTGAGGAGCAATGTGAGAAAACAGGCAGAAAGACCCACGGAAACATTGTGCTGAGCTTAATCGCAAGTCTTTGACCGTAACTCAGAGCTGGATTCACATCTACACTGATTACTATTGCTCTAGAATTTACTCCACACTTCGGCTCCTTTGGTCTGTGCGTTGAGGAATGAAGTCCAGGAAACCTAAGCTCACTCCTAAATTGGGGATGTAGCTCAGTGGTAGAGCGCACGCTTTGCATGTGTGAGGCCCCGGGTTCAATCCCCGTCATCTCCATGGCTTGCATTCATGTGCAAGGAATACGCTTCCTACTGTCGCATCTTTTTTCGAACAATTATCTTGTTCCTGAAGTCGCAGTGTCAAATCAGTACTTGTGTGCGCTCTGCTCTACTCTACTCTGCTCACAGACTTTTGGGGATGTAGCTCAGTGGTAGAGCGCATGCTTCGCATGTATGAGGTCCTGGGTTCAATCCCCAGCATCTCCAACCTTTTTCAAATATGGCAGCAAATGCTTGGCTAACACACTCAAGCTTAGTGGCAAGACTCCCAAGGAATTTCTGTCACTCAAACCGCTTTTCTTTGGCATTTCACGTAGCAGGAATAGGCTTTTTCTCTTCCAGATTTTAAAGACTGCATACAACCCTACGGCATGGGCAACATTTTACCACTCAGTAAAGTGACATAAATGGGAACTGTACTTTCAACCAACTTTGCTTACATCAATAGTACAGGCGAATATAAGAAACTAGGTAATATATATTATCAAACAAATTGGCTTTTTCTCCACTTAACAGCTTATGTTTTCTCAACCCCTGCCTTCTGGATTCACCATCCACTCTGAAAAAAAAGCTCAATTCCATTGTGATCGAAAAGAAAACGTCCCACCAACGCACCGTGGTGTTCCTTTACAAAGCCTTCTATACTTTCTGGCGATGGGAAGGAGGAGGAAGAGTGAGGAGCAATGTGAGAAAACAGGCAGAAAGACCCACGGAAACATTGTGCTGAGCTTAATCGCAAGTCTTTGACCGTAACTCAGAGCTGGATTCACATCTACACTGATTACTATTGCTCTAGAATTTACTCCACACTTTGGCTCCTTTGGTCTGTGCGTTGAGGAATGAAGTCCAGGAAACCTAAGCTCACTCCTAAATTGGGGATGTAGCTCAGTGGTAGAGCGCACGCTTTGCATGTGTGAGGCCTTGGGTTCAATCCCCGGCATCTCCATGGCTTGCATTCATGTGCAAGGAATACGCTTCCTACTGTCACATCTTTTTTCGAACAATTATCTTGTTCCTGAAGTCGCAGTGTCAAATCAGTACTTGTGTGCGCTCTGCTCTACTCTACTCTGCTCACAGACTTTTGGGGATGTAGCTCAGTGGTAGAGCACATGCTTCGCATGTATGAGGTCCTGGGTTCAATCCCCAGCATCTCCAACCTTTTTCAAATATGGCAGCAAATGCTTGGCTAACACACTCAAGCTTAGTGGCAAGACTCCCAAGGAATTTCTGTCACTCAAACCGCTTTTCTTTGGCATTTCACGTAGCAGGAATAGGCTTTTTCTCTTCCAGATTTTAAAGACTGCATACAACCCTACGGCATGGGCAACATTTTACCACTCAGTAAAGTGACATAAATGGGAACTGTACTTTCAACCAACTTTGCTTACATCAATAGTACAGGCGAATATAAGAAACTAGGTAATATATATTATCAAACAAATTGACTTTTTCTCCACTTAACAGCTTATGTTTTCTCAACCCCTGCCTTCTGCATTCACCATCCACTCTGAAAAAAAAGCTCAATTCCATTGTGATCGAAAAGAAAACGTCCCACCAACACACCGTGGTGTTCCTTTACAAAGCCTTCTATACTTTCTGGCGATGGGAAGGAGGAGGAAGAGTGAGGAGCAATGTGAGAAAACAGGCAGAAAGACCCACGGAAACATTGTGCTGAGCTTAATCGCAAGTCTTTGACCGTAACTCAGAGCTGGATTCACATCTACACTGATTACTATTGCTCTAGAATTTACTCCACACTTCGGCTCCTTTGGTCTGTGCGTTGAGGAATGAAGTCCAGGAAACCTAAGCTCACTCCTAAATTGGGGATGTAGCTCAGTGGTAGAGCGCACGCTTTGCATGTGTGAGGCCCTGGGTTCAATCCCCGGCATCTCCATGGCTTGCATTCATGTGCAAGGAATACGCTTCCTACTGTCACATCTTTTTTCGAACAATTATCTTGTTCCTGAAGTCGCAGTGTCAAATCAGTACTTGTGTGCGCTCTGCTCTACTCTACTCTGCTCACAGACTTTTGGGGATGTAGCTCAGTGGTAGAGCACATGCTTCGCATGTATGAGGTCCTAGGTTCAATCCCCAGCATCTCCAACCTTTTTCAAATATGGCAGCAAATGCTTGGCTAACACACTCAAGCTTAGTGGCAAGACTCCCAAGGAATTTCTGTCACTCAAACCTCTTTTCTTTGGCATTTCACGTAGCAGGAATAGGCTTTTTCTCTTCCAGATTTTAAAGACTGCATACAACCCTACGGCATGGGCAACATTTTACCACTCAGTAAAGTGACATAAATGGGAACTGTACTTTCAACCAACTTTGCTTACATCAATAGTACAGGCGAATATAAGAAACTAGGTAATATATATTATCAAACAAATTGGCTTTTTCTCCACTTAACAGCTTATGTTTTCTCAACCCCTGCCTTCTGGATTCACCATCCACTCTGAAAAAAAAGCTCAATTCCATTGTGATCGAAAAGAAAACGTCCCACCAACACACCGTGGTGTTCCTTTACAAAGCCTTCTATACTTTCTGGCGATGGGAAGGAGGAGGAAGAGTGAGGAGCAATGTGAGAAAACAGGCAGAAAGACCCACGGAAACATTGTGCTGAGCTTAATCGCAAGTCTTTGACCGTAACTCAGAGCTGGATTCACATCTACACTGATTACTATTGCTCTAGAATTTACTCCACACTTCGGCTCCTTTGGTCTGTGCGTTGAGGAATGAAGTCCAGGAAACCTAAGCTCACTCCTAAATTGGGGATGTAGCTCAGTGGTAGAGCGCACGCTTTGCATGTGTGAGGCCCCGGGTTCAATCCCCGGCATCTCCATGGCTTGCATTCATGTGCAAGGAATACACTTCCTACTGTCGCATCTTTTTTCGAACAATTATCTTGTTCCTGAAGTCGCAGTGTCAAATCAGTACTTGTGTGCGCTCTGCTCTACTCTACTCTGCTCACAGACTTTTGGGGATGTAGCTCAGTGGTAGAGCGCATGCTTCGCATGTATGAGGTCCTGGGTTCAATCCCCAGCATCTCCAACCTTTTTCAAATATGGCAGCAAATGCTTGGCTAACACACTCAAGCTTAGTGGCAAGACTCCCAAGGAATTTCTGTCACTCAAACCGCTTTTCTTTGGCATTTCACGTAGCAGGAATAGGCTTTTTCTCTTCCAGATTTTAAAGACTGCATACAACCCTACGGCATGGGCAACATTTTACCACTCAGTAAAGTGACATAAATGGGAACTGTACTTTCAACCAACTTTGCTTACATCAATAGTACAGGCGAATATAAGAAACTAGGTAATATATATTATCAAACAAATTGGCTTTTTCTCCACTTAACAGCTTATGTTTTCTCAACCCCTGCCTTCTGGATTCACCATCCACTCTGAAAAAAAAGCTCAATTCCATTGTGATCGAAAAGAAAACGTCCCACCAACACACCGTGGTGTTCCTTTACAAAGCCTTCTATACTTTCTGGCGATGGGAAGGAGGAGGAAGAGTGAGGAGCAATGTGAGAAAACAGGCAGAAAGACCCACGGAAACATTGTGCTGAGCTTAATCGCAAGTCTTTGACCGTAACTCAGAGCTGGATTCACATCTACACTGATTACTATTGCTCTAGAATTTACTCCACACTTTGGCTCCTTTGGTCTGTGCGTTGAGGAATGAAGTCCAGGAAACCTAAGCTCACTCCTAAATTGGGGATGTAGCTCAGTGGTAGAGCGCACGCTTTGCATGTGTGAGGCCCTGGGTTCAATCCCCGGCATCTCCATGGCTTGCATTCATGTGCAAGGAATACGCTTCCTACTGTCACATCTTTTTTCGAACAATTATCTTGTTCCTGAAGTCGCAGTGTCAAATCAGTACTTGTGTGCGCTCTGCTCTACTCTACTCTGCTCACAGACTTTTGGGGATGTAGCTCAGTGGTAGAGCGCATGCTTCGCATGTATGAGGTCCTGGGTTCAATCCCCAGCATCTCCAACCTTTTTCAAATATGGCAGCAAATGCTTGGCTAACACACTCAAGCTTAGTGGCAAGACTCCCAAGGAATTTCTGTCACTCAAACCGCTTTTCTTTGGCATTTCACGTAGCAGGAATAGGCTTTTTCTCTTCCAGATTTTAAAGACTGCATACAACCCTACGGCATGGGCAACATTTTACCACTCAGTAAAGTGACATAAATGGGAACTGTACTTTCAACCAACTTTGCTTACATCAATAGTACAGGCGAATATAAGAAACTAGGTAATATATATTATCAAACAAATTGGCTTTTTCTCCACTTAACAGCTTATGTTTTCTCAACCCCTGCCTTCTGGATTCACCATCCACTCTGAAAAAAAAGCTCAATTCCATTGTGATCGAAAAGAAAACGTCCCACCAACACACCGTGGTGTTCCTTTACAAAGCCTTCTATACTTTCTGGCGATGGGAAGGAGGAGGAAGAGTGAGGAGCAATGTGAGAAAACAGGCAGAAAGACCCACGGAAACATTGTGCTGAGCTTAATCGCAAGTCTTTGACCGTAACTCAGAGCTGGATTCACATCTACACTGATTACTATTGCTCTAGAATTTACTCCACACTTCGGCTCCTTTGGTCTGTGCGTTGAGGAATGAAGTCCAGGAAACCTAAGCTCACTCCTAAATTGGGGATGTAGCTCAGTGGTAGAGCGCACGCTTTGCATGTGTGAGGCCCTGGGTTCAATCCCCGGCATCTCCATGGCTTGCATTCATGTGCAAGGAATACGCTTCCTACTGTCACATCTTTTTTCGAACAATTATCTTGTTCCTGAAGTCGCAGTGTCAAATCAGTACTTGTGTGCGCTCTGCTCTACTCTACTCTGCTCACAGACTTTTGGGGATGTAGCTCAGTGGTAGAGCACATGCTTCGCATGTATGAGGTCCTGGGTTCAATCCCCAGCATCTCCAACCTTTTTCAAATATGGCAGCAAATGCTTGGCTAACACACTCAAGCTTAGTGGCAAGACTCCCAAGGAATTTCTGTCACTCAAACCTCTTTTCTTTGGCATTTCACGTAGCAGGAATAGGCATTTTCTCTTCCAGATTTTAAAGACTGCATACAACCCTACGGCATGGGCAACATTTTACCACTCAGTAAAGTGACATAAATGGGAACTGTACTTTCAACCAACTTTGCTTACATCAATAGTACAGGCGAATATAAGAAACTAGGTAATATATATTATCAAACAAATTGGCTTTTTCTCCACTTAACAGCTTATGTTTTCTCAACCCCTGCCTTCTGGATTCACCATCCACTCTGAAAAAAAAGCTCAATTCCATTGTGATCGAAAAGAAAACGTCCCACCAACACACCGTGGTGTTCCTTTACAAAGCCTTCTATACTTTCTGGCGATGGGAAGGAGGAGGAAGAGTGAGGAGCAATGTGAGAAAACAGGCAGAAAGACCCACGGAAACATTGTGCTGAGCTTAATCGCAAGTCTTTGACCGTAACTCAGAGCTGGATTCACATCTACACTGATTACTATTGCTCTAGAATTTACTCCACACTTCGGCTCCTTTGGTCTGTGCGTTGAGGAATGAAGTCCAGGAAACCTAAGCTCACTCCTAAATTGGGGATGTAGCTCAGTGGTAGAGCGCACACTTTGCATGTGTGAGGCCCCGGGTTCAATCCCCGGCATCTCCATGGCTTGCATTCATGTGCAAGGAATACACTTCCTACTGTCGCATCTTTTTTCGAACAATTATCTTGTTCCTGAAGTCGCAGTGTCAAATCAGTACTTGTGTGCGCTCTGCTCTACTCTACTCTGCTCACAGACTTTTGGGGATGTAGCTCAGTGGTAGAGCGCATGCTTCGCATGTATGAGGTCCTGGGTTCAATCCCCAGCATCTCCAACCTTTTTCAAATATGGCAGCAAATGCTTGGCTAACACACTCAAGCTTAGTGGCAAGACTCCCAAGGAATTTCTGTCACTCAAACCGCTTTTCTTTGGCATTTCACGTAGCAGGAATAGGCTTTTTCTCTTCCAGATTTTAAAGACTGCATACAACCCTACGGCATGGGCAACATTTTACCACTCAGTAAAGTGACATAAATGGGAACTGTACTTTCAACCAACTTTGCTTACATAAATAGTACAGGCGAATATAAGAAACTTGGTAATATATATTATCAAACAAATTGGCTTTTTCTCCACTTAACAGCTTATGTTTTCTCAACCCCTGCCTTCTGGATTCACCATCCACTCTGAAAAAAAAGCTCAATTCCATTGTGATCGAAAAGAAAACGTCCCACCAACACACCGTGGTGTTCCTTTACAAAGCCTTCTATACTTTCTGGCGATGGGAAGGAGGAGGAAGAGTGAGGAGCAATGTGAGAAAACAGGCAGAAAGACCCACGGAAACATTGTGCTGAGCTTAATCGCAAGTCTTTGACCGTAACTCAGAGCTGGATTCACATCTACACTGATTACTATTGCTCTAGAATTTACTCCACACTTCGGCTCCTTTGGTCTGTGCGTTGAGGAATGAAGTCCAGGAAACCTAAGCTCACTCCTAAATTGGGGATGTAGCTCAGTGGTAGAGCGCACGCTTTGCATGTGTGAGGCCTTGGGTTCAATCCCCGGCATCTCCATGGCTTGCATTCATGTGCAAGGAATACGCTTCCTACTGTCACATCTTTTTTCGAACAATTATCTTGTTCCTGAAGTCGCAGTGTCAAATCAGTACTTGTGTGCGCTCTGCTCTACTCTACTCTGCTCACAGACTTTTGGGGATGTAGCTCAGTGGTAGAGCACATGCTTCGCATGTATGAGGTCCTGGGTTCAATCCCCAGCATCTCCAACCTTTTTCAAATATGGCAGCAAATGCTTGGCTAACACACTCAAGCTTAGTGGCAAGACTCCCAAGGAATTTCTGTCACTCAAACCGCTTTTCTTTGGCATTTCACGTAGCAGGAATAGGCTTTTTCTCTTCCAGATTTTAAAGACTGCATACAACCCTACGGCATGGGCAACATTTTACCACTCAGTAAAGTGACATAAATGGGAACTGTACTTTCAACCAACTTTGCTTACATCAATAGTACAGGCGAATATAAGAAACTAGGTAATATATATTATCAAACAAATTGACTTTTTCTCCACTTAACAGCTTATGTTTTCTCAACCCCTGCCTTCTGCATTCACCATCCACTCTGAAAAAAAAGCTCAATTCCATTGTGATCGAAAAGAAAACGTCCCACCAACACACCGTGGTGTTCCTTTACAAAGCCTTCTATACTTTCTGGCGATGGGAAGGAGGAGGAAGAGTGAGGAGCAATGTGAGAAAACAGGCAGAAAGACCCACGGAAACATTGTGCTGAGCTTAATCGCAAGTCTTTGACCGTAACTCAGAGCTGGATTCACATCTACACTGATTACTATTGCTCTAGAATTTACTCCACACTTCGGCTCCTTTGGTCTGTGCGTTGAGGAATGAAGTCCAGGAAACCTAAGCTCACTCCTAAATTGGGGATGTAGCTCAGTGGTAGAGCGCACGCTTTGCATGTGTGAGGCCCTGGGTTCAATCCCCGGCATCTCCATGGCTTGCATTCATGTGCAAGGAATACGCTTCCTACTGTCACATCTTTTTTCGAACAATTATCTTGTTCCTGAAGTCGCAGTGTCAAATCAGTACTTGTGTGCGCTCTGCTCTACTCTACTCTGCTCACAGACTTTTGGGGATGTAGCTCAGTGGTAGAGCACATGCTTCGCATGTATGAGGTCCTAGGTTCAATCCCCAGCATCTCCAACCTTTTTCAAATATGGCAGCAAATGCTTGGCTAACACACTCAAGCTTAGTGGCAAGACTCCCAAGGAATTTCTGTCACTCAAACCTCTTTTCTTTGGCATTTCACGTAGCAGGAATAGGCTTTTTCTCTTCCAGATTTTAAAGACTGCATACAACCCTACGGCATGGGCAACATTTTACCACTCAGTAAAGTGACATAAATGGGAACTGTACTTTCAACCAACTTTGCTTACATCAATAGTACAGGCGAATATAAGAAACTAGGTAATATATATTATCAAACAAATTGGCTTTTTCTCCACTTAACAGCTTATGTTTTCTCAACCCCTGCCTTCTGGATTCACCATCCACTCTGAAAAAAAAGCTCAATTCCATTGTGATCGAAAAGAAAACGTCCCACCAACACACCGTGGTGTTCCTTTACAAAGCCTTCTATACTTTCTGGCGATGGGAAGGAGGAGGAAGAGTGAGGAGCAATGTGAGAAAACAGGCAGAAAGACCCACGGAAACATTGTGCTGAGCTTAATCGCAAGTCTTTGACCGTAACTCAGAGCTGGATTCACATCTACACTGATTACTATTGCTCTAGAATTTACTCCACACTTCGGCTCCTTTGGTCTGTGCGTTGAGGAATGAAGTCCAGGAAACCTAAGCTCACTCCTAAATTGGGGATGTAGCTCAGTGGTAGAGCGCACGCTTTGCATGTGTGAGGCCCCGGGTTCAATCCCCGGCATCTCCATGGCTTGCATTCATGTGCAAGGAATACACTTCCTACTGTCGCATCTTTTTTCGAACAATTATCTTGTTCCTGAAGTCGCAGTGTCAAATCAGTACTTGTGTGCGCTCTGCTCTACTCTACTCTGCTCACAGACTTTTGGGGATGTAGCTCAGTGGTAGAGCGCATGCTTCGCATGTATGAGGTCCTGGGTTCAATCCCCAGCATCTCCAACCTTTTTCAAATATGGCAGCAAATGCTTGGCTAACACACTCAAGCTTAGTGGCAAGACTCCCAAGGAATTTCTGTCACTCAAACCGCTTTTCTTTGGCATTTCACGTAGCAGGAATAGGCTTTTTCTCTTCCAGATTTTAAAGACTGCATACAACCCTACGGCATGGGCAACATTTTACCACTCAGTAAAGTGACATAAATGGGAACTGTACTTTCAACCAACTTTGCTTACATCAATAGTACAGGCGAATATAAGAAACTAGGTAATATATATTATCAAACAAATTGGCTTTTTCTCCACTTAACAGCTTATGTTTTCTCAACCCCTGCCTTCTGGATTCACCATCCACTCTGAAAAAAAAGCTCAATTCCATTGTGATCGAAAAGAAAACGTCCCACCAACACACCGTGGTGTTCCTTTACAAAGCCTTCTATACTTTCTGGCGATGGGAAGGAGGAGGAAGAGTGAGGAGCAATGTGAGAAAACAGGCAGAAAGACCCACGGAAACATTGTGCTGAGCTTAATCGCAAGTCTTTGACCGTAACTCAGAGCTGGATTCACATCTACACTGATTACTATTGCTCTAGAATTTACTCCACACTTCGGCTCCTTTGGTCTGTGCGTTGAGGAATGAAGTCCAGGAAACCTAAGCTCACTCCTAAATTGGGGATGTAGCTCAGTGGTAGAGCGCACGCTTTGCATGTGTGAGGCCCTGGGTTCAATCCCCGGCATCTCCATGGCTTGCATTCATGTGCAAGGAATACGCTTCCTACTGTCACATCTTTTTTCGAACAATTATCTTGTTCCTGAAGTCGCAGTGTCAAATCAGTACTTGTGTGCGCTCTGCTCTACTCTACTCTGCTCACAGACTTTTGGGGATGTAGCTCAGTGGTAGAGCACATGCTTCGCATGTATGAGGTCCTGGGTTCAATCCCCAGCATCTCCAACCTTTTTCAAATATGGCAGCAAATGCTTGGCTAACACACTCAAGCTTAGTGGCAAGACTCCCAAGGAATTTCTGTCACTCAAACCTCTTTTCTTTGGCATTTCACGTAGCAGGAATAGGCATTTTCTCTTCCAGATTTTAAAGACTGCATACAACCCTACGGCATGGGCAACATTTTACCACTCAGTAAAGTGACATAAATGGGAACTGTACTTTCAACCAACTTTGCTTACATCAATAGTACAGGCGAATATAAGAAACTAGGTAATATATATTATCAAACAAATTGGCTTTTTCTCCACTTAACAGCTTATGTTTTCTCAACCCCTGCCTTCTGGATTCACCATCCACTCTGAAAAAAAAGCTCAATTCCATTGTGATCGAAAAGAAAACGTCCCACCAACACACCGTGGTGTTCCTTTACAAAGCCTTCTATACTTTCTGGCGATGGGAAGGAGGAGGAAGAGTGAGGAGCAATGTGAGAAAACAGGCAGAAAGACCCACGGAAACATTGTGCTGAGCTTAATCGCAAGTCTTTGACCGTAACTCAGAGCTGGATTCACATCTACACTGATTACTATTGCTCTAGAATTTACTCCACACTTCGGCTCCTTTGGTCTGTGCGTTGAGGAATGAAGTCCAGGAAACCTAAGCTCACTCCTAAATTGGGGATGTAGCTCAGTGGTAGAGCGCACGCTTTGCATGTGTGAGGCCCCGGGTTCAATCCCCGGCATCTCCATGGCTTGCATTCATGTGCAAGGAATACACTTCCTACTGTCGCATCTTTTTTCGAACAATTATCTTGTTCCTGAAGTCGCAGTGTCAAATCAGTACTTGTGTGCGCTCTGCTCTACTCTACTCTGCTCACAGACTTTTGGGGATGTAGCTCAGTGGTAGAGCGCATGCTTCGCATGTATGAGGTCCTGGGTTCAATCCCCAGCATCTCCAACCTTTTTCAAATATGGCAGCAAATGCTTGGCTAACACACTCAAGCTTAGTGGCAAGACTCCCAAGGAATTTCTGTCACTCAAACCGCTTTTCTTTGGCATTTCACGTAGCAGGAATAGGCTTTTTCTCTTCCAGATTTTAAAGACTGCATACAACCCTACGGCATGGGCAACATTTTACCACTCAGTAAAGTGACATAAATGGGAACTGTACTTTCAACCAACTTTGCTTACATAAATAGTACAGGCGAATATAAGAAACTTGGTAATATATATTATCAAACAAATTGGCTTTTTCTCCACTTAACAGCTTATGTTTTCTCAACCCCTGCCTTCTGGATTCACCATCCACTCTGAAAAAAAAGCTCAATTCCATTGTGATCGAAAAGAAAACGTCCCACCAACACACCGTGGTGTTCCTTTACAAAGCCTTCTATACTTTCTGGCGATGGGAAGGAGGAGGAAGAGTGAGGAGCAATGTGAGAAAACAGGCAGAAAGACCCACGGAAACATTGTGCTGAGCTTAATCGCAAGTCTTTGACCGTAACTCAGAGCTGGATTCACATCTACACTGATTACTATTGCTCTAGAATTTACTCCACACTTCGGCTCCTTTGGTCTGTGCGTTGAGGAATGAAGTCCAGGAAACCTAAGCTCACTCCTAAATTGGGGATGTAGCTCAGTGGTAGAGCGCACGCTTTGCATGTGTGAGGCCCTGGGTTCAATCCCCGGCATCTCCATGGCTTGCATTCATGTGCAAGGAATACGCTTCCTACTGTCACATCTTTTTTCGAACAATTATCTTGTTCCTGAAGTCGCAGTGTCAAATCAGTACTTGTGTGCGCTCTGCTCTACTCTACTCTGCTCACAGACTTTTGGGGATGTAGCTCAGTGGTAGAGCGCATGCTTCGCATGTATGAGGTCCTGGGTTCAATCCCCAGCATCTCCAACCTTTTTCAAATATGGCAGCAAATGCTTGGCTAACACACTCAAGCTTAGTGGCAAGACTCCCAAGGAATTTCTGTCACTCAAACCGCTTTTCTTTGGCATTTCACGTAGCAGGAATAGGCTTTTTCTCTTCCAGATTTTAAAGACTGCATACAACCCTACGGCATGGGCAACATTTTACCACTCAGTAAAGTGACATAAATGGGAACTGTACTTTCAACCAACTTTGCTTACATCAATAGTACAGGCGAATATAAGAAACTAGGTAATATATATTATCAAACAAATTGGCTTTTTCTCCACTTAACAGCTTATGTTTTCTCAACCCCTGCCTTCTGGATTCACCATCCACTCTGAAAAAAAAGCTCAATTCCATTGTGATCGAAAAGAAAACGTCCCACCAACACACCGTGGTGTTCCTTTACAAAGCCTTCTATACTTTCTGGCGATGGGAAGGAGGAGGAAGAGTGAGGAGCAATGTGAGAAAACAGGCAGAAAGACCCACGGAAACATTGTGCTGAGCTGAATCGCAAGTCTTTGACCGTAACTCAGAGCTGGATTCACATCTACACTGATTACTATTGCTCTAGAATTTACTCCACACTTCGGCTCCTTTGGTCTGTGCGTTGAGGAATGAAGTCCAGGAAACCTAAGCTCACTCCTAAATTGGGGATGTAGCTCAGTGGTAGAGCGCACGCTTTGCATGTGTGAGGCCCTGGGTTCAATCCCCGGCATCTCCATGGCTTGCATTCATGTGCAAGGAATACGCTTCCTACTGTCACATCTTTTTTCGAACAATTATCTTGTTCCTGAAGTCGCAGTGTCAAATCAGTACTTGTGTGCGCTCTGCTCTACTCTACTCTGCTCACAGACTTTTGGGGATGTAGCTCAGTGGTAGAGCACATGCTTCGCATGTATGAGGTCCTGGGTTCAATCCCCAGCATCTCCAACCTTTTTCAAATATGGCAGCAAATGCTTGGCTAACACACTCAAGCTTAGTGGCAAGACTCCCAAGGAATTTCTGTCACTCAAACCTCTTTTCTTTGGCATTTCACGTAGCAGGAATAGGCTTTTTCTCTTCCAGATTTTAAAGACTGCATACAACCCTACGGCATGGGCAACATTTTACCACTCAGTAAAGTGACATAAATGGGAACTGTACTTTCAACCAACTTTGCTTACATCAATAGTACAGGCGAATATAAGAAACTAGGTAATATATATTATCAAACAAATTGGCTTTTTCTCCACTTAACAGCTTATGTTTTCTCAACCCCTGCCTTCTGGATTCACCATCCACTCTGAAAAAAAAGCTCAATTCCATTGTGATCGAAAAGAAAACGTCCCACCAACACACCGTGGTGTTCCTTTACAAAGCCTTCTATACTTTCTGGCGATGGGAAGGAGGAGGAAGAGTGAGGAGCAATGTGAGAAAACAGGCAGAAAGACCCACGGAAACATTGTGCTGAGCTTAATCGCAAGTCTTTGACCGTAACTCAGAGCTGGATTCACATCTACACTGATTACTATTGCTCTAGAATTTACTCCACACTTCGGCTCCTTTGGTCTGTGCGTTGAGGAATGAAGTCCAGGAAACCTAAGCTCACTCCTAAATTGGGGATGTAGCTCAGTGGTAGAGCGCACGCTTTGCATGTGTGAGGCCCCGGGTTCAATCCCTGGCATCTCCGTGGCTTGCATTCATGTGCAAGGAATACGCTTCCAACTGTCGCATCTTTTTTCGAACAATTATCTTGTTCCTGAAGTCGCAGTGTCAAATCAGTACTTGTGTGCGCTCTGCTCTACTCTACTCTGCTCACAGACTTTTGGGGATGTAGCTCAGTGGTAGAGCGCATGCTTCGCATGTATGAGGTCCTGGGTTCAATCCCCAGCATCTCCAACCTTTTTCAAATATGGCAGCAAATGCTTGGCTAACACACTCAAGCTTAGTGGCAAGACTCCCAAGGAATTTCTGTCACTCAAACCGCTTTTCTTTGGCATTTCACGTAGCAGGAATAGGCTTTTTCTCTTCCAGATTTTAAAGACTGCATACACCCCTACGGCATGGGCAACATTTTACCACTCAGTAAAGTGACATAAATGGGAACTGTACTTTCAACCAACTTTGCTTACATCAATAGTACAGGCGAATATAAGAAACTAGTTAATATATATTATCAAACAAATTGGCTTTTTCTCCACTTAACAGCTTATGTTTTCTCAACCCCTGCCTTCTGGATTCACCATCCACTCTGAAAAAAAAGCTCAATTCCATTGTGATCGAAAAGAAAACGTCCCACCAACACACCGTGGTGTTCCTTTACAAAGCCTTCTATACTTTCTGGCGATGGGAAGGAGGAGGAAGAGTGAGGAGCAATGTGAGAAAACAGGCAGAAAGACCCACGGAAACATTGTGCTGAGCTTAATCGCAAGTCTTTGACCGTAACTCAGAGCTGGATTCACATCTACACTGATTGCTATTGCTCTAGAATTTACTCCACACTTCGGCTCCTTTGGTCTGTGCGTTGAGGAATGAAGTCCAGGAAACCTAAGCTCACTCCTAAATTGGGGATGTAGCTCAGTGGTAGAGCGCACGCTTTGCATGTGTGAGGCCCCGCTCTGCTCTACTCTACTCTGCTCACAGACTTTTGGGGATGTAGCTCAGTGGTAGAGCACATGCTTCGCATGTATGAGGTCCTGGGTTCAATCCCCAGCATCTCCAACCTTTTTCAAAGATGGCAGCAAATGCTTGGCTAACACACTCAAGCTTAGTGGCAAGACTCCCAAGGAATTTCTGTCACTCAAACCGCTTTTCTTTGGCATTTCACGTAGCAGGAATAGGCTTTTTCTCTTCCAGATTTTAAAGACTGCATACAACCCTACGGCATGGGCAACATTTTACCACTCAGTAAAGTGACATAAATGGGAACTGTACTTTCAACCAACTTTGCTTACATCAATAGTACAGGCGAATATAAGAAACTAGGTAATATATATTATCAAACAAATTGGCTTTTTCTCCACTTAACAGCTTATGTTTTCTCAACCCCTGCCTTCTGGATTCACCATCCACTCTGAAAAAAAAGCTCAATTCCATTGTGATCGAAAAGAAAACGTCCCACCAACACACCGTGGTGTTCCTTTACAAAGCCTTCTATACTTTCTGGCGATGGGAAGGAGGAGGAAGAGTGAGGGCAATGTGAGAAAACAGGCAGAAAGACCCACGGAAACATTGTGCTGAGCTTAATCGCAAGTCTTTGACCGTAACTCAGAGCTGGATTCACATCTACACTGATTACTATTGCTCTAGAATTTACTCCACACTTCGGCTCCTTTGGTCTGTGCGTTGAGGAATGAAGTCCAGGAAACCTAAGCTCACTCCTAAATTGGGGATGTAGCTCAGTGGTAGAGCGCACGCTTTGCATGTGTGAGGCCCCAGGTTCAATCCCCGGCATCTCCATGGCTTGCATTCATGTGCAAGGAATACACTTCCAACTGTCGCATCTTTTTTCGAACAATTATCTTGTTCCTGAAGTCGCAGTGTCAAATCAGTACTTGTGTGCGCTCTGCTCTACTCTACTCTGCTCACAGACTTTTGGGGATGTAGCTCAGTGGTAGAGCGCATGCTTCGCATGTATGAGGTCCTGGGTTCAATCCCCAGCATCTCCAACCTTTTTCAAATATGGCAGCAAATGCTTGGCTAACACACTCAAGCTTAGTGGCAAGACTCCCAAGGAATTTCTGTCACTCAAACCGCTTTTCTTTGGCATTTCACGTAGCAGGAATAGGCTTTTTCTCTTCCAGATTTTAAAGACTGCATACAACCCTACGGCATGGGCAACATTTTACCACTCAGTAAAGTGACATAAATGGGAACTGTACTTTCAACCAACTTTGCTTACATCAATAGTACAGGCGAATATAAGAAACTAGGTAATATATATTATCAAACAAATTGGCTTTTTCTCCACTTAACAGCTTATGTTTTCTCAACCCCTGCCTTCTGGATTCACCATCCACTCTGAAAAAAAAGCTCAATTCCATTGTGATCGAAAAGAAAACGTCCCACCAACACACCGTGGTGTTCCTTTACAAAGCCTTCTATACTTTCTGGCGATGGGAAGGAGGAGGAAGAGTGAGGAGCAATGTGAGAAAACAGGCAGAAAGACCCACGGAAACATTGTGCTGAGCTTAATCGCAAGTCTTTGACCGTAACTCAGAGCTGGATTCACATCTACACTGATTACTATTGCTCTAGAATTTACTCCACACTTCGGCTCCTTTGGTCTGTGCGTTGAGGAATGAAGTCCAGGAAACCTAAGCTCACTCCTAAATTGGGGATGTAGCTCAGTGGTAGAGCGCACGCTTTGCATGTGTGAGGCCCTGGGTTCAATCCCCGGCATCTCCATGGCTTGCATTCATGTGCAAGGAATACGCTTCCTACTGTCGCATCTTTTTTCGAACAATTATCTTGTTCCTGAAGTCGCAGTGTCAAATCCGTACTTGTGTGCGCTCTGCTCTACTCTACTCTGCTCACAGACTTTTGGGGATGTAGCTCAGTGGTAGAGCACATGCTTCGCATGTATGAGGTCCTGGGTTCAATCCCCAGCATCTCCAACCTTTTTCAAATATGGCAGCAAATGCTTGGCTAACACACTCAAGCTTAGTGGCAAGACTCCCAAGGAATTTCTGTCACTCAAACCGCTTTTCTTTGGCATTTCACGTAGCAGGAATAGGCTTTTTCTCTTCCAGATTTTAAAGACTGCATACAACCCTACGGCATGGGCAACATTTTACCACTCAGTAAAGTGACATAAATGGGAACTGTACTTTCAACCAACTATGCTTACATCAATAGTACAGGCGAATATAAGAAACTAGGTAATATATATTATCAAACAAATTGGCTTTTTCTCCACTTAACAGCTTATGTTTTCTCAACCCCTGCCTTCTGGATTCACCATCCACTCTGAAAAAAAAGCTCAATTCCATTGTGATCGAAAAGAAAACGTCCCACCAACACACCGTGGTGTTCCTTTACAAAGCCTTCTATACTTTCTGGCGATGGGAAGGAGGAGGAAGAGTGAGGAGCAATGTGAGAAAACAGGCAGAAAGGCCCACGGAAACATTGTGCTGAGCTTAATCGCAAGTCTTTGACCGTAACTCAGAGCTGGATTCACATCTACACTGATTACTATTGCTCTAGAATTTACTCCACACTTCGGCTCCTTTGGTCTGTGCGTTGAGGAATGAAGTCCAGGAAACCTAAGCTCACTCCTAAATTGGGGATGTAGCTCAGTGGTAGAGCGCACGCTTTGCATGTGTGAGGCCCCGGGTTCAATCCCCGGCATCTCCATGGCTTGCATTCATGTGCAAGGAATACGCTTCCTACTGTCGCATCTTTTTTCGAACAATTATCTTGTTCCTGAAGTCGCAGTGTCAAATCAGTACTTGTGTGCGCTCTGCTCTACTCTACTCTGCTCACAGACTTTTGGGGATGTAGCTCAGTGGTAGAGCGCATGCTTCGCATGTATGAGGTCCTGGGTTCAATCCCCAGCATCTCCAACCTTTTTCAAATATGGCAGAAAATGCTTGGCTAACACACTCAAGCTTAGTGGCAAGACTCCCAAGGAATTTCTGTCACTCAAACCGCTTTTCTTTGGCATTTCACGTAGCAGGAATAGGCTTTTTCTCTTCCAGATTTTAAAGACTGCATACAACCTTACGGCATGGGCAACATTTTACCACTCAGTAAAGTGACATAAATGGGAACTGTACTTTCAACCAACTTTGCTTACATCAATAGTACAGGCGAATATAAGAAACTAGGTAATATATATTATCAAACAAATTGGCTTTTTCTCCACTTAACAGCTTATGTTTTCTCAACCCCTGCCTTCTGGATTCACCATCCACTCTGAAAAAAAAGCTCAATTCCATTGTGATCGAAAAGAAAACGTCCCACCAACACACCGTGGTGTTCCTTTACAAAGCCTTCTATACTTTCTGGCGATGGGAAGGAGGAGGAAGAGTGAGGAGCAATGTGAGAAAACAGGCAGAAAGACCCACGGAAACATTGTGCTGAGCTTAATCGCAAGTCTTTGACCGTAACTCAGAGCTGGATTCACATCTACACTGATTACTATTGCTCTAGAATTTACTCCACACTTCGGCTCCTTTGGTCTGTGCGTTGAGGAATGAAGTCCAGGAAACCTAAGCTCACTCCTAAATTGGGGATGTAGCTCAGTGGTAGAGCGCACGCTTTGCATGTGTGAGGCCCCGGGTTCAATCCCCGCCATCTCCATGGCTTGCATTCATGTGCAAGGAATACGCTTCCTACTGTCGCATCTTTTTTCGAACAATTATCTTGTTCCTGAAGTCGCAGTGTCAAATCAGTACTTGTGTGCGCTCTGCTCTACTCTACTCTGCTCACAGACTTTTGGGGATGTAGCTCAGTGGTAGAGCGCATGCTTCGCATGTATGAGGTCCTGGGTTCAATCCCCAGCATCTCCAACCTTTTTCAAATATGGCAGCAAATGCTTGGCTAACACACTCAAGCTTAGTGGCAACACTCCCAAGGAATTTCTGTCACTCAAACCGCTTTTCTTTGGCATTTCACGTAGCAGGAATAGGCTTTTTCTCTTCCAGATTTTAAAGACTGCATACAACCCTACGGCATGGGCAACATTTTACCACTCAGTAAAGTGACATAAATGGGAACTGTACTTTCAACCAACTTTGCTTACATCAATAGTACAGGCGAATATAAGAAACTAGGTAATATATATTATCAAACAAATTGGCTTTTTCTCCACTTAACAGCTTATGTTTTCTCAACCCCTGCCTTCTGGATTCACCATCCACTCTGAAAAAAAAGCTCAATTCCATTGTGATCGAAAAGAAAACGTCCCACCAACACACCGTGGTGTTCCTTTACAAAGCCTTCTATACTTTCTGGCGATGGGAAGGAGGAGGAAGAGTGAGGAGCAATGTGAGAAAACAGGCAGAAAGACCCACGGAAACATTGTGCTGAGCTTAATCGCAAGTCTTTGACCGCAACTCAGAGCTGGATTCACATCTACACTGATTACTATTGCTCTAGAATTTACTCCACACTTCGGCTCCTTTGGTCTGTGCGTTGAGGAATGAAGTCCAGGAAACCTAAGCTCACTCCTAAATTGGGGATGTAGCTCAGTGGTAGAGCGCACGCTTTGCATGTGTGAGGCCCCGGGTTCAATCCCCGGCATCTCCATGGCTTGCATTCATGTGCAAGGAATACGCTTCCTACTGTCGCATCTTTTTTCGAACAATTATCTTGTTCCTGAAGTCGCAGTGTCAAATCAGTACTTGTGTGCGCTCTGCTCTACTCTACTCTGCTCACAGACTTTTGGGGATGTAGCTCAGTGGTAGAGTGCATGCTTCGCATGTATGAGGTCCTGGGTTCAATCCCCAGCATCTCCAACCTTTTTCAAATATGGCAGCAAATGCTTGGCTAACACACTCAAGCTTAGTGGCAAGACTCCCAAGGAATTTCTGTCACTCAAACCGCTTTTCTTTGGCATTTCACGTAGCAGGAATAGGCTTTTTCTCTTCCAGATTTTAAAGACTGCATACAACCCTACGGCATGGGCAACATTTTACCACTCAGTAAAGTGACATAAATGGGAACTGTACTTTCAACCAACTTTGCTTACATCAATAGTACAGGCGAATATAAGAAACTAGGTAATATATATTATCAAACAAATTGGCTTTTTCTCCACTTAACAGCTTATGTTTTCTCAACCCCTGCCTTCTGGATTCACCATCCACTCTGAAAAAAAAGCTCAATTCCATTGTGATCGAAAAGAAAACGTCCCACCAAAACACCGTGGTGTTCCTTTACAAAGCCTTCTATACTTTCTGGCGATGGGAAGGAGGAGGAAGAGTGAGGAGCAATGTGAGAAAACAGGCAGAAAGACCCACGGAAACATTGTGCTGAGCTTAATCGCAAGTCTTTGACCGTAACTCAGAGCTGGATTCACATCTACACTGATTACTATTGCTCTAGAATTAACTCCACACTTCGGCTCCTTTGGTCTGTGGTTGAGGAATGAAGTCCAGGAAACCTAAGCTCACTCCTAAATTGGGGATGTAGCTCAGTGGTAGGGCGCACGCTTTGCATGTGTGAGGCCACGGGTTCAATCCCCGGCATCTCCATGGCTTGCATTCATGTGCAAGGAATACGCTTCCTACTGTCGCATCTTTTTTCGAACAATTATCTTGTTCCTGAAGTCGCAGTGTCAAATCAGTACTTGTGTGCGCTCTGCTCTACTCTACTCTGCTCACAGGCTTTTGGGGATGTAGCTCAGTGGTAGAGCGCATGCTTCGCATGTATGAGGTCCTGGGTTCAATCCCCAGCATCTCCAACCTTTTTCAAATATGGCAGCAAATGCTTGGCTAACACACTCAAGCTTAGTGGCAAGACTCCCAAGGAATTTCTGTCACTCAAACCGCTTTTCTTTGGCATTTCACGTAGCAGGAATAGGCTTTTTCTCTTCCAGATTTTAAAGACTGCATACAACCCTACGGCATGGGAAACATTTTACCACTCAGTAAAGTGACATAAATGGGAACTGTACTTTCAACCAACTTTGCTTACATTAATAGTACAGGCGAATATAAGAAACTAGGTAATATATATTATCAAACAAATTGGCTTTTTCTCCACTTAACAGCTTATGTTTTCTCAACCCCTGCCTTCTGGATTCACCATCCACTCTGAAAAAAAAGCTCAATTCCATTGTGATCGAAAAGAAAACGTCCCACCAACACACCGTGGTGTTCCTTTACAAAGCCTTCTATACTTTCTGGCGATGGGAAGGAGGAGGAAGAGTGAGGAGCAATGTGAGAAAACAGGCAGAAAGACCCACGGAAACATTGTGCTGAGCTTAATCGCAAGTCTTTGACCGTAACTCAGAGCTGGATTCACATCTACACTGATTACTATTGCTCTAGAATTTACTCCACACTTCGGCTCCTTTGGTCTGTGCGTTGAGGAATGAAGTCCACGAAACCTAAGCTCACTCCTAAATTGGGGATGTAGCTCAGTGGTAGAGCGCACGCTTTGCATGTGTGAGGCCCTGGGTTCAATCCCCGGCATCTTCATGGCTTGCATTCATGTGCAAGGAATACGCTTCCTACTGTCGCATATTTTTTCGAACAATTATCTTGTTCCTGAAGTCGCAGTGTCAAATCAGTACTTGTGTGCGCTCTGCTCTGCTCTACTCTACTCTGCTCACAGACTTTTGGGGATGTAGCTCAGTGGTAGAGCGCATGCTTCGCATGTATGAGGTCCTGGGTTCAATCCCCAGCATCTCCAACCTTTTTCAAATATGGCAGCAAATGCTTGGCTAACACACTCAAGCTTAGTGGCAAGACTCCCAAGGAATTTCTGTCACTCAAACCGCTTTTCTTTGGCATTTCACGTAGCAGGAATAGGCTTTTTCTCTTCCAGATTTTAAAGACTGCATACAACCCTACGGCATGGGCAACATTTTACCACTCAGTAAAGTGACATAAATGGGAACTGCACTTTCAACCAACTTTGCTTACATCAATAGTACAGGCGAATATAAGAAACTAGGTAATATATATTATCAAACAAATTGGCTTTTTCTCCACTTAACAGCTTATGTTTTCTCAACCCCTGACTTCTGGATTCACCATCCACTCTGAAAAAAAAGCTCAATTCCATTGTGATCGAAAAGAAAACGTCCCACCAACACACCGTGGTGTTCCTTTACAAAGCCTTCTATACTTTCTGGCGATGGGGAGGAGGAGGAAGAGTGAGGAGCAATGTGAGAAAACAGGCAGAAAGACCCACGGAAACATTGTGCTGAGCTTAATCGCAAGTCTTTGACCGTAACTCAGAGCTGGATTCACATCTACACTGATTACTATTGATCTAGAATTTACTCCACACTTCGGCTCCTTTGGTCTGTGCGTTGAGGAATGAAGTCCAGGAAACCTAAACTCGCTCCTAAATTGGGGTTGTAGCTCAGTGGTAGAGCGCACGCTTTGCATGTGTGAGGCCCCGGGTTCAATCCCCGGCATCACCATGGCTTGCATTCATGTGCAAGGAATACGCTTCCTACTGTCGCATCTTTTTTCGAACAATTATCTTGTTCCTGAAGTCGCAGTGTCAAATCAGTACTTGTGTGCGCTCTGCTCTACTCTACTCTGCTCACAGACTTTTGGGGATGTAGCTCAGTGGTAGAGCGCATGCTTCGCATGTATGAGGTCCTGGGTTCAATCCCCAGCATCTCCAACCTTTTTCAAATATGGCAGCAAATGCTTGGCTAACACACTCAAGCTTAGTGGCAAGACTCCCAAGGAATTTCTGTCACTCAAACCGCTTTTCTTTGGCATTTCACGTAGCAGGAATAGGCTTTTTCTCTTCCAGATTTTAAAGACTGCATACAACCCTACGGCATGGGCAACATTTTACCACTCAGTAAAGTGACATAAATGGGAACTGTACTTTCAACCAACTTTGCTTACATCAATAGTACAGGCGAATATAAGAAACTAGGTAATATATATTATCAAACAAATTGGCTTTTTCTCCACTTAACAGCTTATGTTTTCTCAACCCCTGCCTTCTGGATTCACCATCCACTCTGAAAAAAAAGCTCAATTCCATTGTGATCGAAAAGAAAACGTCCCACCAACACACCGTGGTGTTCCTTTACAAAGCCTTCTATACTTTCTGGCGATGGGAAGGAGGAGGAAGAGTGAGGAGCAATGTGAGAAAACAGGCAGAAAGACCCACGGAAACATTGTGCTGAGCTTAATCGCAAGTCTTTGACCGTAACTCAGAGCTGGATTCACATCTACACTGATTACTATTGCTCTAGAATTTACTCCACACTTCGGCTCCTTTGGTCTGTGCGTTGAGGAATGAAGTCCAGGAAACCTAAGCTCACTCCTAAATTGGGGATGTAGCTCAGTGGTAGAGCGCACGCTTTGCATGTGTGAGGCCCTGGGTTCAATCCCCGGCATTTTCATGGCTTGCATTCATGTGCAAGGAATACGCTTCCTACTGTCGCATCATTTTTCGAACAATTATCTTGTTCCTGAAGTCGCAGTGTCAAATCAGTACTTGTGTGCGCTCTGCTCTGCTCTACTCTACTCTGCTCACAGACTTTTGGGGATGTAGCTCAGTGGTAGAGCGCATGCTTCGCATGTATGAGGTCCTGGGATCAATCCCCAGCATCTCCAACCTTTTTCAAATATGGCAGCAAATGCTTGGCTAACACACTCAAGCTTAGTGGCAAGACTCCCAAGTAATTTCTGTCACTCAATCCGCTTTTCTTTGGCATTTCACGTAGCAGGAATAGGCTTTTTCTCTTCCAGATTTTAAAGACTGCATACAACCCTACGGCATGGGCAACATTTTACCACTCAGTAAAGTGACATAAATGGGAACTGCACTTTCAACCAACTTTGCTTACATCAATAGTACAGGCGAATATAAGAAACTAGGTAATATATATTATCAAACAAATTGGCTTTTTCTCCACTTAACAGCTTATGTTTTCTCAACCCCTGCCTTCTGGATTCACCATCCACTCTGAAAAAAAAGCTCAATTCCATTGTGATCGAAAAGAAAACGTCCCACCAACACACCGTGGTGTTCCTTTACAAAGCCTTCTATACTTTCTGGCGATGGGGAGGAGGAGGAAGAGTGAGGAGCAATGTGAGAAAACAGGCAGAAAGACCCACGGAAACATTGTGCTGAGCTTAATCGCAAGTCTTTGACCGTAACTCAGAGCTGGATTCACATCTACACTGATTACTATTGCTCTAGAATTTACTCCACACTTCGGCTCCTTTGGTCTGTGCGTTGAGGAATGAAGTCCAGGAAACCTAAGCTCGCTCCTAAATTGGGGTTGTAGCTCAGTGGTAGAGCGCACGCTTTGCATGTGTGAGGCCCCGGGTTCAATCCCCGGCATCACCATGGCTTGCATTCATGTGCAAGGAATACGCTTCCTACTGTCGCATCTTTTTTCGAACAATTATCTTGTTCCTGAAGTCGCAGTGTCAAATCAGTACTTGTGTGCGCTCTGCTCTACTCTACTCTGCTCACAGACTTTTGGGGATGTAGCTCAGTGGTAGAGCGCATGCTTCGCATGTATGAGGTCCTGGGTTCAATCCCCAGCATCTCCAACCTTTTTCAAATATGGCAGCAAATGCTTGGCTAACACACTCAAGCTTAGTGGCAAGACTCCCAAGGAATTTCTGTCACTCAAACCGCTTTTCTTTGGCATTTCACGTAGCAGGAATAGGCTTTTTCTCTTCCAGATTTTAAAGACTGCATACAACCCTACGGCATGGGCAACATTTTACCACTCAGTAAAGTGACATAAATGGGAACTGTACTTTCAACCAACTTTGCTTACATCAATAGTACAGGCGAATATAAGAAACTAGGTAATATATATTATCAAACAAATTGGCTTTTTCTCCACTTAACAGCTTATGTTTTCTCAACCCCTGCCTTCTGGATTCACCATCCACTCTGAAAAAAAAGCTCAATTCCATTGTGATCGAAAAGAAAACGTCCCACCAACACACCGTGGTGTTCCTTTACAAAGCCTTCTATACTTTCTGGCGATGGGAAGGAGGAGGAAGAGTGAGGAGCAATGTGAGAAAACAGGCAGAAAGACCCACGGAAACATTGTGCTGAGCTTAATCGCAAGTCTTTGACCGTAACTCAGAGCTGGATTCACATCTACACTGATTACTATTGCTCTAGAATTTACTCCACACTTCGGCTCCTTTGGTCTGTGCGTTGAGGAATGAAGTCCAGGAAACCTAAGCTCACTCCTAAATTGGGGATGTAGCTCAGTGGTAGAGCGCACGCTTTGCATGTGTGAGGCCCTGGGTTCAATCCCCGGCATCTCCATGGCTTGCATTCATGTGCAAGGAATATGCTTCCTACTGTCGCATCTTTTTTCGAACAATTATCTTGTTCCTGAAGTCGCAGTGTCAAATCCGTACTTGTGTGCGCTCTGCTCTACTCTACTCTGCTCACAGACTTTTGGGGATGTAGCTCAGTGGTAGAGCACATGCTTCGCATGTATGAGGTCCTGGGTTCAATCCCCAGCATCTCCAACCTTTTTCAAATATGGCAGCAAATGCTTGGCTAACACACTCAAGCTTAGTGGCAAGACTCCCAAGGAATTTCTGTCACTCAAACCGCTTTTCTTTGGCATTTCACGTAGCAGGAATAGGCTTTTTCTCTTCCAGATTTTAAAGACTGCATACAACCCTACGGCATGGGCAACATTTTACCACTCAGTAAAGTGACATAAATGGGAACTGTACTTTCAACCAACTTTGCTTGCATCAATAGTACAGGCGAATATAAGAAACTAGGTAATATATATTATCAAACAAATTGGCTTTTTCTCCACTTAACAGCTTATGTTTTCTCAACCCCTGCCTTCTGGATTCACCATCCACTCTGAAAAAAAAGCTCAATTCCATTGTGATCGAAAAGAAAACGTCCCACCAACACACCGTGGTGTTCCTTTACAAAGCCTTCTATACTTTCTGGCGATGGGGAGGAGGAGGAAGAGTGAGGAGCAATGTGAGAAAACAGGCAGAAAGACCCACGGAAACATTGTGCTGAGCTTAATCGCAAGTCTTTGACCGTAACTCAGAGCTGGATTCACATCTACACTGATTACTATTGCTCTAGAATTTACTCCACACTTCGGCTCCTTTGGTCTGTGCGTTGAGGAATGAAGTCCAGGAAACCTAAGCTCGCTCCTAAATTGGGGTTGTAGCTCAGTGGTAGAGCGCATGCTTTGCATGTGTGAGGCCCCGGGTTCAATTCTCGGCATCTCCATGGCTTGCATTCATGTGCAAGGAATACGCTTCCTACTGTCGCATCTTTTTTCGAACAATTATCTTGTTCCTGAAGTCGCAGTGTCAAATCAGTACTTGTGTGCGCTCTGCTCTACCCTACTCTGCTCACAGACTTTTGGGGATGTAGCTCAGTGGTAGAGCGCATGCTTCGCATGTATGAGGTCCTGGGTTCAATCCCCAGCATCTCCAACCTTTTTCAAATATGGCAGCAAATGCTTGGCTAACACACTCAAGCTTAGTGGCAAGACTCCCAAGGAATTTCTGTCACTCAAACCGCTTTTCTTTGGCATTTCACGTAGCAGGAATAGGCTTTTTCTCTTCCAGATTTTAAAGACTGCATACAACCCTACGGCATGGGCAACATTTTACCACTCAGTAAAGTGACATAAATGGGAACTGTACTTTCAACCAACTTTGCTTACATCAATAGTACAGGCGAATATAAGAAACTAGGTAATATATATTATCAAACAAATTGGCTTTTTCTCCACTTAACAGCTTATGTTTTCTCAACCCCTGCCTTCTGGATTCACCATCCACTCTGAAAAAAAAGCTCAATTCCATTGTGATCGAAAAGAAAACGTCCCACCAACACACCGTGGTGTTCCTTTACAAAGCCTTCTATACTTTCTGGCGATGGGAAGGAGGAGGAAGAGTGAGGAGCAATGTGAGAAAACAGGCAGAAAGACCCACGGAAACATTGTGCTGAGCTTAATCGCAAGTCTTTGACCGTAACTCAGAGCTGGATTCACATCTACACTGATTACTATTGCTCTAGAATTTACTCCACACTTCGGCTCCTTTGGTCTGTGCGTTGAGGAATGAAGTCCAGGAAACCTAAACTCGCTCTTAAATTGGGGATATAGCTCAGTGGTAGAGCGCACGCTTTGCATGTGTGAGGCCCCGGGTTCAATCCCCAGTATCTCCATGGCTTGCATTCATGTGCAAGGAATACGCTTCCTACTGTCGCATCTTTTTTCGAACAATTATCTTGTTCCTGAAGTCGCAGTGTCAAATCAGTACTTGTGTGCGCTCTGCTCTACTCTACTCTGCTCACAGACTTTTGGGGATGTAGCTCAGTGGTAGAGCGCATGCTTCGCATGTATGAGGTCCTGGGTTCAATCCCCAGCATCTCCATCCTTTTTCAAATATGGCAGCAAATGGTTGGCTAACACACTCAAGCTTAGTGGCAAGACTCCCAAGGAATTTCTGTCACTCAAACCGCTTTTCTTTGGCATTTCACGTAGCAGGAATAGGCTTTTTCTCTTCCAGATTTTAAAGACTGCATACAACCCTACGGCATGGGCAACATTTTACCACTCAGTAAAGTGACATAAATGGGAACTGTACTTTCAACCAACTTTGCTTACATCAATAGTACAGGCGAATATAAGAAACTAGGTAATATATATTATCAAACAAATTGGCTTTTTCTCCACTTAACAGCTTATGTTTTCTCAACCCCTGCCTTCTGGATTCACCATCCACTCTGAAAAAAAAGCTCAATTCCATTGTGATCGAAAAGAAAACGTCCCACCAACACACCGTGGTGTTCCTTTACAAAGCCTTCTATACTTTCTGGCGATGGGAAGGAGGAGGAAGAGTGAGGAGCAATGTGAGAAAACAGGCAGAAAGACCCACGGAAACATTGTGCTGAGCTTAATCGCAAGTCTTTGACCGTAACTCAGAGCTGGATTCACATCTACACTGATTACTATTGCTCTAGAATTTACTCCACACTTCGGCTCCTTTGGTCTGTGCGTTGAGGAATGAAGTCCAGGAAACCTAAACTCACTCCTAAATTGGGGATGTAGCTCAGTGGTAGAGCGCACGCTTTGCATGTGTGAGGCCCTGGGTTCAATCCCCGGCATCTCCATGGCTTGCATTCATGTGCAAGGAATATGCTTCCTACTGTCGCATCTTTTTTCGAACAATTATCTTGTTCCTGAAGTCGCAGTGTCAAATCCGTACTTGTGTGCGCTCTGCTCTACTCTACTCTGCTCACAGACTTTTGGGGATGTAGCTCAGTGGTAGAGCACATGCTTCGCATGTATGAGGTCCTGGGTTCAATCCCCAGCATCTCCAACCTTTTTCAAATATGGCAGCAAATGCTTGGCTAACACACTCAAGCTTAGTGGCAAGACTCCCAAGGAATTTCTGTCACTCAAACCGCTTTTCTTTGGCATTTCACGTAGCAGGAATAGGCTTTTTCTCTTCCAGATTTTAAAGACTGCATACAACCCTACGGCATGGGCAACATTTTACCACTCAGTAAAGTGACATAAATGGGAACTGTACTTTCAACCAACTTTGCTTGCATCAATAGTACAGGCGAATATAAGAAACTAGGTAATATATATTATCAAACAAATTGGCTTTTTCTCCACTTAACAGCTTATGTTTTCTCAACCCCTGCCTTCTGGATTCACCATCCACTCTGAAAAAAAAGCTCAATTCCATTGTGATCGAAAAGAAAACGTCCCACCAACACACCGTGGTGTTCCTTTACAAAGCCTTCTATACTTTCTGGCGATGGGGAGGAGGAGGAAGAGTGAGGAGCAATGTGAGAAAACAGGCAGAAAGACCCACGGAAACATTGTGCTGAGCTTAATCGCAAGTCTTTGACCGTAACTCAGAGCTGGATTCACATCTACACTGATTACTATTGCTCTAGAATTTACTCCACACTTCGGCTCCTTTGGTCTGTGCGTTGAGGAATGAAGTCCAGGAAACCTAAGCTCGCTCCTAAATTGGGGTTGTAGCTCAGTGGTAGAGCGCATGCTTTGCATGTGTGAGGCCCCGGGTTCAATTCTCGGCATCTCCATGGCTTGCATTCATGTGCAAGGAATACGCTTCCTACTGTCGCATCTTTTTTCGAACAATTATCTTGTTCCTGAAGTCGCAGTGTCAAATCAGTACTTGTGTGCGCTCTGCTCTACCCTACTCTGCTCACAGACTTTTGGGGATGTAGCTCAGTGGTAGAGCGCATGCTTCGCATGTATGAGGTCCTGGGTTCAATCCCCAGCATCTCCAACCTTTTTCAAATATGGCAGCAAATGCTTGGCTAACACACTCAAGCTTAGTGGCAAGACTCCCAAGGAATTTCTGTCACTCAAACCGCTTTTCTTTGGCATTTCACGTAGCAGGAATAGGCTTTTTCTCTTCCAGATTTTAAAGACTGCATACAACCCTACGGCATGGGCAACATTTTACCACTCAGTAAAGTGACATAAATGGGAACTGTACTTTCAACCAACTTTGCTTACATCAATAGTACAGGCGAATATAAGAAACTAGGTAATATATATTATCAAACAAATTGGCTTTTTCTCCACTTAACAGCTTATGTTTTCTCAACCCCTGCCTTCTGGATTCACCATCCACTCTGAAAAAAAAGCTCAATTCCATTGTGATCGAAAAGAAAACGTCCCACCAACACACCGTGGTGTTCCTTTACAAAGCCTTCTATACTTTCTGGCGATGGGAAGGAGGAGGAAGAGTGAGGAGCAATGTGAGAAAACAGGCAGAAAGACCCACGGAAACATTGTGCTGAGCTTAATCGCAAGTCTTTGACCGTAACTCAGAGCTGGATTCACATCTACACTGATTACTATTGCTCTAGAATTTACTCCACACTTCGGCTCCTTTGGTCTGTGCGTTGAGGAATGAAGTCCAGGAAACCTAAACTCGCTCTTAAATTGGGGATATAGCTCAGTGGTAGAGCGCACGCTTTGCATGTGTGAGGCCCCGGGTTCAATCCCCAGTATCTCCATGGCTTGCATTCATGTGCAAGGAATACGCTTCCTACTGTCGCATCTTTTTTCGAACAATTATCTTGTTCCTGAAGTCGCAGTGTCAAATCAGTACTTGTGTGCGCTCTGCTCTACTCTACTCTGCTCACAGACTTTTGGGGATGTAGCTCAGTGGTAGAGCGCATGCTTCGCATGTATGAGGTCCTGGGTTCAATCCCCAGCATCTCCATCCTTTTTCAAATATGGCAGCAAATGGTTGGCTAACACACTCAAGCTTAGTGGCAAGACTCCCAAGGAATTTCTGTCACTCAAACCGCTTTTCTTTGGCATTTCACGTAGCAGGAATAGGCTTTTTCTCTTCCAGATTTTATAGACTGCATACAACCCTACGGCATGGGCAACATTTTACCACTCAGTAAAGTGACATAAATGGGAACTGTACTTTCAACCAACTTTGCTTACATCAATAGTACAGGCGAATATAAGAAACTTGGTAATATATATTATCAAACAAATTGGCTTTTTCTCCACTTAACAGCTTATGTTTTCTCAACCCCTGCCTTCTGGATTCACCATCCACTCTGAAAAAAAAGCTCAATTCCATTGTGATCGAAAAGAAAACGTCCCACCAACACACCGTGGTGTTCCTTTACAAAGCCTTCTATACTTTCTGGCGATGGGAAGGAGGAGGAAGAGTGAGGAGCAATGTGAGAAAACAGGCAGAAAGACCCACGGAAACATTGTGCTGAGCTTAATCGCAAGTCTTTGACCGTAACTCAGAGCTGGATTCACATCTACACTGATTACTATTGCTCTAGAATTTACTCCACACTTCGGCTCCTTTGGTCTGTGCGTTGAGGAATGAAGTCCAGGAAACCTAAGCTCGCTCCTAAATTGGGGATATAGCTCAGTGGTAGAGCGCACGCTTTGCATGTGTGAGGCCCCGGATTCAATCCCCAGCATCTCCATGGCTTGCATTCATGTGCAAGGAATACGCTTCCTACTGTCGCATCTTTTTTCGAACAATTATCTTGTTCCTGAAGTCGCAGTGTCAAATCAGTACTTGTGTGCGCTCTGCTCTACTCTACTCTGCTCACAGACTTTTGGGGATGTAGCTCAGTGGTAGAGCGCATGCTTCGCATGTATGAGGTCCTGGGTTCAATCCCCAGCATCTCCAACCTTTTTCAAATATGGCAGCAAATGCTTGGCTAACACACTCAAGCTTAGTGGCAAGACTCCCAAGGAATTTCTGTCACTCAAACCGCTTTTCTTTGGCATTTCACGTAGCAGGAATAGGCTTTTTCTCTTCCAGATTTTAAAGACTGCATACAACCCTACGGCATGGGCAACATTTTACCACTCAGTAAAGTGACATAAATGGGAACTGTACTTTCAACCAACTTTGCTTACATCAATAGTACAGGCGAATATAAGAAACTAGGTAATATATATTATCAAACAAATTGGCTTTTTCTCCACTTAACAGCTTATGTTTTCTCAACCCCTGCCTTCTGGATTCACCATCCACTCTGAAAAAAAAGCTCAATTCCATTGTGATCGAAAAGAAAACGTCCCACCAACACACCGTGGTGTTCCTTTACAAAGCCTTCTATACTTTCTGGCGATGGGAAGGAGGAGGAAGAGTGAGGAGCAATGTGAGAAAACAGGCAGAAAGACCCACGGAAACATTGTGCTGAGCTTAATCGCAAGTCTTTGACCGTAACTCAGAGCTGGATTCACATCTACACTGATTACTATTGCTCTAGAATTTACTCCACACTTCGGCTCCTTTGGTCTGTGCGTTGAGGAATGAAGTCCAGGAAACCTAAGCTAGCTCCTAAATTGGGGATATAGCTCAGTGGTAGAGCGCACGCTTTGCATGTGTGAGGCCCCGGGTTCAATCCCCAGCATCTCCATGGCTTGCATTCATGTGCAAGGAATACACTTCCTACTGTCGCATCTTTTTTCGAACAATTATCTTGTTCCTGAAGTCGCAGTGTCAAATCAGTACTTGTGTGCGCTCTGCTCTACTCTACTCTGCTCACAGACTTTTGGGGATGTAGCTCAGTGGTAGAGCGCATGCTTCGCATGTATGAGGTCCTGGGTTCAATCCCCAGCATCTCCATCCTTTTTCAAATATGGCAGCAAATGGTTGGCTAACACACTCAAGCTTAGTGGCAAGACTCCCAAGGAATTTCTGTCACTCAAACCGCTTTTCTTTGGCATTTCACGTAGCAGGAATAGGCTTTTTCTCTTCCAGATTTTATAGACTGCATACAACCCTACGGCATGGGCAACATTTTACCACTCAGTAAACTGACATAAATGGGAACTGTACTTTCAACCAACTTTGCTTACATCAATAGTACAGGCGAATATAAGAAACTTGGTAATATATATTATCAAACAAATTGGCTTTTTCTCCACTTAACAGCTTATGTTTTCTCAACCCCTGCCTTCTGGATTCACCATCCACTCTGAAAAAAAAGCTCAATTCCATTGTGATCGAAAAGAAAACGTCCCACCAACACACCGTGGTGTTCCTTTACAAAGCCTTCTATACTTTCTGGCGATGGGAAGGAGGAGGAAGAGTGAGGAGCAATGTGAGAAAACAGGCAGAAAGACCCACGGAAACATTGTGCTGAGCTTAATCGCAAGTCTTTGACCGTAACTCAGAGCTGGATTCACATCTACACTGATTACTATTGCTCTAGAATTTACTCCACACTTCGGCGCCTTTGGTCTGTGCGTTGAGGAATGAAGTCCAGGAAACCTAGACTCGCTCCTAAATTTGGGATATAGCTCAGTGGTAGAGCGCACGCTTTGCATGTGTGAGGCCCCAGGTTCAATCCCCAGCATCTCCATGGCTTGCATTCATGTGCAAGGAATATGCTTCCTACTGTCGCATCTTTTTTCGAACAATTATCTTGTTCCTGAAGTCGCAGTGTCAAATCAGTACTTGTGTGCGCTCTGCTCTACTCTACTCTACTCACAGACTTTTGGGGATGTAGCTCAGTGGTAGAGCGCATGCTTCGCATGTATGAGGTCCTGCGTTCAATCCCCAGCATCTCCATCCTTTTTCAAATATGGCAGCAAATGCTTGGCTAACACACTCAAGCTTAGTGGCAAGACTCCCAAGGAATTTCTGTCACTCAAACAGCTTTTCTTTGGCATTTCACGTAGCAGGAATAGGCTTTTTCTCTTCCAGATTTTATAGACTGCATACAACCCTACGGCATGGGCAACATTTTACCACTCAGTAAAGTGACATAAATGGGAACTGTACTTTCAACCAACTTTGCTTACATCAATAGTACAGGCGAATATAAGAAACTTGGTAATATATATTATCAAACAAATTGGCTTTTTCTCCACTTAACAGCTTATGTTTTCTCAACCCCTGCCTTCTAGATTCACCATCCACTCTGAAAAAAAAGCTCAATTCCATTGTGATCGAAAAGAAAACGTCCCACCAACACACCGTGGTGTTCCTTTACAAAGCCTTCTATACTTTCTGGCGATGGGAAGGAGGAGGAAGAGTGAGGAGCAATGTGAGAAAACAGGCAGAAAGACCCACGGAAACATTGTGCTGAGCTTAATCGCAAGTCTTTGACCGTAACTCAGAGCTGGATTCACATCTACACTGATTACTATTGCTCTAGAATTTACTCCACACTTCGGCTCCTTTGGTCTGTGCGTTGAGGAATGAAGTCCAGGAAACCTAAGGTCGCTCCTAAATTGGGGATGTAGCTCAGTGGTAGAGCGCACGCTTTGCATGTGTGAGGCCCCGGGTTCAATCCCCGGCATCTCCATGGCTTGCATTCATGTGCAAGGAATACACTTCCTACTGTCGCATCTTTTTTCGAACAATTATCTTGTTCCTGAAGTCGCAGTGTCAAATCAGTACTTGTGTGCGCTCTGCTCTACTCTACTCTGCTCACAGACTTTTGGGGATGTAGCTCAGTGGTAGAGCGCATGCTTCGCATGTATGAGGTCCTGGGTTCAATCCCCAGCATCTCCAACCTTTTTCAAATATGGCAGCAAATGCTTGGCTAACACACTCAAGCTTAGTGGCAAGACTCCCAAGGAATTTCTGTCACTCAAACCGCTTTTCTTTGGCATTTCACGTAGCAGGAATAGGCTTTTTCTCTTCCAGATTTTAAAGACTGCATACAACCCTACGGCATGGGCAACATTTTACCACTCAGTAAAGTGACATAAATGGGAACTGTACTTTCAACCAACATTGCTTACATCAATAGTACAGGCGAATATAAGAAACTAGGTAATATATATTATCAAACAAATTGGCTTTTTCTCCACTTAACAGCTTATGTTTTCTCAACCCCTGCCTTCTGGATTCACCATCCACTCTGAAAAAAAAGCTCAATTCCATTGTGATCGAAAAGAAAACGTCCCACCAACACACCGTGGTGTTCCTTTACAAAGCCTTCTATACTTTCTGGCGATGGGAAGGAGGAGGAAGAGTGAGGAGCAATGTGAGAAAACAGGCAGAAAGACCCACGGAAACATTGTGCTGAGCTTAATCGCAAGTCTTTGACCGTAACTCAGAGCTGGATTCACATCTACACTGATTACTATTGCTCTAGAATTTACTCCACACTTCGGCTCCTTTGGTCTGTGCGTTGAGGAATGAAGTTCAGGAAACCTAAGCTCGCTCCTAAATTGGGGATGTAGCTCAGTGGTAGAGCGCACGCTTTGCATGTGTGAGGCCCCGGGTTCAATCCCCAGCATCTCCATGGCTTGCATTCATGTGCAAGGAATACGCTTCCTACTGTCGCATCTTTTTTCGAACAATTATCTTGTTCCTGAAGTCGCAGTGTCAAATCAGTACTTGTGTGCGCTCTGCTCTACTCTGCTCTACTCTACTCTGCTCACAGACTTTTGGGGATGTAGCTCAGTGGTAGAGCGCATGCTTCGCATGTATGAGGTCCTGGGTTCAATCCCCAGCATCTCCAACTTTTTTCAAATATGGCAGCAAATGGTTGGCTAACACACTCAAGCTTAGTGGCAAGACTCCCAAGGAATTTCTGTCACTCAAACCGCTTTTCTTTGGCATTTCACGTAGCAGGAATAGGCTTTTTCTCTTCCAGATTTTAAAGACTGCATACAACCCTACGGCATGGGCAACATTTTACCACTCAGTAAAGTGACATAAATGGGAACTGTACTTTCAACCAACTTTGCTTACATCAATAGTACAGGCGAATATAAGAAACTTGGTAATATATATTATCAAACAAATTGGCTTTTTCTCCACTTAACAGCTTATGTTTTCTCAACCCCTGCCTTCTGGATTCACCATTCACTCTGAAAAAAAAGCTCAATTCCATTGTGATCGAAAAGAAAACGTCCCACCAACACACCGTGGTGTTCCTTTACAAAGCCTTCTATACTTTCTGGCGATGGGAAGGAGGAGGAAGAGTGAGGAGCAATGTGAGAAAACAGGCAGAAAGACCCACGGAAACATTGAGCTGAGCTTAATCGCAAGTCTTTGACCGTAACTCAGAGCTGGATTCACATCTACACTGATTACTATTGCTCTAGAATTTACTCCACACTTCGGCTCCTTTGGTCTGTGCGTTGAGGAATGAAGTCCAGGAAACCTAAGCTCGCTCCTAAATTGGGGATGTAGCTCAGTGGTAGAGCGCACGCTTTGCATGTGTGAGGCCTCGGGTTCAATCCCCGGCATCTCCATGGCTTACATTCATGTGCAAGGAATACGCTTCCTACTGTCGCATCTTTTTTCGAACAATTATCTTGTTCCTGAAGTCGCAGTGTCAAATCAGTACTTGTGTGCGCTCTGCTCTACTCTACTCTGCGCACAGACTTTTGGGGATGTAGCTTCGCATGTATGAGGTCCTGGGTTCAATCCCCAGCATCTCCAACCTTTTTCAAATATGGCAGCAAATGGTTGGCTAACACACTCAAGCTTAGTGGCAAGACTCCCAAGGAATTTCTGTCACTCAAACCGCTTTTCTTTGGCATTTCACGTAGCAGGAATAGGCTTTTTCTCTTCCAGATTTTAAAGACTGCATACAACCCTACGGCATGGGCAACATTTTACCACTCAGTAAAGTGACATAAATGGGAACTGTACTTTCAACCAACTTTGCTTACATCAATAGTACAGGCGAATATAAGAAACTTGGTAATATATATTATCAAACAAATTGGCTTTTTCTCCACTTAACAGCTTATGTTTTCTCAACCCCTGCCTTCTGGATTCACCATCCACTCTGAAAAAAAAGCTCAATTCCATTGTGATCGAAAAGAAAACGTCCCACCAACACACCGTGGTGTTCCTTTACAAAGCCTTCTATACTTTCTGGCGATGGGAAGGAGGAGGAAGAGTGAGGAGCAATGTGAGAAAACAGGCAGAAAGACCCACGGAAACATTGTGCTGAGCTTAATCGCAAGTCTTTGACCGTAACTCAGAGCTGGATTCACATCTACACTGATTACTATTGCTCTAGAATTTACTCCACACTTCGGCTCCTTTGGTCCGTGCGTTGAGGAATGAAGTCCAGGAAACCTAAGCACACTCATAAATTGGGGATGTAGCTCAGTTGTAGAGCGCACGCTTTGCATGTGTGAGGCCCTGGGTTCAATCCCCGGCATCTCCATGGCTTGCATTCATGTGCAAGGAATACGCTTCCTACTGTCGCATCTTTTTTCGAACAATTATCTTGTTCCTCAAGTCGCAGTGTCAAATCAGTACTTGTGTGCGCTCTGCTCTACTCTACTCTGCGCACAGACTTTTGGGGATGTAGCTTCGCATGTATGAGGTCCTGGATTCAATCCCCAGCATCTCCAACCTTTTTCAAATATGGCAGCAAATGGTTGGCTAACACACTCAAGCTTAGTGGCAAGACTCCCAAGGAATTTCTGTCACTCAAACCGCTTTTCTTTGGCATTTCACGTAGCAGGAATAGGCTTTTTCTCTTCCAGATTTTAAAGACTGCATACAACCCTACGGCATGGGCAACATTTTACCACTCAGTAAAGTGACATAAATGGGAACTGTACTTTCAACCAACTTTGCTTACATCAATAGTACAGGCGAATATAAGAAACTTGGTAATATATATTATCAAACAAATTGGCTTTTTCTCCACTTAACAGCTTATGTTTTCTCAACCCCTGCCTTCTGGATTCACCATCCACTCTGAAAAAAAAGCTCAATTCCATTGTGATCGAAAAGAAAACGTCCCACCAACACACCGTGGTGTTCCTTTACAAAGCCTTCTATACTTTCTGGCGATGGGAAGGAGGAGGAAGAGTGAGGAGCAATGTGAGAAAACAGGCAGAAAGACCCACGGAAACATTGTGCTGAGCTTAATCGCAAGTCTTTGACCGTAACTCAGAGCTGGATTCACATCTACACTGATTACTATTGCTCTAGAATTTACTCCACACTTCGGCTCCTTTGGTCTGTGCGTTGAGGAATGAAGTCCAGGAAACCTAAGCTCGCTCCTAAATTGGGGTTGTAGCTCAGTGGTAGAGCGCACGCTTTGCATGTGTGAGGCCCTGGGTTCAATCCCCGGCATCTCCATGGCTTGCATTCATGTGCAAGGAATACACTTCCTACTGTCGCATCTTTTTTCGAACAATTATCTTGTTCCTGAAGTCGCAGTGTCAAATCAGTACTTGTGTGCGCTCTGCTCTACTCTACTCTGCTCACATACTTTTGGGGATGTAGCTCAGTGGTAGAGCGCATGCTTCGCATGTATGAGGTCCTGGGTTCAATCCCCAGCATCTCCAACCTTTTTCAAATATGGCAGCAAATGCTTGGCTAACACACTCAAGCTTAGTGGCAAGACTCCCAAGGAATTTCTGTCACTCAAACCGCTTTTCTTTGGCATTTCACGTAGCAGGAATAGGTTTTTTCTCTTCCAGATTTTAAAGACTGCATACAACCCTACGGCATGGGCAACATTTTACCACTCAGTAAAGTGACATAAATGGGAACTGTACTTTCAACCAACTTTGCTTACATCAATAGTACAGGCGAATATAAGAAACTTGGTAATATATATTATCAAACAAATTGGCTTTTTCTCCACTTAACAGCTTATGTTTTCTCAACCCCTGCCTTCTGGATTCACCATCCACTCTGAAAAAAAAGCTCAATTCCATTGTGATCGAAAAGAAAACGTCCCACCAACACACCGTGGTGTTCCTTTACAAAGCCTTCTATACTTTCTGGCGATGGGAAGGAGGAGGAAGAGTGAGGAGCAATGTGAGAAAACAGGCAGAAAGACCCACGGAAACATTGTGCTGAGCTTAATCGCAAGTCTTTGACCGTAACTCAGAGCTGGATTCACATCTACACTGATTACTATTGCTCTAGAATTTACTCCACACTTCGGCTCCTTTGGTCTGTGCGTTGAGGAATGAAGTCCAGGAAACCTAAGCTCACTCCTAATTTGGGGATGTAGCTCAGTGGTAGAGCGCACGCTTTGCATGTGTGAGGCCTCGGGTTCAATCCCCGGCATCTCCATGGCTTGCATTCATGTGCAAGGAAGACGCTTCCTACTGTCGCATCTATTTTCGAACAATTATCTTGTTCCTCAAGTCGCAGTGTCAAATCAGTACTTGTGTGCGCTCTGCTCTACTCTACTCTGCTCACAGACTTTTGGGGATGTAGCTCAGTGGTAGAGCGCATGCTTCGCATGTATGAGGTTCTGGGTTCAATCCCCAGCATCTCCAACCTTTTTCAAATATGGCAGCAAATGGATGGCTAACACACTCAAGCTTAGTGGCAAGACTCCCAAGGAATTTCTGTCACTCAAACCGCTTTTCTTTGGCATTTCACGTAGCAGGAATAGGCTTTTTCTCTCCCAGATTTTAAAGACTGCATACAACCCTACGGCATGGGCAACATTGTACCACTCAGTAAAGTGACATAAATGGGAACTGTACTTTCAACCAACTTTGCTTACATCAATAGTACAGGCGAATATAAGAAACTTGGTAATATATATTATCAAACAAATTGGCTTTTTCTCCACTTAACAGCTTATGTTTTCTCAACCCCTGCCTTCTGGATTCACCATCCACTCTGAAAAAAAAGCTCAATTCCATTGTGATCGAAAAGAAAACGTCCCACCAACACACCGTGGTGTTCCTTTACAAAGCCTTCTATACTTTCTGGCGATGGGAAGGAGGAGGAAGAGTGAGGAGCAATGTGAGAAAACAGGCAGAAAGACCCACGGAAACATTGTGCTGAGCTTAATCGCAAGTCTTTGACCGTAACTCAGAGCTGGATTCACATCTACACTGATTACTATTGCTCTAGAATTTACTCCACACTTCGGCTCCTTTGGTCCGTGCGTTGAGGAATGAAGTCCAGGAAACCTAAGCACACTCATAAATTGGGGATGTAGCTCAGTGGTAGAGCGCACGCTTTGCATGTGTGAGGCCCTGGGTTCAATCCCCGGCATCTCCATGGCTTGCATTCATGTGCAAGGAATACGCTTCCTACTGTCGCATCTTTTTTCGAACAATTATCTTGTTCCTAAAGTCACAGTGTCAAATCAGTACTTGTGTGCGCTCTGCTCTACTCTACTCTGCTCACAGACTTTTGGGGATGTAGCTCAGTGGTAGAGCGCATGCTTCGCATGTATGAGGTCCTGGGTTCAATCCCCAGCATCTCCATCCTTTTTCAAATATGGCAGCAAATGGTTGGCTAACACACTCAAGCTTAGTGGCAAGACTCCCAAGGAATTTCTGTCACTCAAACCGCTTTTCTTTGGCATTTCACGTAGCAGGAATAGGCTTTTTCTCTTCCAGATTTTAAAGACTGCATACAACCCTACGGCATGGGCAACATTTTACCACTCAGTAAAGTGACATAAATGGGAACTGTACTTTCAACCAACTTTGCTTACATCAATAGTACAGGCGAATATAAGAAACTAGGTAATATATATTATCAAACAAATTGGCTTTTTCTCCACTTAACAGCTTATGTTTTCTCAACCCCTGCCTTCTGGATTCACCATCCACTCTGAAAAAAAAGCTCAATTCCATTGTGATCGAAAAGAAAACGTCCCACCAACACACCGTGGTGTTCCTTTACAAAGCCTTCTATACTTTCTGGCGATGGGAAGGAGGAGGAAGAGTGAGGAGCAATGTGAGAAAACAGGCAGAAAGACCCACGGAAACATTGTGCTGAGCTTAATCACAAGTCTTTGACCGTAACTCAGAGCTGGATTCACATCTACACTGATTACTATTGCTCTAGAATTTACTCCACACTTCGGCTCCTTTGGTCTGTGCGTTGAGGAATGAAGTCCAGGAAACCTAAGCTCGCTCCTAAATTGGGGATGTAGCTCAGTGGTAGAGCGCACGCTTTGCATGTGTGAGGCCCTGGGTTCAATCCCCGGCATCTCCATGGCTTGCATTCATGTGCAAGGAATACGTTTCCTACTGTCGCATCTTTTTTCGAACAATTATCTTGTTCCTGAAGTCGCAGTGTTAAATCAGTACTTGTGTGCGCTCTGCTCTACTCTACTCTGCTCGCAGACTTTTGGGGATGTAGCTCAGTGGTAGAGCACATGCTTCGCATGTATGAGGTCCTGGGTTCAATCCCCAGCATCTCCAACCTTTTTCAAATATGGCAGCAAATGCTTGGCTACCACACTCAAGCTTAGTGGCAAGACTCCCAAGGAATTTCTGTCACTCAAACCGCTTTTCTTTGGCATTTCACGTAGCAGGAATAGGCTTTTTCTCTTCCAGATTTTAAAGACTGCATACAACCCTACGGCATGGGCAACATTTTACCACTCAGTAAAGTGACATAAATGGGAACTGTACTTTCAACCAACTTTGCTTACATCAATAGTACAGGCGAATATAAGAAACTAGGTAATATATATTATCAAACAAATTGGCTTTTTCTCCACTTAACAGCTTATGTTTTCTCAACCCCTGCCTTCTGGATTCACCATCCACTCTGAAAAAAAAGCTCAATTCCATTGTGATCGAAAAGAAAACGTCCCACCAACACACCGTGGTGTTCCTTTACAAAGCCTTCTATACTTTCTGGCGATGGGAAGGAGGAGGAAGAGTGAGGAGCAATGTGAGAAAACAGGCAGAAAGACCCACGGAAACATTGTGCTGAGCTTAATCGCAAGTCTTTGACCGTAACTCAGAGCTGGATTCACATCTACACTGATTACTATTGCTCTAGAATTTACTCCACACTTCGGCTCCTTTGGTCTGTGCGTTGAGGAATGAAGTCCAGGAAACCTAAGCTCACTCCTAAATTGGGGATGTAGCTCAGTGGTAGAGCGCACGCTTTGCATGTGTGAGGCCTCGGGTTCAATCCCCGGCATCTCCATGGCTTGCATTCATGTGCAAGGAATACGCTTCCTACTGTTGCATCTTTTTTCGAACAATTATCTTGTTCCTGAAGTCGCAGTGTCAAATCAGTACTTGTGTGCGCTCTACTCTACTCTACTCTGCTCACAGACTTTTGGGGATGTAGCTCAGTGGTAGAGCGCATGCTTCACATGTATGAGGTCCTGGGTTCAATCCCCAGCATCTCCAACCTTTTTCAAATATGGCAGCAAATGCTTGGCTAACACACTCAAGCTTAGTGGCAAGACTCCCAAGGAATTTCTGTCACTCAAACCGCTTTTCTTTGGCATTTCACGTAGCAGGAATAGGCTTTTTCTCTTCCAGATTTTAAAGACTGCATACAACCCTACGGCATGGGCAACATTTTACCACTCAGTAAAGTGACATAAATGGGAACTGTACTTTCAACCAACTTTGCTTACATCAATAGTACAGGCGAATATAAGAAACTTGGTAATATATATTATCAAACAAATTGGCTTTTTCTACACTTAACAGCTTATGTTTTCTCAACCCCTGCCTTCTGGATTCACCATCCACTCTGAAAAAAAAGCTCAATTCCATTGTGATCGAAAAGAAAACGTCCCACCAACACACCGTGGTGTTCCTTTACAAAGCCTTCTATACTTTCTGGCGATGGGAAGGAGGAGGAAGAGTGAGGAGCAATGTGAGAAAACAGGCAGAAAGACCCACGGAAACATTGTGCTGAGCTTAATCGCAAGTCTTTGACCGTAACTCAGAGCTGGATTCACATCTACACTGATTACTATTGCTCTAGAATTTACCCCACACTTCGGCTCCTTTGGTCTGTGCGTTGAGGAATGAAGTCCAGGAAACCTAAGCTCGCTCCTAAATTGGGGATGTAGCTCAGTGGTAGAGCGCACGCTTTGCATGTGTAAGGCCCTGGGTTCAATCCCCGGCATCTCCATGGCTTGCATTCATGTGCAAGGAATACGCTTCCTACTGTCGCATCTTTTTTCGAACAATTATCTTGTTCCTGAAGTCGTAGTGTCAAATCACTACTTGTGTGCGCTCTGCTCTGCTCTACTCTACTCTGCTCACAGACTTTTGGGGATGTAGCTCAGTGGTAGAGCGCATGCTTCGCATGTATGAGGTCCTGGGTTCAATCCCCAGCATCTCCAACCTTTTTCAAATATGGCAGCAAATGCTTGGCTAACACACTCAAGCTTAGTGGCAAGACTCCCAAGGAATTTCTGTCACTCAAACCGCTTTTCTTTGGCATTTCACGTAGCAGGAATAGGCTTTTTCTCTTCCAGATTTTAAAGACTGCATACAACCCTACGGCATGGGCAACATTTTACCACTCAGTAAAGTGACATAAATGGGAACTGTACTTTCAACCAACTTTGCTTACATCAATAGTACAGGCGAATATAAGAAACTTGGTAATATATATTATCAAACAAATTGGCTTTTTCTACACTTAACAGCTTATGTTTTCTCAACCCCTGCCTTCTGGATTCACCATCCACTCTGAAAAAAAAGCTCAATTCCATTGTGATCGAAAAGAAAACGTCCCACCAACACACCGTGGTGTTCCTTTACAAAGCCTTCTATACTTTCTGGCGATGGAAAGGAGGAGGAAGAGTGAGGAGCAATGTGAGAAAACAGGCAGAAAGACCCACGGAAACATTGTGCTGAGCTTAATCGCAAGTCTTTCACCGTAACTCAGAGCTGGATTCACATCTACACTGATTACTATTGCTCTAGAATTTACTCCACACTTCGGCTCCTTTGGTCTGTGCGTTGAGGAATGAAGTCCAGGAAACCTAAGCTCACTCATAAATTGGGGATGTAGCTCAGTTGTAGAGCGCACGCTTTGCATGTGTGAGGCCCGGGTTCAATCCCCGGCATCTCCATGGCTTGCATTCATGTGCAAGGAATACGCTTCCTACTGTCGCATCTTTTTTCGAACAATTATCTTGTTCCTGAAGTCGCAGTGTCAAATCAGTACTTGTGTGCGCTCTGCTCTACTCTACTCTGCTCACAGACTTTTGGGGATGTAGCTCAGTGGTAGAGCGCATGCTTCGCATGTATGAGGTCCTGGGTTCAATCCCCAGCATCTCCAACCTTTTTCAAATATGGCAGCAAATGGTTGGCTAACACACTCAAGCTTAGTGGCAAGACTCCCAAGGAATTTCTGTCGCTCAAACCGCTTTTCTTTGGCATTTCACGTAGCAGGAATAGGCTTTTTCTCTTCCATATTTTAAAGACTGCATACAACCCTACGGCATGGGCAACATTTTACCACTCAGTAAAGTGACATAAATGGGAACTGTACTTTCAACCAACTTTGCTTACATCAATAGTACTGGCGAATATAAGAAACTAGGTAATATATATTATCAAACAAATTGGCTTTTTCTCCACTTAACAGCTTATGTTTTCTCAACCCCTGCCTTCTGGATTCACCATCCACTCTGAACAAAAAGCTCAATTCCATTGTGATCGAAAAGAAAACGTCCCACCAACACACCGTGGTGTTCCTTTACAAAGCCTTCTATACTTTCTGGCGATGGGAAGGAGGAGGAAGAGTGAGGAGCAATGTGAGAAAACAGGCAGAAAGACCCACGGAAACATTGTGCTGAGCTTAATCGCAAGTCTTTGACCGTAACTCAGAGCTGGATTCACATCTACACTGATTACTATTGCTCTAGAATTTACTCCACACTTCGGCTCCTTTGGTCTGTGCGTTGAGGAATGAAGTCCAGGAAACCTAAGCTCGCTCCTAAATTGGGGATGTAGCTCAGTGGTAGAGCGCACGCTTTGCATGTGTGAGGCCCCGGGTTCAATCCCCGGCATCTCCATGGCTTGCATTCATGTGCAAGGAATACGCTTCCTACTGTCGCATCTTTTTTCGAACAATTATCTTGTTCCTGAAGTCACAGTGTCAAATCAGTACTTGTGTGCGCTCTGCTCTACTCTACTCTGCTCACAGACTTTTGGGGATGTAGCTCAGTGGTAGAGCGCATACTTTGCATGTATGAGGTCCTGGGTTCAATCCCCAGCATCTCCAACTGTTTTCAAATATGGCAGCAAATGGTTGGCTAACACACTCAAGCTTAGTGGCAAGACTCCCAAGGAATTTCTGTCACTCAAACCACTTTTCTTTGGCATTTCACGTAGCAGGAATAGGCTTTTTCTCTTCCAGATTTTAAAGACTGCATACAACCCTACGGCATGGGCAACATTTTACCACTCAGTAAAGTGACATAAATGGGAACTGTACTTTCAACCAACTTTGCTTACATCAATAGTACAGGCGAATATAAGAAACTTGGTAATATATATTATCAAACAAATTGGCTTTTTCTCCACTTAACAGCTTATGTTTTCTCAACCCCTGCCTTCTGGATTCACCATCCACTCTGAAAAAAAAGCTCAATTCCATTGTGATCGAAAAGAAAACGTCCCACCAACACACCGTGGTGTTCCTTTACAAAGCCTTCTATACTTTCTGGCGATGGGAAGGAGGAGGAAGAGTGAGGAGCAATGTGAGAAAACAGGCAGAAAGACCCACGGAAACATTGTGCTGAGCTTAATCGCAAGTCTTTGACCGTAACTCAGAGCTGGATTCACATCTACACTGATTACTATTGCTCTAGAATTTACTCCACACTTCAGCTCCTTTGGTCTGTGCGTTGAGGAATGAAGTCCAGGAAACCTAAGCTCACTCCTAAATTGGGGATGTAGCTCAGTGGTAGAGCGCACGCTTTGCATGTGTGAGGCCCCGGGTTCAATCCCCGGCATCTCCATGGCTTGCATTCATGTGCAAGGAATACGCTTCCTACTGTTGCATCTTTTTTCGAACAATTATCTTGTTCCTGACGTCACAGTGTCAAATCAGTACTTGTGTGCGCTCTGCTCTACTCTACTCTGCTCACAGACTTTTGGGGATGTAGCTCAGTGGTAGAGCACATGCTTCGCATGTATGAGGTCCTGGGTTCAATCCCCAGCATCTCCATCCTTTTTCAAATATGGCAGCAAATGCTTGGCTAACACACTCAAGCTTAGTGGCAAGACTCCCAAGGAATTTCTGTCACTCAAACCGCTTTTCTTTGGCATTTCACGTAGCAGGAATAGGCTTTTTCTCTTCCAGATTTTAAAGACTGCATACAACCCTACGGCATGGGCAACATTTTACCACTCAGTAAAGTGACATAAATGGGAACTGTACTTTCAACCAACTTTGCTTACATCAATAGTACAGGCGAATATAAGAAACTTGGTAATATATATTATCAAACAAATTGGCTTTTTCTCCACTTAACAGCTTATGTTTTCTCAACCCCTGCCTTCTGGATTCACCATCCACTCTGAAAAAAAAGCTCAATTCCATTGTGATCGAAAAGAAAACGTCCCACCAACACACCGTGGTGTTCCTTTACAAAGCCTTCTATACTTTCTGGCGATGGGAAGGAGGAGGAAGAGTGAGGAGCAATGTGAGAAAACAGGCAGAAAGAGCCACGGAAACATTGTGCTGAGCTTAATCGCAAGTCTTTGACCGTAACTCAGAGCTGGATTCACATCTACACTGATTACTATTGCTCTAGAATTTACTCCACACTTCGGCTCCTTTGGTCTGTGCGTTGAGGAATGAAGTCCAGGAAACCTAAGCTCGCTCCTAAATTGGGGATGTAGCTCAGTGGTAGAGCGCACGCTTTGCATGTGTGAGGCTCCGGGTTCAATCCCCGGCATCTCCATGGCTTGCATTGATGTGCAAGGAATACGCTTCCTACTGTCGTATCTTTTTTCGAACAATTATCTTGTTCCAGAAGTCGCAGTGTCAAATCAGTACTTGTGTGCGCTCTGCTCTACTCTACTCTGCTCACAGACTTTTGGGGATGTAGCTCAGTGGTAGAGCGCATGCTTTGCATGTATGAGGTCCTGGGTTCAATCCCCAGCATCTCCAACCTTTTTCAAATATGGCAGCAAATGGTTGGCTAACACACTCAAGCTTAGTGGCAAGACTCCCAAGGAATTTCTGTCACTCAAACGGCTTTTCTTTGGCATTTCACGTAGCAGGAATAGGCTTTTTCTCTTCCAGATTTTAAAGACTGCATACAACCCTACGGCATGGGCAACATTTTACCACTCAGTAAAGTGACATAAATGGGAACTGTACTTTCAACCAACTTTGCTTACATCAATAGTACAGGCGAATATAAGAAACTTGGTAATATATATTATCAAACAAATTGGCTTTTTCTCCACTTAACAGCTTATGTTTTCTCAACCCCTGCCTTCTGGATTCACCATCCACTCTGGAAAAAAAGCTCAATTCCATTGTGATCGAAAAGAAAACGTCCCACCAACACACCGTGGTGTTCCTTTACAAAGCCTTCTATACTTTCTGGCGATGGGAAGGAGGAGGAAGAGTGAGGAGCAATGTGAGAAAACAGGCAGAAAGACCCACGGAAACATTGAGCTGAGCTTAATCGCAAGTCTTTGACCGTAAATCAGAGCTGGATTCACATCTACACTGATTACTATTGCTCTAGAATTTACTCCACACTTCGGCTCCTTTGGTCTGTGCATTGGGGAATGAAGTCCAGGAAACCTAAGCTTGCTCTTAAATTGGGGATGTAGCTCAGTGGTAGAGCTCACGCTTTGCATTTGTGAGGCCCTGGGTTCAATCCCCGGCATCTCCATGGCTTGCATTCATGTGCAAGGAATACGCTTCCTACTGTCGCATCTTTTTTCGAACAATTATCTTGTTCCTGAAGTCGCAGTGTCAAATCAGTACTTGTGTGCGATTTGCTCTACTCTACTCTGCTCACAGACTTTTGGGGATGTAGCTTCGCATGTATGTGGTCCTGGGTTCAATCCCCAGCATCTCCAACCTTTTTCAAATATGGCAGCAAATGGTTGGCTAACACACTCAAGCTTAGTGGCAAGACTCCCAAGGAATTTCTGTCACTCAAACCGCTTTTCTTTGGCATTTCACGTAGCAGGAATAGGCTTTTTCTCTTCCAGATTTTAAAGACTGCATACAACCCTACGGCATGGGCAACATTTTACCACTCAGTAAAGTGACATAATTGGGAACTGTACTTTCAACCAACTTTACTTACATCAATAGTACAGGCGAATATAAGAAACTTGGTAATATATATTATCAAACAAATTGGCTTTTTCTCCACTTAACAGCTTATGTTTTCTCAACCCCTGCCTTCTGGATTCACCATCCACTCTGAAAAAAAAGCTCAATTCCATTGTGATCGAAAAGAAAACGTCCCACCAACACACCGTGGTGTTCCTTTACAAAGCCTTCTATACTTTCTGGCGATGGGAAGGAGGAGGAAGAGTGAGCAGCAATGTGAGAAAACAGGCAGAAAGACCCACGGAAACATTGTGCTGAGCTTAATCGCAAGTCTTTGACCGTAACTCAGAGCTGGATTCACATCTACACTGATTACTATTGCTCTAGAATTTACTCCACACTTCAGCTCCTTTGGTCTGTGCGTTGAGGAATGAAGTCCAGGAAACCTTAGCTCGCTCCTAAATTGGGGATGTAGCTCAGTGGTAGAGCGCACGCTTTGCAAGTGTGAGGCCCCGGGTTCAATCCCCGGCATCTCCATGGCTTGCATTCATGTGCAAGGAATACGCTTCCTACTGTCGCATCTTTTTTCGAACAATTATCTTGTTCCTGAAGTCGCAGTGTCAAATCAGTACTTGTGTGCTCTCTGCTCTACTCTACTCTGCTCACAGACTTTTGGGGCTGTAGCTTCGCATGTATGAGGTCCTGAGTTCAATCCCCAGCATCTCCAACCTTTTTCAAATATGGCAGCAAATGGTTGGCTAACACACTCAAGCTTAGTGGCAAGACTCCCAAGGAATTTCTGTCACTCAAACCGCTTTTCTTTGGCATTTCACGTAGCAGGAATAGGCTTTTTCTCTTCCAGATTTTAAAGACTGCATACAACCCTACGGCATGGGCAACATTTTACCACTCAGTAAAGTGACATAAATGGGAACTGTACTTTCAACCAACTTTGCTTACATCAATAGTACAGGCGAATATAAGAAACTTGGTAATATATATTATCAAACAAATTGGCTTTTTCTCCACTTAACAGCTTATGTTTTCTCAACCCCTGCCTTCTGGATTCACCATCCACTCTGAAAAAAAAGCTCAATTCCATTGTGATCGAAAAGAAAACGTCCCACCAACACACCGTGGTGTTCCTTTACAAAGCCTTCTATACTTTCTGGCGATGGGAAGGAGGAGGAAGAGTGAGGAGCAATGTGAGAAAACAGGCAGAAAGACCCACGGAAACATTGAGCTGAGCTTAATCGCAAGTCTTTGACCGTAACTCAGAGCTGGATTCACATCTACACTGATTACTATTGCTCTAGAATTTACTCCACACTTCGGCTCCTTTGGTCTGTGCGTTGAGGAATGAAGTCCAGGAAACCTAAGCTCGCTCCTAAATTGGGGATGTAGCTCAGTGGTAGAGCGCACGCTTTGCATGTGTGAGGCCCCGGGTTCAATCCCTGGCATCTCCATGGCTTGCATTCATGTGCAAGGAATACGCTTCCTACTGTTGCATCTTTTTTCGAACAATTATCTTGTTCCTGAAGTCACAGTGTCAAATCAGTACTTGTGTGCGCTCTGCTCTACTCTACTCTGCTCACAGACTTTTGGGGATGTAGCTCAGTGGTAGAGCGCATGCTTCGCATGTATGAGGTCCTAGGTTCAATCCCCAGCATCTCCATCCTTTTTCAAATATGGCAGCAAATGGTTGGCTAACACACTCAAGCTTAGTGGCAAGACTCCCAAGGAATTTCTGTCACTCAAACCGCTTTTCTTTGGCATTTCACGTAGCAGGAATAGGCTTTTTCTCTTCAAGATTTTAAAGACTGCATACAACCCTACGGCATGGGCAACATTTTACCACTCAGTAAAGTGACATAATTGGGAACTGTACTTTCAACCAACTTTACTTACATCAATAGTACAGGCGAATATAAGAAACTTGGTAATATATATTATCAAACAAATTGGCTTTTTCTCCACTTAACAGCTTATGTTTTCTCAACCCCTGCCTTCTGGATTCACCATCCACTCTGAAAAAAAAGCTCAATTCCATTGTGATCGAAAAGAAAACGTCCCACCAACACACCGTGGTGTTCCTTTACAAAGCCTTCTATACTTTCTGGCGATGGGAAGGAGGAGGAAGAGTGAGGAGCAATGTGAGAAAACAGGCAGAAAGACCCACGGAAACATTGAGCTGAGCTTAATCGCAAGTCTTTGACCGTAACTCAGAGCTGGATTCACATCTACACTGATTACTATTGCTCTAGAATTTACTCCACACTTCGGCTCCTTTGGTCTGTGCGTTGAGGAATGAAGTCCAGGAAACCTAAGCTCGCTCCTAAATTGGGGATGTAGCTCAGTGGTAGAGCGCACGCTTTGCATGTGTGAGGCCCCGGGTTCAATCCCCGGCATCTCCATGGCTTGCATTCATGTGCAAGGAATACGCTTCCTACTGTCGCATCTTTTTTCGAACAATTATCTTGTTCCTGAAGTCACAGTGTCAAATCAGTACTTGTGTGCGCTCTGCTCTACTCTACTCTGCTCACAGACTTTTGGGGATGTAGCTCAGTGGTAGAGCGCATGCCTCAGTGGTAGAGCGCATGCTTCACATGTATGTGGTCCTGGGTTCAATCCCCAGCATCTCCATCCTTTTTCAAATATGGCAGCAAATGGTTGGCTAACACACTCAAGCTTAGTGGCAAGACTCCCAAGGAATTTCTGTCACTCAAACCGCTTTTCTTTGGCATTTCACGTAGCAGGAATAGGCTTTTTCTCTTCAAGATTTTAAAGACTGCATACAACCGTACGGCATGGGCAACATTTTACCACTCAGTAAAGTGACATAATTGGGAACTGTACTTTCAACCAACTTTGCTTACATCAATAGTACAGGCGAATATAAGAAACTTGGTAATATATATTATCAAACAAATTGGCTTTTTCTCCACTTAACAGCTTATGTTTTCTCAACCCCTGCCTTCTGGATTCACCATCCACTCTGAAAAAAAAGCTCAATTCCATTGTGATCGAAAAGAAAACGTCCCACCAACACACCGTGGTGTTCCTTTACAAAGCCTTCTATACTTTCTGGCGATGGGAAGGAGGAGGAAGAGTGAGGAGCAATGTGAGAAAACAGGCAGAAAGACCCACGGAAACATTGAGCTGAGCTTAATCGCAAGTCTTTGACCGTAACTCAGAGCTGGATTCACATCTACACTGATTACTATTGCTCTAGAATTTACTCCACACTTCGGCTCCTTTGGTCTGTGCGTTGAGGAATGAAGTCCAGGAAACCTAAGCTCGCTCCTAAATTGGGGATGTAGCTCAGTGGTAGAGCGCACGCTTTGCATGTGTGAGGCCCCGGGTTCAATCCCTGGCATCTCCACGGCTTGCATTCATGTGCAAGGAATACGCTTCCTACTGTCGCATCTTTTTTCGAACAATTATCTTGTTCCTGAAGTCACAGTGTCAAATCAGTACTTGTGTGCGCTCTGCTCTACTCTACTCTGCTCACAGACTTTTGGGGATGTAGCTCAGTGGTAGAGCGCATGCTTCGCATGTATGAGGTCCTGGGTTCAATCCCCAGCATCTCCATCCTTTTTCAAATATGGCAGCAAATGGTTGGCTAACACACTCAAGCTTAGTGGCAAGACTCCCAAGGAATTTCTGTCACTCAAACCGCTTTTCTTTGGCATTTCACGTAGCAGGAATAGGCTTTTTCTCTTCAAGATTTTAAAGACTGCATACAACCGTACGGCATGGGCAACATTTTACCACTCAGTAAAGTGACATAATTGGGAACTGTACTTTCAACCAACTTTGCTTACATCAATAGTACAGGCGAATATAAGAAACTTGGTAATATATATTATCAAACAAATTGGCTTTTTCTCCACTTAACAGCTTATGTTTTCTCAACCCCTGCCTTCTGGATTCACCATCCACTCTGAAAAAAAAGCTCAATTCCATTGTGATCGAAAAGAAAACGTCCCACCAACACACCGTGGTGTTCCTTTACAAAGCCTTCTATACTTTCTGGCGATGGGAAGGAGGAGGAAGAGTGAGGAGCAATGTGAGAAAACAGGCAGAAAGACCCACGGAAACATTGAGCTGAGCTTAATCGCAAGTCTTTGACCGTAACTCAGAGCTGGATTCACATCTACACTGATTACTATTGCTCTAGAATTTACTCCACACTTCGGCTCCTTTGGTCTGTGCGTTGAGGAATGAAGTCCAGGAAACCTAAGTTCGCTCCTAAATTGGGGATGTAGCTCAGTGGTAGAGCGCACGCTTTGCATGTGTGAGGCCCCGGGTTCAATCCCCGGCATCTCCATGGCTTGCATTCATGTGCAAGGAATACGCTTCCTACTGTCACATCTTTTTTCGAACAATTATCTTGTTCCTGAAGTCGCAGTGTCAAATCAGTACTTGTGTGCGCTCTGCTCTACTCTACTCTGCTCACAGACTTTTGGGGATGTAGCTCATTGGTAGAGCGCATGTTTCGCATGTATGAGGTCCTGGGTTCAATCCCCAGCATCTCCATCCATTTTCAAATATGGCAGCAAATGGTTGGCTAACACACTCAAGCTTAGTGGCAAGACTCCCAAGGAATTTCTGTCACTCAAACCGCTTTTCTTTGGCATTTCACGTAGCAGGAATAGGCTTTTTCTCTTCCAGATTTTAAAGACTGCATACAACCCTACAGCATGGGCAACATTTTACCACTCAGTAAAGTGACATAAATGGGAACTGTACTTTCAACCAACTTTGCTTACATCAATAGTACAGGCGAATATAAGAAACTTGGTAATATATTATCAAACAAATTGGCTTTTTCTCCACTTAACAGCTTATGTTTTCTCAACCCCTGCCTTCTGGATTCACCATCCACTCTGAAAAAAAAGCTCAATTCCATTGTGATCGAAAAGAAAACGTCCCACCAACACACCGTGGTGTTCCTTTACAAAGCCTTCTATACTTTCTGGCGATGGGAAGGAGGAGGAAGAGTGAGGAGCAATGTGAGAAAACAGGCAGAAAGACCCACGGAAACATTGTGCTGAGCTTAATCGCAAGTCTTTGACCGTAACTCAGAGCTGGATTCACATCTACACTGATTACTATTGCTCTAGAATTTACTCCACACTTCGGCTCCTTTGGTCTGTGCGTTGAGGAATGAAGTCCAGGAAACCTAAGCTCACTCCCAAATTGGGGATGTAGCTCAGTGGTAGAGCACACGCTTTGCATGTGTGAGGCCCCGGGTTCAATCCCTGGCATCTCCATGGCTTGCATTCATGTGCAAGGAATACGCTTCCTACTGTCGCATCTTTTTTCGAACAATTATCTTGTTCCTGAAGTCACAGTGTCAAATCAGTACTTGTGTGCGCTCTGCTCTACTCTACTCTGCTCACAGACTTTTGGGGATGTAGCTCATTGGTAGAGCGCATGCTTCGCATGTATGAGGTCCTGGGTTCAATCCCCAGCATCTCCAATCTTTTTCAAATATGGCAGCAAATGCTTGGCTAACACACTCAAGCTTAGTGGCAAGACTCCCAAGGAATTTCTGTCACTCAAACCGCTTTTCTTTGGCATTTCACGTAGCAGGAATAGGCTTTTTCTCTTCCAGATTTTAAAGACTGCATACAACCCTACAGCATGGGCAACATTTTACCACTCAGTAAAGTGACATAAATGGGAACTGTACTTTCAACCAACTTTGCTTACATCAATAGTACAGGCGAATATAAGAAACTTGGTAATATATTATCAAACAAATTGGCTTTTTCTCCACTTAACAGCTTATGTTTTCTCAACCCCTGCCTTCTGGATTCACCATCCACTCTGAAAAAAAAGCTCAATTCCATTGTGATCGAAAAGAAAACGTCCCACCAACACACCGTGGTGTTCCTTTACAAAGCCTTCTATACTTTCTGGCGATGGGAAGGAGGAGGAAGAGTGAGGAGCAATGTGAGAAAACAGGCAGAAAGACCCACGGAAACATTGTGCTGAGCTTAATCGCAAGTCTTTGACCGTAACTCAGAGCTGGATTCACATCTACACTGATTACTATTGCTCTAGAATTTACTCCACACTTCGGCTCCTTTGGTCTGTGCGTTGAGGAATGAAGTCCAGGAAACCTAAACTCACTCCTAAATTGGGGATGTAGCTCAGTGGTAGAGCACACGCTTTGCATGTGTGAGGCCCCGGGTTCAATCCCTGGCATCTCCATGGCTTGCATTCATGTGCAAGGAATACGCTTCCTACTGTCGCATCTTTTTTCGAACAATTATCTTGTTCCTGAAGTCACAGTGTCAAATCAGTACTTGTGTGCGCTCTGCTCTACTCTACTCTGCTCACAGACTTTTGGGGATGTAGCTCAGTGGTAGAGCGCATGCTTCGCATGTATGAGGTCCTGGGTTCAATCCCCAGCATCTCCAATCTTTTTCAAATATGGCAGCAAATGCTTGGCTAACACACTCAAGCTTAGTGGCAAGACTCCCAAGGAATTTCTGTCACTCAAACCGCTTTTCTTTGGCATTTCAGGTAGCAGGAATAGGCTTTTTCTCTTCCAGATGTTAAAGACTGCATACAACCTTACGGCATGGGCAACATTTTACCACTCAGTAAAGTGACATAAATGAGAACTGTACTTTCAACCAACTTTGCTTACATCAATAGTACAGGCGAATATAAGAAACTTGGTAATATATATTATCAAACAAATTGGCTTTTTCTCCACTTAACAGCTTATGTTTTCTCAACCCCTGCCTTCTGGATTCACCATCCACTCTGAAAAAAAAGCTCAATTCCATTGTGATCGAAAAGAAAACATCCCACCAACACACCGTGGTGTTCCTTTACAAAGCCTTCTATACTTTCTGGCGATGGGAAGGAGGAGGAAGAGTGAGGAGCAATGGAAGAAAACAGGCAGAAAGACCCACGGAAACATTGTGCTGAGCTTAATCGCAAGTCTTTGACCGTAACTCAGAGCTGGATTCACATCTACACTGATTACTATTGCTCTAGAATTTACTCCACACTTCGGCTCCTTTGGTCTGTGCGTTGAGGAATGAAGTCCAGGAAACCTAAGCTCGCTCCTAAATTGGGCATGTAGCTCAGTGGTAGAGCGCACGCTTTGCATGTGTGAGGCCCTGGGTTCAATCCCCGGCATCTCCATAGCTTGCATTCATGTGCAAGGAATACGCTTCCTACTGTCGCATCTTTTTTCGAACAATTATCTTGTTCCTGAAGTCGCAGTGTCAAATCAGTACTTGTGTGCGCTCTGCTCTACTCTACTCTGCTCACAGACTTTTGGGGATGTAGCTCAGTGGTACAGCGCATACTTCGCATGTATGAGGTCCTGGGTTCAATCCCCAGCATCTCCAACCGTTTTCAAATATGGCAGCAAATGGTTGGCTAACACACTCAAGCTTAGTGGCAAGACTCCTAAGGAATTTCTGTCACTCAAACCACTTTTCTTTGGCATTTCACGTAGCAGGAATAGGCTTTTTCTCTTCCAGATTTTAAAGACTGCATACAACCCTACGGCATGGGCAACATTTTACCACTCAGTAAAGTGACATAAATGGGAACTGTACTTTCAACCAACTTTGCTTACATCAATAGTACAGGCGAATATAAGAAACTTGGTAATATATATTATCAAACAAATTGGCTTTTTCTCCACTTAACAGCTTATGTTTTCTCAACCCCTGCCTTCTGGATTCACCATCCACTCTGAAAAAAAAGCTCAATTCCATTGTGATCGAAAAGTAAACGTCCCACCAACACACCGTGGTGTTCCTTTACAAAGCCTTCTATACTTTCTGGCGATGGGAAGGAGGAGGAAGAGTGAGGAGCAATGTGAGAAAACAGGCAGAAAGACCCACGGAAACATTGTGCTGAGCTTAATCGCAAGTCTTTGACCGTAACTCAGAGCTGGATTCACATCTACACTGATTACTATTGCTCTAGAATTTACTCCACACTTCGGCTCCTTTGGTCTGTGCGTTGAGGAATGAAGTCCAGGAAACCTAAGCTCGCTCCTAAATTGGGCATGTAGCTCAGTGGTAGAGCGCATGCTTTGCATGTGTGAGGCCCTGGGTTCAATCCCCGGCATCTCCATGGCTTGCATTCATGTGCAAGGAATACGCTTCCTACTGTCGCATCTTTTTTCGAACAATTATCTTGTTCCTGAAGTCACAGTGTCAAATCAGTACTTGTGTGCGCTCTGCTCTACTCTACTCTGCTCACAGACTTTTGGGGATGTAGCTCAGTGGTAGAGCGCATACTTTGCATGTATGAGGTCCTGGGTTCAATCCCCAGCATCTCCAACCGTTTTCAAATATGGCAGCAAATGCTTGGCTAACACACTCAAGCTTAGTGGCAAGACTCCCAAGGAATTTCTGTCACTCAAACCTCTTTTCTTTGGCATTTCACGTAGCAGGAATAGGCTTTTTCTCTTCCAGATTTTAAAGACTGCATACAACCCTACGGCATGGGCAACATTTTACCACTCAGTAAAGTGACATAAATGGGAACTGTACTTTCAACCAACTTTGCTTACATCAATAGTACAGGCGAATATAAGAAACTTGGTAATATATATTATCAAACAAATTGGCTTTTTCTCCACTTAACAGCTTATGTTTTCTCAACCCCTGCCTTCTGGATTCACCATCCACTCTGAAAAAAAAGCTCAATTCCATTGTGATCGAAAAGAAAACGTCCCACCAACACACCGTGGTGTTCCTTTACAAAGCCTTCTATACTTTCTGGCGATGGAAAGGAGGAGGAAGAGTGAGGAGCAATGTGAGAAAACAGGCAGAAAGACCCACGGAAACATTGTGCTGACCTTAATCGCAAGTCTTTGACCGTAACTCAGAGCTGGATTCACATCTACACTGATTACTATTGCTCTAGAATTTACTCCACACTTCGGCTCCTTTGGTCTGTGCGTTGAGGAATGAAGTCCAGGAAACCTAAGCTCGCTTCTAAATTGGGGATGTAGCTCAGTGGTAGAGTGCACGCTTTGCATGTGTGAGGCCCCGGGTTCAATCCCCGGCATCTCCATGGCTTGCATTCATGTGCAAGGAATACGCTTCCTACTGTCGCATCTTTTTTCGAACAATTATCTTGTTCCTGAAGTCGCAGTGTCAAATCAGTACTTGTGTGCGCTCTGCTCTACTCTACTCTGCTCACAGACTTTTGGGGATGTAGCTCAGTGGTAGAGCACATGCTTCGCATGTATGAGGTCCTGGGTTCAATCCCCAGCATCTCCAACTTTTTTCAAATATGGCAGCAAATGGTTGGCTAACACACTCAAGCTTAGTGGCAAGACTCCCAAGGAATTTCTGTCACTCAAACCGCTTTTCTTTGGCATTTCACGTAGCAGGAATAGGCTTTTTCTCTTCCAGATTTTAAAGACTGCATACAACCCTACGGCATGGGCAACATTTTACCACTCAGTAAAGTGACATAAATGGGAACTGTACTTTCAACCAACTTTGCTTACATCAATAGTACAGGCGAATATAAGAAACTTGGTAATATATATTATCAAACAAATTGGCTTTTTCTCCACTTAACAGCTTATGTTTTCTCAACCCCTGCCTTCTGGATTCACCATCCACTCTGAAAAAAAAGCTCAATTCCATTGTGATCGAAAAGAAAACATCCCACCAACACACCGTGGTGTTCCTTTACAAAGCCTTCTATACTTTCTGGCGATGGGAAGGAGGAGGAAGAGTGAGGAGCAATGGAAGAAAACAGGCAGAAAGACCCACGGAAACATTGTGCTGAGCTTAATCGCAAGTCTTTGACCGTAACTCAGAGCTGGATTCACATCTACACTGATTACTATTGCTCTAGAATTTACTCCACACTTCGGCTCCTTTGGTCTGTGCGTTGAGGAATGAAGTCCAGGAAACCTAAACTCGCTCCTAAATTGGGGATGTAGCTCAGTGGTAGAGCGCACGCTTTGCATGTGTGAGGCCCCGGGTTCAATCCCCGGCATCTCCATGGCTTGCATTCATGTGCAAGGAATACGCTTCCTACTGTCGCATCTTTTTTCGAACAATTATCTTGTTCCTGAAGTCACAGTGTCAAATCAGTACTTGTGTGCGCTCTGCTCTACTCTACTCTGCTCACAGACTTTTGGGGATGTAGCTCAGTGGTAGAGCGCATGCTTCGCATGTATGAGGTCCTGGGTTCAATCCCCAGCATCTCCAACCTTTTTCAAATATGGCAGCAAATGGTTGGCTAACATACTCAAGCTTAGTGGCAAGACTCCCAAGGAATTTCTGTCACTCAAACCGCTTTTCTTTGGCATTTCACGTAGCAGGAATAGGCTTTTTCTCTTCCAGATTTTAAAGACTGCATACAACTCTACGGCATGGGCAACATTTTACCACTCAGTAAAGTGACATAAATGGGAACTGTACTTTCAACCAACTTTGCTTACATCAATAGTACAGGCGAATATAAGAAACTTGGTAATATATATTATCAAACAAATTGGCTTTTTCTCCACTTAACAGCTTATGTTTTCTCAACCCCTGCCTTCTGGATTCACCATCCACTCTGAAAAAAAAGCTCAATTCCATTGTGATCGAAAAGAAAACGTCCCACCAACACACCGTGGTGTTCCTTTACAAAGCCTTCTATACTTTCTGGCGATGGGAAGGAGGAGGAAGAGTGAGGAGCAATGTGAGAAAACAGGCAGAAAGACCCACGGAAACATTGTGCTGAGCTTAATCGCAAGTCATTGACCGTAACTCAGAGCTGGATTCACATCTACACTGATTACTATTGCTCTAGAATTTACTCCACACTTCGGCTCCTTTGGTCTGTGCGTTGAGGAATGAAGTCCAGGAAACCTAAGCTCGCTCCTAAATTGGGGATGTAGCTCGGTGGTAGAGCGCACGCTTTGCATGTGTGAGGCCCCGGGTTCAATCCCCAGGATCTCCATGGCTTGCATTCATGTGCAAGGAATACGCTTCCTACTGTCGCATCTTTTTTCGAACAATTATCTTGTTCCTGAAGTTGCAGTGTCAAATCAGTACTTGTGTGCGCTCTGCTCTACTCTACTCTGCTCACAGACTTTTGGGGATGTAGCTCAGTGGTAGAGCGAATGCTTCGCATGTATGAGTTCCTGGGTTCAATCTCCAGCATCTCCATCCTTTTTCAAATATGGCAGCAAATGGTTGGCTAACACACTCAAGCTTAGTGGCAAGACTCCCAAGGAATTTCTCTCACTCAAACCGCTTTTCTTTGGCATTTCACGTAGCAGGAATAGGCTTTTTCTCTTCCAGATTTTAAAGACTGCATACAACCCTACGGCATGGGCAACATTTTACCACTCAGTAAAGTGACATAAATGGGAACTGTACTTTCAACCAACTTTGCTTACATCAATAGTACAGGCGAATATAAGAAACTTGGTAATATATATTATCAAACAAATTGGCTTTTTCTCCACTTAACAGCTTATGTTTTCTCAATCCCTGCCTTCTGGATTCACCATCCACTCTGAAAAAAAAGCTCAATTCCATTGTGATCGAAAAGAAAACGTCCCACCAACACACCGTGGTGTTCCTTTACAAAGCCTTCTATACTTTCTGGCGATGGGAAGGAGGAGGAAGAGTGAGGAGCAATGTGAGAAAACAGGCAGAAAGACCCACGGAAACATTGTGCTGAGCTTAATCGCAAGTCTTTGACCGTAACTCAGAGCTGGATTCACATCTACACTGATTACTATTGCTCTAGAATTTACTCCACACTTCGGCTCCTTTGGTCTGTGCGTTGAGGAATGAAGTCCAGGAAACCTAAGTTTGCTCTGAAATTGTAGATGTAGCTCAGTGGTAGAGCGCATGTTTTGCATGTGTGAGGCCCCGGGTTCAATCCCCGGCATCTCCACGGCTTGCATTCATGTGCAAAGAATACGCTTCTTACTGTGGCATCTTTTTTCGAACAATTATCTTGTTCCTGAAGTCGCAGTGTCAAATCAGTACTTGTGTGCGCTCTGCTCTACTCTACTCTGCTCACAGACTTTTGGGGATGTAGCTCAGTGGTAGAGCGAATGCTTCGCATGTATGAGTTCCTGGGTTCAATCTCCAGCATCTCCATCCTTTTTCAAATATGGCAGCAAATGGTTGGCTAACACACTCAAGCTTAGTGGCAAGACTCCCAAGGAATTTCTCTCACTCAAACCGCTTTTCTTTGGCATTTCACGTAGCAGGAATAGGCTTTTTCTCTTCCAGATTTTAAAGACTGCATACAACCCTACGGCATGGGCAACATTTTACCACTCAGTAAAGTGACATAAATGGGAACTGTACTTTCAACCAACTTTGCTTACATCAATAGTACAGGCGAATATAAGAAACTTGGTAATATATATTATCAAACAAATTGGCTTTTTCTCCACTTAACAGCTTATGTTTTCTCAATCCCTGCCTTCTGGATTCACCATCCACTCTGAAAAAAAAGCTCAATTCCATTGTGATCGAAAAGAAAACGTCCCACCAACACACCGTGGTGTTCCTTTACAAAGCCTTCTATACTTTCTGGCGATGGGAAGGAGGAGGAAGAGTGAGGAGCAATGTGAGAAAACAGGCAGAAAGACCCACGGAAACATTGTGCTGAGCTTAATCGCAAGTCTTTGACCGTAACTCAGAGCTGGATTCACATCTACACTGATTACTATTGCTCTAGAATTTACTCCACACTTCGGCTCCTTTGGTCTGTGCGTTGAGGAATGAAGTCCAGGAAACCTAAGTTTGCTCTGAAATTGTAGATGTAGCTCAGTGGTAGAGCGCATGTTTTGCATGTGTGAGGCCCCGGGTTCAATCCCCGGCATCTCCACGGCTTGCATTCATGTGCAAAGAATACGCTTCTTACTGTGGCATCTTTTTTCGAACAATTATCTTGTTCCTGAAGTCGCAGTGTCAAATCAGTACTTGTGTGCGCTCTGCTCTACTCTACTCTGCTCACAGACTTTTGGGGATGTAGCTCAGTGGTAGAGCGCATGCTTCGCATGTATGAGGTCCTGGGTTCAATCCCCAGCATCTCCAACCTTTTTCAAATATGGCAGCAAATGCTTGGCTAACACACTCAAGCTTAGTGGCAAGACTCCCAAGGAATTTCTGTCACTCAAACCGCTTTTCTTTGGCATTTCACGTAGCAGGAATAGGCTTTTTCTCTTCCAGATTTTAAAGACTGCATACAACCCTACGGCATGGGCAACATTTTACCACTCAGTAAAGTGACATAAATGGGAACTGTACTTTCAACCAACTTTGCTTACATCAATAGTACAGGCGAATATAAGAAATTTGGTAATATATATTATCAAACAAATTGGCTTTTTCTCCACTTAACAGCTTATGTTTTCTCAACCCCTGCCTTCTGGATTCACCATCCACTCTGAAAAAAAAGCTCAATTCCATTGTAATCGAAAAGAAAACGTCCCACCAACACACCGTGGTGTTCCTTTACAAAGCCTTCTATACTTTCTGGCGATGGGAAAGAGGAGGAAGAGTGAGGAGCAATGTGAGAAAACAGGCAGAAAGACCCACGGAAACATTGTGCTGAGCTTAATCGCAAGTCTTTGACCGTAACTCAGAGCTGGATTCACATCTACACTGATTACTATTGCTCTAGAATTTACTCCACACTTCGGCTCCTTTGGTCTGTGCGTTGAGGAATGAAGTCCAGGAAACCTAAACTCGCTCCTAAATTGGGGATGTAGCTCAGTGGTAGAGCGCACGCTTTGCATGTGTGAGCCCCGGGTTCAATCCCCGGCATCTCCATGGTTTGCATTCATGTGCAAGGAATACGCTTCCTACTGTCGCAGCTTTTTTCGAACAATTATCTTGTTCCTGATGTCGCAGGGTCAAATCAGTACTTGTGTGCGCTCTGCTCTACTCTACTCTGCTCACAGACTTTTGGGGATGTAGCTCAGTGGTAGAGCGCATGCTTCGCATGTATGAGGTCCTGGGTTCAATCCCCAGCATCTCCATCCTTTTTCAAATATGGCAGCAAATGGTTGGCTAACACACTCAAGCTTAGTGGCAAGACTCCCAAGAAATTTCTGTCACTCAAACCGCTTTTCTTTGGCATTTCACGTAGCAGGAATAGGCTTTTTCTCTTCCAGATTTTAAAGACTGCATACAACCCTACGGCATGGGCAACATTTTACCACTCAGTAAAGTGACATAAATGGGAACTGTACTTTCAACCAACTTTGCTTACATCAATAGTACAGGCGAATATAAGAAACTTGGTAATATATATTATCAAACAAATTGGCTTTTTCTCCACTTAACAGCTTACGTTTTCTCAACCCCTGCCTTCTGGATTCACCATCCACTCTGAAAAAAAAGCTCAATTCCATTGTGATCGAAAAGAAAACGTCCCACCAACACACCGTGGTGTTCCTTTACAAAGCCTTCTATACTTTCTGGCGATGGGAAGGAGGAGGAAGAGTGAGGAGCAATGTGAGAAAACAGGCAGAAAGACCCACGGAAACATTGTGCTGAGCTTAATCGCAAGTCTTTGACCGTAACTCAGAGCTGGATTCACATCTACACTGATTACTATTGCTCTAGAATTTACTCCACACTTCGGCTCCTTTGGTCTGTGCGTTGAGGAATGAAGTCCAGGAAACCTATGCTCGCTCTTAAATTGGGGATGTAGGTCAGTGGTAGAGCGCACGCTTTGCATGTGTGAGGCCTCGGGTTCAATCCCTGGCATCTCCATGGCTTGCATTCATGTGCAAGGAATACACTTCCTACTGTCGCATCTTTTTTCGAACAATTATCTTGTTCCTGAAGTCGCAGTGTCAAATCAGTACTTGTGTGCGCTCTGCTCTACTCTACTCTGCTCACAGACTTTTGGGGATGTAGCTCAGTGGTAGAGCGCATGCTTCGCATGTATGAGGTCCTGGGTTCAATCCCCAGCATCTCCAACCTTTTTCAAATATGGCAGCAAATGGTTGGCTAACACACTCAAGCTTAGTGGCAAGACTCCCAAGGAATTTCTGTCACTCAAACCGCTTTTCTTTGGCATTTCACGTAGCAGGAATAGGCTTTTTCTCTTCCAGATTTTAAAGACTGCATACAACCCTACGGCATGGGCAACATTTTACCACTCAGTAAAGTGACATAAATGGGAACTGTACTTTCAACCAACTTTGCTTACATCAATAGTACAGGCGAATATAAGAAACTTGGTAATATATATTATCAAACAAATTGGCTTTTTCTCCACTTAACAGCGTATGTTTTCTCAACCCCTGCCTTCTGGATTCACCATCCACTCTGAAAAAAAAGCTCAATTCCATTGTGATCGAAAAGAAAACGTCCCACCAACACACCGTGGTGTTCCTTTACAAAGCCTTCTATACTTTCTGGCGATGGGAAGGAGGAGGAAGAGTGAGGAGCAATGTGAGAAAACAGGCAGAAAGACCCATGGAAACATTGTGCTGAGCTTAATCGCAAGTCTTTGACCGTAACTCAGAGCTGGATTCACATCTACACTGATTACTATTGCTCTAGAATTTACTCCACACTTCGGCTCCTTTGGTCTGTGCGTTGAGGAATGAAGTCCAGGAAACCTAAGTTTGCTCCTAAATTGGGGATGTAGCTCAGTGGTAGAGCGCATGCTTTACATGTGTGAGGCCCTGGGTTCAATCCCCGGCATCTCCATGGCTTGCATTCATGTGCAAGGAATACGCTTCCTACTGTCGCATCTTTTTTCGAACAATTATCTTGTTCCTGAAGTCGCAGTGTCAAATCAGTACTTGTGTGCGCTCTGCTCTACTCTACTCTGCTCACAGACTTTTGGGGATGTAGCTCAGTGGTAGAGCGCATGCTTCTCATGTATGAGGTCCTGGGTTCAATCCCCTGCATCTCCAACCTTTTTCAAATATGGCAGCAAATGGTTGGCTAACACACTCAAGCTTAGTGGCAAGACTCCCAAGGAATTTCTGTCACTCAAACCGCTTTTCTTTGGCATTTCACGTAGCAGGAATAGGCTTTTTCTCTTCCAGATTTTAAAGACTGCATACAACCCTACGGCATGGGCAACATTTTACCACTCAGTAAAGTGACATAAATGGGAACTGTACTTTCAACCAACTTTGCTTACATCAATAGTACAGGCGAATATAAGAAACTTGGTAATATATATTATCAAACAAATTGGCTTTTTCTCCACTTAACAGCTTATGTTTTCTCAACCCCTGCCTTCTGGATTCACCATCCACTCTGAAAAAAAAGCTCAATTCCTTTGTGATCGAAAAGAAAACGTCCCACCAACACACCGTGGTGTTCCTTTACAAAGCCTTCTCTACTTTCTGGCGATGGGAAGGAGGAGGAAGAGTGAGGAGCAATGTGAGAAAACAGGCAGAAAGACCCACGGAAACATTGTGCTGAGCTTAATCTCAAGTCTTTGACCGTAACTCAGAGCTGGATTCACATCTACACTGATTACTATTGCTCTAGAATTTACTCCACACTTCGGCTCCTTTGGTCTGTGTGACGCACCCCCTGGGCCATGTTCAGGGGATACCCGGAGCCGGATCTGGATAGGGGTAGTAGTCCTTGTGGCGGTGACCCGGTCCGTGCCCAGGGTGTCAAACTAAGATGCAGTCTATGGCAGTAGATGTTAACTTGGATGTCGACTACGCCACCCGTTGAGTGCGGCTTTGCAGCCGCAGCTGCAGAACAGTCCGCTGAGGCCGGTGGTATGGGTGCAGCGATGATGGGATAACCCCCAACGGGAGGGGTATGGCCTCAGGGCAGCAGGTGAAGATGATGGGGGTTGTGACGGTGCAGTAAGAAGAGTCAGAGTCAGGAGATGCAGTTTCAGGGTTTTTACTCACGGGTGTTCTCTCAGTCACTCTGGCCTTGAGTGACCACCCGAGCCGTGCTGCGTCCACCAGGTCCTGGACTCGGCTAATCCCAAGGCAGTTCCGGAGCGTGGTCCTGAGCTCCCTTCTCTCTCTCTGTCTCTGGCCGTTCCCACCAGGGATCCACCTTTGGCCGGCTCCCTCGGGTCTCTTGGTGGTCAAACCTCCTCTGGGTTCCCTGACCCTATACTTGGTGTGCCTTTCTGGTGGATTTGGTGAGGGTCGTGGCAAATCTTGACCACGACCTCCGGTTCCTGGCTGAGGATAAGTGGCCTCCACCAGTTCGGGTTCCGGTACCCGTGTCCGCCAACCCTTCACCCTTTTTGGTCTGATTCTGGGTTCTTAGGGTTCCCTCTGGTCTTCCACTCTGGGCCTTTCTTTCTCCTCTCTCCTCTGCAGGCTTGGCTCTGGAGCTGGGCCCAGCCGGAGCCACAGCTCCCTGTCAGCCCTCCTGGCTGAGCTCCTCTGCTCTGCTCCTCCTCAGGCTGAACTCGACTAAAAAGACCCTGTCTCTAGATGGTGCCCACCTTATATACTCCCTCTATGTGTGAGCCCAGGTGACTAGCACCCAATGAGCTCCTAGCTTTACCCAGAGTACTCCCCCTATCTGCCCCTACACTACTGGGATGTTCCACCCCCCTCCCACTCCAGCCAGGGACAGACGCTGTCGTACCTGCACATTTACTTGGTGGGAGTACCGTAGTTCTGTCCCCCGGAAATGGGATGTATGTAGTGCATGCAGCCTACTGAGCTCAGTCTCACACTCCATCCTTACCCGGGAGTGGAATACCACACCTCTGGAGTGAGGTGCAATACCCCTGTAGCAGCCGAGTCCTCAGGGTGCTACATTCCCCCCTGGTAAATCACAGCACGTCCTCGGGCTGTAAAAGAATAAAATATCCAAAAACATACAATTTTTTTTTCAAAACATACAAGAACATATCAAACATTAAACATTATCAGATTTAAACAAGATAAACTTTTTCTTTCATATAAAACTCTTTCATAATAATGTTCTTTGAGTTACTGGCCACTGTGCGCTTGTGACCAGGTAGAAGTGCAACAGTCAGTTCAAGAACAACAGTTTCCTATAAAACCAGTAGGGGGCGCCTTAGAAAGCGCAACTATATACAAGGGGAGGTGGCCGCTCTCAGTCCTCGGCCAGTGGGAAAAAGGAATGGCTGTTCACAGTCCTCAGCCTGTTAAGGGATAGGGGACTCACGGGTTTAAGTTCACACTTGTCCCAACGGGGAACACATTTAAATTAGCAGCAGTTCTTATACCCTTACGGATAACTATGTACAGTTCTTTTTTACCGTACTCTAATAACGGCGTCCTCCTGATGCTTCCTCCCTGTATTCTTCAGACCCGTCCGGGTCCTCTTGCTCCTCCTGACACCTCAGCTCTTCCTCCGTCAACCGGTGTACATGAAGGGCATAGGGTCCTTTGGCACATTGGTGCCGGGTAAAGGTGACCTCATCACCCAGGTATAGGTCACGACCTCTGTGTCCCTCCGGCAGGTGGGACTCGACATCCCTGCGGGTCACGAAGACGTCGCCAGGGGTGCGGTGATCCCGGATGAAGCCCCAACCGTGCTGCAGTTGGAATTTAATTACAGTCCCGGTGGCACGGGGACCGTGGGCTGCACGGGGGTTCCGTCGGGTCCGGCTCTTCTGTTCTGCACTCCTCACTTGCAGCCGCTCCTCGCGGACCCGCCTCGCTCGTCGTTCCTGGTCGAAAACCTCTAATTGCTGCCGGCAGCACTCCGCACGCTCAGCTGCAGCCGCCCGGGTCTCTTGAGTGAACCCGATGAGGTCTCCTCCAGTGGGGTCCCACGCAAACTGCGCTTCCTCCAGCGAGAGTGGGGTGATCTTGGCGGGTGCCGGAGCCGGGATCAGGGGCTCATCCAGGGGTCTTTCTTTCCGGAGTCGGGGATGGTAGTACTCCGGTGACCACTCAAAGGGCTGCCCATCCGGGCAAATATGCTGGGCTAACAAGTCTTCACCCAGGTGCGGCACTGTGGAGGTTGAGGGCGCGGTGGTGGTAGCGGCGCCCAGGTTCACCAGGCCTTGCGACCAGGCCTGGGGCACCCTGAAGGTGAAGGGCACCGTGAAGACGGCGGCGCCCGGGTGTACTTGACTTTGCGACCAGGCCGGTGGCTCGGTAGAGGGCGCTGTTGGTACTGCGGCGCCCGGGGGTACTCGGCCCTGCGACCAGGCCGGTGGCGTCTCCTGCTTGGCCGCGCTCAGGTTTGAGGCGCGTGACGTCACAAGAGGCGTGGCCGCGGCTCCTGCTTGAGGCCTAGTCTGGAACGGTAGCGGTGCGGCAACGGGCACGATCGGTGGGATTTCGGGCTCTGCGACGGGGAGCGGGGGTAGGCTTACTGTGGCTGGGCTTGGGGTAGTGACGTCCCCTTTACTTGCCTCCGTCTCTTCAGCTCCCTCTGCGGCGTCGTCTCCGGCCTCCGTCCCTTCTGCATCCTCTTCAGGGGCAGGCGTGCTCCTCGTTGCGGGTGGTGTGCTTCGCTGGCGGGTTCCAGCCTGCTGGGCCATCTCCCTGCTCCACTCCGTCAGCGTTTCTCGCTGCACCTGGGCCATCCTCCGTGCGAGGCCCTCCAGCGCGGTCTGTGCACGCTCCGGGTCTCGGGGGAGCTGTGCCAGGATCTCCACCAGGTCTTGTGGAGTGGTAGCTTGCAACAGGCTCCTGACCACAGGGTCGGTGCTGCCTGACTCTCCCTCCATCTCCGGGTACGGCTTCTCTAGACTCCTCCAGGCTGCACCCATCTTCTCTGTTTTGTTCTGTATCCGCCCCCATTAAGGGCGGTCCTGGGGCAACTTGGTGATTGTCAGTTCCAGGGGCAGACCCCCCACGCTGATGGACATCTCAATCATTGCAGTCTCTGCTGGTGGGGGCGGTCTTCGTTTTTGGCGCCATTCTTGGTCCTGGCCCACGATGGGAGGTGGCCTCTTGCCACCCTCTGGCACGCCCATAATGGCGTCCACTCTGCCAGGGCGGGAAATCTTCTCAGATGGCGGGAATCGTCTCCCAGTGGCGGGAAACTCTGTGGATGGCGGGAAAAGACTGCAGATGGTGGGCAAACGGCGGGAACCGATCCGAGATGGCGTCCGATGGCGGGGACCCTCCAGAATTGGCGGGAGACTTCTTTTTGAGGTAAATGTGAACTTTTCTTCAGGCACGCAGTACCCGGTGGTTGCGGGCACGTTATCCTGCCGACTACGCCAAAAGTTGACGCACCCCCTGGGCCATGTTCAGGGGATACCCGGAGCCGGATCTGGATAGGGGTAGTAGTCCTTGTGGCGGTGACCCGGTCCGTGCCCAGGGTGTCAAACTAAGTGGCAGTCTATGGCAGTAGATGTTAACTTGGATGTCGACTACGCCACCCGTTGAGTGCGGCTTTGCAGCCGCCGCTGCAGAACAGTCCGCTGAGGCCGGTGGTATGGGTGCAGCGATGATGGGATAACCCCCAACGGGAGGGGTATGGCCTCAGGGCAGCAGGTGAAGATGATGGGGGTTGTGACGGTGCAGTAAGAAGAGTCAGAGTCAGGAGATGCAGTTTCAGGGTTTTTACTCACGGGTGTTCTCTCAGTCACTCTGGCCTTGAGTGACCACCCGAGCCGTGCTGCGTCCACCAGGTCCTGGACTCGGCTAACCCCCAGGCAGTTCCGGAGCGTGGTCCTGAGCTCCCTTCTCTCTCTCTGTCTCTGGCCGTTCCCACCAGGGATCCACCTTTGGCCGGCTCCCTCGGGTCTCTTGGTGGTCAAACCTCCTCTGGGTTCCCTGACCCTATACTTGGTGTGCCTTTCTGGTGGATTTGGTGAGGGTCGTGGCAAATCTTGACCATGACCTCCGGTTCCTGGCTGAGGATAAGTGGCCTCCACCAGTTCGGGTTCCGGTACCCGTGTCCGCCAACCCTTCACCCTTTTTGGTCTGATTCTGGGTTCTTAGGGTTCCCTCTGGTCTTCCACTCTGGGCCTTTCTTTCTCCTCTCTCCTCTGCAGGCTTGGCTCTGGAGCTGGGCCCAGCCAGAGCCACAGCTCCCTGTCAGCCCTCCTGGCTGAGCTCCTCTGCTCTGCTCCTCCTCAGGCTGAACTCGACTAAAAAGACACTGTCTCTAGATGGTGCCCACCTTATATACTCCCTCTATGTGTGAGCCCAGGTGACTAGCACCCAATGAGCTCCTAGCTTTACCCAGAGTACTCCCACTATCTGCCCCTACACTACTGGGATGTTCCACCCCCCTCCCACTCCAGCCAGGGACAGACGCTGTCGTACCTGCACATTTACTTGGTGGGAGTACCGTAGTTCTGTCCCCCGGAAATGGGATGTATGTAGTGCATGCAGCCTACTGAGCTCAGTCCCACACTCCATCCTTACCCGGGAGTGGAATACCACACCTCTGGAGTGAGGTGCAATACCCCTGTAGCAGCCGAGTCCTCAGGGTGCTACATGTGCGTTGAGGAATGAAGTCCAGGAAACCTAAACTCGCTCCTAAATTGGGGATGTAGCTCAGTGGTAGAGCGCATGCTTTGCATGTGTGAGGCCCCGGGTTCAATCCCCAGCATCTCCATGGCTTGCATTCATGTGCAAGGAATACACTTCCTACTGTCGCATCTTTTTTCGAACAATTATCTTGTTCCTGAAGTCGCAGTGTCAAATCAGTACTTGTGTGCGCTCTGCTCTACTCTACTCTGCTCACAGACTTTTGGGGATGTAGCTCAGTGGTAGAGCGCATGCTTCACATGTATGAGGTCCTGGGTTCAATCCCCAGCATCTCCAACCTTTTTCAAATATGGCAGCAAATGGTTGGCTAACACACTCAAGCTTAGTGGCATGACTCCCAAGGAATTTCTGTCACTCAAACTGCTTTTCTTTGGCATTTCACGTAGCAGGAATAGGCTTTTTCTCTTCCAGATTTTAAAGACTGCATACAACCCTACGGCATGGGCAACATTTTACCACTCAGTAAAGTGACATAAATGGGAACTGTACTTTCAACCAACTTTGCTTACATCAATAGTACAGGCGAATATAAGAAACTTGGTAATATATATTATCAAACAAATTGGCTTTTTCTCCACTTAACAGCTTATGTTTTCTCAACCCCTGCCTTCTGGATTCACCATCCACTCTGAAAAAAAAGCTCAATTCCATTGTGATCGAAAAGAAAACGTCCCACCAACACACCGTGGTGTTCCTTTACAAAGCCTTCTATACTTTCTGGCGATGGGAAGGAGGAGGAAGAGTGAGGAGCAATGTGAGAAAACAGGCAGAAAGACCCACGGAAACATTGTGCTGAGCTTAATCGCAAGTCTTTGACCGTAACTCAGAGCTGGATTCACATCTACACTGATTACTATTGCTCTAGAATTTACTCCACACTTCGGCTCCTTTGGTCTGTGCGTTGAGGAATGAAGTCCAGGAAACCTAAGCTCACTCCTAAATTGGGGATGTAGCTCAGTGGTAGAGCGCACGCTTTGAATGTGTGAGGTCCCGGGTTCAATCCCCACCATCTCCATGGCTTGCATTCATGTGCAAAGAATACGCTTCCTACTGTCACATCTTTTTTCGAACAATTATCTTGTTCCTGAAGTCGCAGTGTCAAATCAGTACTTGTGTGCGCTCTGCTCTACTCTACTCTGCTCACAGAATTTTGGGGATGTAGCTCAGTGGTAGAGCGCATGCTTCGCATGTATGAGGTCCTGGGTTCAATCCCCAGCATCTCCAACCTTTTTCAAATATGGCAGCAAATGCTTGGCTAACACACTCAAGCTTAGTGGCAAGACTCCCAAGGAATTTCTGTCACTCAAACCGCTTTTCTTTGGCATTTCGCGTAGTAGGAATAGGCTTTTTCTCTTCCAGATTTTAAAGACTGCATACAACCCTACGGCATGGGCAACATTTTACCACTCAGTAAAGTGACATAAATGGGAACTGTACTTTCAACTAACTTTGCTTACATCAATAGTACAGGCGAATATAAGAAACTTGGTAATATATATTATCAAACAAATTGGCTTTCTCTCCACTTAACAGCTTATGTTTTCTCAACCCCTGCCTTCTGGATTCACCATCCACTCTGAAAAAAAAGCTCAATTCCATTGTGATCGAAAAGAAAACGTCCCACCAACACACCGTGGTGTTCCTTTACAAAGCCTTCTATACTTTCTGGCGATGGGAAGGAGGAGGAAGAGTGAGGAGCAATGTGAGAAAACAGGCAGAAAGACCCACGGAAACATTGTGCTGAGCTTAATCGCAAGTCTTTGACCGTAACTCAGAGCTGGATTCACATCTACACTGATTACTATTGCTCTAGAATTTACTCCACACTTCGGCTCCTTTGGTCTGTGCGTTGAGGAATGAAGTCCAGCAAACCTAAGCTCGCTCCTAAATTGGGGATGTAGCTCAGTGGTAGAGCGCACGCTTTGCATGTGTGAGGCCCCGGGTTCAATCCCCGGCATCTCCATGGCTTGCATTCATGTGCAAGGAATACGCTTCCTACTGTCGCATCTTTTTTCGAACAATTATCTTGTTCCTGAAGTCGCAGTGTCAAATCAGTACTTGTGTGCACTCTGCTCTACTCTACTCTGCTCACAGACTTTTGGGGATGTAGCTCAGTGGTAGAGCGCATGCTTCGCATGTAAGAGGTCCTGGGTTCAAACCCCAGCATCTCTAACCTTTTTCAAATATGGCAGCAAATGGTTGGCTAACACACTCAAGCTTAGTGGCAAGACTCCCAAGGAATTTCTGTCACTCAAACCGCTTTTCTTTGGCATTTCACGTAGCAGGAATAGGCTTTTTCTCTTCCAGATTTTAAAGACTGCATACAACCCTACGGCATGGGCAACATTTTACCACTCAGTAAAGTGACATAAATGGGAACTGTACTTTCAACCAACTTTGCTTACATCAATAGTACAGGCGAATATAAGAAACTTGGTAATATATATTATCAAACAAATTGGCTTTTTCTCCACTTAACAGCTTATGTTTTCTCAACCCCTGCCTTCTGGATTCACCATCCACTCTGAAAAAAAAAGCTCAATTCCATTGTGATCGAAAAGAAAACGTCCCATCAACACACCGTGGTGTTCCTTTACAAAGCCTTCTAAACTTTCTGGCGATGGGAAGGAGGAGGAAGAGTGAGGAGCAATGTGAGAAAACAGGCAGAAAGACCTACGGACACATTGTGCTGAGCTTAATCGCAAGTCTTTGACCATAACTCAGAGCTGGATTCACATCTACACTGATTACTATTGCTCTAGAATTTACTCCACACTTCGGCTCCTTTGGTCTGTGCGTTGAGGAATGAAGTCCAGGAAACCTAAGCTCGCTCCTAAATTGGGGATGTAGCTCAGTGGTAGAGCGCACGCTTTGCATGTGTGAGGCCCCGGGTTTAATCCCCGGCATCTCCATGGCTTGCATTCATGTGCAAGGAATACGCTTCCTACTGTCGCATCTTTTTTCGAACAATTATCTTGTTCCTGAAGTTGCAGTGTCAAATCAGTACTTGTGTGCGCTCTGCTCTACTCTACTCTGCTCACAGACTTTTGGGGATGTAGCTCAGTGGTAGAGCGCATGCTTCGCATGTTTGAGGTTCTGTGTTCAATCCCCAGCATCTCCAACCTTTTTCAAATATGGCAGCAAATTGTTGGCTAACACACTCAAGCTTAGTGGCAAGACTCCCAAGGAATTTCTGTCACTCAAACCGCTTTTCTTTGGCATTTCACGTAGCAGGAATAGGCTTTTTCTCTTCCAGATTTCAAAGACTGCATACAACCCTACGGCATGGGCAACATTTTACCACTCAGTAAAGTGACATAAATGGGAACTGTACTTTCAACCAACTTTGCTTACATCAATAGTACAGGCGAATATAAGAAACTTGGTAATATATATTATCAAACAAATTGGCTTTTTCTCCACTTAACAGCTTATGTTTTCTCAACCCCTGCCTTCTGGATTCACCATCCACTCTGAAAAAAAAGCTCAATTCCATTGTGATCGAAAAGAAAACGTCCCACCAACACACCGTGGTGTTCCTTTACAAAGCCTTCTATACTTTCTGGCGATGGGAAGGAGGAGGAAGAGTGAGGAGCAATGTGAGAAAACAGGCAGAAAGACCCACGGAAACATTGTGCTGAGCTTAATCGCAAGTCTTTGACCGTAACTCAGAGCTGGATTCACATCTACACTGATTACTATTGCTCTAGAATTTACTCCACACTTCGGCTCCTTTGGTCTGTGCGTTGAGGAATGAAGTCCAGGAAACCTAAGCTCGCTCCTAAATTGGGGATGTAGCTCAGTGGTAGAGCACACGCTTTGCATGTGTGAGTCCCCGGGTTCAATCCCCAGCATCTCCATGGCTTGCATTCATGTGCAAGGAATACGCTTCCTACTGTCGCATCTTTTTTCGAACAATTATCTTGTTCCTGAAGTCGCAGTGTCAAATCAGTACTTGTGTGCGCTCTGCTCTACTCTACTCTGCTCACAGACTTTTGGGGATGTAGCTCAGTGGTAGAGCACATGCTTCGCATGTATGAGGTCCTGGGTTCAATCCCCAGCATCTCCAACCTTTTTCAAATATGGCAGCAAATGGTTGGCTAACACACTCAAGCTTAGTGGCAAGACTCCCAAGGAATTTCTGTCACTCAAACCGCTTTTCTTTGGCATTTCACGTAGCAGGAATAGGCTTTTTCTCTTCCAGATTTTAAAGACTGCATACAACCCTACGGCATGGGCAACATTTTACCACTCAGTAAAGTGACATAAATGGGAACTGTACTTTCAACCAACTTTGCTTACATCAATAGTACAGGCGAATATAAGAAACTTGGTAATATATATTATCAAACAAATTGGCTTTTTCTCCACTTAACAGCTTATGTTTTCTCAACCCCTGCCTTCTGGATTCACCATCCACTCTGAAAAAAAAGCTCAATTCCATTGTGATCGAAAAGAAAACGTCCCATCAACACACCGTGGTGTTCCTTTACAAAGCCTTCTAAACTTTCTGGCGATGGGAAGGAGGAGGAAGAGTGAGGAGCAATGTGAGAAAACAGGCAGAAAGACCTACGGACACATTGTGCTGAGCTTAATCGCAAGTCTTTGACCGTAACTCAGAGCTGGATTCACATCTACACTGATTACTATTGCTCTAGAATTTACTCCACACTTCGGCTCCTTTGGTCTGTGCGTTGAGGAATGAAGTCCAGGAAACCTAAGCTCGCTCCTAAATTGGGGATGTAGCTCAGTGGTAGAGCACACACTTTGCATGTGTGAGGCCCCGGGTTCAATCCCCGGCATCTCCATGGTTTGCATTCATGTGCAAGGAATACACTTCCTACTGTCGCATCTTTTTTCGAACAATTATCTTGTTCCTGAAGTTGCAGTGTCAAATCAGTACTTGTGTGCGCTCTGCTCTACTCTACTCTGCTCACAGAATTTTGGGGATGTAGCTCAGTGGTAGAGCGCATGCTTCGCATGTATGAGGTTCTGTGTTCAATCCCCAGCATCTCCAACCTTTTTCAAATATGGCAGCAAATGGTTGGCTAACACACTCAAGCTTAGTGGCAAGACTCCCAAGGAATTTCTGTCACTCAAACCGCTTTTCTTTGGCATTTCACGTAGCAGGAATAGGCTTTTTCTCTTCCAGATTTTAAAGACTGCATACAACCCTACGGCATGGGCAACATTTTACCACTCAGTAAAGTGACATAAATGGGAACTGTACTTTCAACCAACTTTGCTTACATCAATAGTACAGGCGAATATAAGAAACTTGGTAATATATATTATCAAACAAATTGGCTTTTTCTCCACTTAACAGCTTATGTTTTCTCAACCCCTGCCTTCTGGATTCACCATCCACTCTGAAAAAAAAGCTCAATTCCATTGTGATCGAAAAGAAAACGTCCCACCAACACACCGTGGTGTTCCTTTACAAAGCCTTCTATACTTTCTGGCGATGGGAAGGAGGAGGAAGAGTGAGGAGCAATGTGAGAAAACAGGCAGAAAGACCCACGGAAACATTGTGCTGAGCTTAATCGCAAGTCTTTGACCGTAACTCAGAGCTGGATTCACATCTACACTGATTACTATTGCTCTAGAATTTACTCCACACTTCGGCTCCTTTGGTCTGTGCGTTGAGGAATGAAGTCCAGGAAACCTAAGCTCGCTCCTAAATTGGGGATTTAGCTCAGTGGTAGAGCGCACGCTTTGCATGTGTGAGGCCCCGGGTTCAATCCCCGGCATCTCCATGGCTTGCATTCATGTGCAAGGAATACGCTTCCTACTGTCGCATCTTTTTTCGAACAATTATCTTGTTCCTGAAGTCGCAGTGTCAAATCAGTACTTGTGTGCGCTCTGCTCCACTCTACTCTGCTCACAGACTTTTGGGGATGTAGCTCAGTGGTAGAGCACATGCTTCGCATGTATGAGGTCCTGGGTTCAATCCCCAGCATCTCCAACCGTTTTCAAATATGGCAGCAAATGGTTGGCTAACACACTTAAGCTTAGTGGCAAGACTCCCAAGGAATTTCTGTCACTCAAACCGCTTTTCTTTGGCATTTCACGTAGCAGGAATAGGCTTTTTCTCTTCCAGATTTTAAAGACTGCATACAACCCTACGGCATGGGCAACATTTTACCACTCAGTAAAGTGACATAAATGGGAACTGTATTTTCAACCAACTTTGCTTACATCAATAGTACAGGCGAATATAAGAAACTTGGTAATATATATTATCAAACAAATTGGCTTTTTCTCCACTTAACAGCTTATGTTTTCTCAACCCCTGCCTTCTGGATTCACCATCCACTCTGAAAAAAAAGCTCAATTCCATTGTGATCGAAAAGAAAACATCCCACCAACACACCGTGGTGTTCCTTTACAAAGCCTTCTATACTTTCTGGCGATGGGAAGGAGGAGGAAGAGTGAGGAGCAATGTGAGAAAACAGGCAGAAAGACCCACGGAAACATTGTGCTGAGCTTAATCGCAAGTCTTTGACCGTAACTCAGAGCTGGATTCACATCTACACTGATTACTATTGCTCTAGAATTTACTCCACACTTCGGCTCCTTTGGTCTGTGCGTTGAGGAATGAAGTCCAGGAAACCTAAGCTCACTCCTAAATTGGGGATGTAGCTCAGTGGTAGAGCGCACGCTTTGCATGTGTGAGGCCCCGGGTTCAATCCCCGGCATCGCTATGGCTTGCATTCATGTGCAAGGAATACGCTTCCTACTGTCGCATCTTTTTTCGAACAATTATCTTGTTCCTGAAGTCGCAGTGTCAAATCAGTACTTGTGTGCGCTCTGCTCTACTCTACTCTGCTCACAGACTTTTGGGGATGTAGCTTCGCATGTATGAGGCCCTGGGTTCAATCCCCAGCATCTCCAACCTTTTTCAAATATGGCAGCAAATGGTTGGCTAACACACTCAAGCTTAGTGGCAAGACTCCCAAGGAATTTCTGTCACTCAAACCGCTTTTCTTTGGCATTTCACGTAGCAGGAATAGGCTTTTTCTCTTCCAGATTTTAAAGACTGCATACAACCCTACGGCATGGGCAACATTTTACCACTCAGTAAAGTGACATAAATGGGAACTGTACTTTCAACCAACTTTGCTTACATCAATAGTACAGGCAAATATAAGAAACTTGGTAATATATATTATCAAACAAATTGGCTTTTTCTCCACTTAACAGCTTATGTTTTCTCAACCCCTGCCTTCTGGATTCACCATCCACTCTGAAAAAAAAGCTCAATTCCATTGTGATCGAAAAGAAAACGTCCCACCAACACACCGTTGTGTTCCTTTACAAAGCCTTCTATACTTTCTGGCGATGGGAAGGAGGAGGAAGAGTGAGGAGCAATGTGAGAAAACAGGCAGAAAGACCCACGGAAACATTGTGCTGAGCTTAATCGCAAGTCTTTGACCGTAACTCAGAGCTGGATTCACATCTACACTGATTACTATTGCTCTAGAATTTACTCCACACTTCGGCTCCTTTAGTCTGTGCGTTGAGGAATGAAGTCCAGGAAACCTAAGCTCGCTCCTAGATTGGGGATGTAGCTCAGTGGTAGAGTGCATGCTTTGCATGTGTGAGGCCACGGGTTCAATCCCCGGCATCTCTATGGCTTGCATTCATGTGCAAGGAATACACTTCCTACTGTCGCATCTTTTTTCGAACAATTATCTTGTTCCTGAAGTCGCAGTGTCAAATCAGTACTTGTGTGCACTCTGCTCTACTCTATTCTGCTCACAGACTTTTGGGGATGTAGCTCAGTGGTAGAGCGCATGCTTCGCATGTATGAGGTCCTGGGTTCAATCCCCAGCATCTCCAACCTTTTTCAAATATGGCAGCAGATGGTTGGCTAACACACTCAAGTTTAGTGGCAAGATTCCCAAGGAATTTCTGTCGCTCAAACCGATTTTCTTTGGCATTTCACGTAGCAGGAATAGGCTTTTTCTCTTCCAGATTTTAAAGACTGCATACAACCCTACGGCATGGGCAACATTTTACCACTCAGTAAAGTGACATAAATGGGAACTGTACTTTCAACCAACTTTGCTTACATCAATAGTACAGGCGAATATAAGAAACTTGGTAATATATATTATCAAACAAATTGGCTTTTTCTCCACTTAACAGCTTATGTTTTCTCAACCCCTGCCTTCTGGATTCACCATCCACTCTGAAAAAAAAGCTCAATTCCATTGTGATCGAAAAGAAAATGTCCCACCAACACACCGTGGTGTTCCTTTACAAAGCCTTCTATACTTTCTGGCGATGAGAAGGAGGAGGAAGAGTGAGAAGCAATGTGAGAAAACAGGCAGAAAGACCCACGGAAACATTGTGCTGAGCTTAATCGCAAGTCTTTGACCGTAACTCAGAGCTGGATTCACATCTACACTGATTACTATTGCTCTAGAATTTACTTCACACTTCGGCTCCTTTGGTCTGTGCGTTGAGGAATGAAGTCCAGGAAACCTAAGCTCGCTCCTAAATTGGGGATGTAGCTCAGTGGTAGAGCGCATGCTTTGCATGTGTGAGGCCCCGGGTTCAATCCCCAGCATCTGCTTGGCTTGCATTCATGTGCAAGGAATACGCTTCCTACTGTCGCATCTTTTTTCGAACAATTATCTTGTTCCTGTAGTCGCAGTGTCAAATCAGTACTTGTGTGCGCTCTGCTCTACTCTACTCTACTCTACTCTACTCTGCTCACAGATTTTTGGGGATGTAGCTCAGTGGTAGAGCGCATGCTTCGCATATATGAGGTCCTGGGTTCAATCCCCAGCATCTCCAACCTTTTTCAAATATGGCAGCAAAAGGTTGGCTAACACACTCAAGCTTAGTGGCAAGACTCCCAAGGAATTTCTGTCGCTCAAACCGCTTTTCTTTGGCATTTCACGTAGCAGGAATAGGCTTTTTCTCTTCCAGATTTTAAAGACTGCATACAACCCTACGGCATGGGCAACATTTTACCACTCAGTAAAGTGACATAAATGGGAACTGTACTTTCAACCAACTTTGCTTACATCAATAGTACAGGCGAATATAAGAAACTTGGTAATATATATTATCAAACAAATTGGCTTTTTCTCCACTTAACAGCTTATGTTTTCTCAACCCCTGCCTTCTGGATTCACCATCCACTCTGAAAAAAAAGCTCAATTCCATTGTGATCGAAAAGAAAACGTCCCACCAACACACCGTGGTGTTCCTTTACAAAGCCTTCTATACTTTCTGGCGATGGGAAGGAGGAGGAAGAGTCAATAGCAATGTGAGAAAACAGGCAGAAAGACCCACGGAAACATTGTGCTGAGCTTAATCGCAAGTCTTTGACCGTAACTCAGAGCTGGATTCACATCTACACTGATTACTATTGCTCTAGAATTTACTCCACACTTCGGCTTCTTTGGTCTGTGCATTGAGGAATGAAGTCCAGGAAACCTAAACCAGCTCCTAAATTGGGGATGTAGCTCAGTGGTGGAGCGAACGCTTTGCATGTGTGAGGCCCCGGGTTCAATCCCCGGCATCTCCATGGCTTGCATTCATGTGCAAGGAATACGCTTCCTACTGTCGCATTTTTTCTCGAACAGTTATCTTGTTCCTGAAGTCGCAGTGTCAAATCAGTACTTGTGTGCGCTCTCCTCACAGAGTTTTGGGGATGTAGCTCAGTGGTAGAGCGCATGCTTCGCATGTATGAGGTCCTGGGTTCAATCCCCAGCATCTCCAACCTTTTTCAAATATGGCAGCAAATGGTTGGCTAACACACTCAAGTTTAGTGGCAAGATTCCCAAGGAATTTCTGTCGCTCAAACCGCTTTTCTTTGGCATTTCACGTAGCAGGAATAGGCTTTTTCTCTTCCAGATTTTAAAGACTGCATACAACCCTACGGCATGGGCAACATTTTACCACTCAGTAAAGTGACATAAATGGGAACTGTACTTTCAACCAACTTTGCTTACATCAATAGTACAGGCGAATATAAGAAACTTGGTAATATATATTATCAAACAAATTGGCTTTTTCTCCACTTAACAGCTTATGTTTTCTCAACCCCTGCCTTCTGGATTCACCATCCACTCTGAAAAAAAAGCTCAATTCCATTGTGATCGAAAAGAAAACGTCCCACCAACACACCGTGGTGTTCCTTTACAAAGCCTTCTATACTTTCTGGCGATGGGAAGGAGGAGGAAGAGTGAGAAGCAATGTGAGAAAACAGGCAGAAAGACCCACGGAAACATTGTGCTGAGCTTAATCGCAAGTCTTTGACCGTAACTCAGAGCTGGATTCACATCTACACTGATTACTATTGCTCTAGAATTTACTTCACACTTCGGCTCCTTTGGTCTGTGCGTTGAGGAATGAAGTCCAGGAAACCTAAGCTCGCTCCTAAATTGGGGATGTAGCTCAGTGGTAGAGCGCACGCTTTGCATGTGTGAGGCCCCGGGTTCAATCCCCGGCATCTCCATGGCTTGCATTCATGTGCAAGGAATACGCTTCCTACTGTCGCATTTTTTTTCGAACAATTATCTTGTTCCTGAAGTCGCAGTGTCAAATCAGTACTTGTGTGCGCTCTGCTCTACTCTACTCTACTCACAGACTTTTGGGGATGTAGCTCAGTGGTAGAGTGCATGCTTCACATGTATGAGGTCCTGGTTTCAATCCCCAGCATCTCCTACCTTTTTCAAATATGGCAGCAAATGGTTGGCTAACACACTCAAGCTTAGTGGCAAGACTCCCAAGGAATTTCTGTCGCTCAAACCGCTTTTCTTTGGCATTTCACGTAGCAGGAATAGGCTTTTTCTCTTCCAGATTTTAAAGACTGCATACAACCCTACGGCATGGGCAACATTTTACCACTCAGTAAAGTGACATAAATGGGAACTGTACTTTCAACCAACTTTGCTTACATCAATAGTACAGGCGAATATAAGAAACTTGGTAATATTTATTATCAAACAAATTGGCTTTTTCTCCACTTAACAGCTTATGTTTTCTCAACCCCTGCCTTCTGGATTCACCATCCACTCTGAAAAAAAAGCTCAATTCCTTTGTGATCGAAAAGAAAACGTCCCACCAACACACCGTGGTGTTCCTTTACAAAGCCTTCTATACTTTCTGGCGATGGGAAGGAGGAGGAAGAGTGAGAAGCAATGTGAGAAAAGAGGCAGAAAGACCCACGGAAACATTGTGCTGAGCTTAATCGCAAGTCTTTGACCGTAACTCAGAGCTGGATTCACATCTACACTGATTACTATTGCTCTAGAATTTACTCCACACTTCGGCTCCTTTGGTCTGTGCGTTGAGGAATGAAGTCCAGGAAACCTAAGCTCACTCCTAATTTGGGGAAGTAGCTCAGTGGTAGAGCGCACGCTTTGCATGTGTGAGGCCCCGGGTTCAATCCCCGGCATCTCCATGGCTTGCATTCATGTGCAAGGAATACGCTTCCTAATGTTGCATCTTTTTTCGAACAATTATCTTGTTCCTGAAGTCGAAGTGTCAAATCAGTACTTGTGTGCGCTCTGCTCTACTCTACTATGCTCACAGACTTTTGGGGATGTAGCTCAGTGGTAGAGCGCGTGCTTCGCATGTATGAGGGCCTGGGTTCAGTCCCCAGCATCTCCAACCTTTTTCAAATATGGCAGCAAATGGTTGGCTAACACACTCAAGCTTAGTGGCAAGATTTCCAAGGAATTTCTGTCGCTCAAACCGCTTTTCTTTGGCATTTCACGTAGCAGGAATAGGCTTTTTCTCTTCCAGATTTTAAAGACTGCATACAACCCTACGGCATGGGCAACATTTTACCACTCAGTAAAGTGACATAAATGGGAACTGTACTTTCAACCAACTTTGCTTACATCAATAGTACAGGCGAATATAAGAAACTTGGTAATATATATTATCAAACAAATTGGCTTTTTCTCCACTTATCAGCTTATGTTTTCTCAACCCCTGCCTTCTGGATTCACCTTCCACTCTGAAAAAAAAGCTCAATTCCATTGTGATCGAAAAGAAAACGTCCCACCAACACACCGTGGTGTTCCTTTACAAAGCCTTCTATACTTTCTGGCGATGGGAAGGAGGAGGAAGAGAGAGGAGCAATGTGAGAAAACAGGCAGAAAGACCCACGGAAACATTGTGCTGAGCTTAATCGCAAGTCTTTGACCGTAACTCAGAGCTGGATTCACATCTACACTGATTACTATTGCTCTAGAATTTACTCCACACTTCGGCTCCTTTGGTCTGTGCGTTGAGGAATAAAGTCCAGGAAACCTAAGCTCACTCCTAAATTGGTGATGTAGCTCAGTGGTAGAGCGCACGCTTTGCATGTGTGAGGCCCCGGGTTCAATCCCCGGCATCTCCATGGCTTGCATTCATGTGCAAGGAATACACTTCCTACTGTCGCATCTTCTTTCTTACAATTATCTTGTTCCTGAAGTCGCAGTGTCAAATCAGTACTTGTGTGCGCTCTGCTCACAGACTTTTGGGGATGTATCTCAGTGGTAGAGCGCATGCTTCACATGTATGAGGTCCTGCGTTCAATCCCCAGCATCTCCATCCTTTTTCAAATATGGCAGCAAATGGTTGGCTAACACTCTCAAGCTTAGTGGCAAGACTCCCAAGGAATTTCTGTCGCTCAAACCGCTTTTCTTTGGCATTTCACGTAGCAGGAATAGGCTTTTTCTCTTCCAGATTTTAAAGACTGCATACAACCCTACGGCATGGGCAACATTTTACCACTCAGTAAAGTGACATAAATGGGAACTGTACTTTCAACCAACTTTGCTTACATCAATAGTACAGGCGAATATAAGAAACTTGGTAATATATATTATCAAACAAATTGGCTTTTTCTCCACTTAACAGCTTATGTTTTCTCAACCCCTGCCTTCTGGATTCACCATCCACTCTGAAAAAAAAGCTCAATTCCATTGTGATCGAAAAGAAAACGTCCCACCAACACACCGTGGTGTTCCTTTACAAAGCCTTCTATACTTTCTGGCGATGGGAAGGAGGAGGAAGAGTGAGGAGCAATGTGAGAAAACAGGCAGAAAGACCCACGGAAACATTGTGCTGAGCTTAATCGCAAGTCTTTGACCGTAACTCAGAGCTGGATTCACATCTACACTGATTACTAATGCTCTAGAATTTACTCCACACTTTGGCTCCTTTGGTCTGTGCGTTGAGGAATGAAGTCCAGGAAACCTAAACTCGCTCCTATGTTGGGGATGTAGCTCAGTGGTAGAGTGCACACTTTGCATGTGTGAGGCCCCGGGTTCAATCCCCGGCATCTCCATGGCTTGCATTCATGTGCAAGGAATACGCTTCCTACTGTTGGATCTTTTTTCTTACAATTATCTTGTTCCTGAAGTCGCAGCGTCAAATCAGTACTTCTGTGTCAAATAGTGTCTCCCTGATTTTTCAGACACAAATATATCTGTTGAAAATAGTCTGGTGTAGGCCCGAGAAATACAAGTGTGGTTTTGCAGTTCCACGGTACAAACCTCTGTATTATCCACTTTTGGGCCATTTGTATCTAAAAAAAACAGTTTGAGTGTGTCGCTCACTGTTCAGCCGCAAATATATATATATTTTTAAAAGCCTGGTATACAGCAGTAAATTATTACTGTGGTTTTGATGTTCCACGGTAAAACATCTCTATTATCCTGTTTTTGGCATTTTTTGCTGTATAAAAATAATAATAGTGTCTCCCTGATTTTTCAGACACAAATAAATCTGTTGAAAATAGTCTGGTGTAGGCCAGAGAGACAGAAGTGTGCTTTTGGTGTTCCACGGTAAAAAATCTCTATTATCCTGCTTTTTGCATTTTTTGCTGTAAAAAAAAAAAAAAATAGTGTCTCCCTGATTTTTCGGACACAAATATATCTGTTGAAAATAGTCTGGTGTAGGCCAGAGAGACAGATGTGTGCTTTTGCTGTTCCACGGTAAAAAATCTCTATTATCCTGCTTTTTGCATTTTTTGCTGTAAAAAAAAAAAAAATAGTGTCTCCCTGATTTTTCAGACACAAATATATCTGTTGAAAATAGTCTGGTGTAGGCCCAAGAAATACAAGTGTGGTTTTGCAGTTCCACGGTACAAACCTCTGTATTATCCACTTTTGGGCCATTTGTATCTAAAAAAAACAGTTTGAGTGTGTCGCTCACTGTTCAGCCGCAAATATATATATATTTTAAAAAGCCTGGTATACACCAGTAAATTATAACTGTGGTTTTGCTGTTCCACGGTAAAAAATCTCTATTATTCAGGTTTTGGTAGTTTTTTCCGTAAAGAAAAACAGTAGTGTCTCCTGACTGTTGTGACACAAAAATATATCTGTTGAAAATAGTCTTGTGTAGGCCCGACATCCCAGTGTGGTTTCGCAGTTCCACGGGTCAAATCGCTGTACTATCCAGTTTTGGGCGTTTGGTATCTAAAAAAAAGAGCAGTTTGAGTGTGTCGCTCACTGTTCAGCCGCAAATATCTCTATTTAAAAAAGAGTGGTATACCCCAGTAAACAATAACTGTAGTTTTCCTCTTCCACGGTTCTAATCTACTGTTTATTACCCTTTTTCCATTGATAGTGCAAGTGTAAGCTATTTTACTTCATTTACAATGGGCAAGGCGCGTGGCAAGGGACGTGGAAGTGGACGTTCTGGTGATGGTTCGTGCAGAGGACGGGACCGTGGCCAAGGTGAAAATGTGCCACAACCAACAGCCACATCTTCTCGCTCCTATTTCTTGACCGAATTACTAGGGAAGCACAGAACAACACCAGTATTGAGAACTGATCAGTGTGAACAGGTTATTAATTGGATAGCAGACAATACTTACAGTTACCTGGGCACCACCACCTCCGGTCTGTCTTCCACACGGTCAACTCTTAGTAGCCGTGAGTCTCGACCGCATACTCCTCCTCACCCTGATGCTCCTTCCTCCCACCATGCCGAGTGTCGTCAGACAGCAAGTGATCCCACACTTGGACACTCTGAAGAGCTGTTCACTGGTCCATTTCCATATTTGGGCCCCTCGCCTGATACGCTTGAAGTGGTGGAAGAGGAGATCCCATGTTGTGATGCCCAAATATTTGAACAGCCACGGCCACAGGAAGTCGACGTTGGCAATCTGTCACAAGAGGTGGACGATGACGAGACACAATTGCCAGGAAGTGAGGATGAGGATCGTGGTGCGCAAGTGGAAGAGGAGGAGGTGGTGGATGATCTAGTAACTGACCCAACGTGGAAGGAGGAAATGCAGAGTGAGGCCAGCAGCACACAGGGGGAGGGAGGCAGAGTACCCCAACAGGCAGGAAGAAGCAGTGTGGTGGCCGCACACAGAAGGCAGGCAACCGTTCCCCGTAACACCAACACGAGGGACGTTGCCAGTACAAGCGGTAGGTCTTCCAGAGTCTGGAATTTTTTTAATGACTCTGATGATAACCCCAAAAAGGCCATATGTTCCACCTGCCATGCCAGCATCAGCAGGGGTGACAAAACTACCAGCCTGACCACCACCAGCATGATCAGGCACATGGCAGCAAAGCACCCGACTTTGTGGGGCGAAACCCAGGGTCCGCGACCAGTGTCAGCGGGTGTCACCACTGCTTCTTCCACTGTTGTGCGTGCAATAGAACCCCCTGTTGTGTGTGCAAGGCAATCACCTGTCCATACTGCATGTAAAGATGCCCCCTCCTCTCAGTCTTCACTTGTTATGGCAGTTTCTCAAGAAACAGCATCAACGTCCACGTCCACGTCCCACCGCAGCGTTCAATTGTCCATATCCCAGACCTTTGAACGAAAGCGGAAATTGGCAGCTAACGCCCCACAGGCCACAGTCCTGAATTCGCACATTTCACGACTGCTTGCATTGGAAATGCTGCCTTTTAGCCTGGTGGAGACGGAATCCTTCCGCAATCTTATGGCGGTGGCCGTCCCTCGGTACTCGGTCCCCAGCCGACACTATTTTGCCCGGTGTGCCATCCCCGCACTACACAAGCACGTGTCCCAAAGCATCTGCCGTGCCCTCAACAACGCAGTTACTGGGAGAGTCCACCTGACAACGGACACGTGGACAAGTGCTTGTGGCCAGGGACGGTACATCTCTCTGACGGCACACTGGGTAAACATAGTGGAAGCCGGGACCCAGTCAGACCTTGGGACGGAACACATCCTCCCCACACCGAGGATTGCAGGCCCTATGTCAGTCAGAGTTGCCCCCACAGTGTACAGCTCCTGCGCATCCTCCTCCTCCTCCTCATGTTCAGCCTCCATCTCAGATATCACCACATCAGTTACAAGCTGGAAGCATTGCAGTACTGCCTCCGCCAAGCGGCAACAGGCTGTGCTGAAACTCATAAGCTTAGGTGATAAACCTCACACTGCTTGTGAGTTGTGGACAGCTGTGAAAGAGCAGGCAGATCTGTGGCTGAGAAAGCTGAACCTACATCCCGGCATGGTCGTGTGTGACAATGGCCGTAACCTGGTGGCGGCTCTGAGGCGAGGTGAGATCACACACGTACCATGCCTGGCTCATGTGCTTAACCTCGTGGTTCAGCGGTTTCTTAAATCGTACCCCGAGTTGCCAGATCTGCTCGTGAAAGTACGCCGCCTGTCAGCTCATTTTCGCAAGTCGGCTACAGCTTCCGCCGCCCTTGCTGTGTTGCAGCAGCGTTTGCAGCTTCCGGCACACCGACTGGTGTGTGATGTCCCCACACGTTGGAACTCTACCCTCCACATGTTGCAAAGGATTTGTGAGCAGAAGAGAGCAGTTGTGGAGTACCAGCTGCAACAAGGCCGTCGATATTCAGGTCAGACTCCACACATAAGACCTCAGGAGTGGACCTGGATGTCTGACATATGTACCATCCTGACAAACTTTGAGGAGGCCACCAAGATGGTGAGTGGCGATGACGCCATCATTAGTGTCAGCATCCCACTTGTCTGTCTTTTGCAACGCTCTCTGCAGAGAATTAAAGAGGAGGCATTGCAGCCAGAGTATGATGAGATGGATCAAGAAGCCGTAGCGGGCGATTACACACAGCCCAGCCTCATCTCATCCCAACGTGCATTGGGGGACAATGAGGGAGAGGAGGAGGAGGAAGAGGAGGAGGAAGAACAGGAGCTGCTATCTTGCGTTGTAGACGGTAGTACCTGTACAAGTGTCATACCGTCGGTTCAGCGTGGGTGGCCTGAGGACAGGGGGGAGGAGGAAGAGGAGGAGGAGGAGGAGAGCATGGTCAGTCGTCATCTTGGTGAGGACACGGAAATCTTGCCCGTTACCAGTCTGGCACGCATGGCTGACTTTATGTTGCGCTGCCTTAACCGTGACCCTCGCGTTGTCAAAATGTTGGGTGACAGTCATTACTGGTTGATGACACTTTTAGACCCCCTCTACAAGGAGAACTTTCACTCTCTTATTCCTGAGTTGGAGAGGTCTACAAAAATGGGGCAGTACCAGAAGGCCCTTGCTGCAGAACTATTACAAAAATTCCCATCTGAACACGGTAGCGGCAGAGGTCACAGTTCACTGCCCAACTAAGGCATACAGGCGAGAGAGACGCAACTCCAATCCAGCAGAGGCAGGGGAACACTGTCAATGTTCTAGGACAGTTTTCTGAGACCTGCCCAGCTTACAGGCCCTGAGGCGCAGGGTACTCTCACAAGGAGTGGAAAGTTTCAAAAGATGGTGAGGGAGAACCAGCGTCCTCCGTGATTCCTCTGTGCCTTTTAATTATTGGGTATCCAAGCTGGACACTTGGAATGAACTCACTCTGTATGCCTTGGAGGTCCTGGCCTGCCCTGCCGCTAGCGTGTTATCGGAGCGTGTTTTTAGTGCCGCTGGGGGAATTATAACTGATAAGCGCACTCGCCTGTCAACTGACAATGCTGACAAGCTGACCCTTATCAAAATGAACAAGGGCTGGATTGGGCCAGACTTCTCATCACCACCAAATGACAGCAGAGTAACATAAAGTCAAATCCACTGTGTTATTTCGGGAGGTGTATTCCCATGCATCACTTCACACCCACACATGGGTATACGCTTCCTCATTTCGGCTGTTTTTTGCTCTTCTCCTTATCCTCAGCCTCCACGACCACTATACCACCAGGGTGACCGTGGTCCATGTTGCCAGCATTGCAAGTTCCTCTGTCCTAATTTTTGGCAGCTTTTGCTTGGAAGGCATAGGCAAAGACTATGGGAGACCCACTCCCTTATAATGGGAATAATGTTTTTAATATGCTGTACTGCATGGCTCTTGTAAGGGGCATTAAAATCGTCTTGTTAAGCTACTGTGACCTCCACGTCTCTTCCAAGGGTCGTTAATATTGTCTTTTTATTCCACTGCGACCTCCACCACTCTTCCAAGGGGCATTAAAAGCGTCTTGTTAAGCTACTGTGACCTCCACGTCTCTTCCACAGGGCGTTGATATTGTCTTTTTATTCCACTGTAACCTCCACCACTCTTCCAAGGGGCATTGATATTGTATTTTTATTCCACTGCAACCTCCACCACTCTTCCAAGGGGCATTAAAACCGTCTTGTTAAGCTACTGTGACCTCCACATCTCTTCCACGGGGCATTGATATTGTCTTTTTATTCCACTGTAACCTCCACCACTCTTCCAAGGGGCATTAAAACTGTCTTGTTAAACCACTCTGAACTCCACGTCTCTTCCAAGGGGCATTAAAACCATCTTGTTAAGCTACTGTGACCTCCACATCTCTTCCAAGGGGCATTAAAACTGTCTTGTTAAACCACTCTGAACTCCACGTCTCTTCTAAGGGGCATTAAAACCGTCTTGTTAAACCACTTTGAACTCCACAGCTCTTCCAAGGGGCATTGACATGTTGTTTTTAATTACCTCGAACCTCCACGACTCTTGCAACGGGCATTGCATTTCCTCCTAATTTTTGTCAGCTTTTGCTTTTCAATGCATAAGCGAACACTAAGGAAGACCCACTCCCCAATAATGGGTAGAAGGTTTTTAATACGCTGTAATCCACGTCTGTTTCAAGGGGCATTGCAGTGCCTAATAATTTTTGGAAAGCCTTCCATTCCCTGCTTAGGCCAACAGTGTACAGGAGACCCAGTTGCTATAAATGGAAAAAACGGTTTAGTTAAGGCCCTCTGACCTCCATGTCACTTCCAAGGGGCATTGGAGTGCCTCGAAATTTTTGGTAGGCATTGCATTCACTGTATGCCTTATAACTGTGTAGCTGAACCGCTCCTTTTGGTACAGAAACATATCCTACAAGACATGTGTGGTTGGCTGGCCTGATATTGATGTGAATGGTCCCTGTTCCTCCTGCTCTTTCTCCTTTGCCACCACCTCATCCATCATTCATCACCTGAAGCTTTGTTTTAACGGGAGTCATAGAACTGGGATAGTAGCAGGAAAACATCCAGCAATCCTCGAAGGAGGTAGAATATGCGCCAAAATGCTGACCACCTCAGGCCTAGCTGCTACTACATACATGCGCTTGCATTCCAAGGAACAGAAAGCTAAGGAGGTGGATGGCCTCATGATCATGAATAATTTACTCGTTGTGTAGGAGGCCGACCACTGCTGCTGTCTACCTTCTGAACTTTGTGTTGAAGTCTGATTGACCCAGGACCCGCAATCCTCTATGTCTGGAGGACGTGTTGCATCCCAGTGTCCAACTGTGTCCTGGCTTCCACAATATTAACCCAGTGTGAAGGCGTCAGCGAGATGGACCATTCCTGGCCACATTCACTTGTCCACGTGTTTGTGGTTAGGCTGTCCTTCCCACTAAATGCACTGGGGAGGGCACAGGTAATGTTTTGGTATGCGCGCTTGTGTTTAAGGCGCACCGGGACAAATAGGGGCGGCTGGGGACCGTTTATGGACACCCGGCCACCCCCACGCGGCTGGGGACCAAGCGTGGACACCCGGCCGCCGGGCGGCTGGGGACTGAGTATCAATACCAGGCTACCGACGCAGCCATGACGTGGTGGCCAGATTCCACCTCCACATGCCTAAAAGGCCCAATTTCAAGTGCAAGCAAGCTAGCAGTATTGTATTGCAGCCTGGGGGTGGGTGGGTGGCAGGCTGCATACTTGCGCTTGTATTGCAAGTTATGGGGGAGGTACAATTGAACACTGCCCTGGGACAAGGACTTGCACGGGGATAGTTGCAAGTCTGCATCTTCTGATGCGGCAAGGATCACTTCTGATGGGCACAATTTTAGGCAGTGACCTGGGTGTCAGAGATGCTTCCAGGGGTCTTCCCCATGCTGTTCCCATGTCTTTTTAGCACTGTATGCATGTGTCACACAGCACATGGCCAGATAAGTTTGTAAAATGTTAAAATGACATTTCCCGGTGAATGCATTTGTCACGGTTGAAAGCAATACAAACGTGCAAAAACGCATAAAAAAATGCTACTTGTGAACATAGCCCAAGGTGTGGAGGAGTATTTTTGTTTTTGGTTATTTATTTTACCTTATACACAAGTCTTTACCCTGGAAAGGATGTTCCTTAACCCCTTTCCGACCTGGTCAGTAATAGTACGCACCAGGTCGGGAAGGCCGGTTCAGCGGGGGCTCCGGCGGTGAGCCCGCGCTGAAGCGAGCACATGTCAGCTGATTATTGGAATCGCAATCCACCCGCGGCTGTTAACATGTTAAATCTCTGACAGTGGCATTTAACTCGCGCTTCCGGGAGTCCTAAGCCCCGCCCATCAGTGACCCCGTCACGTGATCACGGGTCACCAATGGGTGGGCATGACAACTCAGGGTCTGCAGCAGATGCCTGTGGTTGTCATGTCTCAATTGCTATGAGCGCCACCTAGTGGTCAGCGCTCATAGCAAGTGAGCATTTCTCCTGCATACAAGCGATCTGCTCATCGCTTGTATGCAGTAGAAGCAATCAGACAACTGCTGCTTCTAGTCTCCTCTGGAGACTATAGAAGCAAGCAGAAAGTGTAAAAAAAAAGTTTTTAAAAAAATAAAAAATATATAAAAGTTTAAGTCACCCCCCTTTCGCCCCATTCAAAATAAAATATATATATATATAAAAAAACAAACACATACACATGTTTGGTATCGCCGCGTTCAGAATCGCCCGATCTATCAATATAAAAGAAGAATTAATACAATCAGTAAACGGCGTAACGAGAAAAAAATTTTAAACGCCAGAATTACGTTTTTTTGGTCGCTACAACTTTGCAATAAAATGCAATAACGGGCGATCAAAACATCGGATCTACCCCAAAATGGTATTAATAAAAACATCAGCCCGGCATGCAAAAAATAAGCCCTCACCTGGCCCCAGATCCCAAAAAATGGAGAAGCTAAGGGTCTCGGAAAATGGCGTCATTTTTTTTGTTTTTTTTAGCAAGCTTTGGATTTTTTTTTCACCACTTAAATAAAAAAGAACCTATACATGTTTGGTGTCTATGAACTCGTAACGACCTGGAAAATAATGATGGCAGGTCAGTTTTAGCAATCTGTGAACGTGGTAAAAAAAGGACCCAAAAAACAACTGTGGAATTGCATTTTTTTTTGCAGTTTCACTGCACTTGGAATTTTTTTCCCATTTTCCAGCACATGATATGGTAAAACCAGTGATGGTGTTTAAAAGTACAACTCGTCCCGCAAAAAATAAGCCCTCACATGGCCATATTGAACGAAAATTAAAAAAGTTCTGGCTCTGGGAAGAAGGGGAGCAAAAAAGGAAAACACAAAAACAGAAAGACCCATGGTTGTTAAGGGGTTAACATATTTCACAGGAAAGCACTTTCACTTTCATTTTTGAACGTTTTATTGTGAGCCTGTAAAAGTGGCTTAATACCTCTGACAACGTTGTTGATAGCAGTGACCTGGGGGTCAGAAAGGCTTCCAGGGGCGATCCCCATGCTGTCCCCATGTCATTTGAGCACTGTCACTATCTTTTTGGGCACTTTTTAGGCTTTCTACAGACTGCCGGGGGAGCCGCTGCAAAAATGTTCGGGTCTCCCATAGACTAACATTGGGCTCGTTGCTCAGGTCGAGCACCCGAGTATCACAGTGAGCTCGGCCCGAGCTTCGAGCACCCGAGCATTTTAGTGCTCGCTCAACACTAATTGTGATCGAAAAGAAAACGTCCCACCAACACACCGTGGTGTTCCTTTACAAAGCCTTCTATACTTTCTGGCGATGGAAAGGAGGAGGAAGAGTGAGGAGCAATGTGAGAAAACAGGCAGAAAGACCCACGGAAACATTGTGCTGAGCTTAATCGCAAGTCTTTGACCGTAACTCAGAGCTGGATTCACATCTACACTGACTACTATTGCTCTAGAATTTACTCCACACTTCGGCTCCTTTAGTCTGTGCTCTGAGGAATGAAGTCCAGGAAACCTAAGCTGAGCCCTAAATTGGGGATGTAGCTCAGTGGTAGAGCGCACGCTTTGCATGTGTGAGGCTCTGAGTTCAATCCCTGGCATCTCCATGGCTTGCAATCATGTGCAAGGAATATGCTTCCTACTGTTGCCTATTTTTTCGTACAATTATCTTGTTCCTGAAGTCTCAGTGTAAAATCAGTACTTGTGTGCGATCTGATCTACTCTAGTTTACGCACAGGCTTTTGGGGATGTAGCTCAGTGGTACAGCACATGCTTCACATGTCTGAGGTCCTGGGTTCAATCCCTAGCATCTCCAAACTTTTTCAAATATGGCAGCAAATGGTTGGCTAACACACTCAATCTTAGTGGCAAGACTCCCAAGGAATTTCTGTCGCTTAAACCGCTTTTCTTCGGCATTTCACGTAGCAGGAATAGGCTTTTTCTCTTCCAGATTTTAAAGACTGCATACAACCTACGGCATGGGCAACATTTTACCACTCAGTAAAGTGACATAAATGGGAACTGTACTTTCAACTAACTTTGCTTACATCAATAGTACAGGAGAATATAAGAAACTTGGTAATATATATTATCAAACAAATTGGCTTTTTCTCCACTTAACAGCTAATGTTTTCTCAACCCCTGCCTTCTGGATTCACCATCCACTCTGAAAAAAAAGCTCAATTCCATTGTGATCGAAAAGAAAACGTCCCACCAACACACCGTGGTGTTCCTTTACAAAGCCTTCTATACTTTCTGCCGAAGGGAAGGAGGAGGAAGAGTGAGGAGCAATGTGAGAAAACAGGCAGAAAGACCCACGGAAACATTGTGCTGAGCCTAATCGCAAGTCTTTGACTGTAACTCAGAGAAACCTAGACTCATTCCTAGATGTAGCTCAGTGGTAGAGCGCATGCTTTGCATGTGTGAGGCCCTGGGTTCAGTCCCCAGCATCTCCATGGCTTGCATTCATGTGCAAGGATTACACTTCCTACTGTTGCCTATTTTTTCTTACAGTTATCTTGTTCCTGAAGTCGCAGTGTCAAATCAGTACTTGTGTGTGCTCTACTCTACTCTACTCACAGACTTTTGGGGATGTAGCTCAGTGGTAGGGTGCATGCTTCGCATGTGTGAGGCCCTGGGTTCAGTCCCCAGCATTTCCATGGTTTGCATTCATGTGCAAGGATTACACTTCCTACTGTTGCCTATTTTTTCTTACAATTATCTTGTTCCTGAAGTCGCAGTGTCAAATCAGTACTTTTGTGCGCTCTAGTCTACTCTACTCACTGAGTTTTGGGGATATAGCTCAGTGGTAGTGTAAAGGATATATTGATATTCATGCTATGGCAACCTTATTTTGTCTGCTTGCTTCAAAATCATGTTATTATACTCTTTACATAACATACATTCTTTCCTTCTTGATTCACACGCAACTTTCCCACACTAACCTTTTCTCTCAGTAACATTCTATGAGACACCCTGCTCCTGTTATCTAGCTAGTCTGAGCCAGGATGTACGACCTTGTAACTTTCCACCATGTAGCGAACTAACGATAATATGACCATATGTATATTTTCGTAATAATTGTACTAACATTAGTTCAAGCTTGTAGTATGGCTGAAGGTGATTGGATATTAATAAACTCAAAACAATATAAAATGCTAAGTAGAAATAAACGGGGTTAGAGATTCTTGAATCCCCCCATACAGAGCTTTGCCTCTGTCTGGTTTTCTATTGGATTGCAATCAACCTTGTAACATAATAATTTGACACTCACTTGGTCAACCGTAAAGGGTCATTACTGCCCTCCCTCAACAGCTTGGTGCCGTGACTCGGATCCGTAACCAGGGACGCCCCACCACCCCTGGACGTCCACAAAGAGAGACTTGCTTTCGACATCCCCTACTGGAATTGGGACTGATCATCTCCCACAAAAGCCACGGGAAGTGCACGAGTTCTTTACTAGTAATACTGACCGTTTGGCGTGGTTTCCACGTGGTGCGTGGTTGTTTGCAGTATCTCCGGACGTCCTGGTTGGATATAGTCAGAGGTGAGACTATAGGGGTGTAGTCCCATTAGGGGTCTGATATTGATAACTTTTAAAACAATGCCACCTTGGATTGACAAGTGAATATTGTATGAATCTTCCTTAACTTCTGACAAAGATCCTTAGGAGACTGAACACTGTTAGGTTCAGTTGTGGCAGGTGATCGAAGATTGGGTAGGACACGCACACAGATATAACTATATCTAGTGTCCGGAGAGCTGCGGACGAGAACTCTCCTCCTTTCATCTGAGCCATACGTGACTCCCCCGACGGGAGGGGTGAAGTCAGTGGAACTTCAACTGAGGCCGGCCGGACTCGTACTATGCACAAATCAAGGATCTTTTGTCTGTTGAAAGGCAGCAGTGCAGTGATTAATCAATGTTTCCGTGGAGCAGAAAGACAGTGTCTCTCCCGCAGGAGGGAGAGGATGTGATGACTATCATGGTAGGACGAGAGGGGAAAAGGTTATTTAAGAATGCACCAAAAGTGTTTAAGATGTTAAACTTTCCTGTGGGAGGGAGACTTCAGCCTACATTGTGGGATGAAGGCATCCGGCAGAAAAGGGGTAGATTAGTTGACTGTGGATTGTTGGAAGACGCTGAAAAGTTTAGGAAAGTTGCACATGAGATTTGTGATGACGGATATGTTGAAATAGAGGAGGAGATGAAACCTGGTTATTTAAATTATCTTTATGTAAAGAAGGGATAATTATCTAGCACTGTAACGAAGACTGGCTGTTTTGTGCTACAAAATGAAGCTGATGGGGACAAGATAGAGGAGGAAGTAGATTCGCCTTCCCGACTTATGTGTCCACAAACCGAATCTGAAGCCCCTAAAGAAGCATTCCCTACCCCCACAAATGTAGCCGTACCACAGCCCCTCAATCCGGAAACTGAGCAATTTTTACCTAAGGAGATTAAATACCCTGCACTTCCCACTGGTGGCCAGCCACCATCATATAACCCAGATGGCTGGCTTTGTAATGTGTGTTGGTCCACTAATCCAGGATGGCGTGAGACGTGCTATAATTGTGGAGCACGCAGACCCGGTGCTGCAGCACCAGCCTTCCCATTACTTAACGCTGACGGTGGGTATTATAAACCATTGCCCCCACTTGCCCCCGCCATGGTCCACACTCCATTCGGGGAGACCCAGGGTCCTCCGAATTCTACCCTATTCACCCTCTCCCAAACTGGGGAAATAGACCATGGACACGAGTACCAGGAGTTGGCGTCTGTTTTACTGAATGGCCCTTCGGAATTTTCCACTATACTGAGAATAGGCATAGGGAGTATACCGCAACAGCAAGTTGGGATCATTGTAAACGCAGCAAATGCAAAACTACAGCATGGGGGGGGGGGCTAGCTGCAGAAATATGTCGTCTTGGGGGACCTGCAATACAGATTGCTTCCAACGATCACATCCGTGACAACGGTCCGTTAAGAGAAGGAGAGGTGATGGTTACAAGAGCCGGACAGCTATCATGTCAGTATGTTATACATGCGGTGGGACCAAGATATGATCCCGTGGATGTACCCAGGTCACAACACCTGCTTACAGAAACAATTCAGAACACCATAGCATACGCATCACAGCTTCATGCGGTCCCAACCCTAGCCCTGCCATTTATTTCCACCGGTATCTTTGGATATCCAAAACAGGATGCGGCCAAAATAATAATCGGGACTATAAAGCAATACATTGCCACGCATCCAACTAAATTGAGAGAGATAAGACTCTTGACTATCGACAGGGATCTAGTCGATTATGCCGCTCAACTAATCAAACCCACGATCAGATCCGATATCTGGTCTCCCCCAGCGTTTCCCTACCTCCGAGATCTCCCATCAATCAGTACTCATGCTGATCTCCCCCCTCCCCCTGATTTCCCTCCACCTCCACCCCCTCTCACAAAGTTGGAGGAAATGGAGGAAGCGGACCAGAATACCAGCCCACCCAAATATACCAAGCTTACCCCAGCACAGACGGATACTCTGTGTAATCGTCTCCCGGATCCCGAACATTCCCCCATAGCTTTTTACAGGGGCATGGCTGCAAATAGAGAGATATATTCAACAACAAGGCAAGATCTTTTACACCTGTTTCGTGTAAAAGCCGGTGAAGGATATTATCCCACGATAGAGACTGCTATGTCATATAACAGAGCATTAGACTCCAATACGTATGAGAGTGGGATTGACTTCTGTCGAGCCCTTAAAATATGGGCTCAGGATAAGCTGGCTGATCAATCCACCACCCTCACAGATGTCACTCAAGAGAAGGGAGAGTCGGTTGAGAAGTTTTATGGGCGCCTTTTGCAGGTCTATAAGGACCTTGGGTTCTCCTTATATACTAAAACTCATTGCCAGCTGTTAATGTCCACCTTTATCCAGGGTTTACGCACTGAAATCAAGGACGCGATATTGGCTGTACGGCCAGATGTTGAGTCAGCCACCCCAGGAGATGCCCTAAAAGTAGCAAAAAGCTTCCAGAAAAGTGTCGCCCGGACCGCTTCTGCGCTTAAGCCTAAATCCAAACCTGCTGCAGTGACAGTTGCGGTACCCACAGTACCCGTAGCACAGTATCCCCCCTTGTCCCCCCAGTATCCTCCCTTAGAGCCCCACTATTACCCATGACGGTACCTGATCAGCGAGTAATGTATTCTGGGAGAAGACCAGTAACGAATTCCCGTCTTCTGTGTTGGAGGTGTGGTCGGGCAGGACACTTCCAAAGGGACTGTCACACCGCTGCTAGCCAGTGTACCACCCAAGCCCCCCTATCTAGAAATAGGACGCCCGGCCCACGAGACTCACGAGAAAATGTCCCCCAGGACCGTCCATTCTGAAATGGAGGCCAACCAGAGTCTGCCATCGTGATGCCCGTAACCAACCCCGGGCTCTGTTCATCTGTAGTTCTCCCAGTAGGAGGGAATCCGGTGAAGTTCATGGTAGACACTGGGGTGGCCAATTCCATTTTAAAATCCACTGAACTGCCCCAGGGTCTCCCAATCCAATTTTCTAACGACAATCTAATATTGATCGGTGTAGATGGCAGACCTAACAAACACACTCTCACCAAACCTATTCCGATTGGCCTATTTCCAGAAGTAATGGCACAATTTGTCATATCCTGACATGCCCAATAAATCTTTTAGGAGCAGACCTTTTGTCTAAATTCCGATCCCGAATCCAATACCAGGACAATGGTCAGATGATCCTTACTTTAAAGGATCCAAACTCTGATGCACACATAGAGGAGGTCTGCATCTTACGGGCGCTACCCATGGTTATGATTAACATGTCAGATACGAGTGGAAATCTCCCAAAAGATCCCAGGTTAGCTCCATACATAGAGGAAATCCCTTCTCATCTGTGGTCACAAGGCCCAGACGGCATTGGGAGATTGCCGGTAGAACCAATACAGGTGTACCTCAAGCCCGAAGCGCCCTTTCCCAAGGTTCGCCAGTACCCGCTCACACATGCACAAGAACAAGGTCTATGTAACATACCTGGCGGCATACTTGCATGGTGGTCCATCTCCCACTGTGCAAGAGCGCGCACTTGATCTCCAGTCCAGAATGTCTCTCTGGCTTCCCTCCATGCTGTCTGTTTGTGTCTGTTTCTGCTGCTTAAAGGCGGCGCCCGATCACTTCCTGCTTTTTGTACCTGCTGTGGGTCACACCCCTTGTGCGTCCTCAGCCTATTGCTGTCTGTCACCTGGTATATAGCTCAGCTGCTCCCATCTATCCCTGCCTGAGCATAGTGTTTCATTCAGTGTGTGCTTCCACTCTGAAGGTGCCAGGTCCCGTTCTTTGTCTCCTGTCTTGCGGTATCAGTTCCCGTGTCTGAACTGAGTCCTGTCTATGTCTCCTGCCTTGCGGTATCAGTTCCCGTGTCTGAACTGAGTCCTGTCTATGTCTCCTGCCTTGCGGTATCAGTTCCCGTGTCTGAGCTGAGTCCTGTCTTTGTCTCCTGCCTTGCGGTATCAGTTCCCGTGTCTGAACTGAGTCCTGTCTGTGTACTCTTGCCTGCTGCCTTTCCTGGAGGCTGTATTTCCAGGCCTGTCTGAACACGCTCCTAGCCTGTTCCTCCCGCCTTCTAGGGGCCGATTACCTAGATCCGTTCCTGTATCTTGTCTGTCCTGTCTGAACACGCTCCTTGCCTGTTCGTCCTGCCTCTCTGGGGGCCGATTACCCAGACCTGCTCCTGTATCTTGTCTGTCCTGTCTGAACACGCTCCTTGCCTGTTTGTCCCGCCTCTCTGGGGGCCGTATTCCCAGACCCGCTCCTGTGTCCTGCTCCTGTGTCGGTCTCCTCCGTACACTCAGTTCCAGTCTGTACTCTCTCCTATCTTTCATCTGTCTTTTCTCTATGTCCGTTCCTTTCCTTTTTCTGCAGAGTCTGAACTCGTACCTAACTCCTGCCTGTTGTCTCTGTACTCCCGTTTGTGAGTTTGTGGTCCACTCGCTACTTCACTGCAAGTACCCTGTGGGTGTCTGGCTCTGCCTTTCCCTTCCTGTCTGTTCCGTGTGAACAGAACCCTGTCCCCCCTACTCAGCCTTGCCTGCTCTGACTCCTTTGCTCACTGCTCCGGCGGTTCTAGCCTGCTCTGACTCCTTTGCTCACCGCTCCGGCGGTTCTAGCCTGCTCTGACTCCTTTGCTCACCGCTCCGGCGGTTCTAGTCTGCTCTGACTCCTTTGCTTACCGCTCCGGCGGTTCTAGCCTGCTCTGACTCCTTTGCTCGCTGCTCCGGCAGCCTTGCTCCGCTCTGACCCTTTTGCTCGCTGCTCCGGCAGTCTCGCTCCACTCTTGCTCACCGCTCCAGGCGGCCTCGTCCTGCTTTACTCTTGGTCACTGCTCCAGCAGTCTCGCTCAGCTCTGATCCTTTGTTCACCGCTCCTGGCGGCCTTGTCCTGCTCTACTCTTGCTCACCGCTCCAGGTGGCCTTGTCCTGCCCTGTTCTCGCTCACCTCTCTGGGCGGCCTCACTCTGCTGTGTTTGTCCGCCACATCTGTGGTTCTGTTCCTGAGTCCCAGTGTGTACTGGGTCCTATCCCGCCAGTGTCCCTACCTGCTAGTGCCTCCCTGTCTGCACTCTAGCTGTGCTTGCCTGTACCCCTCTGCCTGTATTGTTCCTGAGTCCCAGTGTGTACTGGGTCCTATCCCGCCTGTGTTCCTACCTGCTAGTGCCTCCCTGTCTGCACTCTAGCTGTGCTTGCCTGTACCCCCCTGCCTGCATACCCGCCTGCCTGCATACCAGTCGTGCCTGCCTATACCCACCAGTCTGTGTGCCAGCCTACCAGTCTGTTCCTGTATTCCCCTGTGTGGGTCAACAGCCGTGTCCGGGGTCTGTCCTGGAGTAGCACCTGGTCCCTCTGCTCGGTTCCTCCTTGGTGCACTGGCGTCGTATGCCGTCGTGCGACCCTGGTCGGATCGGGTGAATACCTAGTTAAGCCCCTCCAGGCATTCACTCTCCGGCACGGTCCAGTGGAATCACTACAATCACACGCACACGCCGCTCAGCCCGGGCGTGTGCATAACAGCATGCTCAGGCCATGGTTCCCGTTGAGCCCCACGGCCTTCGCTCTCTGAGAAGTTTTCCAGCGAATACATGCATTAAAATAAATAAATAAAAAAATTTTTCCTTAGCTGAGTTCCAGGCGAATTACGCACCGTCCAGATGGATCTATCAGCTCTCGTTCCTGCGGATCCGCCACGTTACTATGGGGATCCAAGACAGTGTCGTGCATTTGTGGAGCAATGCATGCTACACTTTAAGGCCTACCCTCTCTATTTTCCTTCCGATTGGGCTAAAGTGGCCTTTATGATTGACTACCTAGCGGGTGATGCCTTGAAATGGGTCACCCCCCTATGGGAAGCATGGGATCCTGTCGTCCTTGACCTGCAGGCCTTCCTGGTGGCCTTTCGTATGGTCTTCGAGGACCCTAACCCTGAAGCCCCTGCTGAAGCTTCACTTCCCAATATCCCGGAGCAGCCCCGACGGGTAATGTGTGTGGGTAGCGCAATAGTCCTCCAGCCCAATGAGACTACTGCCCACCCAGAATCCTCACAGGGTGACTACGCTTTCCGGAATACTTCTCCCAACCTCAAGAGGCAGTCCAGACGTGCTAGACGTAGAGGCAAGCCGTCACGCCAGGGTCTGTCCTCCCTGAGACCTCCTGACCCCAACCTTGAAGTCCCTACTGAAGCTTCATCTCCCTGTATCCCGGAGAAGCCCCAACGGGTAATGTGCGTGGGTAGTGCACCAGTTCTCCTGCCCGAAGAGACTTCTGCCCATCCAGACTCCACACAGGAGAACTTCCTGCCCCCGGCATCAGATGCTTCACCCACTTTAACCGGTGTGCATGTCCAAGGATGCTCCAAAGCTGTGGTTACCTCAGAGTCTGTGCACCTCTACTACCTGGTGGAGGACCCCCTGTTGCCTCCTGAATCCTCCGGGATACCACTCGATGACAAATGGAGAGAGACTTCTCTACACCCGGTACTCGATACTTTGTCCGCTTCGTCCTGTGAGCCTGACAATGGGTACCCCAAAGTGGTAGTTACCCCCGAGTCTCTACACCCCTCCGACCAGGCGGAGGACCTCCAGTTGTCTCCTGAACCCTTCGGGGTGCTACCTGGTAGCGAAAGGACAGAGACTCTCCTATACTCTGTACCTGATACCTCGCTCGCTTCGTCCAGTGAGTCCAACCTAGTGTACTCCGAAGCAGAGGTTACTCCCGAGTCTCTACACCCCTCCGACCAGGCGGAGGACCTCCAGTTGTCTCCAGAACCCTTCTGGGTGCCACCTGGTGGTGAATGGACAGAGACTTTCCTATATCCTAGATCTGATACCTCGCTTGCTTCGTCCAGTGAGTCCGACCTAGTGTACTCTGAAGCAGAGGTTACCCGTGAGTCTCTACACCCTTATGACCAGGCGGAGGACCGCCAGTTGTCTCCAGAACCCTTCGGGGTGCCACCTGGTGGTGAATGGACAGAGACTTTCCTATACTCGGTACCCGATACCTCGCCTGCTTCGTCCAGTGAGTCCGACCTAGTGTACTCTGAAGCAGATGTTTTCTCTGAGCCTCTGCACTCTTCTGACCCGGCGGAGGACCTCCAGTTGTTTCCTGAATCCTCCGGGGTACCACCAGATAACAAAGAGACAGTGACTTTTCCTCATTATGTACCTGATAACCCGTCTATTTCTTCCTGTGAGCTTGACAAGATGTACCTCGAAGCAGAGATTACCCCCAAGTCTCTGTCCCCCTCCAACCCGGTGAAGGACTTCCAGTTGTCTCCTGTACCCTCTGGGGTGCCACCTGAAAATATGTGGAGAGAGACTTCCTTGTGTGCTGTTCCTGGTACTCCACCCGTTTCGTCTGTTGCTGAGGATGGCTGGATAGGAGGTAGCATCCTAGCTAACCAGATGAGATCAGTTTTTCCTGTGGACAGTGGAAGTGATCTCCTTGAAGTGAACGACTGGTCCTCGAATTCCCTGGGGAAGATTCTGGCAGGCCTGAAGAAGAGGGGGCGTAAGGGGGGGGTACTGTAACATACCTGGCGGCGTCCTTGCATGGTGGTCCATCTCCCACTGTGCAAGAGCGCGCACTTGATCTCCAGTCCAGAATGTCTCTCTGGCTTCCCTCCATGCTGTCTGTTTGTGTCTGTTTCTGCTGCTTAAAGGCGGCGCCCGATCACTTCCTGCTTTTTGTACCTGCTGTGGGTCACACCCCTTGTGCGTCCTCAGCCTATTGCTGTCTGTCACCTGGTATATAGCTCAGCTGCTCCCATTTATCCCTGCCTGAGCATAGTGTTTCATTCAGTGTGTGCTTCCACTCTGAAGGTGCCAGGTCCCGTTCTTTGTCTCCTGTCTTGCGGTATCAGTTCCCGTGTCTGAACTGAGTCCTGTCTATGTCTCCTGCCTTGCGGTATCAGTTCCCGTGCCTGAACTGAGTCCTGTCTATGTCTCCTGCCTTGCGGTATCAGTTCCCGTGTCTGAGCTGAGTCCTGTCTTTGTCTCCTGCCTTGCGGTATCAGTTCCCGTGTCTGAACTGAGTCCTGTCTGTGTACTCTTGCCTGCTGCCTTTCCTGGAGGCTATATTTCCAGGCCTGTCTGAACACGCTCCTAGCCTGTTCCTCCCGCCTTCTAGGGGCCGATTACCTAGATCCGTTCCTGTATCTTGTCTGTCCTGTCTGAACACGCTCCTTGCCTGTTCGTCCTGCCTCTCTGGGGGCCGATTACCCAGACCTGCTCCTGTATCTTGTCTGTCCTGTCTGAACACGCTCCTTGCCTGTTTGTCCCGCCTCTCTGGGGGCCGTATTCCCAGACCCGCTCCTGTGTCCTGCTCCTGTGTTGGTCTCCTCCGTACACTCAGTTCCAGTCTGTACTCTCTCCTATCTTTCATCTGTCTTTTCTCTATGTCCGTTCCTTTCCTTTTTCTGCAGAGTCTGAACTCGTACCTAACTCCTGCCTGTTGTCTCTGTACTCCCGTTTGTGAGTTTGTGGTCCACTCGCTACTTCACTGCAAGTACCCTGTGGGTGTCTGGCTCTGCCTTTCCCTTCCTGTCTGTTCCGTGTGAACAGAACCCTGTCCCCCCTACTCAGCCTTGCCTGCTCTGACTCCTTTGCTCACTGCTCCGGCGGTTCTAGCTTGCTCTGACTCCTTTGCTCACCGCTCCGGCGGTTCTAGCCTGCTCTGACTCCTTTGCTCACCGCTCCGGCGGTTCTAGTCTGCTCTGACTCCTTTGCTTACCGCTCCGGCGGTTCTAGCCTGCTCTGACTCCTTTGCTCGCTGCTCCGGCAGCCTTGCTCCGCTCTGACCCTTTTGCTCGCTGCTCCGGCAGTCTCGCTCCACTCTTGCTCACCGCTCCAGGCGGCCTCGTCCTGCTTTACTCTTGGTCACTGCTCCAGCAGTCTCGCTCAGCTCTGATCCTTTGTTCACCGCTCCTGGCGGCCTTGTCCTGCTCTACTCTTGCTCACCGCTCCAGGTGGCCTTGTCCTGCCCTGTTCTCGCTCACCTCTCTGGGCGGCCTCACTCTGCTGTGTTTGTCCGCCACATCTGTGGTTCTGTTCCTGAGTCCCAGTGTGTGCTGGGTCCTATCCCGCCAGTGTCCCTACCTGCTAGTGCCTCCCTGTCTGCACTCTAGCTGTGCTTGCCTGTACCCCTCTGCCTGTATTGTTCCTGAGTCCCAGTGTGTACTGGGTCCCATCCCGCCTGTGTTCCTACCTGCTAGTGCCTCCCTGTCTGCACTCTAGCTGTGCTTGCCTGTACCCCCCTGCCTGCATACCCGCCTGCCTGCATACCAGTCGTGCCTGCCTATACCCACCAGTCTGTGTGCCAGCCTACCAGTCTGTTCCTGTATTCCCCTGTGTGGGTCAACAGCCGTGTCTGGGGTCTGTCCTGGAGTAGCACCTGGTCCCTCTGCTCGGTTCCTCCTTGGTGCACTGGCGTCGTATGCCGTCGTGCGACCCTGGTCGGATCGGGTGAATACCTAGTTAAGCCCCTCCAGGCATTCACTCTCCGGCACGGTCCAGTGGAATCACTACAATCACACGCACACGCCACTCAGCCCGGGCGTGTGCATAACAGTCTACACCAGCAAATCCAGACCTTGTTAGAGAAAGGGGCACTAATCCCCTGTGTCTCCCCGTGCAATACGCCGTTGTTCCCCGTAAAGAAAAAGTCCCAACCGGGGCAGCCGTCCGCTTATCGATTGGTGCAGGATTTGAGGGCAGTAAATGCAACGACAGTCTTGGAAACTCCTGTGGTGCCTAACCCACATACACTTCTATCACAAATACCACCTACAGCAGCCTGGTTTACAGTAATTGATTTAGCAAACGCCTTTTTTAGCATTCCACTACACAAAGACTGTCAGTTTCTGTTTGCATTTGCATATCAGGGCAGGCAATTGACTTGGACGGTGATGCCGCAGGGAGCACAGAATAGCCCTAATCAGTTTGCAAAGAACATGTCTAGCTGTCTGCTGCCGTGGCAGCTGGACAACTCTGAGGTAGTACTATTACAATACGTGGATGATCTTCTCTTGTGTGCCCCCACGGAGCAAATGTCCATCAGGGCCAGTGTTAGCCTCCTCAAGCATCTAGCAAAACTGAATTGTCGAGTCTCAGCCTCGAAACTTCAGTTTTGCCTCAGTCAAGTGGTTTTCTTAGGCCACTGCCTTACTCAGGGTGCCAGACATCTCACAGAAGAGAGAAATACGGCCATCTACCTGCTACCATTCCCAAAAGATCCCATAGAGCTGCAACGGTTCCTTGGACTATGCACATACTGCAGACAATGGATCCCAGACGCCTCACGTCTGATGCAACCCCTATATGATGCATTAAAAGAAGACACTTTGGTTGATGTAAACAACAAGGACCACCAAGAACAGCTGCAACAAGCCTTTGAGCAACTAAAATCAAGGATAATGACAGCCCCTGCCCTTGGAAATCCGGACTATGCTCAACCTTTCCATTTGTATGTCTCTGAGACGGGAGGACATGCAGCTGGGGTACTCACACAGAGACACTGTACAAAGCAGCGCCCAGTCGGTTATTACTCAGCGCATCTGGACCAGGTAGCCAGGGCCTCCCCCAGCTGTCTACGAGCGGTTCACGCCACACAGCAGTTACTTGAGAAGACGGCGGACATCATCCTTGGACATGAGACTCACATTTATGCTCCACACAATATTGCGGCTGTTTTGGCTTTACAGCAACCTAAACATCTGTCCACACAGAGACACCTGCGGCTGCAGTGTTCGTTGATTTTGCCAGAAAATGTGAAATTACATCGGTGCACCATCATCAACCCGGCCACCCTGCTACCAGCACCTGATGGAGAGGGGAAAGAGGCTCCACCGCATGATTGTCTGGAACAAATTACTGCGGAGTCAACTCCACTTGTTTTAGCGGGGGAAGTACCCTTGGATGATCCAGAACTTACATTATATACGGATGGATCCAAATATGTTGACACCTGGATATGCTGTCACAACTGAAGATACATTGGTAGAGGCTGCAGCCTTACCTCCCAGCATGTCAGCACAGGAAGCAGAGCTCAAAGCTCTAATTGCTACTTGTCAACAGGCCGAAGGAAAACGTGTGAATATATTTACTGACTCGAGATACGCCTTCGGGATTGTATATGACTTTTGGGGAGATCTGGGCAAGGAGAGGCTTTGTCACAACTGCAGGTTCTCCTGTGAAAAATGCTGAAAGCGTCAGACAATTGATGGAAGCGGTACAGCTACCAAGACAGTTGGCTGTTGTAAAGGTGAAAGCTCATACCCGACAAGATGCCCCTGAAGCAAGAGGTAATGCACTTGCAGATCTCCATGCTAAGCGAGCAGCTCTTCTTCTGGCATCCATGTCCATGGCTGTTACGCGGCAACAGACCAAACAGCTAAATTCTGTGCCAACCCAGGATCAACCTGCAGAAGAGCATCAACCAGTCCCTCCAATCACAAAACTACGCTCCACACAGCAGAAAGTCTCTAAAGAGGAACGCCAGTCATGGAAGGAGGCGGGTGCTAAATTGATTGATGGGTTAAAGAAAAAGGAACAACTGTATTGTTTACCTCGACTCCTATATCCTGCCGTTGCAGCCTGGGCCCATGGATCGGTGCATCGAGGGAAGAATCAAGCTTTGCTACTGGTACAGAAACTTTATTGGGCCCCAGGAATTTCCACCGTGTTGAGCGCGCAGAACAAAGGTTGCACAATAAGCCAAACCTGCAACCCAGGCAGATTACAGAATGTACCTGTGGCACCCCAGGGGTCTGGTCTCCACAATAATAGCAATATTATGTCTGAGAGCAGGTGGGAGGTCTCTTGGTCAGGGATCTTATGCATGCCACACCTCCTGCCCAGTCCTGGGAGGGGAAGAACTTCCCCTATAAAAACCTGGGGCTGAGGCAGGGTTGAGAGAGAGAGAGAACAAGAGTAGAGAAGAGAAGCAGCATAGGAAGAAACAACAGGAGCTCTGTGGGAGCAGTGCTACAAGGAGTCAGGGGCTGGCAGCTGCAAAGCTCGCCCTGACTGAGAAGTTATCACCGGACCCGGAGTCCGAGGCTGTGGGGACTAATCCTTACCCAGCAGCAGAAACCGACCGGCAGGGGATTGGAGGTCCTCTGGCCCAGAAACCCGAAGGCACGGTCACACGCGTGGGACCAGCACCGCCATCGTGGAGCGGAAGCCATTAGAAGGCCCCGAGTCACCGGTCATACGGGTGAGCACCACACGGTACACTCAGGGACGTGGGCTACTTTTACCCGCCTCTAGCAAGGTAGCCAGAAGAGTACAGTTAGATGGGAAGGCCTACAACTCCGCCTGGCCAGGGGAGATCCCATCTGCTCAAGGACTGACCAGGCCCCGATCGCTAGCAAGTACTCCGGGAGGGTCTATCTTTGTCACCAGTAAAGACCCTGAACTACACGCATCGTCTCTGAGTGGTTCCTGCTACCCCCATCATCCACGTCGGCTGCCCTGAGGCCATACCCCTCCCCTTGGGGGTTATACCATCCCCGCTGCACCATCCTTCCACCGGCCTCAGCGGTCTGCCCTGCAGCGGCAACTCCAAAGCTGCATTCAACGGGTGGCGTAGTCATCCAACATCTACTGCTAATAGACTCGCCACTTAGTTTGACTCCCTGGGCACGGACCGGGTCACCGCCACGAGACTACTACCCCCATCTGATCCGGCTCCGGGTAAGCCCCCGTGCACGCGATGCCGCACGACACAGAAGGCCCAGGGGCGCGTCAACTTTTGGCGTAGTCGGCAGGATTTCGTGCCCGCAACCACCGGGTACTGCGTGCCTGAAAAAGACTGTTCAAACTTACCAGTGGTGAAGTTTCCCGCCATCCGGCGCCATCTTTTGCCTTCTTCCCGCCATCCGCAAAGTTTTCCCGCCATCCGGCGCCATCTTCTGCCTTCTTCCCGCCATCTGTGGAGTTTTCCCGCCGTTGGACGCCATCTTGAAGACGCCGCGCGGGAAGAAGAGGGGCGTGGACTCCGAAGGCGCGCGAGAACTGAAGACCCGCCTCACGTCCGGACGTTGCGTAAGGTCCTGGAAGGAGCCCAGCAGACGCCGACGTCACAGGAGCGCGACGGAAGGTCCTCGACCCTGACGATCCACTGCGGAGCCGCGGCCTACGGAAGAGGATCATCGCAAGGTAGGCCACGGTCCACTGGGGGGGAGGAAGATGTCTGATACGGAGGAGAGCTTCACTGCCTCAACCCCCGCCAGCGCCAGCGCTGCTGCAGTCATGCCTTTCACCATGCCCTATATCCCGGGAGCAGCCTGGCTACCCCAATACTCAGGGGAGTCACATACCCTGAATGACTTTAGAGAAAAGCTGGATAGCCTCTTCCAGGTGTACCCCCTCACAGAAGAGCAAAAAGTGAGCATCCTGGTGGCCCAACTAACCGGGGCAGCCCAAAGGGAGGTAAAGTCCTGGCCACCTGGGAGGAGGACTGTCGCAGGGATACTAACCCGGCTGAGGGACACCTTTGATACCCGCACCTCAGCCGAGATTAAGCTTAAATTCTATGGGTGCAAGCAGCGAGCACATGAGAGTATAAGGGACTATGCACTAAACCTACAAGAGGCCCTGAGAGATATTAAGCAGACCGACCCCGACAGCGTGGGAAACGAGGACAGGCTGTTGACCGAACAATTTATAGAGGGACTATATTGCAATGCCCACCGAACCCAGTTGCGGGCAATGGCCTTACAGGATCCTCATCTGGACTTTGCACAGTTCAAGGACAGAGCCATCCGGGTGCTCCGAGAACCGGCACCGGGTGGCGTTGTGACCCACAGGCGCCCTACTACCGCTTACCACCAGGAGGCGGCGCCCTTGTCGGCAGGGCCTGTGGGAGCTGATGCGCAGGCTTTGAACAATGGCCCGGCTCCAGACCTGCACCATCAGGTCCAAGAGCTAGCTAAAAGCGTTGCTGCGCTAACCCGAACTGTGCAGTCGTTACAGGTTTCTGCTCCAGGGAAGATCCAGCTGGCATCCGGACCGGAGGACATCCCGTGGCGTCGACCAAGGAGGACCCCACCGGCCAGAGGAAGACCCAGCGACCGGTACAACGAGGACGGACAACCCATCTGCCGCCGCTGCAATCAACCCGGACATATGGCAAGGTACTGTCCTTTAAACTGGCACAACCTGGGGTAGAGGGCCAACCCCCAGGAATAAGATCACCAGGCCCATCGAACTGGCGTGACAAATATGTGGGAGGACGTCCAGTCTTGCCTGTGGTACTGGATGGCATTCCTATGAGTGCCCTACTTGACACCGGGTCACAGGTCACCACCATCCCGTACGTGCTCTTCAAGCAGTACTGGAATGACTCGGATATAACCCGCTACCCTGACGACGACTTGAGTATTATCGCCAGCAATGGTCAACCCGTGCCACAGATCGGATTCAAAGAGATGACCATTAAAGTCGGTAGAGTCGAACTGGCAGCACAGGGACTGATCATTGTAGACATTGACAAGCACGAGAGTCACCCAAAGATAACGCTAGGAACTAATGTGATTGAAAATTGTCTTGCAGAGGTGATTTTCATTTTACAGCAGGTTGCCAAGAACGCCAGCTCCGGCCAGCAGCGAGTGCCCCAGAAAGAGATCCGGGCACTGATGCGACGGCAACAGGTGGAACTCTCCGGCGGTGAGATTGGTAGCGTAAGAATGTGTGACCCTTTCCCTATTGCCATGCCCCCGAAAAGTGAAATGATGATTTGGTGTCGGGCAGCTATTGGTCTGAGAGGTAGAGATTACCAAGCAATGGTAGAACCAGCCTATTCAGACAGTAGGCCCACCATTTTGACAGCCCGGGGGGTGGTTGATGTACGCCATGGGAGGGTGCCCGTTCGCATAATAAATATCGGGAAGAGGGAAGTGTACCTACCCCGGTATGCCACGCTAGCCAAATTATACACCATCAACCAAAATTCTATACAGTCTGTGGAACCCTTGCCTCCATCTCACCCGGAGGAAGGTAACGGCTCTAAGAAAATAATGGAGGATTGGTGTCAGCAACTACATTTGGGTACTGACTCCACTCCCTCCCATCAGAAACAGGGAGTCTATCGGGTGGTTCAAGAGTACGAGAGAGTGTTTAGTAAACACCCGTTAGACTTCGGGCGAGTCAAGGGGGTGGAACACCACATCCCCACGGGAGACCATCCTCCCATAAAAGAGAGGTATCGACCCGTACCCCCTGCGCACTACCAACACGCCAAGGGGATGCTTAGAGACATGAAGGAGGCTGGGGTAATCAAGGATAGCTGTAGCCCCTGGGCAGCCCCACTAGTCTTAGTCAAAAAGAAAGACAACACCATGAGAATGTGTGTAGATTACCGGAAAATCAACCGAATCACACACAAGGACGCGTACCCCTTACCAAGGATAGCGGAGTCTTTGGCTGCTTTAAAATCTGCTAACTTCTTCTCTACCTTGGATCTCACTAGCGGGTACTGGCAGGTTCCTGTAGCAGAGGCGGACCGGGAGAAGACCGCATTCACCACCCCGATGGGACTTAGCGAGTTTACTTGTATGCCGTTCGGACTCTGCAATGCACCAGGGACCTTCCAACGATTAATGGAGTGCTGTCTGGGACACAGAAACTTCGAGACGGTCCTGCTGTACCTGGACGATGTCATCGTATATTCCAAGACTTATGAGGACCACCTGAAACACCTGGCGGAAGTGTTCGAAGCCCTGGCAAGTTATGGCCTGAAGGTGAAACCCTCTAAGTGTCACCTCCTGAAGCCAAAGGTGCAGTACCTGGGACACGTGGTGAGTGCTGACGGAGTGGCTCCCGACCCTGATAAGATCACCGCAATTAAGGAATGGCCAAGCCCCTCCAGCGTAAAGGAAGTGAGGCAGTTCCTCGGGTTGGTAGGCTACTACCGAAGGTTTATTCCCGGTTTCACCAGAAAGGCAGCTCCTATGCAGGACCTCCTGATAGGCCAGTCCAGGAAGGCCAAGAACCAGAAGCCACCCTTCAGATGGGAGAAGCTGGAAGAAGAGTCCTTCCGCCAGCTGAAGATGGCCCTCACGGGGGATGAAATCCTGGCATACCCTGATTATAGCCAGCCCTTTATCCTCTACACCGACGCCAGTAACATCAGGCTAGGAGCCGTACTGTCCCAGATTCAGCAGGGGAAAGAACGGGTAATTGCTTTCGCCAGCCGAAAACTGCGACCCACCGAAAGAAACCCTGAAAATTACAGCTCATTTAAGCTAGAGTTCCTGGCAGTGGTGTGGGCAGTCACCGAACGCTTTAAGCACTACCTCGCTTCTTCCCGGTTCACCGTGTACACGGATAACAACCCGTTGACACACCTGGACACAGCAAGACTCGGTGCCCTAGAGCAGAGATGGATGGCCCGTTTGTCAAACTATGAGTTTACAATCAAATACCGGGCAGGACGCTCCAATACCAATGCGGACGCCCTGTCCAGGATGCCAAATCTACCGGACGTAGGGGAAGACTCAGAGGGACTGGAAGAAGTTGAACTCCCCGCATTCCACCGTCATGGGACTATCCAGTATTCCCACCGTGTAAGGAGTAAATCCGCTACGTTCAACCCTTTACCTCATTACAACTGGGCGGAGACGCAAGACAGTGACCCTGCCGTCCGACTGGTAAAGGAGATGCTGACTCGGCCAGATGCACGCCTTGACCCAGACGCTCCGGAGGAAGCCAAGCAACTGTGGGCTGAGAAGAGTCGACTGTTCCTTTATAAGGGGAAGTTGTGCCGCAGAATGGTTAACTCCCGGACGCATGATTTAATCTGGCAAGTAGTGGTGCCAAGAAGAGACGCAGCTATGGTGATGGAGGCATACCACGACGGAGCTGGGCACTTCGGATGGAAGAAGCTGGAGTTCCTGCTGCGCGGGCGGTTCCATTGGGTGGGCATGAGAGGAACCATCGAGAGGTGGTGCAGAGACTGTGGCCCGTGCAACCTAAGAAGGAAGGACCGTGCCAGCCAGAAGACTCCCCTGCAGTCCATCGTCACCCGGCAGCCGTTGGAACTGGTAGCCTTGGATCATGTAAAACTGACCCCAAGCAGAAGTGGCTACGTCTACGCACTAACCATCGTGGATCACTACTCCCGGTTCTTGGTTGTCGTCCCCGTCAAGGACTTAACAGCTCGAACAGCAGCTAGAGCCTTCCAGCAGCATTTCTGCCGTCCACACGGGTACCCGGACCAAGTGTTGACGGATCAGGGACCTGCCTTTGAAGCGGAGGTCTTCCAAGAATTCTGCACTCTGTATGGCTGCCGGAAGATAAGGACGACACCCTATCATCCGCAAACTAATGGACTTTGTGAGAAAATGAACCAGGTGGTGATAGATCTTCTAAAAACATTGCCCCTGGAAGAACGCAGTCTGTGGCCCGAGAGGTTGCCCGACCTAGTGGACCTATACAACCACATCCCGGTAGGTTCCACTAACTGTACCCCGGCTTACCTGATGAGGGCAAGACCTGGTAAGCTACCTGTTGACCTGGAGATGGGAGTCCTGACACCCGAGGACACTTCACCAGAAGCAGACTGGGACACAGAGAGGCAGCAGCAGTACCGGAAAGTACAGGAGAGCGTGGAGCGTAGTCTCTGTCAAGCTAGGGAAAGACAAGAGAAAACTTACAACCAGTATGCTCCCACTGTTCCCCTGGTGCCCGGAGAGCAGGTCTTGAAGAGGAAAAGACGGCTCCATAAGTTGGACGACCAGTGGGAGAAGGACCCGTACACCGTACTGCCCTCAAGCCACGACAACCCGAAGGTCTGTACCATCAGCAAAGACGGAGGGGAAACCACAACCATTGTATCCCGGGATCACCTGAAGAAGTGTCCCGAACAGCTACGGAACCCTGAAGAGGAACAAGAAGACCCTCGACCCGTAGAGGAAGGGAAAGATATGGTTAGTACTGTGCTCGGAGACTTTCCTCGGTCCTGGACTCAAGTCAATGGTGCAGTTGTGGTACCCGTCCTCACGTTCCTCCAACCAGAATCCCAAGTACTTACAGAGCAACCGGTAGAGCTGGAAGAACAGCCGGTCCAGGAGGCAGAAGACTCCACACAAGCAGACCAGGAGGATCAACCCTCTGCTTATAGTGAGCCTGCCATACCCCTAGTGAGCCAAAGGGTCCGTAGACGGCTGCCCAGTTTACCCTTGACAGCTCCTATACCCTGTAGCTCAGGACCAGTCAACCAGCTTCGTAGGTCCACTAGGGTCACTAGAGGCCAGCTGCCCGTACGGTGGAGGATCTAAGTGTTTAAGTTATTTTATTAATGTTTATCTGTTATTGTTGCTTGTGTATAATTTTGTGTTTCTAGTTATTTACAGGAGTCTTTGGTGGATTTACCGGGAATCCTTTGTGTATAGTTGGAGCGTAACCCAGGACGGACTGAAAGACTGTTAAGGACTCGGGGCAGGACAGACCCCTACCTGGTTACGTCTCCCTGTTTTGGTGAAATGGACACCTTTGTTTTCTTCAAAGACTGCACCCGGTTGCGGACACACCGTGACCATCTTTATGTGTTTCCTTATTGTATTTTATTGTTGTTGTTATACCCTGTTATGTTTTTGTAAAATATGTTTAGTCCAGGAGTACTAAATTTCACTAGGGGGGAATGTGGCACCCCAGGGGTCTGGTCTCCACAATAATAGCAATATTATGTCTGAGAGCAGGTGGGAGGTCTCTTGGTCAGGGATCTTATGCATGCCACACCTCCTGCCCAGTCCTGGGAGGGGAAGAACTTCCCCTATAAAAACCTGGGGCTGAGGCAGGGTTGAGAGAGAGAGAGAACAAGAGTAGAGAAGAGAAGCAGCATAGGAAGAAACAACAGGAGCTCTGTGGGAGCAGTGCTACAAGGAGTCAGGGGCTGGCAGCTGCAGAGCTCGCCCTGACTGAGAAGTTATCACCGGACCCGGAGTCCGAGGCTGTGGGGACTAATCCTTACCCAGCAGCAGAAACCGACCGGCAGGGGATTGCAGGTCCTCTGGCCCAGAAACCCGAAGGCACGGTCACACGCGTGGGACCAGCACCGCCATCGTGGAGCGGAAGCCATTAGAAGGCCCCGAGTCACCGGCCATACGGGTGAGCACCACACGGTACACTCAGGGACGTGGGCTACTTTTACCCGCCTCTAGCAAGGTAGCCAGAAGAGTACAGTTAGCTGGGAAGGCCTACAACTCCGCCTGGCCAGGGGAGATCCCATCTGCTCAAGGACTGACCAGGCCCCGATCGCTAGCAAGTACTCCGGGAGGGTCTATCTTTGTCACCAGTAAAGACCCTGAACTACACGCATCGTCTCTGAGTGGTTCCTGCTACCCCCATCATCCACGTCGGCTGCCCTGAGGCCATACCCCTCCCGTTGGGGGTTATACCATCCCCGCTGCACCATCCTTCCACCGGCCTCAGCGGTCTGCCCTGCAGCGGCAGCTCCAAAGCTGCATTCAACGGGTGGCGTAGTCATCCAACATCTACTGCTAATAGACTCGCCACTTAGTTTGACTCCCTGGGCACGGACCGGGTCACCGCCACGAGACTACTACCCCCATCTGATCCGGCTCCGGGTAAGCCCCCGTGCACGCGATGCCGCACGACACAGAAGGCCCAGGGGCGCGTCATACCGACAAAACACCTTGCTAAACCAGAGTATCCGTTCCAACGATTGCAAGTTGATCATATCACTCTCCCTAAAGCAGGACGATATGAATACTGCTTAGTGGTAGTGGATATGTTTTCCAGCTGGCCAGAAGCATTCGCCGTTCCAAACATGACTGCCAAGACTACCGCCAAGAAGCTAGTCTCTGAAGTTGTTTGCCAGTATGGAGTCCCAGAAGTCATCGAAAGTGATCAAGGACCAGCCTTTTCCTCATGCGTATATCAAGAAATACTTACCATGATCGGATCAACAGTGGCGTTACATACTCCTTACCATCCACAGTCAAGTGGCAAGGTGGAGAGATTAAATGCCACACTGAAAAGGCAATTGACCAAAATGATGCAGGAGACTACGGCCCAGTGGCCTGAGCTCCTTCTCATTGCACTATATCACATACGCACCACCCCCATAGGGAAACACAAACTGTCACCCTAGGAGATACTATTTGGGTCACAACCAGCTATAGCTAGATTTACCCCGCAACAATTATCAGAAGAAACAGATCATGTTGTGCAGTATGTGATTCAGCTTGCCAAAGCCTTAACTAACACCCATGCGTTAGTATCATCTTCTACTCCAGATCCAGCTGATGCAGAAAGTTGTCATACCCTCAAACCCGGAGATTACGTGTATGTGAACAAGCATGTTTGGAAACACGGACTAGAACCATTGTATGACGGACCATACCAAGTGCTCCTGACGACCCCAACAGCAGTAAAATTTGAAGGGAAGTCAGCATGGATCCATGTTTCACACTGCAAACGTCAACCATCCTGAGATGTTTTATGATAATATGCATGGTTAGATTAGTCAATACCTGGAATAGTCTACAACAGAGTACTGACCCTTTTAATAACAAGTTCATTACTCACCACCAGATTTTAGTACAAGAATTGAGTCAATTAGAGAACAACCAGATCAGTGACTGTTGGATATGTACTCACTCACCAGTTTCAGCCGCTAGTATGTCTTTTCTGGCAGTCCCAGTCACTCTGGAAGAATTACTAAACTGGCCTAATTGTAGCGACGCCCTTGCTAATAACGCTACTAAGTTTAGTAGATTATGGAACACCACTGTAGGTATACCAGTAGTTGGGTGGGTGGATCTCCCCTGGTGGCAAGGAGATCTTACTGCCACTAGTAAACACCTGCAATTTCTTGCCCTTAACGGAAACAAGTGGGTGCCCAAAAACAAGTCTTCCTTGACTAATTTAGGCTTCATACCAACTGAAGGTCTACAAATCAGTTTTAATGCTACCTCTAGTACGGCAGATGCTTTTAAACCGTCATTGTTGGAAAGATACATTCATAATCACTCATGGGTACATGCAAATCTGTTTATAAAAGGTACCAATGACACATGTTATAAAATATCCGGTAACATCCCTTGCAATGAATTTTCTGAATTTAAGTCTAGTGATCCAACATGTGGCAATCCGGATGTTGGATATTGTAGCCCCCTGGGACAAATGCCTTCATGGTGTATGTTATCAAATAACACAGTTTTTATCGATTTGGTACATAAATTAGTATTACAGCACTCTGCTTTATGGCATCTGTCATCAGCCACATATTGGGTTTGTGGGAATAATGCATACAAATGGCTCCCAGTCAGAGTAGGGGGGACTTGTACGTTGGCCCGGCTAACTCCAGCCACTTATCTTATTCCCCATAGTAAAGTAGATATGAGAGCCATCCCTCTTCATACCATCTATAAACGTGCTAAGGACAATACCCCATGCCCATCAGGAAGACCTCATTTAGTACAAATGAGTATACCCAATAAGATAGCCAGTACTGTCTTCCTCTACCCTATGGTTACACAAATGTGGGACAAATTGGTGGAAGTCACTGATTACTTAGATGACCAGATTTGGAGTATATTGGAAGTAATTAATACTACTGTTGCGGTGCAGAATCAACTTATTATAGTAGCTAATCAACATACTTTAGTGCTGGACTATTTGACAGCAGCTCAAGGAGGGATGTGTCAAGTTATAGGCCCAGCCTGTTGTCACTATATTGACCCCGACTCTACCATACGGTTAAAGACTAAAATGGAAGACATTAGGAAACTCAGGGAAGAATATAATAAACATAATGAATTGACCAAAGACAGTTGGTGGTCTGATACATTTTCCTTTTTAAATCCTGCTAATTCGTTTAAAGGGATTGGTGGATGGATTGCTGGAATATTACAAGGAGTGTTGCATATTGCTGCTTGCATCTTGTTAATATATGTTTTACTAAAACTAGTCTTTTATTGTATACCAATTTGCATGAGGAAAACCTGCCAGTCATCAGAGAGCAAGGAGGACGCTGTTAACCGACATCCAGTGCTACTGTACACGGACCTCCCAGATGTGACAAGCATTGAGGACCTGGATGACAAGGGAATGATGACCTTTACCCGATTACCCCGACCAACCTCACGTGTGAATATCAGAGCTTTATGATTATATCAACGGACAAGGGGGGATGGACATGCCGCGACAGCCTCAATTGGTAACAAGGGCACTAATTGAGTGAAGACTAATGTCCCTCAGGCTCAAACCATGACCCTGGGATAGCATCTCTATTGTTGATAATAACATATTTTTTAGGGGGGAAATGTAAAAGACATATTGATATTCATGCTATGGCAACTCCATTTTGTCTGCTTGCTTCAAAATCATGCTATTATACTCTTTGCATAACCTACATTCTTTCCTTCTTTCTTCTTGATTCACACGCAACTTTCCGACACTAACCTTTTCTCTCAGGAACATTCTATGAGACACCTTGCTCCTGTTATCTAGCTAGTCTGAGCCGGTATGTACGACCTTGTAACTTTCCACCATGTAGAGAACTAACAATAATATGACCATATGTGTATTTCCGTAATAATTGTACTAACATTGGTTCAAGCTTGTAGTATGGCTGAGGATGATTGGATATTAATAAACTCAAAACAATATAAAATGCTAAGTAGAAATAAAAGGGGATAGAGATTCTTAAATCCCCCAATACAGAGCTTTGCCCCCGTCTGGTTTTCTATTGGATTGTAATCAACCTTGTAACATAATAATTTAACACTCACTTGGTCAACCGTGAAGGGTCATTACTGCCCTCCCTCAACAGTAGAGAGCATGCTTCGCATGTATGAAGTCCTGCGTTCAATCCCCAGCATCTTCAACCTTTTTCAAATATGGCAGCAAATGGTTGGCTAACACACTCAAGCTTAGTGGCAAGACTCCCAAGGAATTTGTGTCACTTAAACCGCTTTTCTTTGGCATTTCACGTAGCAGGAATAGGCTTTTTCCCTTCCAGATTTTAAAGACTGCATACAACCCTACGGCATGGACAACACTTTACCACTCAGTAAAGTGACATAAATGGGAACTGTACTTTCAACCAACTTTGCTTACATCAATAGTACAGGCGAATATAAATAACTTTGTAATATATATTATCAAAGAAATTGGCTTTTTCTCCACTTAACAGCTAATGTTTTCTCTACCCCTGCCTTCTGGATTCACCATCCACTGTGAAAAAAAAGCTCAATTTCATTGTGATCGAAAAGAAAACATTCCACCAACACACCGTGGTGTTCCTTTACAAAGCCTCCTATACTTTCTGGCGATGGGAAGGAGGAGGAAGAGTGAGGAGCAATGTGAGAAAACAGGCAGAAAGACCCACGGAAACATTGTGCTGAGCTTAATCACAAGTCTTTTACCGTAACCCAGAGCTGGATTCACATCTACACTGATTACTATTGCTCTATAATTTACTCCACACTTCGGCTCCTTTGGTCTGTGCGCTGAGGAATGAAGTCCAGGAAACCTACACTGGATCTTAAATTGGGGAGGTAGCTCAGTGGTAGAATGCACGCTTTCCATGTGTGAGGCTCTGGGTTCAATCCCTGGCATCTCCATGGCTTTTATTCATGTGCAAGCAATATACTTCCAAATGTCGCCCACTTTTTCTTAGCATTATTTTGTTTCTGAAGTCGCTGTGTCAAATCAGTACTTGTGTGCGCTCTGCTCTACTCTACTCTGCTCACAGACTTTTGGGGATGTAGCTCAGTGGTAGAGCGCATGCTTCGCATGTATGAGGTCCTGGGTTCAATCCCCAGCATCTCCAACCTTTTTCAAATATGGCAGCAAATGCTTGGCTAACACACTCAAGCTTAGTGGCAAGACTCCCAAGGAATTTCTGTCACTTAAACTGCTTTTCTTTGGCATTTCACGTAGCAGGAATAGGCTTTTTCTCTTCCAGATTTTAAAGACTGCATACAACCCTACGGCATGGGCAACATTTTACCACTCAGTAAAGTGACTTAATATTGCTAGACAACAGTGCTAAAAAGACATATACTTACGTTCCGGACTGGTGCCATACTATCCATCTTGATGCTTTGTTTCCCATCAATCATGTCACATTATTATGTATGGCCCCTTTATTTCTGTCATATGACTGCTGCAGTATGGTATAACACCTTGTATGGGAAAGCTGCTTTTCAATTGGAGTAAGCTAATGACTGGTCTGGTCACATGATCCGCCATCAGCAGCCATTGTGCGGACAGAAAATCTTCTCAGCTTGTTAGGAATGTTGAACTAACAGAAAAAAATGTCTTACATCTTGTATTTTCTGTATTTTTACATTATGTTGTGATCATGAAAGTTTAGCAGCAATTTTCCAAAGAATTTTCAGAAACCTAATGCTGGACATGTTAATCAGAGAATCTACATCGTGATGTTCTGTATTTAGAGAATCTCGAAAGCATACACAAACTCCAAGTCAGGGCATCTCCAGGTTTAAGTGAGCGACTTTATATTTGTTTTTGATTTTTCCTCACCTTCCAAGAGATACAGTATAACTTTCTTATTTCCACGTTGATATAGTTGCATGAGCTATTGTTTTGGTTATTAACATTATGACTTTTTAATATCTTATTATTCCATTCTTGGGAGGGGGTGAAGTGTTTTTGACAGCCTATGTATTAACCTCCCTCCCACCCCACCCCACACATACACCGTATATCAAAAAACTGCACCCTAATAGTATTAAAAATAGTGTTTCGTAAGTTTGTTAATCCTAAAGTTGCTTCACATAAACTAATGCAAAATGTAACGAAAAAATTTTTAATTCTTTTCAATAAAATGTTATTTTAGCCCCAAACATTTAGGAAAAAAAATCTTGAATTTTTTTCAGAGTATGGAAATCCCCTATGAGTTCAATTCAAAGTATTAATGGCATACAATACTTTTGAAAAGCAGCAAAATTTTTGCACAACAATGAATTACAAAAAAAAATTGCAACTTTTAGCATATACCCAGTAATTTCGGACAGTTCCTCCAAAAGGGGCAGAGCTGGATGGGGCCTGGCTACGCCCACTTTTCAAATTCATCAATAGAGGTGGTGTTCTCCAGTAAAGGACTGGAGTAACAGTTTTGGTGAAGCGCATGCCACTCATGAGTTGCGCCAAAATCAGTAAGTTGTATGCACCGCTTAAATTATTTCAGGTCATCGTATTTCTGCACAAACTTCATCAAGACTGGAGTACGAGACGCCAGTCTTTATGAATTGGGGCCTACATGTTGTGGGATACTACTGCTTGAGTGCATGTCCCAGCTCAGAAAGTAAGGAGTGCCAACATAGTACCAATTCTGCTAGAATAGTTTCATGTTGCACTTGCAGGGACACTGAGCTATTAGTTCCAATTAAAAGCTACCATTCCCAGAAGTTATAATTTTTGGAAACTATAGCACTCAAGACATTTACCAAGGGGTATATTGATTATGTTTAGTCCATGTCTTCACATAATTCCGTGGCAGATGACAAAGTGATGGTTAACACTTTTATCCCAGTTAGGGTTGGTTAATTTTTTCGATGTTGACTGTGTGGTATAAGTGATATATTAACTTTATTCTGTGGGTCAATGTGTTACGAGATACCAAATTTATGTTGTATTTACATTTTACTTGCACAAGAAAAATAATTTGTAGAAAAACTCAACCATTTTATTTTCATGATGTGAGCTGTTGGAGACCTTGCTTTATAAAGGACTAGTTATACGTTTTATTGGTACCACTTTGGGGTGTATGATTTTTTTGATTGCTTTTTATTACATCTTTTGTGAAACAATGACAATCAGCTACTGACTTATTTGTTTTTAAATAAATAGTATTTTTATTTGAGTATTGGTCCTTCCAGACACTGATAAAAATCAACTATAAATGTTTGGAAATTTATACTGTATTTTTCAGACTTTAAGACGCATTTTTTCCTCCAAAATTTTGTAGGAAAGTGGGGGTGCATGTTATAGTCCAGATATATCTTATAGTGTGGCTGTAGGGCGGAGGGGCAGCAGATCTAAATTTGCAAAGACAAAATAAGCAACATTCCAGAAATATCACTCACTTTGCTGGTACAGCACCAAATCCATGGAGATAAAAAAAAAAAAAAAGCCAAGATGTGCACATACCCTAAGGCCCCTTTCACACATGCATGCTTCTGGTACATGTGATGTAATTTTTCACACATACACCCATTATAATCTATGGGGCGGCACACATACCCCTGTTTTCACACAGACCGTGCATCCGCTTTTTTTCCCCAGCAGCATGGTTGACAATACATACCACACACAGATGATTTATAACAGCCATATGCATTCCATGCAACATGTACTGGAATAGAAATTACAGATGTTTAGGTGTCAAAGATATAGATATCCACGAGATATTTGTGCCTTGAGTGTGTAGCTCACTGTACATGGATTAACTTACTTCACTTTTCATTTAAGTCCTCCCCTTCATTTTTATATGTTATTGGACCCTTCCCAGCCTAAAAATACCAGCCCACGGCTGCCCCAGAAGTGGCGCATCACATTGGATGCACCAATTCTGGTGCTTCACCTTCGTCGCTCTTCCAGATTGCCACGACACCATGGCACATGGGATTGATGTGAGCTGTTATTTGTCAAAAAAACTAAACAGCTGACAAGCCCTGGGGTTAGCTATGGAGAGGTGTCCATTACCCACCCCCATTACTAACCCAGTAATCAAAATTTTTTTATTTATTTTTTATTATTAAAATAAACACTCCCCAACACATGTCTGATGTAGTCCAGGAAATCCAACATAGTCTACAAATGGAAATCTAAAATACAGAGAGAAACAATACACTGTCCCTCATTCACTAAATTACAAAAAAAAAAGTTCCCACACAGGTCCAACATAGTCCAGAGCTTCCCACACAGTTCCTCGAATTCAGCTCACGCAGCGCTCAGCGAGACCCGGCGGCTAAACCGCAGCAAAGTTAGCGTTATTCACAGTCCCCGGGTCTCGCTGAGCACAGTGTGAGCCGGATTCGGGGAATGTCGTGGTAAGTGTTGGACTACATTGGACTTGAGTACGAGTTATTTTTTTTCTTACTGTATCTTGTTCACCAATTTGTGTTTATTTCTATATTTTTATGTTTATCGGGTTTTTATTTGTGGACTTCCATCGGACCTGCATAGGTTTTTTTTTTTTTTTTAGAAATTGGTTAATCAGTGAAAGTGTGGGAGAGTTTTTTTTTTAAAGTAGTGTGAGCGTTTTTTTAATTACTGGGTTAGTAATGGGGGGGGGGGGGGGTTTTACAAACACTACAGCTTGATGCCAGCTGTGTTTGACAATTCACAGCTGACATCAAGCACCCATTACCTTGACTGCCACCACACCGGAATTAGCACATTAATGTGATGTGCCACTTCTGAGGTGACTGCGGGCTGGTATTTTTAGTCTGGGAAGGTCTCAATAACCATGGACCATCCCAGCCTGATAGATATCAACTCACAGCGGTCTGCTTCACCTTTGCTGGTTATCAAAAATGGGGAAACAGTTTATTTTTTTAATTTATTTGCTTAATCCATCCACCGTAAGACAGACAGACACACACACACACACACACACGACACCTATTTATCTCAAAGATGTGCAAAGATAGATATCCTAACACCTAAATATCAACACAGACACCCAACACTGATAACAGATACTGGTTTTCCAGTACTAGTAAAATCAGGACGTCTGAAGAGGGCCTTAAGATAGCATTCTGTTTTTTTTTTTTTTTCTCTTCTCTGGACACAGGGTTTATTGGGATCACTATACACAGCAAGCTTCTTTTATATAGTGTGGGTCACTATGATCACAATCCAAACTGAGAAGAAGCCATTAGTTGCATCTCAGATCGTTGGCTACAGAGTTGCCTCCCTGCAAGGACAGATGAGCCATGTCCTTCGCATAGAAAGGGTTAAATTACACCTATTGTGTGAATGGTGGACAGCACTAGACACAAGTTACTGAGCTGTGATTGAGAACACAGCAACAATGATAGCCAGGAAAGCAGAACACCACAGAGGCATGATCAGACAAGCGGACTTCTATGCTTCAGAGAACTGACACTACTCCTCACAGAACTACAGTATGTGGACTGTAATATACCATGGAAGCAAAGAAACTGCTTCCACAGGAACATTCAGTCCTGTAGATATTTGGTGGTCCCAGAATAACATCATATTAAGTAAAATCTGTGTCAGGCCCAAGTCAATACTGAGCCTTTCAACTTGGATTAGAATACTGGACATTGCAACTAGAGATGAGCGAAATTGGACTACGGCCCAGCATACACGTCAATGATACCTAACAACTAAACGGGAGGCCCGCGAATAGCCTACCTTCTGGCATCCACAGTGCAGCTTTTGATTAGTCACGATGTGACACACTGATGACTTCACACCAGCCCTGAAATCAAATACCGCATCAGGGACATTGGAAGGTAAGAAATTCACGGGCCTCCAGTCTGTCAGGTACCACTGACATGGACACTGGACTGTAGACCCACGAATCATTCCGCTCATCTCTAGTTGCAACTAATTATCATTGGAAAAAAGGCAGGCCCAGAAAATAGAGTCGAATGGCTAGGACATGTATTAAAAGACTATCCATCTAGAGACAAATGTTAAAGCTATGAAGAAAACAGCAACAAAGTTGAATTCAGTGCTTTGATGTGACATCTACTTTCCATTACTTCCCAACTCACTTGGAATTAAGATTCTGAACACAATACTACAAGTTTTTACACACTATTGGCTAATAAGTAATTCTATTGGAAAAAAAAAACAAAAAAAAAAACAATAAGATCAAATTTGAAGGGACAAAAACACAGTATTTAATAGTTTAGATATGTTTTATTATCACTCTTGAAACTAAAGCGGACAGCATGCTAAAAGGCAACGTCTAAAAATGTAGGTTAAAAAGGTTATTTGATATGTCAACAATGTTTCAATAACTACGCAATGCAAGGTAATCATTAAACTGCTGACAAACCGCAATAGTGAACTGCAAATATAATTTCTTCTTTGTGACCTAAATAGATTTTCCCATGAAAAGACATTTGTTACATATCCAAACAATAGGCAAATGTGTGATCGCTGAAGGTCTCACTTCTTGGACAATCATCAGAGGGGTCCATTTCTCCTCTGTGTGGTCAGAATTTAACAGTGACATGCTCACTAGCACTTCATTCATTGTGTATGGAAATGACAGTAAAGCAATGAATGGAGTGGCAACACGTTACTGTGACCACCCCTAGCTGCAGAATGGAGAAGAGGGAGATAAGACACCCCCGCTTTAAAAATTAGCAGTTGTCCCAGCAGAGGAACTTCGTAATCAGATATTTGTCACCAATTCTGTTCAGAAGTGATGAATGCTTTTCATGGGAACCCCCTTTAAGAGTCAGAAGGACTACATACATGTGCGAAATATAACGCAGCGGTTCCCTACTAATGTCCTTGTATTATGGGGTAACCCCAGAACAGTTGACCTTCAATATCTTCATGTGTAATCTTCAGAAGTCTATTGTTACATTCTTCCCAACGTTTAATCTTTCCATTTTCAACCATTATGAACTTCCAAGCAACATTAGTGTCTGAAGGCAATGTGATTGAACGTGACCAAAAGCCACCATTTACAGAAGTCAGAGGGATATACGTCTCCCATTTGCCAAGTCTCTCATGATCTCCAGTGACCGCAATAATTTGAGAGTCAGAGTGTGTAATGTAGTGGACCTTGAAGCCAAAATTCACATTCTGTGGCATGGGCTGAATAGTAGCAACCTTTTTGGTCTTCTGGTGGTCGGCTTCATTGATAATTGCCTCTGATGGACAGCAAACAGAGTTCTTCTCATTGGTGTTTGAACTAGCTTTCTCCTGGTTGAACATGCTGTGCATCTCCATTGAAGAACCCTCCGAGTAAGTTCCTAATTTCTGGAAATCACATAATGCCTCAGAAGTAGATGTATTTAAACTGCCAAAGACATCAGCATTTTCTTGTGGTCTAGTAGAAGGCTTTACAAGGTCATTGCACTTAGAAGTTCCCTTGAATTTCTCTACACTTTCATCTTTAAAAAGCTGATCAGTAACAATGGTGTAGTCTTGCTTTGAGGTCTCTTCACTCTCCAAGACATTTCTGGCATTTTCTTTCACAAAAAATGAATTTTCCAGTTGACCACCTAGTTGAAAAAGCAAACAATATAAATAAAAATACATAAAATAATTCTAGTACACAAAATTTCATGTTTTTGTAAAATATATATCTGACAAGGCTTGTTATTTTTCTGTAAAAAAAAAAAAAAAAAAAAAAAATATTACTAAATACTTTAAAGAGCAAGTTTACCTACTTATCCATCATGAATGAAGTTTGAATATTGCATTGAGTAATTTCCAGAGTGCGATGCTCAAATTCTAAGTTTACAAAATGACAACCACCCATGGAAGCCATAATTAGGAGGAGGTTGCCACCTACGGTCAAGAAAACCTTGCATGGCAAGTGGCCATTAAATTTGTGCGATTAGCTAGTCCACAGTCATGTCCTGTGGCAGGGTGTATTAATTTTACGTTACTCTTTGTTCTCCAATATTTTTGCTGCCCAACAAGCTAAAAATCAACAAGGCCCCAATTCATCAAGACCAGTGTTGTTCACACCAGTCTTGATGAGGGTGTATGCCAGAGTCAGATGATCCCGATTCATTAAAAGGCATATGCCTCTTAATGAAACAAGAGTGTTGGACATATGGCGTGCACCTCCGAGTGCGCCTTGCCACAAATCCTACTCCAGTCCGTGCTGGAGTAACAACTCTGCAGTATATGGTGCAACTACCAGAGCAATGTTTCCTAAACCGCATCCTCACAGCCACCAACTGATCACATTTTCAGGATTTCCTTAGTATTGCTCAGCTGAGAGCCTGTGGCAGTTTCGGATGCCTTAATAATTCCATCACCTGTGCAATACTAAGAAAATCCTGAAAACATGATGTTTAGGGGGCCGTGAGGACCGGAGTTTGGGAAACACTACTAGAGTATGGTGCAGGCAAGTACAAACCAGACAGCAAGCTGCGGAACTCCTTCAAAGAGTTGATCGGAAGGGTATCCCAATAGTTGCCCCCACACCTATCTAATATTCATGGCCTATCCTAAGGGTAAGTGAAATTCTAAAATGCTGAATAGAAATATTACATATACTTCTGTATAGTTGTTCTAGCCATGTTGGCAGTGTCACCAGGGATAGCTTATCTTTGCAGCTGCACAGTGCATCTAACTCTTCCAAGGGGCAACCATTGCTGTCCGATAAGTACAGCCAGGCCCCTCCACATTAAGTCATCACCCTATTCTCCCACAAATAGAATGCAGGAGTTTTACTCAAACATTGAAAAGCAACATATCTTCTTTATACTTGCCACAAAGCAAGAGCTTTCAGCTGCTACCTACTCCTTTGAACTTTGTAGGATGAAGCCAGTGAAGCCCTGGAGGCTCTTGTGGCATGTTACCAAATGGAAGATTTATTGCAGCAGAGCAGCATGGAAACCAGGAAGACACAGGTTTAGGCAATAAAAAGTTAAAAGGGAGTGCTTCTTTAAAAAGGACATTCACTTGGTCAAGAGAAATTGTCCTTTACTGTAAGACAGGGTTTATACAATGTGTTATTGTGGCAAGAAATGCCCCCCCTTTTCCAAAAACGCAGTAAAACATCATTTTTGTAAACTTGCAGTAAAAACACAAACACGGCATAATAGATGAATAACTATCGACAAAACAATTAAAATTCTTGTTACATATAAAAGTTAAAGACAAAAAGTTACATGCTCAAATAGATGCTAATGACCAAACCCTTCAGATGTGCATTTGCAATTATGTCCATCAACCCTAATGATGGGAATTCTATGCGTACTAGGATCTCAACCCTTAACACCTATATGATTTTTCTGCTGTAAAAAAATCCATATGGACAGAAAGCATGCATTATAAAAACACTCGTATACAGGTACCCAACACCTCTGGCACCTATTTTTAAAGGTCTTTAATTTCAAGAAAAAAAAAAAAATTTAAATAAATATATATATATATATATATATATATATATATATATATATATATATATATATATATATATATATATATATATATATATATATATATATATATATATATTCGCCTTCATAGCGCAACCTCTCTAAGGGAAATCTGCTTCTACCATATGACAGTTACCAAGCATTGGTGCCCTTTATGATTCCGCTCATTAGTTACGGGACCATTTTTAAATTAAATAACTGGCCACAGTCTGGATGGATTCCTCAGTGAACTGTAAGAACGGCTGTACGTTCTTGTATAGTTAAAAGGTTTTTCCAGGCCAGAAAAGAAAATCAGCAAGGTGCAGTCAGATGGTAGAATACGGATCTTCTCCGGTCACCGAATGCTGGTTCGTTCGTCACGTGTTCACTCGTGTTTTGCTGTCACATGATGACGGCTTCAGCAGGCAAACAGAGCAGAATCTTGACAGGGTGAGTATTGCACAGTGTTGGAATGCAACAAGCTGCTGTCAGATAGCGACTGCAGAGATGGGAACGTTAAAGTCTATGCCGGGAGAGTTTTTAGTCATATGCTTTCAGTTAAGTGCACACTTAGCTAAAATTAACGTTAAATGTAAAAATTGTCAATTCACTCATATGTTCTTTTGAGGAGTATCGGTGATAAGTGCAGACACAGTATGGGGGGGGGGGGAGGCAATGTGTGAGGAGGCACTTTGGAGATATATTTTGTGGGGGGGGGGGGGGAATATAGTCAGGGGCAATTATTCTGGGGCTCAGCATATGGCAGATATTTTTTGCTCAGTAGCATTATAATGACACTGCTATCTTTAAGGGGCATCGGGTGAGGATTTGCTGCAGAAGACCGGAGAAGATTGAAGTCTGCAGAAAGGAGCTGTAAACAAGAAGTCATCATGGAGTCTGGACAAGATGAAGGGGGGGGGGGGAAACAAACAAAACAAAACAAAAAAAAAAAACCACACACACACCACTCCAGAGACAACATCATCCATAAGGTAACTGTATGTATATGTTTTTTTGTGATACTAATTCTCATTTTTATTTATGTCAGGAGCATTAGAGAGTTTGCGCTGAGTCTGCTGTCATTCTATGTGACTGCAGACATTTGAAGTTTCACCGCATGCTGTCAGGATTTTCTGGTGGTTTTGTTCACATGCGGTCACGTACCGACTAGACATGCATGGCCTCACTCAATGAAAATGAATTGAGCGAGGTCAGACACGTCTATTTGTACGCAGCATAAACGCTGCGGAAAAATCCGCAGCATGTGCATAGAACATGCGGAATCCCCTTGGGGACCATGGGGTGCGGATTACCTAGCGTTTCACAAGAGTTTCCGCTGCAGAAATTCCGCAGCATAAACGCTTGAAAAACGCTACGTGGGCACTCAGCCTCAGTTTGTTTTTCACTGAACATTGAGTGTGCAAATCGCATGTGTGCCTGTGGTGGGATGGGGGGGGGGGGGGGGCGCCAAAAAACTTAGATACACCTCTGTGCGCTTTACATTCCGTTGGGGGAAGAGGAGAAGGTAGGAGTAGTTACTATGCAGGGTATAATTTGCAGTTTGTATTAACCCTTAGTTACTACTTGACATCCATGAACCATTAAATGAACGAACAATTCTACTTTAGAGTCTCTAAAATTTGTAGTGAACCCCATAAAACTCCACTACAATAAGACATGTTGTTTGATTCTTCAAAAGGGAGTTTAAAAGGGGTATGGATTCCTTTGCTGAAAGAAAATGGGGTCTAAGGCCATGTTCACACATCATGGAGTTTTTGGGTCACAAATCTGCAGCAAAACCTGATCTTTCAAGGGAGGTTTGCAGCAGATTTTTCTTGCAGTTTTAGTGATTTTTTGATGCGTTTTTTTTTTTTTCACTGTCCTGTCTTTTTCTGCATGTACATAAATTTCTGTGAAAAAAAAAGAAGAACCCCATTCTATTTTGGCATCAAAAACGCTGAAAAAACAATTGATGCGTTGGTTGGTGTAAAAAAAAAAAAAAAAAAAAAAAAAAAAAAATATATAATTCAATTTTTTTTTAACCATATTCAGTAATTGCTAAAACCGACCTGCCATTATGACTCTCCAGGTCATTACGAATTCATAGATATCAAACATTTAAGTGGTGAAGAAAAAAAATAATAATAATTTTTTGGCAAAGTCTCCATTTTTCGGGATCTGGGGCCGGGTGAGGGCTTATTTTTTGCATGCCGAGCTGACGTTTTTGTTGATGCCATTTTGGGGTAGATACATTCTTTTGGTCACCGCAACACTGATTTCTTTTCTCTTCATGCCTTTTACTGATCGGATTCTTTTTATATATTGATAGATCAGGCAATTTGCAGCGATAGCAAAATGTGTGTAGATTTGATTATTTTTTTGGGATGGGGCGATTTCAACTTATATATTTTTTTTAAAAAGGTTTTTTTTTTTTTTTTTTTCCCAACTTTTCACATGCTTCAATAGTCTCCATGGGAGACTAGATGCTGCGATCGTCAGATCACCTGTGTGTACCAAAAGTGCTCACTAGCTATGAACGCTTACAGCTGGGCGGCGCTCATAGCATCCTGGCATTGACAACCACAGGGGTCTCCTGCAGACCCCGGGTTGTCATGCCAACCCCTCGGTGATCCACGGTCTTGTGACACGGGTGCCGATGGACGGGACTAGTGACACGCTGTCGGCACGTGCATGTTAAATGCCACTGACGGAGATTGACAGCAGCATTTAACATGTTAACAGCCGTGGGTGGATCGCGATTCCACCTGCGGCTGTTAGGGGCAGATCAGATCAGCTGTCATGTCCCTGGAAAGGTGCAGGCTCAGCACAGAAACCCGCATCAAAGAGGGGGATGAGACCTTGGACATACTCATACATCAAAGGTCATTAAGAATGGCTGGATTTTTAATTTTATAGTTTACTGCGCTTGTTACTGCTAGTTTATCAGAGGTGGCTGGTTAACTAAGAAATGATCGCATTTGCAAGCACTGCGCTATAGAACTTGCAAGCGCTGCGCTGAAGTTAGCCAGATTGCTGGATACAATCAGTTTTAGTATCCCTGTGTGCCTCCAATGCTGCAGAGACAAAGATGCCTATGCTTGCAACATGTGAGCTCACAGTTCGAGCAAGTACTGCAGCCATACCACTGGGCTGATCAGTCAATCATCAGGTACACACCTGTGTTCTCCGAGACCACCGCAGCCAGACTGTTCTGTCAATGCTTGTCTGCTGGAGTCCAAAAGAATAGGCCATTTAAAAAAAAAAAAAAAAAAATCAATCATGCCGTGTTGGATCCTTCCCTCTCCTGTCATCTGGTGGTGGTGGTCTCCATATACATTAGGCTGTCAGATGATCCCACCTGGTACAGCCAACTTTAGTTTAAGGGCCCCTGCAAACGAGTGTAAGAGAAATAGTTGGCGTGTCATCCAGAATGAATATATATAATTTTTTTTTAAATGCCCCCATAGACTTGAATGAGTGAGTCAGCATGAGCTCTAATAAGTATAGTGAGGATGGGGGAGGGGGTATAGGTTTAACTTCAAATGGCTTCTGAATTTAAAGCAAAACCAAACAAGTGATCCGGACTATAAGCTGGTAGGTGTGCGAAGTGTAAGAGCACGTTCACACTGGCCATATGAATTTATATAGGTTAATCTGTAAAGCCCTACAAGACTTTGTTCCCAACAACATTCATATCAGAGACGTGTCAGCAGTGTCCGATCCAACTATATACAGGTCCCAATGGTTAGGACTATTCTAGCTGCCTTATGATTATGTATATCAGTTATTTCAGTACTTTTGATGGCAAGAATAGCAATGCAGATAACACTATTCCGGTCGCCAAAAATAAAGGCACCTCAGAACGAATGAGAGCCAGTGTGAATAGAGCCCAGGGATGCCAATGTGTTCAACCCAAAATTGCACACTTAAATCCAGAGCATGCACCTGAGAAACAGTTCAGCAGCTTCTGAAAGCAGTAATTAAAGCAACATCTGAACTTAAAGTGGACTTCAATAACTCCATGATCTGTGACCACCTACATATATATTTCAAAGAAATAGGAAAAAAATAAAAACATTTTTGCAAGATTTCAGATACCAGATTGTCAGTGACAGCTATTATTAAAGACAGTTACAACCCACCTGGTCCATTTTCCGCTTCTCCGTCTGCTCCATTCACGCTCTCTTTACCGTAGACCTCATCCTGGTGCAAAGGGTCTCTTCCCAGCCCACTCCCCTGATCGGACAAGCTGGCACTATGGGGGACACAGAAGCCTCTTTCAGCTCCGGGTGCCAATAGTGTAGGACAAACAACTTCTTCATTGGCCTGCAACACAAACCCCTGGTCACCATTAGGAAGTGTTCTCCCTGCATCATGTAAGACCTCCGAGCTGTGGGCATCCATCCCAGGGCAGCTCTCTGCATTGGTCTGGACCACAGGAGCACTTGTCTGGTGCCCCAGGATATTGGCTGGTTGGTCTGCTTTCTTTGTAGGTGGTTCCTGTAAGAGGCCATGTAGGTCTTCTTTCTTTGTGCCACCTGTCAGCTGCTCCTGAATGTCTTCCTCTGGATCTGTAGGGTTCTCCTTTATATTGGTTGGTAGCACCTCGTTTTTATGCTCCTGTAGGTCTCCTTGAAGTTGCACTTTCCTTGAGACATCGGAGAGCTGGTCTGCAGCACTGACCTCCGCTTGCACACTTAAAGGAGGATCGGGTTGAGCTTTTATGTTGCTTTGTGCCTCAAGATTACTTTCAAGTGGATCCACATCAGACAGTTCTCTCTGAGTTTCATTCTGGGCTGGGAAAATGTCAGGGTTCAAAAGCTTCTCTTGGGTTTTTGGGCAGGGAACCCCATACTCGCAGGGATCATGATCAGCGTCAATGAGATTGGACTCTCCCGTAGTTTGGTGCGTATCCAGAAAGGACTTGAACTGCGCACTCTCCTGCTCGCTTGAAGCCGGGCGCTGGGGCTGCGCACTCTCCTGCTCGCTTGAAGCCGGGCGCTGGGGCTGCGCACTCTCCTGCTCGCTTGAAGCCGGGCGCTGGGGCTGCGCACTCTCCTGCTCGCTTGAAGCCGGGCGCTGGGGCTGCGCACTCTCCTGCTCGCTTGAAGCCGGGCGCTGGGGCTGCGCACTCTCCTGCTCGCTTGAAGCCGGGCGCTGGGGCTGCGCACTCTCCTGCTCGCTTGAGGCTAGACACGCATCTAGAGGACTGGGATCAGACTGCACATTCTGTTGTCCGGTCTCTGCGGTCACAGCAGTATCTTGCTTCTGTCCCGGGGTCTCTGGTTCCTTTCTCTCGCCACTTCCCCTGTACCAGATCCACGCGACAATAGCTGTCAAGATCCCTAACGCCAGAACTGGCCACATGCTGCTGGGTGAGTCTTGCCTTCCTTGTATGGGACTGCTCAAGTGAGGAGCTGCAGCTTCTTGTACCATCCCAGATCCACCCAGTACACGCACTTAGCAAAGACCTATGGTCTCCTCCCCTTCATCTATTAAAGGATCAGCTGCTGGAGAGAGATCACACCCCTCCCTGATCCAGCTCCCTAACAGGATCAACTTCCATAGACTGCCACTGCATGGAAACGAATCACAGTATTAGTGATCAGCCATACTTAGAGCACCATGGGAACAGAAAGCCAGGTTATGTAACCAGCTTACAATTAGAAAGTACAGCTCAAAAGGCAATTCAGCACGTGGGTGGTGCATATCTCTACCAGATCTATGTAACATTTTCCTAAAATATGAGTTCTCACCTTGGGATTAGACCACATGCTGACATGGCTGGAACAGATCCAGAAGAGGGGAGAAATTGAACAACTTTTAGTGAAGTTCAGACCTAAAATTTAGATTGGATTTTTCAAAATCCCATAATGTGGCCACATTCACACGTTCAGTATTTGGTCAGTATTTTACATCAGTATTTATAAGCCAAAATCAGGAGTGGGACAATCAGAGGAAAAGTATAATAGAAACAAGTCACCACTTCTGTATTTATCACCCACTCCTGGTTTTGGCTTACAAATACTGATGTAAAAAACTGACCAAATACTGAATGTGTGTACGTGGCCAAAGAAAAAGAACCTGCTAGGAATGCAGACATGCTGCAGAAGTTCAGTTCCCCATTCCCCAGCATACGATACAGAATGTTGTACCTCTGACCTGGATTGTAATGGAGAGAAATGTAAAAATGCAATGAATTCAACAAAATAATAGTTTAAGATGCATAAGGGGGAATTACTTCTAATCCATGTTTTTCACTGACAGAACATGTACCCATCATGGTCTATTGGGTTGTTCACATGCATGTGTCCACAAAAAATGGAGATATGTCTGTCATGGATCAAAGGCTCACATCAAACTCATCCATTAAGATCAATGGGACAGTGAAAAAAAATTGATAGCAGTCAGATAATAGATGGATAGCATCCAAGCTAACATTTTTTTTGTTTAATTTTTAATGGGTAGGACAAGTTTGGATTTTTTTTTTTTGTGTATAAGAAAAACACATGATACACACACACACACACACACATACACAAACACACACACACACACCTGATGTATCACATGTCACATGATCCCCTGTGATAGATCATGTGATAGTGCACGTGAAATTAATTTGGCACAATATTAATATATTAATTATAATAATTTTTTTTAGGCTATGTGCCCACGATGGGTTTTTTAAGCGTTTCCACAGCGGCAATTCCGCTGCAGAAACGCTTAAAAAACCCATGGTAGAAGGCCTGCCATGTTCCCCAATGATAATCCGCATGTGCTGTGCACATGCTGCGGAAATTTCCGCTGCGGATTATCATTGCGGAAAAAAACGCAGCACTACCAATTATTTTGCGGAAGCGCGGCGTTTTCACCACCATTGACTTGCATTGGAACGCTTGGATTCTAGCCATCTATACACAGCAGGAGGCCACACGTAGCCATCTATACACAGCAGGAGGCCGCACGGTGCCATCTATACACAGGGGGAGGCCGCACGTAGCCATCTATACACAGCAGGAGGCCGCACATAGCCATCTATACATAGCAGGAGGCCGCACATAGCCATCTATACACAGCGGGAGGCCGCACGTAGCCATCTATACACAGCGGGAGGCCGCACGTAGCCATCTATACACAGCGGAAGGCCGCACGTAGCCATCTATACACAGCGGGAGGCCGCACGTACCCATCTGTACACAGCAGGAGGCCGCATGTAGCCATCTATACACAGCAGGAGGCCGCACATAGCCATCTATACACAGCGGGAGGCCGCACGTAGCCATATGCATACACGCATAAACACATTTGAAACACAAAAATGCATATAAACAGACATCACACAATGATATCTGCCTGCACACACACACTCACTCAATCACTCACACACACACACTCTCTCTCTCTCACACTCACACACACACTCACACACACACTCTCTCACACACACACACACACACACACTCACCATCCCCCGGCTCGGCTCCAGTCCTCCAGCTCCTCTCCGATGCAGCAGTGCAGGCCGGGCGCGCACTGCGTGACGTCACACTAGCAGAGACGGCCGCGCACAGGGCCGTGTCTCCTAGCTGTGACGCGGCCGGGCCAGCAAGCAGGGAAGTTAACAGGTGCAGTGCTGGCCCGGCCGAAGAAGAAGTAGCGGCCGCGCGACGCTGCTGGGGGAGCGGTCCGGGGGCCCCACCGCCTCTGACTGCCGGTATGTGCCGCAGCGCCGCACATATTATAATGAGGGCAATCTGGCCATGGACCCCCTGGAGCCCCGGGACTTGACTGTGTGAAAGACAGGGTGGTGGTGGTGATGGCTAAGCGACTGGAAGCATTATCTACTATCTAACCAATAACCTTTTCACACTGCTCTGTGTTCAATAGTGGTGTTCTGTGGTCCCCTATTAATTGGAACAGGAAGGTTGAGGGAGAAGATGTGGGTGTTTGTTGTGGCACAATTTCAGCTTGCCGACGGCATTGGCCTCTGCATGCACCATCACCATCGCCATCACGTCCATCTTCCACGCTCACTACAAATGGCTGAATTTGGAGCGAACTTATATGTGATCCGTGTGACGGACAAACGAAAGTTTTAAATAGCTGGATTTTTAGCGCTGTAATATGGAAAGGACCTGACTGTATTCTGCAGTGCCAACAAGCAAATGGCGCAGATAAACAGTATTCTCTGGATTGCTTTTTAAGCAAATAATCAGGATTAAGATAAAAAAAAGTGATACCTGGGACTATTTCTACAAATATCTGTAAAATCACCAGCAGACAGAACTGGAATGGACCCTCTTGCTATGTGCACTGCAATCTGCTATATACCCTGCCTGCCTAGCATTGATATCTCTGCAGCTGAATTAATCTTCTGAAGGACTGTTAGTTGAGATGGATATGTGTCTCTAATATAGTTTGGTACACCTACACTAACTAGAAACAAGCAAATCTCTCCCTAGCTCAGCAGCAGCTCTCCCTACACTGTCTGATTCCAGAGTGACTGTGACGAGCATGGCGGAGCCAGGTCTGATATAGACCTGATGATGCTGTGTGGCCAGCCAATCACTGTAATGCCACAACCAACATGGCTGCGGCATTACAGTGTGTGGCAGACAATCCCTGCATGTTGATTGGCACTCTAAAGAGCGCCAAACATGCAGGGAGGGGACCCGAGCTCCCGCCAAGCAACCCCGGAAATACTCGGCGAGCGCCGAGCATCTCTCTCATCACTACTCTTGACCTGTTCTGTGGATTGTGGCCAAAGCCACCTGATCAGCAGGTCTAGCTCTTCAGCAGCGGTGATGCCAAGGTCACTGATTGCGGTTTTAAAGGTGCATTTCCAACCTCTGTAGTTTTCAGGTTGATCATCAAACTTTGTAAGACCAGTCTTAGTTAGATCACGGCGATTCATGTACCTTGTAAAGACCAACACGTCAGTACTCTCTGATTTTGGAAAGACGGTTGCTGGCTGAGTAGCATTGTACATACAGTCTGTGGTGCTTTGACCTAGGAATACAGGAAAGTATGGTGCGGCATAGGCATTCAGTCCAGTAACTGGCTTAATGTGCACAGTTTCTGCCATATATGGAGCTGAAACTCTGTGGCTGACTGGAATGTGATGACTTGTTTGCATATTGGCCTGCATGTGTGCTTCTATGTATAGGGTTTGGTAAGGTGCAGGGGTCTGGTACGTTCTGGTGCACGGAGGAGGATCAGGATGAAGGGTTGCAGGATGCTGATAAACGCTCTGTGTCCTGTTGCCTCAGGGGAATGTCTGTGCTGTCAGGAAGGATTGCTGGAGCAGGGGGATCGAGGTTTTGGCTTTGTACATAGTCTCTAGTATGCTTAAGGAGGTCCTCAGTGAAAAAGTGGAAAAAAAACCCACTTTTTCATCTTTACGAATCAATTTGTGAAGCACCTGGGGGTTCCAAGTGCTCACTATGCATCTAGATAGGTGCCTTGGGTGGTCTAGTTTCTAAAATGGGGTCACTTGTGGGGGAGCTCCAATGTTTAGGCACACAGGGGCTCTCCAAACGCAACATGGTGTCCACTAACAATTTGAGCCGATTTTCCATTCAATTTGTTAGCAGACACCATGTCGCGTTTGGAGAGCCCCTGATGTGCCTAAACAGGGGAGCTCCCCCACAAGTGACCCCATTTTGGAAACTATACCCCTCAAGGATTTTATTAAGGGGTATAGTGAACATTTTGAACCCAGAGGTACGACACAGAATTTGATAACATTAGGTCATCATATTGAATAAGTTGTCATTACTCTTGAGCGCAAGTGCTCGCTACTTGAGTTTGCCTCGGGTACTCAGGTATGCACCATGTATCACGGGTGCTCAAGTGAAATGCTCGAGTCCCCGCCCGCATGTTTCACGGTTATTAGACACCCCAAAAAAAACATGCGGGGATCGCTCGTGCATGGCAGGCAATCCCCGCGAGGTTTTTTTGGCCGCGAAGCATATGGGGCGGAGACTCGAGCACCCGCGATACTCAGTGCATACCCGAGCACCCGATGCAAACTCAAGTAGCGAGCACTTGCGCTCAACACTAGTCGCCATATCGTCATCTTTTTTTTTTTTTTTTTTTACTTTTGAATAAAAAACAACCCCAACCCTAACATTAGCACAACCCCAACCCCAGCCCTAGCGTTTATTTTTTACGCCGTTCCTCGTGCGGTATAAGTGATGAGATTACTTTATTCTTCGGGTTGGTGCGATTACAGCGATACCAGAATCATATCGGGTTTTTATGATTGACAGCTGTCACACACTAAAAGACACATATTTTGTAAAATCTAGTTTTTGCATCGCCATATTTTGCCAGACAGAGTCATGTGACGGCTTGTTTTTTGCGGGATGAGTTGACGTTTTTATTGGTGCCATTTTCAGGCACGTGACATTTTTTGATCGCTTTCTAGTCCTATTTTTGGGAGGCAGAATAAACAAAAACCAACAATTCAGGAATTGTGTTTTTTTTCATTTTTTTATTCTGCTCCGGGTGTGGTAAAATTGATAAGGTAGCTTTATTCTTCGGGTCAGTACGTTTACAGCGGTACCACATTTATATAGTTTTTTATGTTTTGGCGCTTTTACACAGTAAAAGCTATTTTATAGAAAAAATTATTCTTTTGCATCGCTTTATTCTGAGAGCTATAACTTTTTGATTTTTCGGATGATGGAGCTGTATGGCGGCTTGTTTTTTTGCGGGACGAGATGACGTTTTCAGCGGTACCATTTTTATTTATATTCGTCTTTTTGATCGCGTGTTATTCCATTTTTTGTTTGGTGGTATGATGATAAAGCATTGTTTTTTGCTTTGTTTTTTTTTTTTTTTTTTTTACTGTGTTCACTGAAGGGGTTAACTAGTGGAACAGTTTTATAGGCCAGGTCGTTACGGACACGGCGATACCAAATATGTGTACTTTTATTGTTTGTTTGTTTGTTTTTTCATAATAATATTTATTGATGGGTACATTATATTTTTATTTTTAGTTGATTATTTATTTATTTATTTATTTTTATATTTTTGCAATTTTTTTTTCTTTCTTTTTTTCACTTTTTGGGAGTTTTTTTACTTTTATACTTTGTCCCACTATGGGACTTTCATTTTTTTTATTCTTATCGCCTGCACAGCATAGGGATGGAGCACCATCACTGTGCTATGCAGGCAGTCAGCGCTGGACAGGGAGAAGATAGTTTGGAGATGCATTGCGCATGTCCAAACAATCTTCCTGCTGTCTGGTGACCCGGATGTTGTCATGACGCCATCGGGTCGTCATGGCAACACCCGGGAAGCCGCGGCAGACAGCGCTGGAGGCCGGAAGAGGAGGTGAGTATACCGATCACCTCCCCTTGCCACCGCAATGCTGCGATCGACTTCGATCGCAGCATTGCGGGGGTTAATGTGCTGGGAGCGGTGCAGGACCACTCCCTACACATAGTATCGGGTGTCAGCTGTGACAATCAGCTGACACCCGGCGGCGATCGCGCCCGCACAGCCTGTGTGCGCGCGTGATCGCGATGACGTACTAATACGGGTCAGGCTCTTAAAGCCCAGGGCACTGACGCATATTAGTACGTCATGGGCTTTAAATGAGTTAAACTGATGCTGTCTCTTTGGCTCCCATTGATAGCTTGTTCCAGGACCTTTAACCTTGCCATGACTGTGGCGTGTTCACATTCCTTTTCTAGGGTCTCTATTTCTACCTTCTTGCATGCTGCGCTGGCTTCAGTTTCTGCCTTCTTGCGTGCTGCTTTGGCTACCACTTCTGCCTCCATTTCTGCCTTCTTGCATGCTGCGCTGGCTTCCATTTCTGCCTTCTTGAGTACTGCTTCGGCTACCATTTCTGCCCTCTTGCGTGCTGCTTCGGCCTCTGCTGTAATGCAGCGGCTTGTGGCATTACTGTAATAGTCCAGGGTGTGTTTTGGCCGACCATGTACCTCCCCCAGGTGACTGGTCACATGACTGTGACATCAGCACAGGTCCTGTGCACACAGAAGGTCTGATCACATGACTGTGACATCAGCACAGGTCCTGTGTGTGCACTAGAGGATATATAAACCCTGGTAGATTTGAGACAGGGTGTAAGGCGTGAGGCCTGTTCCCCGTGTGGGACACCGTTAGTGTGTGAGGCCTAGTGAAGCCTGGTGAAGACTGAAAGGCAGAGGCTGGATCCTTATGTGTAAGCGATACCAGTAGCCTTGGAGGGCCAGAGGCTTGGAAGGCAAGAGTCCTGGAAGGCAGAGGCTGGATGTTAGGTGAGAAAACATACCAGTAGCGAAGGTACAAGGGCTGGAGACCCCCATCTGGGAAGCCGTAAAGCCACAGTGGTGGCAGAACAAATCTGACCGAAGCAGCTAAAACCCGGCAAAGGTAAAAACACTGCATTATATGGACGTTGATATAAGTGACTTTGCTGGAAGCTGTAACTGGAGCTAGTGGGCCTGTCTGCCACTTGAAAGGCTCCTGGACATTATATGTGTTTGTCGGCGAGTCACTGAGTTCGACTCGGTGATAAGCAGTAGTGAAGTATAATAAACTGCTGGATTGTGAAATACTGGAAAACGTGGCTGGTGTGCTTTAATTGACCCGGTGCAGCGAGTGTCCCCAGTATGATGACTAGCGCTGCCTTACACTGCACTCACTTCCATTTCTGCCTTCTTGCACGCAGCTTCTGCTTCCATTTCCGTTTTCCTTTGTGCAAAGGCGGCTAGTACCTTAGTTGCCTCAGCTTCTGTAAGAGCTCTTATAAGCTGTTCGCTGAGGGTTGAGGATTTTGAAGAGCGTGACTTAGATGATCGCTTTAACTGCCAGGTAGAGCCAGAAATACAAGATGATATCTCAGCCATTAGTGCAATTCTTGCCTGTCTTGACTTTAATATCGCGCACCATACATTCTCTCTCAGAGTTAAGTTGTTGGAAAGCTTGCAGCTCTTTACAGGTAACAGAAGGGTTACGTTTTTGTAAAATGGTGGTATATTTATCTGTTGTTTTTACATACAGTTGATCAGAACACAGTTGTGCAATGGCTCCCTCTGTTGGTAGTTTGAGAGAAGCAGGCTGAGACAGGCTGTCTATGAGACTCAGCAGTTTTTTCCATAAGTCTGCTATAACACAGGAAAGTTCATGTTTACTGATTTCAAGGTTCTCTATAACCTTCCATGTAGGCTTTGTGAGGCGTCTAGCCTTCTCACTAGACAGTGAATCAAGTTCTATGCGTTCTTCCTTTAACAATGGGTCTGGCAGAGATCTGTAGTCATTCCCTCAGCCATCTTAATTCACAGGGAGAAGGGAAGCTGTATAGTCTCTTATATGATGAGAGCAGATGCTCTGCAGAATGTTCTCTAGCTTTATAGAAGCTGTAGCTGGCTTAACAGATGAATCTGGGAAGTCTTTTTTACTATTTTGTCCCCATGGCTGTGTTGTAAATTATGGCTCTGTGAGACAGAAGATGTGGAAGAGGCAAGACTTGTGGCCAGCGGAGCACAAGGAGAGAAGAGTATTTCAAACAGTTTAAAGCAAGGGGGGCCCTGCTGGCACAGGCCCCCCCGACTCAGGGGCCCCATAGCGTGCCGGTGACCCTGACGATGAGTGGGCCCCGCTACTTGCTCAGGGCTCCGGCACTTGCCCAGGTGCGCCGGGTGGTGATGCCAGCCCTGGCAACACCACACTTTAGTGGTTGCTGCCAGGTATCATAGATCAGCCCTCATTCTCTTCAGAGTTGACCTGCAGTACCTGGCAGCGGCAACTAAACAGCGCTGTGGTGTTCCGCTTTGTGCCCTGTTTACATTTGCTCCAGCAGCAGTGACCACAGCTGATCGGGGGCAGATGTCGGATTGATCTTATATTGATTACCTATGCAAAGGATAATAAATATGACATTAGTGGACACCCCTTTAAATAAATGCATCCAAAAATAAACTGTATACACAATGCCTTTTAGAGAAAATGCTACTACTTTAATAGTTCACTATGATACTCTACTGTGAAATCAGTCTCTAAGTACTACTCGTTTTGATTTTTCCGATGTTTATTATTCTGCTTGTCATTCTAATGAGTCTAACGGCACAAAATCCACCATGTTTACTACTTAATTTATTATACTATCTTCATGGGTGGAGGCTGAGCTGGACCGGTACCAGGTGTTTCTTGCAGAGGCTGTTCTGGATTCAGTTACAATTGTGCTGTCGGAGGTGGCACCATCCTTCTTAAAGAACAGTTTATTGAGAAACTGAAAGAGACATGAAAGAATGTTTTAGGAAATGAACTCTTATGTAATGTGACATCTTTATAAATGATGTGATTATACAATAAGTGAAAGATGCAAACTATCTGCAATAATAAGTAAATGCATCACTAACAAAAAAGGGCCTCATCGCCAATAGGCAGATAACAGAATTTGCTGTTTATATACAAGAGCGTGAAAAGATCAGGGCTTACCACGTTTGTAATCCTGTTACCTGAGTGCTGTTTCAAGTAGCATGCCATCAACTGGATCAATGAAAAAGGTAGAGAAAACTGCCCGTCCCAATTCCTTGCAGAAAAACGTCCAAATTGTATTCCATCTTAATTAAAAGAACAGTATATCGTAGTATTGCAGATACGCCATTTAAAAAAACTGATGCGTTTCTTCAATATAGCCGCCCTTAGTCCTATAACTAAGGGCGACTAAATGCCAGAAACGCGTTAGTTGTTTTCTATGTACTATATGCAATATCATAATATGCTGTTCCTTTAATTAAGATGGAATAAAATTTGGATGTTTTAATACAAGGAATTGGGGCATGTAGTTTTCTCTACTTTCTCAGGGTTAAGGAGGAATTTTTCCCCATGATGCAAATTGGCTGAATGTGTCCTGGGGTTTTCGCTTTGTTCTGGATCAACAGATTTAGGTACAAGGATTTTAGTAATACCGTAACAGTAATACAAACAATAAAACTAATTAAAAAATTATAAACTGGTTCATTTGTAATTGTAATAGTGCAGTAATAATAAAAATGGTAATAATACATTTGTGAGGCCTAGTCCCAGTAAGTTAGTAAGTTAGTGTAGGGAGTACAATTGTGGGAGAAAGGTTGAACTTGATGGACCTAGGTCTTTATTCAACCGATGTTACTATGTTACTATTAATCCAGTATTCGCTGCCAATAAGATACTACAGGCCGAAATGCAGATCCATTTTAAGGCCTTTATTGTCTTTTATGTGTCAAATAAATGCCACTCTGCAAAAGAAAATTTCTTAAATAATCAATTATATGAAATGAACTGAGAAACCTTTATTCTTCAGAAAGATAGTCCCACTGGTAGTGAAATGTAGACTATAAGTGCCTTTTTCTGGCCAAATGTTGGGCTGTGAGACATCAACCAGTTTCCTGAATGTCTGTTGCAGGCGGCGGAGCTCTGTAGATGACTGTGTTATGTGACAGAACTGAGAAGAGTCGTTAAGACTGATAGTGGATTTACTACATATTGTAAATGTCCAACCTAACATAAGTGAGCCCATCTGATCTGTTTTCTTACAAGCACTTATTACCAACCTTCCCCTCCAGACATTGTCCAACCAAACACAGATGTGCACGGCTTCAGCAGTTTTGACACTTCCCCTTAAAAAGGCCATGTATCAAATGTACAATAAACCCAATCGTTTGTTTCATGCATAGAAAAAGAAAGGTTTGGACCCCTGGGGAGTGGTACATTTGGAATTTAGATACTAACTGCTGATCAGTTTCTACTTGTTCTAAACATATTTACTCTATTTTTATGTAAGGAAATGGCCTTTACTCCCATGCTGTCTGTAAATAAGGGAGGAACGCCTGCAATCACAATGCCAAGGGTCACAGCGCCTTTAAAAAGGGAAAGGTTGTTAACTCTATTCTCAATGCTGGTATAGGGCGTTAGAGAGGTGCAATGAGAATCATCTGTATATGTGGATATATATCAAGGTATTGGATATTAAACTTATTCACAATGTACTTATAAAATGTATATTCATTATGAATATGAGCTGTGTCACTGTTATATGAGTTAAGTCACATGCCTTTGTACATGTCTAAAAAAAGATGAACACAGCCAGGATGGTGGCCAAATGCTTTGACCTCATAATAGTGAATGATTCCATCACGGATCCCTCAGGGTTTATCTCACAATCTTATCTTTTGAGCACTACATATATGTGAACCTACCCTCACACCTCCCCCTTGTTTTCTGTTGATTAACGTTCACATCTGCTTAATCCCTTAAGGACCAAGCCACTTTGTAGGTTAATGACCAATTTTTACAATTCTGACATTGTCACTTTAAGAGGTATTAACTATGAAACGCTTCAACGGATCCACCTGATTTTGAGAATGTTTATTCATGACATATTGTACTTCATGATACTGGTAAAATTTCTTCAATATGACTTGCGTTTATTTGTAAAAAAAAAACACGAAAATTTGGCAAAAATGTTGAAAATTTTGCAATTTTCAAACTTTCAATTGTTATGCCCTGAAATCAGAGAGATATGTCATACAAAATAGTTACTAAATAACATTTCCCACATGTCTACTTTATATAAGCGCAATTTTGGAAAAAAAAAATTTGTTAGGAAGTTATAAGGCTTAAAAGTTGACCAACGATTTCTCATTTTTCCAACAAAATTTACAAAACCATTTTTTTAGGGACCATATCACATTTGTAGTGACTTTGAGGGGTCTATATGAAAGAAAATACCCAAAAGTGACACCATTCCAAAAACTGCACCCCTCAAGGTGCTCAAAACCACATTCAAGAACTTTATTAACCTTTCAGGTGTTTCACAGGAACTGATGCAATGAGGAAGAAAAAAATTAACATTTAACTTTTTTTCACAAAAAGTTAAATTTAGACCCAATTTTTTTTATTTTCACAAGGGCAACAGATAAAAATGGACCCCAAAATGTATTGTGCAATTCCTCCTGAGCACGCTGATACCAAATATGTGGCGGAAAACCACTGTTTGGGCGCACGGCAGGGCTCGGAAGGGAAGGAGCGCCATTTGACTTTTTGAATTCAAAATTTGCTGGAATAATCAGCGAACGCCATGTCGCATTTGGAGAGCGCCTGATGTGCCTAAACAGTGGAAACCCCCCACAAGTGACCCAATTTTGGAAACTAGACCCCTCAATGAACTTATCTAGATGTGTGGGGAGCACTTTGAACCCCCAGGTGCTTCACAGAAGTTTATAACATAGAGCCGTGAAAATAAAAAAATCACAAAAAATTTCTTTTAGCCCCAAATTTTTTATTTTCACAAGCGTAACAGGAGAAAATGGACCTCAAAATTTGTTGTGCAATTTCTCCTGAGCACGCCAATACCCTACATGTAATTGGGAACTACTTTTGAGGCACAGTGCAAAGGTCAGAAAGGAAGGAGCACCATATTATAGTGCAGATTTTACTGTTGTGGTTTGCAGGTGCCATGACCCACTAGGAAATCCCCTGAGGTGCCATAACAGCAGATTCCCCCATAAATGACCCCATTTTACAAACTATACCTCTCAATGAATTCATCTAGGGGTGCAGTGATCATACTGACACCAAAGGTGTGTCACAGAATTTTATACCATTGGGCAGTGAGGAAAAAATAATTACATTTTTACCGCAAAAATTTTGTTTTAGCCTCAGATTTTACATTTTCATGCTGGGATAATGGATAAAAATGGCACCAAAACTTGTCCCACAATTTCTGCTGAATGTGGCAACATCTCATATGTGACTGTACAGTACTTCTTAGCCACACGGCGACACTCGGGAGGTACAGACCGCTATTTGCCTCTTGGAGCGCAGATTTTCCTAGATTAGTTTTCGGACTCCATATGCAAAGCCCCTAAGTGCTAAAAGAGCAAAATCCCCCCTCAAGTGACCCCATTTTGGAAATTATACCCCTGCCAAACATGTGGACACTAAATGTGGTTTAGACACACTGCGGTGCTCAGAAGGGAGGGGGGATTTGGATTTGGGAGCGCAGAATTCGCTGAATTTCTTTTGGGGGACGAGGAGCCATTTTGCTTTTGCAGAGCCTTTGTACTACCAGCAACGTGGAAGCCCCCTATATTTCCATTAACACATGACAGACCTAAGTGGGGGCTTTTATGTGAAGCTTTTATTGGGAACATTTTACATAACATTTGGGATCACATATATCCAGTGCTCTACGCTGAGCACTTACTTTGGTGTTTCCATCTAAATCTCTGAATGATGTGATTTAAAAAAAACCCCCGAGGGATCCATTCACTATAGTGAGATGAGGCAGCAGAGTTACCCTGGACTCCGTCTGGCCTCTGTTCAGCGTTGTCCTTCTTTTCAGAGGTGCACAAAACTGTGGCCGACCACACTTTTATCTAAGCCTAAAAAGATGGACACCGCCGAATCATAGGCCAGACGGCGTCCACAGCGCCTCCATCTGCTTCTTTAAAGGGAATCTTCCCCCGGGGTTTCTGTCTGAATCACTTATTTTAGAGATTTACACGGAAACCCCAGTGTAAGTGCTCAGCGTAGGGTGCAGGATATATGTGCGCCGAGCCTTACTGCAATCTTTAGGAGGCAGAATAAACAAATCAGCAGCAGGTGAAGAATTGGTTTTATTTAATTTTTACACCGTTCCTCGTGCGGTATAAGTGATTAGACGACTTTATTCTTCGGGTCGGTGCGATTACAGCGATGCCAGATTTATATCGGGTTTTTATGATTGACAGCTGTCACTCACTAAAAGACGCTTTCTTTTGCAAAAACTAATGTTTGCACTGCCATATTATGATAGCTATAATTTTTCCATATTTCGGCCGACAGAGTCATGTGACGGCTTGTTTTTTGCGGGACAAGTTGCCGTTTTTATTGGTACCATTTTCGGACAAATTAAATTTTTTAATCGCTTTCTATTTTGATTTTTGGGGAGGCAGAATGAACAAAAACCAGCAATTCAGTAATTGTTTTTGTTTTGTTTTTTTTGTTACTTGTGTGGTAAAATTGCTAAGGCAGCTTTATTCTTCGAGTCAGTATGTTTACAGCGGTACCACATTTATGTAATTTTTTTGTTTTTGCTCTTTTACATAAACTTTTATAGAAAAAATAATTATCTTTGCATCGCTGTATGCTAAGAACTGTAACTTTTTAATTTTTTGGCTGACGGAGCTGTATGGCGGCTTGATTTTTGCGGGACAAGATGACGTTTTCAGTGGTACCATTTTTATTTACATCTGTCTTTTTGATTGCGTTTTATTCCACTTTTTTCCAGCGGTAGGATGAAAAGGCATAGTTTCTTATGTGCTTTTTGTTTTACGCTGTTCACTGAAGGGGTTAACTAGTGTGACCCGATTATAGAGCGGGTCATTCCGGACGCAACAATACCAAATATGTGTACTTTTTTTGTTTTTTTTTACATACAAATGTGTATTTATTAGTGTATATATATTTTATTATTTTTTAACATTTTTTTTTAGATTTTTGCAATTTTTTTTTTACTTTTTTACTTAGTCCCACTATGGGACTTTCACTTTTTTCATAGGTACAATGTATTGCATTGCACTAGCATTGCAATACATTATACCTGTAGTGAAAGATCCTGAGACCATGCTGTGCATTGGTCTTAGGAGCTTACCATAGCTTGGTGACCTGGGGGTCATCATGACGATCCCGGGTCACCACGACAATGGTCGGACCCCCGCGATGACGTCGCGGGGGCGCCGATCTGAAGGCAGAGGGAGCTCCTGTCCCTCTGCCTGCGATTGCGCTCGATCGCAACATTCAGGGGGTTAACAGACAGAGGCGGCGCTGACACCGCTCCTGGCTGTTTAGTGCCGGTGCTCAGCCACCAACAGCTCTGAGCTCCGGCTCTGATCGGGCAGGAGACGCTGATATTACAGCTTCTCCTGCACGATCGTGCTGTGATTGGTCAGTCAGATTCACTAACCGATCACAGAAATCTTGGTGCAGGGACCACCGGCATGGGTCCCTGCATCTCCGCCCCTGCCGCTCAGCTGTCTGTGACAGCTGTTGGTACTGAACTGTCATTGCCTGTTTACACGCAGTGACAGTTCAAAGTCATGACGAGGATAACCCGTCATGGTGCACAGACAGACATCCTGCCATGGTGGGCTATCCCTGTCATTGGTCGTTAAGTGGTTAACGGTCACCATGATCTGTAGTCCAATCTGCGGGCCCCATGTTATAGCGCAAGAGGAGCTGAGTAGATCGATATATGCGGTATATATTGGTGAGAAAGGATTCAGAATAACTTGTGCTTTTCTTAACTGTTTTAATCATTTAATCCTCTGCTCTTTCTGTGATTTTGGGTCCTGTGAGTGGTCCTATCAGTGACTGACAGCTTTCTATGTATAAGTGTGCATACAGAGATAGATGTCAGTCACTGATAGGACCGCCCACTGGACCCAAAATCACAGAAAGAGCAGAGGATTAAATGATAAAAACAGAGATTATACTGAATCTTTTATCGCAAAGAAATATATCAATCTACAGACTGGACAGCATTTTCTTGATGACAGAAAAGGGGCCAATGCTGGTGTAAAGAAGTCATTTCTAGCGTGCTGATTGGGACTGGCTGGTCTACAGAATGGTAGGATCACTCTTCAACCAGTCTACAAGTAGATCATGGCAGTGTGACTGAGCTACTGAGGATGTGTGAGCACCAGCACAACACATTGGAGGGAATTCTCAGAGCAAATCAAAAGTACATGAGGTGGTGGTGGCATAAAAGAATGTAACAGCTATATCCAGAAACAGAAGCATTTTTGTAAAATGATTCTAATTAAAAAATAGTTTTGTTTTGTGTGAACGAACCAACCATATATAGTATGGTCAAAGGGTTTTTGTTGCCTTATTTAAATAAAAAACAAAAAGCTTAATTGCTGTTTAACCCCTTCATAACGAAACAATGAGGGCTTGATTTTCACGGGACGAGTTGTACTTTGGAATGATATAATTCATTTTACAACATAGTATACCGGAAAACAGGAACAAAATTCACGTTTTAAGGCAGCCAATGGGTGCATAAAATGATGAGCATTCAAGCCGGCGCACAGTTAATACCGCTGACAGATATTGACAGCAGCATTTAACAGGTTAACAGTCATGGGCAGACCTCCACTCTACCCGCGGCTGTTAAAGGTAGGTCCTGGCTGTGTGTCACAGTCATTATATCTCTGGTATTGAGACGGCTCCATACACCCACTTCCGACTTGCTCAATACATGTTCACTGGATGTCGGTATGGGGTTAAAAGTTTTACAGCATTCTTACAAACTTTGGCCCCATACGCCAGTCTGAATGAGAGATGGACAGGAATAAAATGCTCCAAATTCATTAAGAGGCGCATGCCATTTAAAGGGGTTGTTTGGTCCAAATTTATAAGTCTGCAGTCACTCTGTGCGACTACAGACCTATAAATCCCACCAGCTCAGGCACTGTGCGCTGCAGGGATTTGCTGGTTTCTGAGCTTGGAGTGGAGGATATGTATCAGTTATACATATTCCTGGCCAGAGCCCTCCAGTGGGTGCAGCCTCACTCCATACACATGACTACTGGACAGCCACGCCCACTGGAGAGATGTGTCACTAAACGGAGAGCGGCCTCGCTCTATAGAAGTGTATGGAGCGAGGCCGCACCCAACAGTCGGATTCTGGCCGGGAGTATGTATAACTCATACATACCCTCTGGTCCCGGCTGAGAAACCGGCGAATTCTCACAGCGCAGAGTGACTGCAGACTTACCGATTTAGACCAGACAACCCCTTTAACCGCTTCCCGACCGCCCACTGTACATAAACGTCGGCGCTGCCTGGGCTCTGTGCAGCGCCGACGTTTATGAATGGTCGGCGGTCCCGCAGCCCTCAGGACCCCCAGGGTCATGCAAGTGCTGCGGTTGCGGTTCAGAGCGACAGCTCTGACAGGGGACATCATCGGAACCTGATTGGATCAGGTCCCAATGATGTTAACCCTTTGCTATCTTCTATATGCCGCGATCTATAGTGATCGCGGCATATAGAAGATAGTGAGAGGAGAGGAGGTCGTCCACTTACCTCTCCGACGGCCCCCTGATGCCTTCGAGGACCTGCCGTTGTTATGGCAGCTGGAGGTCACATGACCCCCTCCAGATCTGCCATATATGGTGTCCAGCTGAGCTCAGCCTGCTGCTGAGTCCAGCAGGAGACAGACAGTGTGAAACTGTCAGCAAAGTTCTCATGCAATGTAATACATGTCTATTGCATTGCATGAGATCAGTGATTACAAAAATAAAAATTAATGTCCCATACAGGGACTAAGTAAAAATGTAAAAAAAAGTCTAAAAAATGTTTTCAAACTGTTAAAAAAAAAAAATCACAAAATAAATAAAAATAAATAAATAAAATATTAAACCAATAAATCCGTATATTTATGCAAAAACAAAAAGAGTACACATATTTTGTATCGCCGCGTCCGAAACAACCCGATCTATAAAACTGTCACACTAATTAACTCCTTCTGTGCACACCGTAATAAAAATAAATAAAAAACGGAGCAAAAAACTATGCTTTTTCATCATATCGCCAAACAAAAAGTGGAAAAAAATGCGATCAAAAAGCAAAATGGAAATAAAAATGGTACCGCTGAAAACGTCATCTTGTTCCGCAAAAAGAAAGCCGCCATACAGCTCCATCAGCCGAAAAATAAAAAAGTTATAGCTCTCAGAATAAAGCGATGCAAAAAAAATATTTTTTCTATAAAATTGTTTTATTGTGTAAAAGCGCCAAAACATAAAAAAATATACAGTAAGTGTAGTATCGCTGTAAACATATTGACCCGAAGAATAATGCTGCCTTATCACTTTTACCACACGCAGAACGGCATAAAAAAAAACCTCAAAAAACAATTCCTGAATTGTTGGTTTTTGTTAATTTTACCTCCCAAAAAACGGAATAGAAAGCGATCAAAAAACGTCACATACCCAAAAATGGTACCAATAAAAATGTCAACTCGTCCCGCAAAAAACAAGCCGTCACATGACTCTGTCGGCCGAAATATGGAAAAATTATAGCTCTGAAAATATGGCGATGCAAAAACTAGATTTTGCAAAAAAAAGCGTCTCTTAGTGTGTGACAGCTGTCAATCATAAAAACCAGATATAAATCTGGTATCTCTGTAATCGCACCGACCCGAAGAATAAAGTAATCTCATCACTTATACCGCACGAGGTAAATAAAACCAATTCTTCACCTGCTACTGATTTGTTTATTATGTCTCCCAAAGATCGCAGTAAGGCTCTGCTCACATTTATCCTGCTCTCTGCGCTGAGCACTTACACCAGAGTTTCCGTGTAAATCTCTGAAATACGTGATTCAGACGGAACCCATGATGGAAGATTCCCTGTAATGAGGCAGATATAGGCCACTGTGGATGCCATCTGGCCTGTGATCCCACTGTGTCATTTTTTTTAGGCGTGCATAAAAGTGAGGTTAGCCACAGTTTTGTGCACTTCTGAAAAAAAGGACACCGCTAAACAGAGATCAGACGGAGTCCAGAGTAACTCTGCTGCCTCATTATAGTGAATGGATCCTGCAGGGGTTTCATCTGAATTACATCACTTGGAAATTTAGATGGAAACCCCGATGTAAGTGCTCAGCCTAGGGCGCCGGATAAATATTACATAAAATGTTCACAATAAAAACTTCAACTCGGTCCTCAAAAAAAGCTAGTCCCCACTCAGGTACGTCATCTGTTAAAAATATAAGGGACTTCCAAGTTACTGGTAGCAGAAAGGCTCTGGAAAAGCGAAATGGCCCTTGCCCCCTAAAAGAAATTCATAAAATTTTGTGCTCCCAAATCCAAATGCCTAATCTACAATAATTTGTTCTCCAATTGTCAAATAGCGCTCCGTCCCTCCCAGATCTCGCCATATGGCTAAGCGTTACGATACAGCCACATATGGGGTATTGCCACTTTTAGAAGAAATTGTGTGACACATTTCGGCACCATTTTTACCCATTGCCTTATGTGAAAATGTAAAATCTGAGGGTAAAACATTTTTTTGTGGTAAAAATACAATTCTGTTTTCTTCACTGCCCAATGGTATAAATTTAAAAATTAAAAAATACTCACTACTTCCCTAGATGAATTCCTTGAGAGGTGTAGTTTACAAAATGGGGTCACTTGTGGGGGTTTCTGCTGTTTCGGCATGTCAGCAACTCTTTAAATATGACATGGTGTCTGCAACCTCTCCCAGCTAACATAGCGCTCCTTTCTCTTCCGAACCCTGCCGTACCAAAGCAGTGGTTTTCCCCCACATATGGGGTATCGGCGTACTCAGGAGAAATTGCACAACAAATTTCATGGTGCAATTTCTCCTGTTATCCTTATGATAATGCAAAATTAGGGGATGAAAAACATTTTTTGTGGGAAAAATGTGAACATTTTATTTTTACGGCTCAATATTATAAACTTCTGTGAAGCACCTGGGGGTGCAAGGTGCTCACCACACATCTAGATAAGTTCCCTAAGGGGTCGAGTTTCCAAAATAGTGTCATTTGTGGGGGGTTTCTACTGTTTAGGCACATCGGGGGCTCCCCAAATGCAACATGGCGTCCGCTAATTATTCAAGCAAATTTTACATTCAAAAAGTCAAATGGCGCTCCTTCCCTTCCAAACCCTGCCGTGCGCCCAAACAGTGGTTTTCCTCCACATATGGGGTATCGTCATGTTCAGGAGAAACTGCACAACAAATTTCATGGTGCAATTTATCCTATTACCCTTATGATAATGCAAAATTAAGGAATGAAAAACGTTTTTGTGGGAAAAATGTGAAAATTTTATTTTTACAGCTCAATATTATAAACTTCTGTGAAGCACCTTGGGGTTAAAGGTGCTCACCACACATCTAGATAAATTCCTTAAGGGGTCTAGTTTCCAAAATTTTGAAAATTTAGCAATTTTCAAAATTTGAATTTTTATGCCCTTAAATCAGAGAGAGATGTCACACAAAATAGTTAATAAATAACATTTCCCACATGTCTACTTTACATCAGCACAATTTTGGAACCAAAATTTTTTTTTATTAGGGAGCTATAAGGGTTAACCAGCGATTTCTCATTTCAAATTTACAAAACCATTTTTTTAGGGACCACATCACATTTGAAGTCACTTTGAGGGGTCTTTATGACAGAAAATAGCCAAAAGTGACACCATTCTAAAAACTGCACCCCTCAAGGTGCTCAAAACCACATTCAAGAAGTTTATTAGCCCTTCAGGTGCTTCACAGGAATTTTTAGAATGTGGAAGAAAAAAATGAACATTTAACTTTTCTCACAAAAATGTTACTTTAGACCCAATTTTTTTTATTTTCGCAGGGTAACAGGAAAAAATGGAATACACAATTTGTAGTGCAATTTCTCATTAGCGCGCTAACCACTGTTTGGGCGCACTGCAGGGTTCGGAAGGGAAGGAGCGCCATTAGACTTTTTGAATGTAAAATTTGTTTGAATAATTAGCAGACGCCATGTTGCGTTTGGAGAGCTCCTGATGTGCCTAAACAGTGGAAACCCCCCACAAGTGACAACATTTTGGAATCTAAACCTCTCAGGAAACTTATCTAGATGTGTGGTGAGCACCTTCAACCCCCACGTGCTTCACAGAAGTTTATAATATTGAGCTGTAAAAATAAAATTTTCACATTTTTCCCACAAAAACGTTTTTCATCCCTTAATTTTGCATTATCATAAGGGTAATAGGATAAATTGCACCATGCAGATTGTTGTGCAATTTCTCCTGAGTAAGCAGATACCCCATATGTCGGGGAAAACCACTGCTTGGGCGCACGGCAGGGTTCGGAAGGGAAGGAGCGCCATTTGACTTTTTGATTGCAAAATTTGCTTGAATAATTAGCGGACGCCATGTTGCGTTTGGAGAGCCCCTGATGTGCCTAAACAGTGGAAACCACCCACAAATAACACCATTTTGGAAACTAGATCCCTCAGGGAACTTATCTAGATGTGTGGTGAGCACCTTGAACCCCCATGTGCTTCACAGAAGTTTATAACATTGAGCCGTAAAAATAAAATTTTCACATTTTTCCCACAAAAATGTTTTTCAGCCCCCAATTTTGCATTTTCATAAGGGTAACAGGAGAAATTGCACCATGCAATTTGTTGTGCAATTTCTCCTGAGTAAGCAGATACCCCATATGTGGGGGGAAAACCACTGCTTGGGCATACGGCAGGGTTCGGAAGGGAAGGAGCACCATTTGACTTTTTGATTGTAAAATTTGCTTGAATAATTAGCGGATGTGCCCCTGATGTGCCTAAACAGTGGAAACCCCCCACAAGTGACACCATTTTGGAAACTAGACCCCTCAGGGAACTTATCTAGATGTGTGGTGAGCACCCTGAACCCCCAAGTCCTTTACAGAAGTTTATAACATGGAGCCGTGAAAATAAAAAAATCTAACTTTTTCCACAAAAATTATGTTTTAACCCCAATTTTTTTATTTTCAGAAGGGTAAGAGGAAAAAATGGACCCCAAAAACTTTTGTGCAATTTCTCCTGAGTACGACAATACCCCATATGTGGGGAAAATACAGTGTTTGGGCGCACGGCAGAGTTCAGAAGGGAAGGAGCACTGTGTGACTTTTTGAATGCAAAATTGGCTGGAATCGAGAGCGGACGCCATGATGGGTTTGGAGAGCCCCTGATGTGCCTAAATAGTGGAAACCCCCCACACGTGACCTCATTTTGGAAACTACACCCCCCAAGGATTTTATCAAGGGGAATAGTGAACATTTTGAACCAGAGGTACGACGCAGAATTTGATAACATTAGGTCATCATATTGAATAAGTTGTCATTAGTCTTGAGCGCAAGTGCTCGCTACTTGAGTTTGAATCGGGTACTCAGGTATGCACCATGTATCACGGGTGCTCGAGTGACATGCTCGAGTCCCCGCCCACATGTTTCACGGTTATTAGACACCCAAAAAAAAACATGCGGGGATCGCTCGTGCATGGCAGGTGTAACATACCTGGCGGCGTCCTTGCATAGTGGTCCATCTCCCACTGTGCAAGAGCGTGCATTTGATTTCCAGTCCAGACTATCACTTTGGCTTCTTTCCATATTGTCTGCTTTGCTCTGCTCTGTCTGCTTAGGGCGACGCCCGCTGAACTTCCTGTTTCTTGTAGCTGCTGCAGACACACCCCTGATGCTTCCTCAGCCTATTGCTGTCTGTCACCTGGTATTTAACCCAGCTCCTCCCTGGAATCCTTGCCTGAGCATCTTGTTCTGTCAGTTGGCTTCTTGTCACTGATGTGCCAGGTCCTGTCTATGTTTCCTGCCTATTGCTGTCTGTCACCTGGTATATAGCTCAGCTGCTCCCATCTATCCCTGCCTGAGCATAGTGTTTCATTCAGTGTGTGCTTCCACTCTGAAGGTGCCAGGTCCCGTTCTTTGTCTCCTGTCTTGCGGTATCAGTTCCCGTGTCTGAACTGTGTCCTGTCTGTGTACTCTAGCCAGCTGCCTTTCCTGGAGGCTGTAATTCCAGGCCCGTGTGAACACGCTCTTAGCCTGTTCCTTCTGCCCTCTAGGGGCCGAATACCTAGATCACTTGTCTGTGTCTTTTCCCAGTGTCTGTTCATGCCCTAACTATCTTCCAGCCTGTTTCCCGTTTCTCTCTACGCCCATATCTTCCCTTTTTCTGCAGAGTCTGAACTCGTACCTAACTCCTGCTCGTTGTCACTGTACTTCCGTTTGTGAGTTTGTGGTCCACTCGCTACTTCACTGCAAGCACCCTGTGGGTATCTGGTTCTGCCTTTCCCTTCCTGTCTGTTCCGTGTGAACAGAGCCCTGTCCCCTCTGCCCTGCCTTGCTCGCCGCTCCGGCGGTTTCTGCCTGCTCTGCCTTGCTCACCGCTCCGGCGGTTCTTGCCTGCTCTGCCTTGCTCACCGCTCCGGGGGTTCTTGCCTGCTCTGCCTTGCTCACCGCTCCGGCGGTTCTTGCCTGCTCTGCCTTTGCTCACCGCTCCAGGCGGTCTCGCTCTGCTCTGACCCTTTGCTCGCTGCTCCGGCAGTCTCACTCTGCTCTGACCCTTTGCTCGCTGCTCCGGCAGTCTCGCTCTGCTCTGACCCTTTGCTCGCTGCTCCGGCAGTCTCGCTCTGCTCTGACCCTTTGCTCGCTGCTCTGGCAGTCTCGCTCTGCTCTGACCCTTTGCTCGCTGCTCCGGCAGTCTCGCTCTGCTCTGACCCTTTGCTCGCTGCTCCCGCAGTCTCGCTCTGCTCTGACCCTTTGCTCGCTGCTCCAGCAGTCTCGCTCTGCTCTGACCCTTTGCTCGCTGCTCCGGCAGTCTCGCTCTGCTCTGACCCTTTGCTCGCTGCTCCGGCAGTCTCGCTCTGCTCTGACCCTTTGCTCGCTGCTCCGGCAGTCTCGCTCTGCTCTGACCCTTTGCTCGCTGCTCTGGCAGTCTCGCTCTGCTCTGACCCTTTGCTCGCTGCTCCGGCAGTCTCGCTCTGCTCTGACCCTTTGCTCGCTGCTCCGGCAGTCTCGCTCTGCTCTGACCCTTTTGCTCGCTGCTTCGGCAGTCTCGCTCTGCTCTGACCCTTTTGCTCGCTGCTCCGGCAGTCTCGCTCTGCTCTGACCCTTTTGCTTGCTGCTCCGGCAGTCTCGCTCTGCTCTGAACCTTTTGCTCGCTGCTCCAGCAGTCTCGCTCTGCTCTGACTCTTTGCTCGCTGCTCCCGCAGTCTCGCTCTGCTCTGATCCTTTGCTCGCTGCTCCCGCAGTCTCGCTCTGCTCTGACCCTTTGCTCGCTGCTCCGGCAGTCTCGCTCTGCTCTGACCCTTTGCTCGCTGCTCCGGCAGTCTCGCTCTGCTCTGACCCTTTGCTCACTGCTCCGGCAGTCTCGCTCTGCTCTGACCCTTTGCTCGCTGCTCCGGCAGTCTCGCTCTATTCTGACCCTTTGCTCGCTGCTCTGGCAGTCTCGCTCTACTCTGACCCTTTGCTCGCTGCTCCGGCAGTCTCGCTCTGCTCTGACCCTTTGCTCACTGCTCCGGCAGTCTCGCTCTGCTCTGACCCTTTGCTCACTGCTCCGGCAGTCTCGCTCTGCTCTGACTCTTTGCTCACTGCTCCAGGCGGCCTCGTCGTGCTCTACTCTCGCTCACCGCTCCAGGTGGTCTCGTCTTGCTCTGCTCTTGCTCGGCCTTACTCTGCTGTGTTTGTCCACCGCATCTGCGGTTCTGTTCCTGAGTCCCAGTCTGTACTGGGTCCTATCCACTCTGTGCTCCAACCTGTCGTACCTGCCAGTACCTCCCTGCCTGCATACCAGTCGTGCTTACCAACATCCACCTGCCTGCATACCGGCCGTACCTGCCAGTACCTCCCTGTTTGCATACCAGTCGTGCTTGCCAGCATCCACCCGTTTGCATACCAGCCGTGTCTGCCTGTACCCACCAGTCTGTGTGCCAGCCTAACCTGCCTGTTCCTGTATTCCCCGGTGTGGGTCAACAGCCGTGTCCGGGGTCTGACCTGGAGTAGCACCTGGTCCCTCTGCTCGGTTCCTCCTTGGTGCACTGGCGTCGTATGCCGTCGTGCGACCTTGGTCAGATCGGGTGGATACTTAGTTACGCCCCTACACGCACACGCCAGTCAGTCCAGGCGTGTGCATTACAGCAGGCAATCCCCGCAAGGTTTTTTTGGCCGCAAAGCATATGGGGCGGAGATTTGAGCACCCACAATACTCAACGCTACTCAACGCATACCCGAGCACCCGATGCAAACTCAAGTAGCGAGCACTTGCGCTCAACACTAGTTGCCATATCGTCATCTTTTTATTTTTTTTTTGCTTTTGACAAAAATCCCAACCCTAACCCTAGCCCAACCCTAACCCCAACCCCAACCCTAACCCTAGCCCAACCCTAACCCTAGCCGAACCCTAACCCTAGCCGAACCCAAACCCTAGCCCAACCCTAACCCCAACCCTAGCCCCAACCCTAACCCCAACCCTAACCCCAACCCTAGCACAACCCTAGCTCAACCCTAATCCCAACCCTAGCCCCAACCCTAAACCTAACCCTAGCACAACCCTAGCCCAACCCTAACCCTAGCCCAACCCTAACCCCAACCCTAACCCTAGCACATCCCTAACTCCAACCCTAGCACAACCCTAACCCGAGAGTTTATTTTTCACACCGTTCCTCTAGCTTAAGTGATTAGACCGCTTTATTCTTCGGGTCGGTGCGACTACAGAGATACCAGAATCATATCGGGTTTTTATGATTGACAGTTGTCACACACTAAAAGACGCATTTTTTTGTAAAATCTAGTTTTTGCATCGCCATATTTTGAGAGCTATAATTTTTCAATATTTTGGCCGACAGAGTCATGTGATGGCTTGTTTTTTGCGGGATGAGTTGACGTTTTTATTGGTGCCATTTTCAGGCACGTGACATTTTTTGATCGCTTTCTATTCCGATTTTTGGGAGGCAGAATAAACAAAAACCAACAATTCAGGATTTTTTTTTTTTATTTTTTTATTCTGTTCCTCGGGTGGTAAAATTGATAAGGTAGCTTTATTCTTTGGGTCAGTATGTTTACAGCGGTACCACATTTATATAGTTTTTCTATGTTTTGGCGCTTTTACATAACAAAAGCAATTTTATAGAAAAAATTATTTTTTTGCATCGCTTTATTCTGAGAGCTATAACTTTTTTATTTTTCGGCTGATGGAGCAGTATGGTGGCTTCTTTTTTGCGGGACAAGATGACGTTTTCAGCGGTGCCATTTTTATTTATATTCGTCTTTTTGATCGCGTGTTATTCCATTTTTTGTTTGGCGGTATGATGATAAAGCATTGTTTTTTTTCTTCATTTTTTTTTTTTTTTTACCGAGTTCACTGAAGGGGTTAACTAGTGGGACTATTTTATAGGTCAGGTCGTTTCGGACGTGGCGATACCAAATATGTGTACTTTTATTGTTTTTTCTTTTTTTTTTCATAATAATATTTATTGATGGGTACATTATATTTTTATTTTTGGTGGATTATTTTTTTTATTTTTTTTTTATATTTTTACTTTTTTTTTTTTTTTTTTTTTTTTTCACTTTCTGACACTTTTTTTACTTTTTTACTTTGTCCCACTATGGGACTTTCACTTTTTTTATTCTGATCGCCTGCATAGTACAGGGATGGAGCACCATTCCTGTGCTATGCAGGCTGTCAGCGCTGCACAGGGAGAAGATAGTTTGGTCATGCACTGCGCATGACCAAACTATCTTCCTGCTGTCTGGTGACCCGGATGTTGTCATGACGACATTGGGTCGTCATGGCAACATCCGGGAAGCCGCGGCAGACAGCGCTGGAGGCCGGAAGAGGAGGGGAGTATTGCGATCACCTCCCCTTGTCACCGCAAGGACCGCTCCCAGCACATAGCACTGGGTGTCAGCTGTGACAATCAGCTGACACCCGGCGGCGGTCGCGCCCGCACACAGGCGATCGCAAAGACATACTAATACGTATCAGGCTCTTAAAGCCCAGGGCGCAGATACGTATTAGTACGTCTTGGGCTTTAAAGGGGTGTTCCCATCTCCAAGATCCTATCCCAATATGTAGTAGCTGTAATAATAATAATATCTCCAATTAGAAATGTAGTATAGTATTTTTGATTCGCTATGCCACTTACCTCATGTGCAGGCAATACAGGACTTTAGGTATCTACGGTTACGACCACTAGCAGCTAGCTAACTAACTGTCACTTTATCAGTGGACGTAAGCTTGGATACGTAAGGTCCTCCAATGCCTGCACATGAGGAAAGAGACATAGCGAATCTAAAATACTTTACTACATTTCTAATTGGAGGTATTTCCTAATATTATTATTATTACATCTACTACATATTGTGATAGGATCTTGGAGATGGGAATACCCCTTTAAAGGGGTTGTTCAAGTAGGATTCTTCAAAACTGTATTGCCCTGTATAAAATAATAATAATAAAAAAAAACATATTCACACCTTCTACTCCAGTGCCGGCTATCAGTGGCCACTAATTATCTTTAGTGCTCAAACTTCTTGGATAAATACAGTGTAATAAGTGGGGCTATGAGTTATACAGATCAAAGGTTGGGGGCATTGGATCACTGCCTGCATCACTTGCTGTGAACAGGTAATTGAAGCAGGTTATCGGATGAAGAGCAGACATGGAGTGTGTATACAGAGTAATTAATAGGTAGCTGTCAATGTTGGATAACAATTTAGGCCAGCAGATGTGTCCCTGTATGCCTCCCCTAGCACAGGTGTTAAACGAAGGTGCCTCAAGCCTTTCATTTTGTGCAGCTGCCCTATTTGTACTGTATAGTCAGGACAAGATAAAAAAATATTTTAGGTTTTTTTGTATTATAATTCTAGTTTTACAGAATCCATGGATGTATCCATGATCGGGGAGCATATTCACATCTGTGGGTAAAAGTGCAATAGTTTTGGTAGCTGGCAACCCACAGGAGCAAAATATCTCCCGGAATTATGGATATATCATATTCATGTGTGGTATGTAAAGAATGCTTGAAGGATGTTCGGTAAGATGGCAGACATATTGTTTCTCTAGGATGTTCCTGGGGAAAAATATGACCCACAGCAGAAATAAGGGCTAAAACTGGAATCAAATCTAAACAGCCGTCCACCTCTTATCTCAGTAGCGGGAGGAGTGAGGGGTCTGGTGAGACCATTTATAACATGTTATCTAAAGAATATCCGTGTCAGAGCCCAGGAGAAGCAACGTGTATTGCTGATCAGTCCACTTTTATTGCGGTGTTCTGCTCCGCCAGAAGCACTCATGGATCCAATTCGTAAGACGCATCTGTAGTTTATCCTTTTTATTTTATACTGTTTTTGCCGTTTTATGTACTTTTGTTATTCCATATTTTGTAACCTTATTAAGCACTGTACTTTTTTGTATATTAAATCAAAAATGTAATGAGTTTTTCCCTCGTTGCTCTAAAGTATCCACGATCTCAAGGAGATAAAATAGCTTGGTTGTGTTACCTTGCAGCCAGAGCGCAAGCAGTGAATCATTCAGGAGCTCTAGAAAGCTGGGTGTGCATGTATACTAGTGTTTTGCCCAGTACGAGTGTCTCGCTGGCCTGGTAAAATGGTGAGTGGTGGCAGCGTAAAGCGTGGAGTGGATGTGGCGACCGTCTGTGGGGCGTGCTTAGCTCATTGATAGCCTATTGCGATAGGTGACTGGACGAGTGAATGGAAAAGCGGATTCCCCCTTTACATCCGAGGCATGTGTGTCGTGAGCGAATGATGTTCGTGATATACAGCATTTAAGAAGTGCTTGTCCAAGTAGTGGACAATCCCTTCAAATTTAAGTCAATAAAACTAGATAACCTCATCAAATTAATTTTACACTGGGTTGTGCAAATATAGTCATCCAAACATTTTCCTATTTAGCTTTTTTATATAAAGTAGACATCAGGTAAGGTTATTAGATTATAACATTAGATGAAAAATTATAGCAAATGACACTCACCTCTGGTTTTCTATAACCCTTCTTTTCAATAAAATCTTTAAGGGCAGTAGATCCATGAAGCTGCAGAAGCTTTTCATCCTATATAAATTGTTTAAATAAAAATTGTTTAACGTTTCCATGGTAAGTTTAATCACAAAAGCAACTGGAATTGTTCATTGGTTACGTCCAATGCGGTAGATCGTTCAAAAAATATAAATGTTTACAAACGGTAACATACTATAGAGTGTCACTAAAAAACAAGTCTCCAAATAATAACGTTAACTCTGTCTCCATATGTGCAGTTCAGAATATATAAAGTGTTGTTTCTATCTGGGACTTTTATGGTATATCGAGATTAGAGTCTCACCGCTAGGTCACATCCGTCTTTACAATGGAGCCCCAATGTTAGAGTAGTATTCTGCAACTCTCCTAGTGCCGGAGTAACTATGTAGACAGTGCATCTACAGTACACACCAGCTTACATGTGCCAGGGAAAGCCACCACAATTGTGGTAAAACACAAGGCCCACGAAATGTTTCACTGTTAATTCGGCTTCATCAGAGGTACAGGTGTTATAAGTCGGATTAACAGTGAAACATTTTGAAAGAGCTTTTGCTATAACCTTCTATTATAGTATTCTAAAATACACAACTATTTTAACACTGTCTTTCTATAGTCAACTATGCAGTGTGGTATTGTATAATCAGCTTCATAAGTTTAGAAAGTGAAAAGTCATTATACAATCCTCAACACTAAAATTTCAACACTAATAAGGATGAGCTGTAAGGTTTTGCAAATTGTGGAAGTAGCAAAAGATCTGCAAATGATCTCATTTTCAAGCACCTAGCTCCAGTTTGTGGCAAGTGGGAGGGGCATAAAAGCCAGATTGAGAGCTAATTTTTTTTTGCCACATCAAACTTTAAAAAATCAGATGAAGTCTTGTGGGGTGATTGTGCGATGCTTCCTGTTAGTTTCTGTGCCAATTATCACCACTGACAATCGCCAGTTATTGCTACTGACTATTACGAACTGACAGGGGCAGAATCCTTGAAAGAGAAGACCTTGGTTTATCACTCTGGCAGATTGCAATACACGTAAGCCAAATTGTCAACACTGTCCAATGGTGCATATTCAACTGGTTGGAAAAACAACAATGAACTGAAATGTTAGCAAAAGGTACCCACATTGGGCTATGAGCCAGATGTCTGGCTACTGGTGTTCCATTGACCTCACTCCACCGCTCTCAAAGGTTATCATAGTGCAGAGCAAGATGGCAATGGAGGCTGGAATGGAGGTTTATCATCTTCAGAAATAAGTCCCACTTTTTTCATGGGCACAGTGATAGCCAGAGATTGATCTGGAGATCATTTGAGCAATACCATGAAGAGGCCTTCACAAAGGAACATGACAACAGTCCTAGTCTCAAGATTATGGTGTAGGGTGGTATAATGTACTGTAGTTAGACCCCTTTGGTCTTCATTCCAGGTACAGTAACAGCTTAGTGTTACATTGATTTGGCCGTGGAACCAGTGGTACAGACATTTCTCCAAAGTGTTCCAAGAGCAGTTTTTTAACAAGACATCGTCAGGCCGCATTTTGCTTGTGCTACTGTGAGCAGCCTGAATAACAGAAACATGCTACCATGGCCTGCATCGCCAGATTTATCTCTGATCAAGCACATCTGGATTGTCATTGGTTGGTGATTGTAATGAGAGCTGCCAGGAGCGGACCTTGAGGAGTGGCGTGCCCACATGCATTCAACATGGCAGAACAGTCCTCAGACAACCATTAATAACCTCACTGATAGCTTGCCAAGGAGCATAAGTGTGTATGCATTTTTGCCTTTGGCGCTCATATTCGACATTGAGTAAGTCAAGATGTTTTACAAATTTTGTTTTTTTACCTTTTTGCATATGATTAACATATTGATCTATCCTGTGAATTACATAATTCCACAACTTTTCCTTCATGGTGATGCAATGTCAATGTTGAGGACCATATGTTTTTAAAGACACATAAACAGAATATACCATACCATTTCACTTAGTCTTTCTACAGAATCTGCACCCTTTTCCTTGTCTTCTATTGTCGGGTCTTTCAATGGCTCATTGACTTTCTGTCTCTTCCATGTTTTAGGATCAAGGTACCAAGCTCCATATCTAGTTTTTACCCAACTTGGACGGTATGTGGACTCCTATAAAAAGAAAATGTTATAGAAGATACAGTTGCGTTTCAATATATGTTTATAATGCAAGAAATAAGACAAAATAACCAAAAGTAAAAATGTTCAAGTCATCAAACGCCACTTTAATTATGGAGTTCACTAAAGCATTCAATCTTAGTGATAAATCTCCTGAAAATCAGAAGAAGGAACAGGGATCAAGACGGATGGAGGAGAAAGCAGGGGATATACAAGACAAAAGGAAAGAGCAGGAAATGTAGTGAACATATAGGGAAATGGTGGCATGAAAGACCAGATAAAAGACTAGAATGTGTGGTAAACATACGAGGAAGAGGAAGGAACAAAGGAGCAGAGGGTGCAGGAAGGAAAGTAGGAAAAAGGGATCTTCAGGAAGGATCAGGTACAATTGGGACAGTAGCAGAGTTCATGAAAGACCAGATGAATGATTGGGGTAAAGGGAAAGGGCTTGGATGACCAAAGGAAGAAATAGGCAAAAGCAACAGTAGAAAAAGCAGTGTACATGAAAGACCAGAAGAACTAGCAGGAAGGATGGGGAACAGGGCAAGAAGAAGTAGCATGAATAGCTAGAGACATGGTAAGGGAATAGGGGGGGAAGCAGTTGGCACGTGGAATTGAGGAAAGGAGCAGAGAGAGGTACAAATGACAGAATGTTCCTTAGGAAAGTTTAGTTCAAGCTTCATTGTGATTTATTTAATTAAAAAAGTACTTTATTTTACCTTCAAAGGATTGGTACAGAGTATACATGGAAACAGAACTCTATAAAAAAAGCAAATACTGTAATAATTTGAAAAAGAAAAAACAAAAAAGCCGGCACTAAACCTCATTACATCAGGATCCACCAGTCCTCATTTAGAATCAGGTCGTAAGAAGCCCAATGGTCCGCGGTGCTTCACCAAACAATCAGTCCAATAAAGATAAATGAAGCATGAAAAGAACGGTGGCACTCACCATGGGCTGGAACAAACGACAATTTTTATTGCAAAAAAGACATCAAGGAGCAGCGGCGACCATGTGGACCTGTAGAAGCGCATTCCGGCGCGAAACGGCCGTAGTCAAGCTTCACACTCCCCTGCATTCCTCTGGTCGCCGCTGCTCCTTGATGTCTTTTTTGCAATAAAGATTGTCGTTTGTTCCAGCCCATGGTGAGTGCCACCGTTCTTTTCATGCTTCATTTATCTTTATTGTAATAATTTATTTCACAGGACCTGCATTCGCTTGATTTCTCACAGTTAACTCATTGGATTTACCATAGATTTACCAGCGTTCCTTAACGCTGAGGTCTTTGCTGTGCCATCTTGCGGTGGGACTCCTACTGACATTCTTAGCTCTGGTGGTACATTGTTGAGCTCTACTACATGGATCGGGACACTGAGGGCAGGCTTTGTCTCATATCCACTGGCAAATAAACTGAAGATGCTGGATTCATTGACACTGCATGGCTCCCCTCCCTGTATTATAATGCAAATACACAATCTTAATAATATATATAAAGACATTTTATTATTAATATTTGAATAATAGGACCCACTATAATGTACAAACGTGTGCATTCTCAATGTGTGCACAGCTTTCCCACCATTTTTAAGTGACAGTGTGATACTGTTTCATCCATTTGTTTTCAGCATAATCTATATAACTTCAAAAGTGACAAAACTGCTCAATGACAAACAGATACTAGTGTAAAGTTTAAAGAGTTAATGTGTATCTAAAATGTAGACTGCAAGCTATTTATCCCCACAATGAAAATTCTTCTGAATAAAGTAAAGGGCTTAAATGGTGGTAGAGAAAGGCTATAAATGTATCATTTCAGAAAATGTGTTCTTATACAGTACTAGATGGTGGCCCGATTCTAACGCATCGGGTATTGTAGAATATGTATGCGGCCGACCGGGCGCAATCAGCAGAACGTTGTTTAAATTTGCCGCCAAAATCGCTGATTGGTCGCGGCCGGCAACCGCGACCAATCAGCAAAACGGTGTTTAAATTTGGCGCGGCTGGCGGTCACGACCAATCAGCAGAGCAATGTTTAAATTTGGCGCCAAGATCGCTGATTGGTCGCGGTCGGCTGGCGGCCGCGACCAATCAGCAGAGCGTTGTTTAAATTCGGCGCCAATCTCGCTGATTGGTCGCGGCAGCAGAGCGTTGTTTAAATTTGGCGATAAAATGCCTGATTGGTCGCGGCCGCTGTTTAAATTTTGCGGTAAAATCGCTGATTGGTCGCGGGGCAGCGTCCGCGACCAATCAGCACAGCTGTGTTTAAATGTGGCGCCAAGATCGCTGATTGGTCGTGGCCACTGTTTAAATGTGGCGCCAAAATCGCAGATTGGTCGCGGGCAGCAGCCGCGACCAATCAGCACAGCGGTGTTTAAATTTTGTGCCAAGATCACTGATTGGTCGCGGCCGCTGTTTAAATTTTGCGGTAAAATCGCTGATTGGTCGCGGGGCAGCGTCCGCGACCAATCAGCACAGCTGTGTTTAAATGTGGCGCCAAGATCGCTGATTGGTCGCGGCCGCTGTTTAAATGTGTCGCCAGAGGCCGCGACCAATCAGCGAATCGTATTGGTGAGGACCGGGGAGCGGAATCATATTGGTGAGGACCGGGGAGCGTCGCTGCCTATGCGGCTACTTCCGCTGCGTGAAGTCGGGAGATGAGCGGCTGCTCGCAGCAGAAGTATCCCGACGGCAGCGCCGCTCCCCGGTCCTCCCTTGACACCCTAGCCGCAAGGAGGTCAGCGGCGCCGACGCCGGTCGGGATACTTCTGCTGCTAGCGGCCGGGAGATGAGCGCCTCGTGCCGCCTCATCTCCCGGCTGCATCACCGCTGACCTCTGTCCGGCAGATGAGCCGCTAACGGCCGCCATCTTTTTCTCAAATCCTGCGTCGCTGATTGGCCGCAGCCGGACCAATGAGCGACGCGGGATTTCCTGGACAGACAGACAGACAGACAGAAAGACAGACGGGATAAGACGATTATATATAAAGATGTGCAAACATTTGTCACTAGCTGTAAATACTGATGTGTTTAAACTTTTGGTCTGTACTGTATGTAGTAAATATACATACATACAAACATATATAATACAATATATATATACTTTATATTTTTATATATATATATATATATATATACACATATATATGCAGTATATAGATTGTAGGGTACTGCATGACTATCGGGATCATTACAGAACTGTTTGTGTGTGTGGTAGACTTTAAAGTATGTGGACACCATAGGGAATTTTATGCATGTATTTACGTACATTTTTTGTAAAATGCATATGCATTTAAATAATAAAAAAAGGCTCTAAAGGTGTGCAAATCATTTAAGGATATGTGTGCGTTGCAATTTTTGATTATTATTTTTGGCATGTTTTTGTTGCGGAATAAACAGCAGTTTACAGTACCAGCAGACTGAATGAGATTTCTGAAATCTCGTGCACATGCTTATTTTTTCCTTGCAGATTTGTAGCGGATTCAAATCTGCAGCATGTTGATTCTTTCAGGGTTTTTGCTCGTTTTTTCGAAAAAAAACATGCAAAAAAAGCAGCAAAAACGCAAAGAAACTGGCTCACATGAGGACCACCCCAGGAAAGGAAGACCAAGAGTCACCTCTGCTTCTGAGGATAAGTTTATCCGAGTCACCAGCCTCAGAAATCGCAGGTTAACAGCAGCTCAGATTAGAGATCAAATCAATGCCACACAGAGTTCTAGCAGCACACACATCTCTACAACAACTGTTAAGAGGAGACTTTGCGCAGCAGGCTTTCATGGTAAAATAGCTGCTAGGAAACCACTGCTAAGGACAGGCAACAAGCAGAAGAGACATGTTTGGGCTAAAGAACACAAGGAATGGACATTAGACAAGTGGAAATCTGTGCTTTGGTCTGATGAGTCCAAATTTGAGATCTTTGGTTCCAACCACCGTGTCTTTGTGCGACGCAGAAAAGGTGAACGGATGGACTCCACATGCCTGGTTCCCACCGTGAAGCATGAAGGAGGAGGTGTGATGGTGTGGGGGTGCTTTGCTGGTGACACTGCTGGGGATTTATTCAAAATTGAAGGCATACTGAACCAGCATGGCTACCACAGCATCTTGCAGCGGCATGCTATTCCATCCGGTTTGCGTTTAGTTGGACCATCATTTATTTTTCAACAGGACAATGACCCCAAACACACCTCCAGGCTGTGTAAGGGCTATTTGACCAAGAGGGAGAGTGATGGGGTGCTACGCCAGATGACCTGGCCTCCACAGTCACCAGACCTGAACCCAATCGAGATGGTTTGGGGTGAGCTGGACCGCAGAGTGAAGGCAAAAGGGCCAACAAGTGCTAAGCATCTCTAGGAACTCCTTCAAGATTATTGGAAGATCATTTCCGGTGACTACCTCTTAAAGCTCATCAAGAGAATGCCAAGAGTGTGCAAAGCAGTCATCAAAGCAAAAGATGGCTACTTTGAAGCACCTAGAATATAAGACATATTTTCAGTTGTTTCACACTTTTTTGTTAAGTATATAATTCCACATGTGTTAATTCATAGTTTTGATGCCTTCAGTGTGAATGTACAATTTTCATAGTCATGAAAATACAGAAAAATCTTTAAATGAGAAGGTGTGTCCAAACTTTTGGTCTGTACTGTATATATATACACAACGCATCTAACAATCCTTCTGAGGACTAATCCAGCTGCACATATTCAATGGTGATAGCAGGGGTTAGGCAGGCAGTGTATGTGGCAGACTTCAGTGCATATAGAGCAAGACGGCCAATTGAACGTTCCTGCTGCTGCTGTTCTTACAGATATTTGTAGACATAGCCCCAGATATCAGGGGCCAGGGATTTTTTTTTTAATCTTAATCCTGGTTATTTACTTAAAAAGCAATCCAGAGTACACCATTTTTCTGCTCCATTTGCTTGTTCTCACTGCAGAATAAAGCCAGATCTGTTCCATATTTCAGCGATAAAAATCCAGAAATTTAAACTGAACGTGGAAAATATTGGCCTCCTTTTCCATTCTGCTGCAGTGTGTCGGTCAAGCTATTCACACTAGGTGTTTGTGAAGAATAGTATTAGTAAATTACAGGCTTGCTATTTAAAATCGAGGTTCTCTGTCAGACATAACACCTATAAAAGTGTTCCAAAATCAGACATTTCTTCCATTTTCATTTCGTTGCAGTGTGTCGATCAAGCTATTCACGCTAGGTGTCTGTGAAGAATAGTATTAGCAAATTACAGGTCTGCTATTTAAAATTGTGGTTCTCTGTCAGATGTATCACATATAACGGCGTTCCAAAATCAGCCATTTCTTGTGACCCTGGAAAATAGTGTCCTCCATTAAAAATGGGCAAGGTGCATGGCAAGGGATGGGGAAGTGGACGTGAAGATGATGGTGCATGCAGAAGCCGAGGACGTGGGCAAGCTGAAATTGTGCCACAACAAACACCCACATCTTGTTGCTCGACCTTCCTGTCCCAATTTCTAGGTGACCGCAGAACACCACTATTGAACACAGAGCAGTGTGAAAAGATAATTGGTTGGATAGCAGATAATGCTTCCAGTCACTTAGCCACCACCACCCTGTCTTCCACACAGTCAAGTCTCAGTAGCCGTGAGTCCGAACCGCATATTCCTTACCCCGATCCTCCTTCCTCCCACCATGCCGAGTGTCCCGAGACAACTGATCCCACACTTGGACACTCAGAAGAGCTATTCACTTTTCCATTTGTACATTCGGTCCTCTCGCCCAGCCAGTTGCAAGCGAGTCAAGAGGAGAACGCGTATTGGAGCAGCCACGGTCACATGAAGGCGACGGTGGGAAAGTGCAATTACTGTCGCAAGAGGTGGATGATTATGATGATGAGACACAATTGCCAGAAAGTCAGGAGGAGGACCAGGGTGCAGAAGTGGAAGACAAGGTGGTGGATGATATAGTAACTAACCCAACCTGGCAGGGGGACATACAGAGCGAGGACAGCAGCACACAGGGGGAGGAAAGCATAGCACCACAACAGGCAGGAAGAAGCAGTGTGGTGGCCGCAGACCCGCAGACACAAGGCAGGAAAGCGTTCCTCGTAACGCAAACACGACAGAAGTTGCCAGTACAACTGTTCGGTCTTCCCGAGTCTGGTTATTTTTTAAAGACTCCACAGATAACACCCCAAAAAGGCCATTTGCACAACCTGCCAGGCCAGCATCAGCATGGCTAGCAAAACTAGCAGCCTGATCACCACCAGCATGATCAGGCACATGGCAGCAAAGCAACCGACTAAGTGGGCTGAACCCCAGGGTCCAGCAACAGTGTCTGCGAGTGACACCACAGCTTGTTCCGCTGTTGTGCATGCATGCCAATCCCCTGTCCATGGTGCATGCCAAGATGCCTCCCGCCCTGCATCTGTCGTTGAATACTCTCAACTAGCACCATTAGCAAGCACATCCTTGTCCCAGTGCAGCGTTCAGCTGTCCCTACCCCAGTCCTTGGAACGCAAGCGCAAATACGCAGCCAACACCTCACAGGCCACACTACTAAATTCACACATTTCGCAAATGCTTGCACTCGAAATGTTGCCTTTTGGGCTCTTGGAGACTAAAGCTTTCCAAAACCTGATGGCGGTGGATGTCCTTCGGTACTCGGTGTGCCGTCCCCGCATTACATGAGCACGTGTCCCACAATATTAGACGTGCCCTCTACAACGCATATACTGGGAAAGTCCACCTAACCACAGACACGTGAACAAGTGCTTGTGGGCAGGGACGGTATATCTCGCTGGCGGCACACTGGGTTGATATAGTGGAAGCCGGGACCCAGTAGGACCTTGGGATGGAACACGTCCTCCCGACGCCGAGGATTGCGGGCCATGGTTCAATCAGGGCTGCCCCCACATTCTACAGCTCCAGCACCTCCTCCTCCTCTTCAGCCTTCAGCTCCGAAATGATCACATCAGTCGCAAGCTGGAAGCACTGCAGTACTGCCTCGGCCAAGCGGCAACAGGCTGTGCTGAAGCTAATATTCTTAGGCGACAAACCGCACAACGCTGAAGAGTTGTGGACAGCTCTGAAAGAGTAGGCAGATCTGTGTCTGACACTGCCTACCCTACAGCCAGGCATGGTCGTGTGTGACAATGGCCGGAACCAGGTGGCGGCTCTGAGGCGAGCTCACACACTTACCATGCCTGGCCCATGTGCTTAACCTCGTGGTTCAGCAGTTTCTCAAAACCTACCCGGATCTGTCAGATCTGCTTGTCAAAGTACGCCGCCTGTGTGCCCATTTTAGAAAGTCAGCTACAGCTTCCGCCACCCTTGCCGTGCTTTAGCAGCGTTTGCAGCTTCCAGCTCACCTACTGATCTGCGATGTCCCCACGCCTTGGAACTCTACACTGCAGATGTTGGGAAGGATTTGTGAGCAGAAGAGGGCAGTTGTTGACTACCAGCATCAACAAGGCCATTGGTATTCAGGTCAGACTCCACACATAAAACCTCAGGAGTGGACATGGATGTCAGACATTTGTACCATCCTCCAAAACTTTGAATACTCCACCAAGAGGGTGAGCGGCGATGATGCCATAATTAGTGTCACCATCCTGCTTCTCTGTCTTCTGAAACACTGTCTGCTCACAATTAAAGAGGATGCATTGATGAGATGGAGCAAGGAACCATACAGAGTGATTCCACGCAGACCAGCCTCATCTCATCCCAACATGGATTGGGTGACAATGAGGAAGAGGAGGAGGAAGAACAGGAGCTAGTTTCCTGCGCTATAGACAGTACTACCTGCACAACTGTCATACCGTCTGTTCAGTGTGGATGGCCTGAGGACAGGGAGGAGGAAGAAGAGGAGGATGAGGAGGAGAGCATGGTCAGTTGTCCTCTTGGTGAGGACATGGAAGTCTTGCCTCTTTGCAGTCTGGCACACATGGCTAAGTTTATGTTACGCTGCCTTTCCCGTGACCCTCGCATAGTCCAAATTTTGGGTGACAGTCATTATTGGTTGGTGACACTTCTAGACCCACACTACAAGGAGAACTTTCTGTCTCTTATTCCCTTGCAGGACAGGCCTAATAAAATGGGGCAGTACAAAAAGGCCCTTGTTGCGGAATTTCTTAAAAAATTCCCATCTGAAAACGCTGGCGGCAGAGGTCACAGTTCGCTGGACAACCAAGGAGTACAGGCAAGAGAGACACAAATGCAATCCAGCAGAGGCAGGGGAACTCTGTCAAAGTTCTGGGACAGTTTTCTCAGACCCTCCCATCGCACAGGCCCTGAAGCATGGGGTATTCTCCCAAGGAAGAAAAAGTTTCGGAAGATGGTGAGGGAGTACCTTGCCGACTGTAACATCCCTGGCGGTGTGCTTGCATAGTGCACCACCTCCCAATATGCAAGACCGCAATCTTACCCACCAGTCCAGCCTACAAACCTTGCTCCAGTTCATGCTGTGTGCATGTCTCTTGTCTGATTGCTTAGGGCGGCGGCCCGGTTACTTCCTGATTCTTATAGCTGCTGTGGGTATGCTCCTAATGCGTCCCCAGCCTATTGCTGTAAATCACTGGATATTTAAACTCCCTCCACCCAGAAGGAGATGCCTGAGCAACACCTTCACTCAGTTTGTCCTTGCAATTGAATTGCCAGGTCCTGTCCTGTATCTTGTCTGTTTCCGCCACTCTGGGGGCTGCATACCCAGACCTGTTATCTCTGACTTCTAGTCTGTTTCCGCCACTCTGGGGGCTACATACCCAGACCTGTTACCTGTGACGTCTAGTCTGTTTCTGCCACCCTGGTGGCTGCATACCCAGGCCTGTTATTTCTGACTTCTAGTCTGTTTCCGCCACTCTGGGGGCTGTATACCCAGGCCTGTTGCCTGTGACTTCTAGTCTGTTTCTGCCACCCTGGGGGCTGTATACCCAGGCTCGTTCTTGTATCTCGTTGAAGTATCAGTTCCTGTCTGAACTGTCTCCTAGCCTGTTACCTGTTTGTCTCTATGTCCGTACCTTCCCTTTCCCTGCAGTATCTGAACCTGCACCTAACTCCAACTCATTGTCTCTTTACTTCTGTTGTTGAGTTTTGTGTCCACTCGCTACTTCATTGTAAGTACCTTGTGTGTATCTGGTTCTGCTTGTCCCTTTTCCCTTCCTCCATATCTACCTCCTGTGTTCTAGCCATCTTCCTGTATTTTCCAGTCTGTTCCATGTGAACAGAGTCCTGTCCTCTCGGCACCTTCAGCCCTGTTCGGCTCTGCTTGCTCTCCGCGCCAGCGGTTTCTCTCTGCTCTGACTTGCCCACCGCTCCGGCGGCTTCTCTCTGCTCTGACTTGCCCACTGCTCCGGCGGCTTCTCTCTGCTCTGCCTTGCCCACCGCTCCGGCGGTTCCGCTCTGCTCTGCCTTGTCGACCGCACCTGCGGTTTCGCTCTGCTCTGCCTTGTCCACCGAACCAGCGGTTTCACTCTGCTCTGCCTTGCCCACCGCTCCGGCGGTTCCGCTCTGCTCTGCCTTGTCCACCGTACCTGTGGTTTCGCTCTGCTCTGCCTTGTCCACCGCACCTGCGGTTCCTCTCTGCTCTGCCTTGTCCACCGCTCCGGCGGTTTCGCTCTGCTCTGCCTTGTCCACCGAACCTGTGGTTTCGCTCTGCTCTACTTGCTCACCGCACCGGCAGTTCCTCTCTACTCTGCCTCGTCCACCGCTCCAGCGGTTCCGCTCTGCTCTGCCTTGTCCTCCGCTCCGGCGGTTTCGCTTTACTCTGCTTGTCTACCGCATCTGCGGCTCTGTTCCTGTCTCCCAGTCTGTACTGGACCCTATCCAGCCTGCGCTCCAACCCGCTAGTACCTCCCTGTCTGCATACCAGCCGTGCTTGCCAGTGCCCACCTGTCTGCATACCAGCCGTGCTTGCCAGTGCCCACCTGTCTGCATACCAGCCGTGCTTGCCAGTACCGACCTATCTGCATACCAGCCGTACTTGCCAGTACCCACCTGTCTGCATACCAGCCGTACTTGCCAATACCCACCTGCCTGTATGCCAGTCTAACCTGCCTGTTCCTGCATTCCCCGGTGTGGGTCAACAGCTGTGACCAGGGTCTGACCTGGAGTAGCACCTGGTCCCTCTGCTCGGTTCCTCCTTGGTTCACGGAGTCGACTGAGCCGCCGTGCGACCTTGGTCGGATCGGGTTGATACTTAGTTACACCCCTCCAGGCACTCCTCGGTTCATGGTACAGTGGGATCACTAATCACGCTCACGCCAGTCAGTCCGGGCGAGAGCGTAACACCGACCGTACCAATGTCCTCCATGATTCCTCTGTGCCTTATAATTATTGGGTATCCAAGCTGGACACGTGGCATGAGCTGGCTCTCTACGCCTTGGAGGTCCTGGCCTGCCCTGACCCTAGCGTTTTGTCAGAGCGGGTTTTTAGTGCCGCTGGTGGAATAACCGATAGGCGCATCCGCCTGTCAATTGAAAATGCTGACAGGCTGACTCTTATAAAAATGAACAAGGGCTGGATTGGGCCAGACTTCTCAACACCACCGAATGATAGCAGCGTAACATAAACTCAAATCCAGTGTCTTTTTTTTGGGAGGTCTAACTCTAAACCTCTGTCTTCACATCCAGACATGGTGTGACAGTGTCACTGGTTTTATATGTGAGGGGAGGTATGTGTCACTCAGGATGCTTTCTTGTGTGAACTAAGACCTACTTTATTTCTGGCAGCATGTTATATGCTGGTGGGTTTACTCTGTTAAAGGGTGTGCGGTTTTATGGGAATGGCAAAGAGGGCGGGACGCCATTCCCCTTATTTTCCCTCAGGGTGTGGCTGAGCAATGTGTAAAAGCTCAGTCCCTTTTTTTTTTTCTCTGGGGTGTGGTCTGGAGAGTTAAGTCTCTAGACAGTATTGTGGAAGCTGCAGAGCTTTTCACAAGGGCTTTGTTGTGCAGTTTATGCTACCGAGAGCGGGTGGAACCCGCTCACCTATGGACTGAGCTATATATTTTTTTCGTTTTCCCGTTTAACCCAGAGGGGTCTTGATTATTTTTCCTGTGGAACCCTGCATGAGTTTATGCCATAATAAGCCAGCAGAAAGGTAAACCTGAGAACGTGTGTCCTGAGTCTACTTCCGGAAGTGGCCGAGCGAGTCGTCTTGCCACAATGATTCCTGATTTTGTCTATTTGCTCTTGTCCTCCTCCTACTCCGCATCCTCATCCTCCACCACCATATCACCACCATATGTACCATATCAACATATCTACGTCCCTTGCAAGAGGCATTGGAGTTCCTTCAAATTTTTGGCAGCCGTTGCTTCACTGCATAGGCAAACAGTATGGGAGACACACTTCCTAATAATGGGAACATTGTTTTCAGGAGGCCCTCCGACCTCTACGTCTCTTGCAAGGGGCATTGGAGTTCCTCCAAATTTTTGCCAGCCGTTGCTTCACTGAATAGGGAAACAGTATGGGAGACACACTTCCTAATAATGGGAACATTGTTTTTAGGAGGCCCTCCGACCTCTACATCTCTTGCAGAACCTCTCCTTTCTAATGGAATATGTCGTTACTGTGGCCCAGCTCTATGTGTCTTTAACTTGTTAGTAGGTTTTTTCCTAAATTTTGGCAGCCGTTGCTTCACTGCATACCCTATAAATGAATATCAAACCCTCTCCTTTCTAATGGGAACATGTTGTACTCGTTACTGTGGCCCAGCTGTATGTGTCTTTAAATTGTTAGTGGGGTTTTTCCTAAATTTTGGCAGCCGTTGGACTCACTGCATACCCTATAACTGAATAGCAGAGCCTCTCCTTTCTAATGGGAACATGTTGTTACTGTGGCCCAGCTATATGCGTCTTTAAATTGTTAGTGGGGTTTTTCCCAAATTTTGGCAGCCATTGCAGTCACAGCATGGGCATTACCGCTATAGGAGACAGGCTCCTTTATAATGGGAACATTTTTTTTTTACTGAGACCCTCCTCTATGTCTCTTCAAAGGGGTATTGGGTTGCATCCAAATTTTTGGCAGCTCTTACAGTCACTGCATACGTAATAACAGTATAGGAGACCCACTCGTTAATAATGGGAACAGAAAAGGATAGCCAACTGCTGGCCCTTTAAGAATAGTAAGGGCCGCCTGATAGCCCTATAAAATAGGCTTTGTGATTTTCAGAGTCCCTCCATCATAAATGAAACAGGATGCATCTGATGATGTGTCACACCACCACATGGCCAGATAAGGTTGTAAAATGTTAAAATGATATTTCCCGGTGAATGCATTTGTCTTGGTTGAAAGCAATGCAAAAGTGCAAAAACGCATCAAAAACGCTAAAAGCCCAAGGTGTGGAGGAGCATTTTTGTTTTTGGTTATTTTACCTTATATACAAGTCATTACCCTGGAAAGGATGTTACTTAACATGTGTCCCAGGAAAATCCATTTTGGTTTCGTTTTTGTATATTTTATAGTGAGTCCGTAAAAGTGGCGTAATACATCTGACAACGTTGTTGACAGCAGTGATCTGAGAGTCATAAATGCTTCCAGGGGTCTTCCCCATGCTGTTCCCATGTCATTTGAGCACTGCTCCCATCGATTTGGGCAATTTTTAGGCCCTCTGCAGACCGCCGGGGGGAGCCGCTGAAAAATGCTCAAGTTTCCCATAGACTTACATTGGGCTCGTTACTCGAACCGAGCACTCGAGTATTCCAATTTGCTCGACTCGAACAACAAGTACCCGAGCATTTTAGTGCTCGCTCATCACTAATGTTGATGAAACTTTAATGTAATCTATGCCTTCATGAGAGTGAAAGTAAAGTCAAATATTGGCCGCTGTGCGGTGTGTTTGCCTTTGTATGGGCAGTGTAATTCTTTTTGTTCTGCATATGTGCCAGTTCGAGGCTCGCTTCTAAGTCATTGGCTTTACTCATCTTTTTGGCCACATAACAAAGAATATTACTCTGCCCATTGTCCATGTGGTGGTTATTAGCACTGCCATGTAAGGAAAAAATTTTGTGCAGCTGGAGGATCATGCCAAAACATCATCTACATCAATCAAGGGACCAGGGAAGGATTAAGTAAAGAATTAATAGGACACTTTGTTCATTGAGATACACGCAGCAGACAGTTGAAAGGTCATCTGCAAAAAACACGAGAATTTTTTTTTGTTATGTGGTACTGCAACTGACTAATCTCTATAATTTTATGAAGACCTTTTCAGGCCAGAAAAGGAGGTGACAATGGTTTATAGGGGTGTGAATCCCGGTGATAGATTTCCTTAGCGTGCATTCAGACAGTCATATTACTACTCACGGACTAACCTTAAGGCAGAGTGGTCAAGAGGTCCATGGTCAAAATCCAGGAAGGATGAGACAAACGGGTAGTTAGGGGCAAAGTCCGGGGTCTGGTAACTAAAGTCAGAATATGTCAAAGGCAAAAGGGGTTATACAAATGGGTAGTCGAAAGGCAAATCCAAGGTCCAGCAACAATAGATCAGAAAATCAAAATACAGAGCACAGAGTAAGCACACCTCTGAACAGAAGTTACAATTTTCAATGATCTGACATTGCCAGCCAGTTAAATAGTCTGAAATTATCTGGAAATGAAACATCTGGGTGAAACCTGAACACAGCACTGACAGCCCGACACGTACCTGCTATCCATAGGGCAGCTGAGCTGTCACTCATGCACTGACAGCCCGACACGCACCTGCTATCCATACGGCGGCTGAGCTGTCACAACTATGACAGCCCAAAACACACTTGCTATCCATAGGTTGGTTAAGCTGCCACTTACAACAATGACAGCCAGACACGTACCTGCTATCCATAGGGCAGCTGAGCTGTCACTCATGCACTGACAGCCTGACACGCACCTGCTATCCATTGGGTGGCTGAGCGGTCACTCATGCACTGACAGCCCGACACGTACCTGCTATTCAGAGGGCGGCTGAGCTGTCACTCACAACAATGACAGCCTGACACACATCTGCTATCCATAGGGCGGCTGAGCTGTCACTCATGCACTGACAGCCCGACACGTACCTGCTATTCAGAGGGCGGCTGAGCTGTCACTCACAACAATGACAGCCTGACACACATCTGCTATCCATAGGGAGGCTGAGCTGTCACTCATGCACTGACAGCCCGACACGTACCTGCTATTCAGAGGGCGGCTGAGCTGTCACTCACAACAATGACAGCCTGACACACATCTGCTATCCATAGGGCGGCTGAGCTGTCACTCATGCACTGACAGCCCGACACGTACCTGCTATTCAGAGGGCGGCTGAGCTATCACTCACAACAATGACAGCCTGACACACATCTGCTATCCATAGGGAGGCTGAGTTGTAACGCACAGTGTCTTCAGAACACAGCGACAATATGCAAAATCATTCTATGTCATTATTGTCATTGTTATTATTATTGATGACCCATACACCTTTTGATTAGATAGGGTGGACTTAAGCTTTATTATAGGCTTGTCCGTGGTTATTTTCTTCATAGCCATTCAAGGCTTTTTAAATGTTTTTATTATATTGTGATTTGTGTTTCAATAAATAAATGTTTATTATTGTAAGATGATCACTATTTGTGGCTTATTTCTTTTTCTCTGTGTCACAGACTTAGGGCATACAATACGTCCTAAGTTGCGACCGCAAAGACTGCAGTGCTTGCAAGAAGTTCTTCGCCGTACAGCTTGCAAGTTCTTCCCTGTACAGCTTGCAAGTTCTTTGCTGTACAGCTTGCAAGTGCTGCTCTGAAGCTGGCCGGATCAATAGGCCCATGCAGCAGAGGCAAAGTTCGGGCCAGTGGCACAACCATGCTGCTAGTCCGAACTTTCAAACATAAGGAGTTCAAAGCTCCAGGCAAGAAGGAAGACAGGAGGGAAAGGAGTAGTGTGCTCCTGAAGACAGAAACTGAGAAAACCTCTTTAATGTTACAATTACTAATCACACATGTAATAATATTTCATACTTTATTATGAAAACATAAAGGAGAAAAAGAATAGGTTGGAGCAGGGCCTTTTAGCTTTCCGGTATGATTTCATTATTTACTCATGTACTTACCAAAGAAGTCACCCACTCACAAAACTCCTTGGTCACTTGCTTGACATTTTCATCTAGCGCAGGGGTGAAAGGCAGCATTGTCTTAGATTTTCTCTCTTCAGGAACAGGCTCTTGGTTAGAAAGCCATATATATAGCCATTTATACGGATTTTTGGGCCTGGATGGCTCACTCCTGCAAAAATAAGATTAAGAAGAACATGAAATGACAGAACCAATAAGAAACATAAATGATTTCTTAGCCCAAAGGGAAAATAATAAAAGCATTCTGCAAGATAACATAATTAAGAATAAAATCTTATATGTCATTATAGAAATGCAAATAGTATACTTTAGGTGCAAATCTGTAAAAGTTCGTGTATTTAAAGGATATGTATTTGGTAGACATCTTTTTAGCTGCCAGTAACCACCTCTACTTTTACACTTCAGTTTCGTGCAATTTTAAATAGAATTAACCTCCTATATCTTGTTTTCTACAACATACATGGTGTTTAAAACTATGAAATCTTACATGGATGATTGCCTTGTGCTTGCATCACGTGATTTCACACTTTGTACTTCCAGCATCTCTGGTGGCTCAAGGTAATGCTCTTCCTCCTGATCTTCTGGTACACCTTCATAGAATCCTGAAGCACTCTTTAGTCTCATCTCAGGGTCCAGGATGCCCACAACTTCCTCAAACAGCTTCACAAATTATATAATAGGTGTACAGTTAAATTCACATCTCAAACAAGAAAATAAATGCATTTTTTTAGTTAAAATGCTCATGCCATCTATGTGATCTCTTTTTCCAGATTATCCAACAAAAGTTCAAAAGCTGGCTCAAAAGTGATCAAGTCACACAAAGTTATCATATATCGCATCAATCTGAGGAGCAAAGCTGAAGAACACAATAAGGAATCTGCTGTTTAAAATATTGAATGGGTGTATTGCATAAGTAAATATATTGGTGGAGAATTACAAGTTATTGCTCAAATTGCACCAAAAAATGGCATAGATGATGTGTGCTAACTTAGGACATGGCAACGCAGATTTATGGAAGTGAGATAAAGAAGATAAATGTGCCCAACATATCTATCAAGATGCACCAAATTCATAATACAGTGTGCCACTATGATAAAGTAGTAGCATTTTTTACTATCTGGTCTAGCTTCATCCTACAGATTCTACAGAAAACCAAGGAGACTATCACAATTATTCGTATAAAAATAGACAAGCTTAATTAAACGCAACAAAAAGCAACTTAAAAGAAACTGAACAGATTAAAATGTAATTCTACAGGGAAGAAAAGGGGTAACATATCCACCAAGAGGAGACATCTACATGATAGCAATAAATATATTTAATATATATTTAGTAATAGATGGACGGTTACCTCAGTAAATATTATGAAAAGGTATAAACAGGCAATATCGGAAGTCGCAACACACAGGTGACCACCCCAGATATATGTACAGCAAAAGTTTATTAGCTCCAAGATGTATACCTTCTTACCCAGTGGTGGTCACAGACAGAAGAGGACCTCTATGCATGAACAGTATATGCAGCTTTTGCAGTCCAATAGCTCAGCATAATGTACATTTCCAACTCATTGGGAGGTAGATGTAGGCCCCCTTACATCTTGTGACCCTGGTTGCATCAACGATATTTCTGCCCCTGCTCTTACCTTCTGGTGGAACTCCAAATAGTGTTTACATTTCTTTGCTATCTACAGTGGGAAAAATAAGTATTTGATACACTGCCGATTTTGCAAGTTTTCAAACTTACAAAGAATGGAGAGGTCTGTAATTTTTATCGTAGGTACACTTCAACTGTGAGAGACAGAATCTAAAAGTAAAAAACAGAAAATCACTTTGTATAATTTATACATAATTAAATTGCATTTTATTGCATGGAATAAGTATTTGATCACCTACCAACCAGCAAGAATTCAGGCTCTCACAGACCTGTTAGTTTTTCTTTAAGAAGCCCTCCTACTCAAAACTTATTACCTGTAATAATTGCACCTGTTTGAACTCATTACCTGTATAAAAGACACCTGTCCACACTCTCAATCAATCACACTCCAACCTCTCCACCATGGTCAAGACCAAAGAGCTGTCTAAGGACGTCAGGGACAAAATTGTAGACCTGCACAAGGCTGGGATGGGAAACAGAAGAATAGGCAAGCAGCTTTGTGAGAAGGCAACAACGGTTGGCGCAATTATTAGACAATGGAAGAAACACAAGGTGACTGTCAACCTTCCTCTGTCTAGGGCTCCATGCAATATCTCACCTCATGGGGTAAGGATGATTCTGAGAAAGGTCAGGAATCAGCCCAGAACTACAGGGGAGGATATGTGGTCAGATGAGACTAAAATAGAACATTTTGGTATCAACTCCACTCGCAGTGTTTGGAGAAAGAAGAAGGATGTGTATAACCACAAGAACACTGTCCCAACCGTAAAGCATGGTGGGGGTAACATCATACTTTGGGAGTGTTTTTCTGCAAAGGGAACTGGACGACTGCACTGTATTGAAGGGAGGATGGATGGGGTCATGTATCGCAAGATTTTGGCCAACAACCTCCTTCCATCAGTAAGAGCATTGAATATGGGTCGTGGCTGGGTCTTCCAGCATGACAATGACCTGAAACACACAACCAGGGCAACTAAGGAGTGGCTCTGTAAGAAGCATTTCACGATCCTGGAGTGGCCTAGCCAGCCAGTCTCCAGACCTGAACCCAATAGAAAATCAGTCGACAGCCTCAAAACCTGAAAGAGAAGATCTGTATGGAGGAGTGGGCCAAAATCCCTGCTGCAGTGTAGTTCTTGGTCAAGAACTACAGGAAACGTCTGACCTCTGTAATTGCAAACAAAGATTTCTTTACCAAATATTAAGTTCTGTTTTTCTATTGTATCAGATATTTATTTCATGCAATAAAATGCAAATTAATTATGGAAAAATCATACAATGTGATTTTCTGTTGTAGTTTTTTAAGATTCTGTCTCTTACAGTTGAAGTGTACCTATGATAAAAAATTACAGATCTCTCCATTCTTTGTAGGTGGGAAAACTTGCAAATGTGTATCAAATACTATATTGTACTTACTTGTTCATCTTAGCGCTAATATGTTTCTGGGCTGTAGTAGATACTTATACTGTACATAAACTGTATACCTTTCATAATATTTACTGAGTTACACCTCCTGACTGCGCTTTCATCCATTAGGATATGAGCACACGATCAGTACTGTCAGCGCTTTGAATGCAGTATACTTTATGCTGTGTCCAAAGCACTGCACGCAGGTGAATCCGCATGTGTTCATTAAACCATGCGGATTCATTGCAATCAATACATTGTATTGATCTAATTTCTCTTGGGGAGACGGTCTGACAAATTGACATGCTGCGGTCTGGAAAGACGCGCCGCATATCCGTGTCCGTGGGTGATCCGCAGATGAACGGAGACACATAGTGGGCATGGGATTTCTTGAAATCCCATCCACTATGCTATAACATTTGGTCGCTGCTGATTGCACGCAGCGTAAGTGCACTGCATCCAATCTGCAGCGATTACTGATCGTGTGCATGTACCCTTACTTCTTCATTTACTAGTATTATGTAGCTATCTCCTCCATTTACATACAGTTGTGCTCAAAAGTTTACATACCCCGGCAGAATTTTTCCTTTCTTGGCCTTGTTTCAGAGAATATGAATGATAACAATAAAACTTTATGGGATACACCCGCGAGTACTGCAGGAATTAAGTAATGTCATAGATAGACCATTATTTTTAATCTTTAAAGATTCCATAATAACAGGGTCTGTACCACAGGACTGGAGTATAGTTTGTGGTGCCAATATTCAAAAAGGGGACAAAAACTGAACTTGGAAATTTAGGCCGATAAGCTTAACCTCTACTGTGGGTAAAATCCTGGAGGGTTTCCTAAGAGATGCTATGATAGAGTATCTGAAGAAGAATAACCTCATGACCCAATATCAACATGGGTTTACCAGGGACCGTTCCTGTCAAACTAATCTGATCAGTTTTTATGAGGAGGCAAGTTCTGGACTGGACCAAGGAAATGCAGTGGATGTTGTGTATATGGACTTTTCAAAAGCTTTTGATACGGTTCCACACAAAAGGTTGATACATAAAATGAGAACATTGGGGATAGGGGAAAATATATGTATGTGGGTTAAGAATTGGCTCAGTGATAGGAAACAAAGAGTGGTTATTAATGGAAAACACTCAGACTGGGTCTCAGTTAACAGTGGGGTACCACAGGGGTCAGTATTGGGCCCCCTTCTTTTTAACATATTTATTAATGACCTTGTAGGGGGCATACAGAGTAATATTTCAATATTTGCAGATAACACTAAATTCTGCAGGGTAATCAATACAGAGGAGGACAATTTTATATTACAGGAGGATCTATGTAAACTAGAAGCTTGGGCTGATAAATGGCAAATGAGCTTTAATGGGGATAAATGTAAGGTAATGCACTTGGGCAGAGGAAACAAAATGTATAATTATATGCTTAATTGTAAAACACTGGGCAAAACTGTAACTGAAAAAGACCTGGGTGTATTGGTGGACGACAAGCTCACGTTTAGTGGCCAGTGTCAGGCTGCTGCTGCAAAGGCAAATAAAATAATGGGATGCATTAAAAGAGGCATAGATGTTCATGAGGAGAACATAATTTTACCTCTATACAAGTCATTAGTGCGACCACACTTAGAATACTGTGTACAGTTCTGGTCTCCGGTGTATAAGAAAGACATAGCTGAACTAGAGTGGGTGCAGAGAAGAGCGACCAAGGTTAGTAGAGGAATGGGGGGTCGGCAATACCAAGACAGGTTATTACACTTGGGGTTATTTACTGTGGAAAAAAGGCTTAGGGGTGATCTTATTACTATGTACAAGTATATGAGGGGACAGTACAAAGGCCTTTCTACTGATCTTTTTACTCTGAGGCCTGAGACGGGGACAAGGGGGCATCTTCTACGTCTGGAGGAAAGAAGGTTTAATCACGATCACAGACGGGGATTCTTTACTGTAAGAGCAGTGAGACTATGGAACTCTCTGCCGCATGATGTTGTAATGAGTGATTCACTGTTAAAATTTAAGAAGGGCATGGATGCCTTTCTTGAAAAGTATAATATTGCAGGTTATAAATACTAGATTCCTTGATAGGGCGTTGATCCAGGGAACTAGTCTGATTGTCGTATGGAGTCGGGAAGGAATTTTTTTCCCCAATGTGGAGCTTAGTGTTTGCCACATGGTTTTTTTTTGCCTTCCTCTGGATCAACAAGTTAGGCTATGGGTTGAACTAGATGGACTTAGTCTTCCTTCAACCTTAAAAACTATGTTACTATGGTTATTGGTTGGGTGAAGCCATTTATTGTCAAACTACTGTGTTTTCTCTTTTTGAATCTTAATGACAACCAAAAACATCCAAATGACCCTGATGAAAAGTTCACATACGGATAAAAAAGTTCTAGCTCTCAGAATAAAGCGATGCAAAAACAATTCTTTTTTCTATAAAATAGTTTTTATTGTGTAAAAGCACCAAAACATAAAAAAAACAATATAAATGTGGTACCGCTGTAAACGTACTGACCTGAAGAATAAAGCTGCCTGTCAATTTTACCACACGCAGAAAGGCATGAAAAAAACAAAAAAACAATTCCTGAATTATTGGTCTTTATTTATTCTGCCTCCCAAAAATCGGAATAGAAAGCGATCAAAAAATGTCACGTGCCTGAAAATGGTACCAATAAAAACATCAACTTGTCCAGTAAAAAACAAACCATCACATGACTCTGTCGGCCGAAATATGGAAAAATTATAGCTCTCAAAATATGGCTATGCAAAAACTAATCTTTGCAAAAATAAGGGTCTTTTAGTGTGATAGCTGTCAATCATAAAAACCCGATATAAATCTGGTATCGCTGTAATTGCACCAATCCGAAGAATAAAGTCGTCTAATCACTTATACCGCACGAGGAACGGTGTAAAAAAATAAACTCTACGGTTAGGGTTAGGGTTAGGGTTGGGGTTGTGCTAGGGTTAGGGTTGTATTAGGGTTGGGCTTCTATTAGGTTTGGGGTTAGGCTTGTGTTGGGGTTGGAATTTTTTCAGAAGTAAAGAAAAGAAAATGACGACGATATGGCGACTAATGTTGAGCGCAAGTGCTCGCTACTTGAGTTTGCATCGGGTGCTCAGGTATGTACCGAGGATAGCGGGTGCTCGAGTGAGACATGCTCGAGTCTCCGCCCCAAATGTTTTGCAGCTGTTATACAGCCCAAAAAAAATTGCGGGGATTGCCTGCCATGCACGAGCGATCCCCGCATGCTTTTTGTGGGTGTCTAATAACCGTGAAACATGCGGACGGGGACTCGAGCATGTCACTTGAGTACCCGCGATACTTGGTTCATACCTGAGTACCCGATTCAAGCTCAAGTAGCGAGCACTTGCACTCAAGACTAATGACAACTTATTCAATATGATGACCTAATGTTATGAAATTCTATGTCGTACCTCTGGGTTCAAAATGTTCACTATACCCCTTGATAAAATCCTTGAGGGGTGTAGTTTCCAAAATGGAGTCACTTGGGGGGGGGGGGATTCCACTGTTTAGGCACATCAGGGACTCCCCAAACGCAACATGGCGTCTGCTAATTATTCAAGCAAATTTTACATTCAAAAAGTCAAATGGCGATCCTTCCCTTCCGAACCCTGCAGTGCGCCCAAACAGTGGTTTTCCCCCATATATGGGGTATCAGCTTACTCAGGAGAAATTGCACAACAAACTGCATGGTGCAATTTTTCCTGGTACCCTTATGAAAATGCAAAATTGGGGGCTGAAAAACATTTTTGTTGGAAAAATTTGAAAATTTAATTTTTACGACTCAATGTTATAAACTTCTGTGAAGCACCTGGGGGTTCAAAGTGCTCAACACACATCTAGATAAGTTCCCTGGGGGGTCTAGTTTCTAAAATGGTGTCACTTGTGGGGGGTTTCCACTGTTTAGGCACATCAGGGGCTCCCCAAATGCAACATGGCGTACGCTAATTATTCAAGCAAATTTTACATTCAAAAAGTCAAATGGCGCTCCTTCCCTTCCAAACCCTGCCGTGAGCTCAAGCAGTGGTTTTCCCCCACATATGGGGTATCGGCTCACTCAGGAGAAATTGTACAACAAATTTTGGGGTTAATTTTTTATGATACCCTTGCGAAACTAAAAAAATTGGGGTCTGCAATAACATTTTTGTAAAAAAAAATAAATGTTCATTTTTTTCTTCCACATTCCAAAAATTCCTGCGAAGCACCTGAAGGGTTAATAAACTTTTTGAATGTGGCTTTGAGCACCTTGAGGGGTGCAGTTTTTAGAATGGTGTCACTTTTGGGTATTTTCTGTCATAAAGGCCCATCAAAGTCACTTCAAATGTGATGTGGTCCCTAAAAAAATGATTTTGTAAATTTTGTTGTAAAAATGAGAAATTGCTGGTCAATTTTTAACCCTTATAGCTCCCTACTAAAAAAAAAATTGGTTCCAAAATTGTGCTGATGTAAAGTAGACATGTGGGAAATGTTATTTATGAACTATTTTGTGTGACATATCTATCTGATTTAAGGGCATGGAAATTCAAAGTTTGAAAAATGTGATATTTTAAAAATTTTCGCCAAATTTCCATTTTTTTCACAAATAAACGCAAGTGATGTCGAAGAAATTTTACCACTATCATGAAGTACAATATGTCACGAAAAAACAATCTCAGATTCAGTGGGATCCGTTGAAGCGTTCCAGAGTAATTACCTCATAAAGTGACAGTGGTCAGAATTGTAAAAATTGGCCTGGTCATTAACGTGCAAACCACCTTGGGTTGTAAAGGGGTTAATAAAGATTGTCTATTTTTGTGCACATAGGACCGATTCATCAAAGTGTTTACACCACAAAACTGGTATAGAACACTTTGAAAGGTCACAAAATGTGTGCACAACGTGGGGTTTCTCAGAAAAGTTGCGACTTTTGGCATTTGTACACCAGTTTCGGGCTTCTGCAAAAACAGTTGTAGTTGGGGAGTAGCCGGGACGGGGCATGGTAACTCCCACCCATCAAATACATCAATAGTTGATGGTGTTCTTTGCTAGCAATGTTACTCCAGCTCCTGACGGGAGTGGCATTTCTGGCATGGCACAGGGAGGTGCATGCCACTTAGAAGATCTGCTGAATTCATTAAGTGGTGTGTGCCTCTTAATGAATGTGACGCATACTACTCCAAAACGTCAGTCTTAATGAATCAGGATCATACTTTTAGCAGTCTCACAGTTTTTCGCTATTTCAACCTGTCTAACTTTAAAATAGTATAAAAAAAAACTCATCCCATTAATATAAACTGAGATTCATTATGTATAACACTTTTTCTGCTATTGTTGTGTTGCCATTTTACAATAAAACAACATTAAAATTGGAAGGCGTAATCCTTTTTTCCTACAATCATGCACTTTATATTTGAATAATATTTGAATTAATTTGATATTTGAATTAAAGATATACTGTAGACTATGGTTCTTACTTCGGGTGGTATTCCTTCTTCCAGGTGAGGGTAAAGAGCTAGTGGGTGTTGTGCCAGGCCATATTCTATCCCAGCAATGTACTCCCTGCGTGCTTGCTGCTGTGGAAGAAGCTTAGAGAAGTAAGCTTGCTCTTTTGTAAACTTTTTTTCTTGTTTCTGAGAAGCTTCTGAGCCCGTAGCCATATTCTGCAGGATAAGAGCATTCCTCTTTGTCACGGGAATATGAGGAGTACCGGTAGTAGAGGGATAGCCATCTCGAAAATCGTCAAGTCCTTTTGGTAAGAATTTCCATTGGTGGGTATTGAGAGCACCAGAAAGGTTCAGTTTATGGTTGGCATCTTTTAGAAATTTTACTTTCAGTCTCTCTTTATACCTGCAATAGAAATGGGGTGCATACATGTACCAGAGCCATCACACGCAGGTTCACAATACAAACTATTTATTGGAAAATATATATAATGTATGAAAACAGAGCTTAAAGGATATGGAAACTTTTTGGACTTAATTGAACTTCTAAAAACAGACACAAAACCGAACCAAGACAGACCCCATAATCATTAGGACCCCTCTGCTTCCTGTGTCATCAGTAATGCAACTGATCTGATTTTATGCACATGAATTCCGTAGAATGAGCAAATGGAAATGTGAACTTGGCCTTAGATGAATAAAAAGAGAGATAGTTATAAAAGGTATAAAGAAAGCAGCTCAGTGGTCAGCGAGTGAGTGCAAATGGGGGAGATAGGTTGAATAGATATAGATATATTGGACATTTTTCATTAAATGAGAATCAAAAAATGATACAATTTAATATAATGTGAGGGTGTAGTACACCCAGGGGCAGACATACAGCATCATTGGTGCAATGTATTCAGTCGCACAGGGACCCATGAGGGTAGGGGGCCCATTTCCACTTCCAAATCAGCAAGCAGCTCTTGTCACATACACAAAGAGGGGCCCATATACTGTTCTTGCACAGGGACCCTCTTCCATCTGTGTCTGTCACAGAGGCCCTAGTTAAAATGAAGAGAAGAGGATGAATGTCCACTTTGGCAAATCCCTGGTGATTTCCAAGCTATCCAGCTGAGGACAGACGGTAAGCTTTCATATAATATTATCACGGCATTATTAAATAGTGAAGCTCCTGTTTTTAGCTAGACTTTTATTGGCTAGATGTTGAGGACCACAGTTACTAAATGGTGTAATGTTCTAAACAGTGCGATTAAATAAGAAATATTTATATTATGGTGGGGACTAATTGTAAGGAATATCTGGGATAAATGGAGTGGTCATAATTGGTTCTTAATGTCCAGCCTCGCTTTCTCTTCCTTCTCCCTTTTTTCTCCTTTCTTTTCAGAATTTTTTGAGTTCTTCTTTTCAGCAGCGGACTAGAGGCGGGTAGTACGAGTGGTTAGTTTGTGGTTGGGTGGGTTTAGAATTTTGGAGCATTTTATTAATATCTGGATTTTTTTATAAAAAATAAATGCATTTGAAATGAATAGAAAAATCACTGGACTAGTTTCACATTTAACTTTACAGTGCTGCTGTTTTTTTACTGTTCTGCTTAGAAAGGATGATACAAAACAAAGAGTGAAGCAACACACTGTATGTGCTAAGATATATGTTAACATTGTATATACAGTGGGTAAGGAAAGTATTCAGACCCCTTTCATTTTCACTCTGTTTCATTGCAGCCATTTGGTAAATTCTAAAAAGTTCATTTTTTTTCTCATTAAAGTTCACTCTGCACCCCATCTTGACTGAAAAAAACAGAAATTTTTGCTAATCTGTTAAAAAAGAAAAACTGAAATATCACATGGTCATACCTGGAAATTTACACTGCATTATGCTATATAAATTGTTTGGCCAAGGCACGCGTGCCTACCAGCCATGACAAGGCATACCTTTCTCTAACGGTACCCTAGTCATGTCTGATAAAAATGGTTAAGGTCCCATCAAAAAAAGGATGCCTTGTCATGGCTAGTGAGCACACACAAATTGAGCAATTTGTGCACTCAGTGCCTTTATTTTATAAGAATATTCTATGTAGGAATAATGCAATTTAACCCTTTTATGACCTTGCAATTTTCCATTTTTGCGCTTTTGTTTTTTTCCTCCCCTTATTCTAAGAGCCATAACGTTTTTATTTTTCCGTCCTTATAAGCTTGTTTTTTGCGAGACACGTTGTACTTTTGAGTGACACCATTGATTTTATCATGTGATGCACTGGAAAGTGGGAAAACAAGTGCAATTTCACAATTGTTCTAGGTTTTTCTTATTTACCATGTTCACTTTATGGTAAAACGGACCTGGGAATATGATTCCCCAGGTCAAGATGAGTACGTAGATACCAAACATGTATACGTTTTTTTCTAATTTAAGTGGTGGAAAAAAATTCAGAAATTTGTAAGAATTTTTTTTTTTTGCTTATGGTGCCATTTTCCGAGACCCATAGCGTTTTCCCTTTTTAGGGATCTGGGGCCAGGTGAGGGCTTATTTTTTACGCCCTCAGCTGATGTTTTTACTTATACCATTTTGGGGTAAGTAAGATGTTTTGATCTCCTGTTATTGCATTTTATTCTGGTGTATTTCTGGCGTTTCAGTTTTTTTTCTCGGAACGCTGTTCGGATTAGCTTATTTTATATTTTGATAGATCGTGTTAAATCCCGCTGTCAGTGATTGACAGCAGAATTTAACTGATTAACAGCCGAGGGCGGAGCTCTGCTCCATCTGTTGCTTTTAAAGGCCCATGATGGCTGATTAAATCAGTCATCATGTACAGGGAAAGATGTGGAATCAACGTGCGAGCCCACATCAAAGGCAGGGACATGACCTTTGACGTAAATGTAAGTCAAAGGTCGTGAAGGGGTTAAATTTTACAAATATATTTGCATACATATTAGCACATACAGTGCGCTGCTGCACCGTTTGGTATCTTGATAGATAGCTGAATGATCCGTAGACAGACAGATTGTTTAAAAAACGGGCAGCACTTTAAATCCAAAATCAAGTGTAATGGACTTTATTCAGCCCGCGTGCTGATACTTTGGCTCAGTATGTCAGAATCTTTCTCAATGCCTTTTTTGAACTTGGAGAACAATTCTGATGTATTTAAGCCAAAACATTGCAACATGGGATGAATAAAGTCTATTACACATGATTTCTAGATTTGGAGTGCTGCCCCATTTTTTAGACACGTATACAGGAAGATGATCTTGGTGAAATCTTACAAGGATTTGCACTTATTCCATATCTGCGCTGATTGTAATTCTCAATATTAAAAAAATGAAAAAATGCAAGCACACAGTCCTTCACAATTCAATGACATATATTCTTCATTATTTATTACCTACCTCAAAAATAATGATGCGACAATGACAGCAAATATGCTTAAATATTGTTCAGAAAGTCCTTCTTTAGGCCCCCTTCACAAGTCTGTGTTTGCAGTATGTGTGGCATTTTTTCACGGATGTCACATGTACCCATTTTAACCTATGTTGATCTTCACATCTGTGTATTCCCAAGGACCATATGTCCATATAAACCACACGGAGACATGTCTGTTTTTTACCGGTAGCTCGGATGACAAGGGCCAATACAAGTCTATAGGTACATGAAAAGCACCAGTGTGTCATCTGTGCGCCGTCCGTATGTAGTACGTGGTTAACATTGCAAAGTATAGGAGAAGCTTTGGAGTTTCTGTTTCTTTTGCCATACCGGAGAACACTGATAACAACTGATGACACACAGATGACCCACTGATCCAAAAAACTGATGACACACTGATCCAAAACACTGATGACACACAAATGACACACAGATGACAAATAAATGACACACTGATGGCACACAGATGACGCACTGATGACACACAGATGACACATAGATGACACACTGATGGCGCACAGATGACACACTGATGGCACACAGATGACACACTGATGGCGCACAGATGACACACTGATGGCGCACAGATGACACACTGATGGCACACAGATGACACACTGATGGCGCACAGATGACACACTGATGACACACTGATGGCGCACAGATGACACACTGATGGCACACAGATGACACACTGATGGCGCACAGATGACACACTGATGGCGCACAGATGACACACTGATGGCGCACAGATGACACACTGATGGCACACAGATGACACACTGATGGCACACAGATGACACACTGATGGCGCACAGATGACACACTGATGGCGCACAGATGACACACTGATGACGCACTAATGACACACTGATCCAAAACACTGAAGACACTGGTATTGTTTTTTCCTGGTACCGGTTTTATATGGACATGTGAAGGGGGCATTACAATTAGCTACAAAGGGTTTCAAGGAGACACTGGCACAGGTACGTGTGTATCCAGCAAGAGATCACCGCTTGAAAAAGGTGAACGCCCCTGAAATGCAGCAAGCATGATCTCTCCCTGGATACACCTGTGCCTCTGCCAGTGTCTCCTTGAAGCCCCTTATAGCTACTTCTAAAGAAGGACTTTCTGAACCATATAATCCAAAATTTAAGTATATTTGCTGTCTCTATTGCATCATTATATTTGATGTATTTCAAAAATAATGAAGAATATGTCATTGAATTGTGAAGCGTCTCTCCTTGCGTTTTGTTCTTTTCTTTTTTTCATTTCGTACATATGGAATTGGAGAGGATCCCCTTTTGCAAGGTGTTTTGAAGTAGATAGATAGATACAGTACAGACCAAAAGTTTGGACACACCTTCTCATTTAAAGAGTTTTCTGTATTTTCATGACTCTGAAAATTGTACATTCACACTGAAGGCATCAAAACTATGAATTAACACATGTGGAATTATATACTTAACAAAAAGTGTGAAACAACTGAAAATATGTCTTATATTCTAGGTTCTTCAAAGTAGCCACCTTTTGCTTTGATGACTGCTTTGCACACTCTTGGCATTCTCTTGATGAGCTTCAAGAGGTAGTCACCGGAAATGGTCTTCCAACAATCTTGAAGGAGTTCCCAGAGATGCTTAGAACTTGTTGGCCCTTTTGCCTTCACTCAGCGGTCCAGCTCGCCCCAAACCATCTCGATTGGGTTCAGGTCTGGTGACTGTGGAGGCCAGGTCATCTGGCGTAGCACCCCATCACTCTCCTTCTTGGTCAAATAGCCCTTACACAGCCTGGAGGTGTGTTTGGGGTCATTGTCCTGTTGAAAAATAAATGATGGTCCAACTAAACGCAAACCGGATGGAATAGCATGCCGCTTCTAGAAACTGTGGTAGCCATGCTGGTTCAGTATGCCTTCAATTTTGAATAAATCCCCAACAGTGTCACCAGCAAAATACCCCCACACCATCACACCTCCTCCTCCATGCTTCACGGTGGGAACCAGGCATGTAGAGTCCATCCGTTCACCTTTTCTGCGCCACACAAAGACACGGTGGTTGGAACCAAAGATCTCAAATTTGGACTCATCAGACCAAAGCACAGATTTCCACTGGTCTAATGTCCATTCCTTGTGTTCTTTAGCCCAAACAAGTCTCTTCTGCTTGTTGCCTGTCCTTAGCAGTGGTTTCCTAGCAGCTATTTTACCATGAAGGCCTGCTGCACAAAGTCTCCTCTTAACAGTTGTTGTAGAGATGTGTCTGCTGCTAGAACTCTGTGTGGCATTGACCTGGTCTCTAATTTGAGCTGCTGTTAACCTGCGATTTCTAAGGCTGGTGACTCGGATAAACTTATCCTCAGAAGCAGAGGTGACTCTTGGTCTTCCTTTCCTGGGGCGGTCCTCATGTGAGCCAGTTTCTTTGTAGCGCTTGATGGTTTTTGCAACTGCACTTGGGGACACATTCAAAGTTTTCCCAATTTTTCGCACTGACTGACCTTCATTTCTTAAAGTAATGATGGCCACTCGTTTTTCTTTACTTAGCTGCTTTTTTCTTGCCATAATACAAATTCTAACAGTCTATTCAGTAGGACTATCAGCTGTGTATCCACCTGACTTCTGCACAACACAACTGATGGTCCCAACCCCATTTATTAGGCAAGAAATCCCACTTATTAAACCTGACAGGGCACACCTGTGAAGTGAAAACCATTTCCGGTGACTACCTCTTGAAGCTCATCAAGAGAATGCCAAGAGTGTGCAAAGCAGTCATCAAAGCAAAAGGTGGCTACTTTGAAGAACCTAGAATATAAGACATATTTTCAGTTGTTTCACACTTTTTGTTAAGTATATAATTCCACATGTGTTAATTCATAGTTTTGATGCCTTCAGTGTCAATGTACAATTTTCAGAGTCATGAAAATACAGAAAAATCTTTAATTGAGAAGGTGTGTCCAAACTTTTGGTCTGTACTGTATATGGATAGATATGCGATAGATAGATAGATAGATAGACAATAGATAATGGATAGATAGATATATGGATAGATAAATATATAGATAGATAGATACATAGATAGATAGATAATGGATAGATAGATAGATAGAAAGATGGATGGATAGATAGATAGATAGATAGATAGATAGACAATAGATAATGGATAGATAGCTATATGGATAGATAGATAGATAGATAGATATATGGATAGATAGAAAGATGGATGGATAGATAGATAGATAGATAGATAGATAGATAGACAATAGATAATGGATGGATAGATAGACAGATAGATAGATAGATAATGGATAGATAGATAGATATATGGATAGATATGGATAGATAGATAGACGATAGATAGATAGATAGATAGATAGATAGATAGATGATAGATAGATATATGGATAGATAGAAAGATGAATGGATAGATAGACAATAGATAGATAGATATATGGATAGATAGATAGATAGATGGATAGATAGATAGATAGACAATAGATAGACAATAGATAATGGATAGATAGATAGACAATAGATAATGGATAGATAGATAGATAGACAATAGATAATGGATAGATAGATATATAGATTGATGATCGATAGATAGATAGATAGATAGATAGATTATAGATAGATAGATAGATATGGGATAGATAGATATATAGATGGCTAGATAGATAGATAGATGGATGGATGGATGGATAGATAGATAGATAGATAGATACTGTATATACATAGATAGATGGATAGATAAGACAGTGATAGTAATAATACTAATAATACTTTGCACTTATTTTGCAGACTATCAGACTAACCACATCAGTATACAGATATACTCACCATGGATAACGAGGGGGCTGTGAACTACCTTCCACTCCTGTCCCTCCAGACATGGCTTCTATAACAGGCTAGAGATGGAGCATATTCTTCTATTAGTTATATGTGTGGCGATAACTATTACTACACGGGCAGGGCAGAAGAAGCACGTGAAAGGATACTGCGAGTCCGTCTGCAATACCTAAGCTCTACACAGCACTAACCAGATTGTTTGTTTACACTCCCATGTTGGTTACCATGGTAACTTAGCTGTTTTAGCTACTGCTGGCATGTGTGGATGACGTCACCTGGTGGTGTCGCATAACATTTGCCTCACGGTTCTGCTTGTAAACTAAACAGTGGTTAAATGTCACCATCTAGTGGTCACAAAGAAAATGGCAGCATATACAGCACAACCTATAACCCAATGTAAACCTACTGTTACAATTACTTCTGATAAAATGACCAGTGGGAATTCATTTTCCTGCAGCTTGTTGGTCACAAAGACACAATTATCAGGCACATTCACATAGTTTCTTCCAGGTTGATAATAGGGTGCGAAGGCGAAAAAAAAATACATCTGTAGGTCCTGGCTCTGATTTTATAGGTGGCTGACAACAGTGACCCCACTTGTGATGTTATTCTCTGTGATGTTACCACTTCTCCTGGAACCTAAAAAGGGGCCCATTAAGCAACGATGTTCCCCATGATATTGACTCGCCCCCTGGGCCGTGGGGTACCCGGAACCGGGCTTCTGTACGATGCTGGGGGTAGTAGTGGCAACCCGATCCCGTGGCTCAGGGTGGTCAGACCAATTTGTGGCGGTCTATTTATCAGTGTTTTGTGAATGTTTGACTATGCCACCCGTGGATTGCGGTTAGAGATAACCGCCGCTGCGAGGCAGACCGCTGAGGCTGGTGTTAGTGTGCAGCACAGGGGTAGGATAACTCCCCACGGGAAGAGTGTAGCCTCAGGGCAGTGTAGGTGGATGCTGGGGGTGATGGTGCAGGCGCAGCAAAGATCACACTGAGTCCAATGGTGCAGTTCAGGGTTTTTACTCACAGTTGTTATCCATGTCACTTCTGTCAGCAATGACTGCCCAAGCCGTGCTGCGTCCACCAGGTGAGGAGCTTGGTCAACCCCCAGGCAATTCAGGAGTATGGCACAGGACCCCCTTCTGTCCTTTCTCTGGCCTCTCGTGCCCCACCAGTGACCAAACTTCTGTCCAGCTACCGCGGACCGTGTCGGGCAAGCGTTGGCCTCCGCTTCCCGCTATCCTACAGTATATGGTGCCTTCCTAGCAGGTTTGGTGGGGGGTCGCACCAATAAATGATCACGACCTCCGGTTCTTGGCTGAGGGATGATTTACCTCCACCAACTTGGGAATCCGGTACCTTTCCACAGCCTGACCCTTCACCCGATATAACGCGGGTTTGCAACGGTTGCTGTCTGTTATGCTCTCTTAGGGTCCTTTCTGCCTTCTTGTTTCTGGAGCCTTTCTACTCCTCTGTCTCTTCTCCTTCCTTCCTTCTCCTTTTTCTCTTCTCCTCTCTGGCCCCGGCCTTCTCTCTAGGCCTGCCTCGTGGAGCTGAGCTCAGGCTGAGCCTCGGCTCCCTGTCAGCTCTCTACTCCTTCACTCTGCTCTGCTTTTCCCTGACTTAAGATGGCTCCCACCTTTTATCTGTTTCTCTGTGTCTGAGCTCAGGTGACCTGCACCCAATGAGCTCCTTCCTGTGCTCCAGAAACCGTCCCCTTCTGCTCCTACACCACTGGGTTCTCTCCCCCCTCCCCACTCCAGCCAGGGACATGGTCAGTTGTGCCTGCAATTATATGGGAGCACCGTCGAGTTGTCCCCCGAAAATGGGGTGAGTGTGTGTATGAAGCTAACTGAGCCCTGGTCCACACTCCATCCTTACCTGAGAAAGGAATATTACACCTCTGGTTGAGGTGCAATACCCCTGTGGCAACCGAACCCTCGGGGCGCCACATTCCCCCCTGGTAAACCACAGCACGTCATCGGGCTGGAAAAGAGTAAAAACATTTGATTTACAAGACATGCAGAATTAAAGTTTTTTTTTGTTTTTTTTTTACGTTAGAAAACAGCCAACATTATTCAATTCCCTTTATGGGAAACATTTTCTTTTTTTTTCAACACTTTAACTCTTTTACCAGACACCATATAAAACATTTTCACTATCATGTAATTCCTTTTAGCAGCATATCAAACAATTCTATATATATTATATATAACTTTTTCAGGTAAAACATTTTTAAGCAAATTCTGATTCACTGGCCGCGGTGCAACTTGCGCCCAGGTGTCCATTCTTTCAATAAGGTGCAAAACTTTAGCACACTTTTAAACATGAGGGACTCGTCCGTAAACCCTCCACGTAGGCCCTGGGCGTGGCGGCAGGGCATAGGTGATCCGGTAGTTGGACCATGTCTTCGGCCACGCCAAACGAGTTTTTGTCCTGAGGTAGACATTGCAGTACTTTTATACAACCAATAGGGGGCGCTTTAAGAAGCGCAACTATTTACAGGGTTGGCCGCTCCCAGTCCTCGGCCGGATCAAACAGAGGGGAATGGCTGCTCTCAGTCCTCAGCCAGTTTGGGAAGAGGAATGGCTGCTCTCAGTCCTCAGCCAGTTTTAACTGACCCGATACCGGCTAACTCTATGCAACAGTTTCTTTACCCTGACGGGTAACTATATACATTGGTACGCTGCCGCTCCTTAGCAGCGGTGTCCTCCTCGCGCACCTTCTTCCTCCTCGTATTCTTCAGACCCGTCCGGGTCCTCTGGGTAGCAATGCTCCTGGTACTGTTCCTCCTCCACCCTCTGAACATTGAGGGCATACCACCCTTTTAGGCCTCGATGTCGGGTGTATATTACCCGATCTCCCGGGAACAACTCCCGCTTCGGGTGACCCGCTGGCAGGTGACCCTCCACATCCCTCCTGTCGACATGGAGGTCTGTGGCTGTGGCAGAGTCCCGGATAAACCCACACCCTTTCTCCTGGTGGAACTTCACCACGGTCCCAGCCACTTTAGGACCGCGTGCTGCATGGGGGTTTCCTCGAGTCTGTGTCTTCTCCTCCGCGCTCTGGGCCTGCAGCTGCTCCCTCTTCGGGCGCCGCGCCCGCTCCTCCTTTGCAAGCTGCTCACAGATCTCTCGCCTGCGGACTGCGGCCGTCTGCGTCTCCTGGGCAAACCCCATCACATCCTCCCCGGTCTGGTCCCATCCCATCTGGACCTCTTGCTCCGGGAGCTGAGAGACGGTGACTGGTTGTGGTCGGGGCAAGAGCGGAGCAAGCGGGGCCTCGACCTCTGCGGACAGGTTTATCCGCTGACTGGGGTGCACCCATCCCTCTGGTACAGGGACCGCCTCTCCATCGGGTCCGGTGAGCTGGCTGTACAGATCAGTCCCAAGGGGTGGTGGCTTCGGGATTGGGGGCGCACGCGGTTGGGGGGCGCCTGGGAAGGCCAGGCCTTGCGACCGGGCCTGGAGCGGGCCACTTCCGACCGCACCCGGGGTCAGGGGGCACGACGTGGGGCATGGTTCAGTGGCGGTGTTCACGGCTTGGGGCCTACGTACCGGCGGCGGGAGCGTGGAGGCTCCAGCGGCTCCCGGCGTTTATGGCTCCGCGGCGGGATCCAGGGGTAAGCTTTCGGTGTCAGGACCCGGGGCAGGGGTGTCTTCATTACCTGCCTGCGCGGCAGCGCTGTTCTCGGCCTCCGGTCTCCTCTCTCTGTCTTCGGGGGCAGGCGCACTGCCGGGTGCTGGCAGCGTCTCTTGCTGTCGTGTCGCGACCCGCCAGGCCATCTCCTCTCTCCATCCGGCGATGACTTCCCTCTGCGCTCGGACCATCCTCCGGTCCAACTCCTCCAGCGCAGTCCGCAGGAACTCAGGGTCTTCTGCGGGGAGCTGAGCCATCAGCTCCGTGAGGCTGTACGGGGTCGCCTCGGCCTGCAGCAGGCCGCCTGCCAGGGTGCTGGAGTTGGTGCTCCTCTCCATCTCCGGGTGTGGTCTGGTGAGACTGATCCAAACCACACCCTGCCCCTCGGTTTTCTTCTCTTTCTGCCCCTGTTGGGGGTGGTCCTGGGGCAATCTGCTGACAATCACTCTCAGGGGCAGCCCCCCCACCTTGATGGACATCTCTACAGCCACACTCATGGCTGTTGGGGGTGGGCTCCTTCTATGGCGCCATTCTGGGACCTGGCCCACGATGGGAGGTGGCTTCCTGTTGTCTTTTGGCGCGCACATTATGGCGTCTGTTCTGCCGGGGTGGGCGCCATTTTCAATACAGTGAAACAGTCTCTTTTCAGGCACGCAATACCCGTTTGTGGCGGGTTGGTCACAATCCTGCCTACTATGCCAAAGCTGACTCGCCCCCTGGGCCGTGGAGTACCCGGAACCGGGCTTCTGTATGATGCTGGGGGTAGTAGTGGCAACCTGATCCCGTGGCTCAGGGTGGTCAGACCAAATTGTGGCAGTCTATTTATCAGTGTTTTGTGAATGTCCGACTACGCCACCCGTGGATTGCGATCAGAGATAACCGCCGCTGCGAGGCAGACCGCTGAGGCTGGTGTTAGTGTGCAGCACAGGGATAGGATAACTCCCCACGGGAAGAGTGTAGCCTCAGGGCAGTGTAGGTGGATGCTGGGGGTGATGGTGCAGGCGCAGCAAAGATCACACTGAGTCCAATGGTGCAGTCCAGGGTTTTTACTCACAGTTGTTATCCACGTCACTTCTGTCAGCAATGACTGCCCAAGCCGTGCTGCGTCCACCAGGTGAGGAGCTTGGTCAACCCCCAGGCAATTCAGGAGTATGGCACAGGATCCCCTTCTGTCCTTTCTCTGGCCTCTCGTGCCCCAGCAGTGACCAAACTTCTGTCCAGCTACCGCGGACCGTGTCGGGCAAGCGTTGGCCTCCGCTTCCCGCTATCCTATATGGTGCTTTCCTAGCAGGTTTGGCGGGGGGTTGCACCAATAAATGATCACGACCTTCGGTTCTTGGCTGAGGGATGATTTACCTCCACCAACTTGGGAATCCGGTACCCTTACACAGCCTGACCCTTCACCCGATATAACGCCGGTTTGCAACGGTTGCTGTCCGTTTTGCTCTCTTAGGGTCCCTTATGCCTTCTTGTTTCTGGATCCTTTCTACTCCTCTGTCTCTTCTCCTTCCTTCCTTCTCCTTCTTCTCTTCTCCTCTCTGGCCCCGGCCTTCTCTCTAGGCCTGCCTCGTGGAGCTGAGCTCAGGCTGAGCCTCGGCTCCCTGTCAGCTCTCTACTCCTTCACTCTGCTCTGCTTCTCCCTAACTTAAGATGGCTCCCACCTTTTATCTGTTTCTCTGTGTCTGAGCTCAGGTGACCTGCACCCAATGAGCTCCTTCCTGTGCTCCAGAAACCATCCAGAAGGTGCTCCTACACCACTGGGTTCTCTCCCCCCTCCCCACTCCAGCCAGGGACATGGTCAGTTGTGCCTGCAATTATATGGGAGCACCGTTGAGCTGTCCCCCGGAAATGGAGTGAGTGTGTGTATGCAGCTAACTGAGCCCTGGTCCACACTCCATCCTTACCTGAGAGTGGAATATCACACCTCTGGTTGAGGTGCAATACCCCTGTGGCAACCGAACCCTCGGGGCGCCACAATATCACCTCTCTTATGGAGCCCTCTCCCCCCACCCCCAATTTTCCTGCCGGTCCTGATGAGGAGATGTGGTGGAGTCAGACGCTCCTGATTCATGAAGAGGTGCACGCCTCTTCATGAATCTGGAGCATCTCACGAGTGACTGAATTGGAGTGAGATTTCTGGCGTAGGGAACACCACAGCTCGTCATCACTTAGAGGAGTTGTGGTGTCACGCCTCCGCCGCACCCCACGTCTCACCCCAGCTCTGCCCATTTTTGTGGAGCTGCAACAAACTCGTGTGAAAATGAGAAAAATTACAAAATTTTGGTGCAACTCCGAGTTGCAGCCAAATTTTATGATTTTTAAAAGCTTTTACGCCACTGTTTGGGTAATAGGGGACATATTTGGGAAATTGGGGACATAGTGTTCTAATCACTGTTTCCATTCTGCAAAAGCTGAAGTTCTATTGACGCACCCCCTGGGGCTGTGGGGTACTCAGTAGCCGGGCCGGTCGGTGCTGGGGATGTCACGGTGGCAGTGACCTGGTCCGTGGCCCCGGGCGGTCAAATAAAGGAAAAGTAAAAGGGGAATAAAGTTTTTAGAAATAATGTTCGTGACGCCACCTGTGGTATGCGGCTATATGGGGCCGCCGCTGCTGTGCAGATCCACTGGAGCTGATGGTGATGCAGCAGAGTTGGTTCAGCTCTCCACAGGCTGAACTTAGCTCCAAGGAAGTAGATGGTGATTTTATGAGGTAGATGTTGTTGGTGCAGTGTAATGCAGGTGATGGCGCAGCAATTATTCAAAGACACAATGGGGTGCAATCTTCAGGTTTTACTCACAGTTCTTAAGTTCTCCAAGTTACAGTCACCGGTGTGCAACTGTCCACGTCGTCCTCTGTCCTCCGGGGCAGTGATCCAGCAAACTCTCAGGTATTTCAGGAGCACTTGGACGGGACCCCGTTCTATGTACCCTTCCAGGTTGTCTCCTGCCCTGCGCCTCACAATCAGTATCCCAAGCCAGTGGCCTCGGGCCTTGTCGGGCGACTTGCAGTCCCCTGGACCCTATGTGGCCACCTTTTCAGCAATGTAATTGTGGGTTTTGGCTGCAACATCTTGAAAATGCTGCAGCCTCTGGTTGGCTAGCTGAGCCTGGTTGTTCTCCACTAGTTTGGGGCCGGTCCCCTTCTGCAGACTGATCCCTCCATGTCAGTGTGAATTCGGGCGCACGGGTGGCTTCTTGCACTCACCGTGCCCCTGGGATCCCTTCTGTCTCTGGAGCCTATCCCTCTGCTCCCATCCTCACTCACTCTCCTTCTGGGCCTCTCTCACCAGGCCCAACTCCTCTCTCTCCACTGAACTCCTGCTCCAAGCACTGGAGCCAGGAGCATGGACCCTTCTGCACTGCTCTCCTGAACAGGACTGGACCCTTCTAGATGTTTCTATCTGCCTTTTATACCCTTTCTGTCTGTGCTCCCCTGAACTACTTCCTCCACCCACCTCCTCTACCTAGTTCCACCCTCCAGCTAGGGACTAGGGACTGTGCTCTCCCTTAGGAGCAATCTCGCCCTTCCCTACTGAAGTGGAGTGTATTGGATGTGGGTGTGTGGGTCCCGGGTAGTATTCCGTCCTTACCTGAAAGTGGGGTACCACATGTGATATTTCAGTTTTTCTTTTTTAATAAATTTGCAAAAATTTCTACATTTCTGCTTTTTTTTCAGTCAAGATGGTATGCAGAGTGTACTTTAATGAGAAAAAAATGAAATTTTTAGAATTTACCAAATGGCTGCAATGAAACAAAGAGTGAAAAATTTAAAGGGGTCTGAATACTTTCCATACTCACTGTAGCTCAGTGGTAGAGCGCATGCTTTGTATGTGTGAGGTCCTGGAATCAATCCCCAGCATCTCCAGTCTTTTTTCAAATATGGAGAGGGGAGCATCGAGGATGAGTGAGGAGCAGAATCAGAAAACAGGCAAAAGCAGACATGACAGGCAGATTGTGGTAAACTTAGTGAGTGATTTAAGTTTAGCCCAGAGCTGGATTCACATCTACACTGATGTATTGGTCTATAAATTACTACATACGTCTGCTTCTACTGTCTGTGTGCTAACTAAGGAACCCTTCTCTGTGTGCTGCGCTGTGTATGGGCGAGAAAATAGCAGCTAGTCTCCTCCCACTAGCTCAGAGTCAATTGCAAATTTAGAGAGCGTTTGCACAGGGAAAAACTGGTGAAAAAGCAGAATACTAGTCATATGTCTATAGATAGTGTTATTCCTCATGTAAACACATTACAGTTGATTGGTTTATGATCTATTTATAATGTTTTTGCACCATGCCATGTACTAGCAACACTTTTATAAAGTCACTTATTGTGACGAATAATACCAGAGTTGTAATTACAACACATCCCACCACCATCGTCCCATATTCTAATGAATGCTGTAAATGATGCAGCTTGTAGCCTCTTGGGTTTCTGTACAGATGGGATTAAAGGACCTTCTGGACTATCCTGTGTAGTGTGTTATTGTATAAGACCAAGCATAGAGCTAGCAGTGTAAAACTGAACTGTTTGAGTATACTTAAAGAGAAGTTTTAATGTCCAGAAAAGCTTTTTAGGTGCAGGCATAGTGGCTATCTGCAGGTGCATAGTGTTAGGATTCCGCCTAGTTGCCTTACTGGCTCAGTGGTAGTGTATGGAAGGGTTTACAGTCACCACTCACTATTCAGTAAGCATGGCTGTAATCCCTCCCCAGCACATTGACGGACAGCCAGCTCTGCAGTGTGTCTGGTGCAGGCTGTCAATTAATAAGCTGGGGAGTGATTACAATGTGCACACAGCAAGTGAAGACACTAACGACTCTCTGCACCACCCCTATGAAAGCAAACAGCCGCAGGGAGGATAGAAGTTCATTTTCTCCCTGTAGCCACTGCCAAAGTAAGGCAGGCAGGATCTTATTATTTTACTGCAGATTATCCCTATATCTGCAGATCAATAATTTTCTGTTCAGAACAGGTTCTTTTTAATATCAATATTGGTATGTACTTATATGTATGCAGTGAGGCTTGTCTCTGCAATTTCCATCAGGCGGGCTGGTGTAGTATCATAAAGACAGCTATTCTTGATATGCTTGAAACAACAAAAAGGTGCTTTATTTATTTCAGCTATATTGGCTCTTATGTTGGCCATAATATCTATTAGTGATGAGCGAAAGTGCTCTTTACTCGAGTTTTCCTAGGGTACTCGGGTATGCATCGAGTATGGCGGATGCTCGAGTGACATGTTTGAGTCCCCGTGGCCACATGTTTCGCGGCTGTTAGACAGTCACAAAACATGAGACTGCAGGGACTCGAACATGTCACTCGAGCACCCGCGATACTCCGTGCATACCCGAGTACCCTAGGAAAACTCGAGTAACGAGCACTTGCGCTCAACACTTTAGTATTTGCAGCATGAACTTGCTCACTAATAACCAGGAAAGACAGTGTTTTCATCACAGCAATATTGCACGTTATCTTCGGGATTCTCTGCATATGTCATATAAATCATAATATCGCAAGATTACAATTATGATCAAGATAATAATTCACATCAAATTCATCATTAAATAATTAATTTATGGTTAAAGACCCCTAGCTATATTTATTCATTTTATTTCATGTAATCAGAATTTTGTGCGGATGGAGAAGCTGGATCACAGAATGTATGGTGCTGAGCATTAAATGAGTACCACCCCTTTGAAAAATAAGATTTTAATCAATATCTCATTCAACACAATTTCCAAAATTTTGTCAAGATTGAGTTTCATAGAACTAACATGAAAGTAAGGTTAATAATATAACTTTCATTACAAAATCTTTTACTCAAATTAGGTGATGAAAATAAGAGTACACCCCACATCAAAATCTACTACATCTAGTATTTTGTATGACCTCCATGATTTAAAGGCAGCACCAAGTCTTCTATGAACAAGTCAATGAACAAGTTGGTAACAAGTTTCAACATCTTTTTACATTCTTCAAAAGTGACCTTTTAGAGCCTGTGTAATGCTCGCAGGTGGCGCACGTGGTTCGTGCCACAGACCGGACTTCCCCTGGAGGGGCGTAACTAAGCAGCTAACTTGGTGTTCACTGGAGCCTCTGGTGGTGAAGTCAGGCGTGTTCGGCGGGTAGCTGCCAGGTGCCATTTCAAGGCAGCGTCTGGCAGTAGCAGGTGGCCACAAGGGTCAGAGACGTTAATTACCCTTAAAGAGCAGGGGAGAGCGCGCGTATAGACGTGCCGTCGGAACACAGTGTGGCGTGCACATGAAAGGACAGGGAGCATGCCAGGACCACACCGAAGGGCCGACACGGTGAGTTAGCTGGCATTCCTGCATGGAGGAGGAAGGGGGCACCATGCAGGGACACTGGCCATGGTGTTACAGCCTGGATGCTGGATGGACAGTGATGGTCTTTTCAGATTTCCCCATAGGTGTTTGATTGGGTTCACATCAGGAGACATACTTGGCCAGTGAATCACTTTCACCCTTTTCTTCTTCAGTAATGCATCAAATGTGTGTTTTGGATCATTGTCATTTTGAAAAAGTGCACATCTTCCAAGGGCACGGAGGAATGTTCGCATCTTCTCTTTCAATATAGAGCAGTGTACATGTATAAATCCATGATATCAATGAATTGTATCTTCCCGACACCAGCAGAACTCATGCAGCCCCACATAACGACACTGCCATGTTTCACTGCAAGCACCATGCGTTATTATAAATTCATTTTTCTAAATGCATGGCGGCTACAGTGAAACATGTATTTTTTCATATTCCCCAACTATAAAAGGGCCTTTGAGATAGAAGGGCATTTTTTGCAACTATTATCTTCACTCTAACATCTTTTGCTTTTAGTTACAATTTCGTACAACTCCTTTACACCAATCCAGACCTCAAAATTGGTCCAGATCCCAATATTTAGACCACAATCTCAAATGATACTAAACCCAGATAAGACCTTACAGCTTCCTTTGTGGCTCTAAGTACCTCACAATTTTTGTCCTTATCTTTCTTGCTCTATTACAGCAAGGACTATGCTGCACTGCATAGGTGGCTGGTGTATCACATTGGTTTGTTACTAACTACAGCAGTATTTTTGTAGTATTATAGCCGTCTGGCACTTTAAACATGTTTAACCAGATAAGAGATAAAAAACAAAACTAAAAACACTTTCAGAAATATAAAGTTTAATAGCACCACATCACTATTACAACCTTTTGTAATAAACATATGTGCTATTTCTAATCATTAGAACCTTACATCTCCATTTTTACCAATTTTCACTTAACATGCAAAAATATATTTCCTTCAGTATGCTACATAAAAAAAAGAGGTCAAACAAAATTGATGCACAATGCATCATTTTACAAGCTTGCATCAGAGTTATCAAAGAGGTGCACACAATATGATCACGTTCACTACAACTTAGTAACGCATCAGGAATAATAAATTGCACACCTTACTAAGAAATGTGCTGAACTCAATGCCGCAGCCTTTTTTTCTAGACAATTTTGAAAACAGAGTGCAGTGCAAAAAATACTTAAATAATTAGGTCACACACCACATAATCCACTTTTTTGGGGGGAAATTTGTTCTGCAGTAAGCAAAAATATCAGACACAGGTACTGACAAAGATACAGGAGTATTCCTGTTAAGTAAAGATTGCCATGTCCCCTTTGTATATATATATGTATATTCATCAAGATTCACTGCTGGCAGCTTCCTTTGCAATTTCTGACCAATGACTTCCCAGATGTGTTCGATGGGAGACAAGTCAGGAGACCATGCATCCATGATAGCATGTTTAGGCCAGACAAGCTGCTCACAGTAGCACAAGCGGCCTGGTGTTGTGGTGTTAAAAAACGGCTCATACGACACTTGGAAGAAACGGCTATATCACTGGTAACCCAACTAAATCACTGTAATGTCCAGCTGTTTGTGTACCTGGAATGAAGACTAGAAGGGTCCAGCTACAGTACAGAAAACACCACCGGTACTTTTTGTGAAAGAGGTTATTCGGGACATAACAATTGACCTATCCGAAGGATAGGTTATAAAAGTGAGATGGGTGTGAGTCCCACATCCAGCACCCCCACGATCAACTAAAATCTGCTTTGGCAGCCACTGAGTTTTGTAGTTTTTCTCCCTTTCACTTCAATAGGAGATAAACAGAAGTACTTGGCAGCAGTCAGTAACCAATGTAAGGAGCTGCTATTTTCCGCCCCATGCATTGCAACATGTCAGGTCGCTGCCATAGTTTTCCGCTGATTGTGTATGTGGAGTGTATAAAAGAAGTAAAAATGAAAACCTGATGAACAAAAAAGCCCCGATGCAAACTCTGTATTTGGCCCCCCTAAATACTTTGTGTTATTTAGAATACTGGTGCCGTATTATGTGTCCGAGGGTCTTTTGGACACCCTTCATACTCCAGGTTTCACTGCTAACTCTGCATCTCCTGGAGCTATGCAGGCGAGTTATAGGTGAGAATAAAAGTTAATGGCAAAGTCACTATTACAGTAAGTGTATTAATGCCAATTACACGTTAATTTTAAGAATTAAATATAATGTTGATGTTCAATTTCAATTCTAGCAGCAAAAAGGTTTACCAGAGAAAAAAAAAGAAATTTATTAATCTGATAACTGGTTTCTCTATGAAGAACTAATTTATTTTCTTCATATGGTAAGTCACAGGCAAGCACTGGCCATAGCACTATTTACAACAAAAAATCCAAAACTCATAGAAGGTAGAATAAGAGGAGAGCCCGGATCCAACTGCTTCCCATTCAGATCCGGCAAGGTTTTTTCATCCACCATCTTTAAAACTTGACCATTCAGCAAGACTGTTCTAGATGGAGGAGAAACAATCGCTTGATTAATTCCAATTAAAAAAGTATCAATTGAAGATTGCAGTGCAATCACTGAGCCACTGTGCTGCTTAATATCAAAACAGTGAAATTCTGACACCCCCACCGATCAGCAATTTTACCTTTGTTGGCAGGACAGTGTAAAAAGGGAACAGAGGCAGCCATCATAGCTCCATTCTCTTTGTAGCTGTCACTTTCAAGTGCCGCAGCTCAGGAGGAATACCGTGCCCAAAAACAGCAACTACACGGTGAATGGAGGGGTGCCAGTCTGGCTCTGTTCATCATTTACATCCTGCTGCTGCTAAAAGCTGAAAAAAGCTCATCGCTGGGGAAACTGGGTGAAGGATCACCACTGATATGATATTCACTACATATTCTAAAGATAGGTCATCAATATTGTAAGAAAATAGAAACACAGAAACATCAGCTCACCGGGTAGGAAAATATCTCAAAGTAGGGTGCAGTGCACAGCATCCTCAGGCCAGTTCCTGGGTGTATGAAGCAAGAAAAAGGAGGAAAAATGCCAGAAGCAGCAAAAATAAGTAAATTAAAATATCACATTTATAATAGTACGTAAAAATCCAAAGGGGATCAGCTCGCATTTCGAGAGGACTATCTCTTAGCTTTTACCAAGACTAAGCTAGTCATCTCGAAACGCGTAGACCCGATGTCTCATCTTTTATATGTACTTTTAATCTCTCATTTGGACTTTTACGTACTATAATAAATATGAGGTTTCAATTTACTTATTTTAGTGGTTGCTGGCATTTCTCTTTTCTTTGCATCAGTATTGTAAGCCTGGCCAACGCCATTAAGAGACAATTACAGACTACCGCCACATTAGGATTTTGCTACATTAATAGTTTCCGAAGTTGAGACGGATTTCTCAGCTGTTACTTTCATAGATTGTGTCCATGTGTACAGAGACTGCTAGACAAGTGGGCCCACCGTCGCTAGAATAAAAATATTAGCACCATCTACTGATTATTAGATTGAATGAAGAAAAATCTGTGTTTTGAGCAATTCTTTTCTCTGTATTACACACTAGTATGTACTTCATGGGCTGCATTAAGCGACAACAGTCTACCTTTTGGACAAAAGTTGCCTTTTTATATTTAGGAGCATATTACATTGTAAATGTTACACTTAAGAATAAGTGTGAAATAACAGTTGTTGGAAATGGAAGGATGGTAAAAAGTGAATATCGTTTAGCTTTTTTTTATATTATACTGGTTTGTCTCACAGAATATATCACTGCAGTGGAACTTACGTAGAAAGCAGTCCTTTTTCTCCGGGTAAAAGGAGATATTCATCCACAATCTTTCCAGACAGGAAGCTAGGCAAATGCATTTCCTCGCTACGGTTGTTCAAGTTCATGGCAAACAGTGTAACATCTCCCACTTTGTATTTAGGGCTGAGTGAGAAAGCATAGAATAAAATTAGTATAAGTAAGTATTAGCAATATAAGTAAGTACACTTGTACAGAACTATAATTGGACCTTTCTTCACCATAGGCAAAAGGTACAATTCAATGTCCGCATCCTGTATCAAAATACCTTGACCAAGGCAAAGGGGGTTGTTGAGCAAAGGGGGTTGTTGACTTCCTGGAAACTAGAACCTGGGTAAAATACTCTGGATGCCTATACGTTGGTACACCACTGCACTTACATTAATGAAAGGTCAGCATGAATCAAAGCCTAGCTGCACAATTGCAGTCAGGTATGATTTTCTCCAAAAATTTAAAAAAAAATGTAGTTTGAAGAACTGACTGAGGACCATAGGAATAGATTGGAGTGGTCCAGTGCTGCCCCGTCCGGCTCCTCCCTGTACCGTTATAATTGATGGACAGAGCAAGTGTGGGGAAAAAGCTTTCCAGGAACCATAGCGATAGATGTGACTGGCAACGCTGGACTATTCATATGGTCCCCACCTAGCTTTGCAAACTATATTTTCTCTGACATGCCGGAGCATTTCAGTAAAAAATATCTGCCTGCAATCATACAGCCAAGCTCTGATTCATACTGCACCAGAAGCACTGCAAAGCATTATAGAAAATGGGGTTGTCCGGTTAAAAGCTACAAGTCTGCAGTCACTCTGTGTGACTGCAGACTTTTGGATCCTCTATGTGCACAGCGCGTTATGGGGATTTTCTGATGCCGGCGGTATTGTGCCTCACAAGGATTTGATATGCATACTCCCGGCCACATTCCGACTAGATGGGTGCTGCCTTGTTCAATGCAAGTGTATAGAGCAAGGCCAGTAACAGTCCAGTATGAATGTGGCTGGGAGTATGCATAGCGCATGCTTGCGATCACATGACCACCCGCTCCTGGCATCCAAGACTCGTCACAGCCTGCAGCGCACGTGATGTGTGGATTCACAAGTCGGCAGTCATATAGACCCGACTACCCCTTTAAAGCGGTAGCTAACCACAATTAAACTTCTAATTTCTTTCTGCTCATTGATTTATAAATCAAATTGGTAGTTTAGTTGGTTTTAGCTATAACTATGTATAAAATATAGATATGTATTATTTCTATAAACTGGATTATCAAATCAGGAGGTACTTTTTAGTAGTTGAATTAAAATAAAATTAATCAAACACATCTTATACCACTGCCAATATTTCCATAGATAAGCTAAAATGCACATATTTACCTACATGTCCTGAAAACTTACTTGAATAAAAAAAATAAAATAGATGTGATAGAGAGACAGATGCAACGTGCCCTGCCATCGCTTTTTGGCCCCAGCTATGCTCATAGATAGATAAATATTAGTATAATGCAATCAGTACCATCAAATTAGTGCATTAAAATAAAAATATATTATTGAACAATTCTTTTGAAATAGTTTATAAAATAGTTACGGTATTTACTTACTTGTTAGTATTCGTGCAATGAAGATAAACCCTAATGTTTTCCACATTTACATTCTTGGACTTCTTAAAACCGGCACTCAAAACAATGGATCCAACCAAGTTCCTGAATACCAGCGACAGCCAATAGTCCTAAAGTAAATATTTTAGAAGATTGAAAATATTCTAAGATGATCTACACATTGATATTGAGTTTAGCCAGCACCTTGTAAAATGATACATTTAGAATTATACCAAAAATGTAGCATACCAAGTGGTAAAGAAGCAATGCAGGTATCTGACAGGGGTACAGACATAACATACAGCATTGTAATAGTATGGTATATACTACCTTCTGGTATACAACACTTCGCGGGTTAAATTGATGCATAATGCTATATAACAACCATGGGACCAACAGAAATCCTTAGCATGTTCCCATCAAACAAACTACCGTATTGACAGAAGTCACGAAATATTTACTTACAGGTAAAGGCTCAAATTCAGAATCCACCAGATTGTATGAGCCGGCACCAAACAAGGCCTGCCTCATAACCACATCAATTCCCAGTTTAGCAGACATCCCCAGCTTGTCTAGCCACCTGTTTGAATAAAAGAAAAATAAGAGAATTCTAGATGGACACTTGGTACCTTGTCTGATGCCTTAGATACCAGACAAGGTTCTTTTCGCTTTTGTTTTTATTTTCTAAGGTTTTATTACACATCATTTTATAATACAGATAACAATTATATTAGAAAAAATATCCAGCACATACCAACCCACCAACGGTGGATCAAAATAAATAGGATTATTATGTATGTAATGAATGAGTCTGGGAAAACTCGCCCCTACAATTCCAGACTTCAAATCTTTCCCTCCATTTTCCAAGGCGGTCTCTACTCCTGAACCATATTCAGCTATTCACCCAATTTTCCGCCATTCCCTCAATATAGGGACATTCTGTCTTAGCTAATTTCTAGCATTTAATAATCTAGCAGCAAAAAGCAACTTTGTAGCGAGAACACTTCGGGTACGTGTCCACGATCCTTTTCCAACAGCAGTTTGGACACAGCTCACTTGCGCTGCGTCCAAACCGCTGCGTTGTACAGTAGAAGCAAAGGGATGGGATTTCCAGAAATCTCCGCAACAGAAATTTCACCCATAGAATGGATATGGTACGGTGACTCCGCATGTGTTCAATGAACACATGCGGATTTACCTGCGTGATCGGACGCAACGAAAATACGCTGCAATAGCCTGATCGTGGGGACGCAGCCTTACACGGCAATTCCACTGGTCAAATTTTAGTTAAAGAAGCACTCCCACCAGGTTTTCAATTCATTAAATGTCTATGTACTGTATGGGCATGTAATGTGGTGTGAGTGTATTAATATACTCACCTAGTGCTGCTCTCTCTGGATTCAAGCACCGTTCTTCTCCTCTTCTCAGTGACGTCACCACACTGCAGACTCTCTGGGTCACTCTGCACTCAGTATGACCTGGAAGTGGTCTTTACAGTGTAAGTCTATGGAGAGTCAGAACGAGGCCCCATAGACTTACACTGTAAAAGAGACTTTAGGCTCATGCATAGAGTGACCCAACTAGTCACAATTGCGGTGACGTCACTGAGAAGAGGAGCAGAACGGCGCTGTACACCGGAGAAAGCTGCAATAGGCAAGTATATTAATACACTCACATCACATTACATGCACACATACACAGATTTAATGAATAAAAAAAACTTAAATGGGAATGCTTCTTCAAATGGGTATGGAACTATAAAAGGATTACATTTACATGGAACTGATATATCTTGTGATCTCTTTTACTGAATTTCCCCTCTCAGTAGATCACATTGAGATCTCAGACCTTCAATGGTTTTGAGAACAACAGGACTTTGTAAAATGATAAAACCACTAATGATGTGCCAGTGATGTGCTTTCTGAAGGAGTCTAAGTGAGCTATGAAGCCTCTGTCATTCTGACATTAAGACCACGGCCCCACTATCAGTATTCGGTCAGTATTTTTTCTCAGGAGTGGAAGCCAAAACCAGGTGAGGAACAATCAGAGAAAAGGTATAATAGAAACAAGTCACCAATTCTGCATTTATCACCCACTCCTGGTTTTGGCTCCCACTCCTGAGAAAAAATACTGACCAAATACTGACTAAATACTAATAGTGGGGCCGTGACCTAACAGCGGATAACCGCACAGTCTATCAATGCGATTCTTCTACTGCATAATATCTATGAAATGTCAAATACCATTTTGCATTGATTTAAGCATAAATAAATGTACTCCAACATGTAGGGGCCAATTCATTAAGACCGGCATTGTAAACTCCTGTCTTAACCCCTTCACGACGTGGCCAATTTTAGTTTTTGCCTTTTCCTCCTCTTCTTCTTAAAGCCATACATTTTTTCTGTTTACATAGACATATGAGGGCTTGATTTTTATGGGGCAAGTTGTACTTTTGAATGACTCCATTCATTTTACCACTTAGTGTACTGGAAAACGGGAAACAAATTCCAAGTGGGGAGAAATTGTGGAAAAAAAACGCAATTCTGACGTTTTTTGGTAATTGTTTTTATGGTGTACATTTTGTGGTAAAAATGACCTCTCAATGTGATTCTGCTCATCAGTATGATCACGGTGATGCAAACATGTCCAGGTTTTTTTTATTATTATTTTAGTGGTGAAAAATCTAAAGTTTTAAAAAAATAAATAACAATTTGGGGGGTTGTGTCGCTATTTTACGAGACTCGTAACTTTTTCATTTTTCAGCTGATGGAGCTATGTGACAGCTTACTTTCTGCGGAGCAACACAACGTTTTTCATTGATACTCTTTTGGGGTAGATATGCCATTTTGATCGCACATCACAGCATTTTTTGTGGAATTGCAGCGACAATACTTAAATTTGGGGTTCTTGATTTTTTTTTTTTTTTTTTTTCATTCACAGTGTGTACCAATTGGGTTATTTTTATATTTTGATAGATCTGACTTTTCTGAACTTCATGATACCACTTTTGTATTTTTTTCATTTTTATTAACCCCTTTACCATCTTGGGTTTTTCTGTTTTTGCGTTTTCATTTTTTTGCTCTCCTTTTTCCCAGAGCCATAACACTTTTTTATTTTTTTGGCAATATGGCCATGTTAAGGCTTGTTTTTTGTGGGAGGAGCTGTACTTTTGAATGACATCATTGGTTTTACCATATCGTGTACTGGAAAATGGGAAAAAAATTCAAAGTGCAATGAAATTGCAAAAAAAGTGCAATCTCACAATAGCCTTTGGTTTTTGTTTTTACCACATTCACTATATGGTAAAACTGACCTGCCATTATGATTCTCCAGGTCATTACAAGTTTGTAGATACCAAACATGTATAGGTCCTTTTCTATTTCATTGGTGATAAAAAAAAAAAAAAAAAAGTAAAGTTTGGACAAAAAGATAAAAAGTCATTTTCCGAAACCTGTAGCGTCTCCATTTTTAGGGATCTGGGGCCGGATGAGAGCTTATTTTTTGTGCGCCGAGCTGACGTTTTTATTGATTCCACTTTGCGGTACATCCAATGTTTTGATCACCCGTTATTGCATTTTATTGCGATGTTGTGGCTACCAAAAAAAACATAATTCTGCCGTTTTGATTTTTTTTCTCGTTACGCCATTTACCAATTGGATTAATTCTTTTCATATATTGATAGATCGGGCGATTCTGAACGCGTCGATACCAAATATGTGTATATTTTTTTTTATTGTTTTATTTTGAATGGGGCGAAAGGGGGGTGGTTGGAACGTTTATATTTTTCAAAACTTTTTTTTTTTTTTCCACTGGCTTCAATAGTCTACATGGGAGACTACAAGCTGCTAGCTGCTCTAGCACTGCTGTTTGTATCAAAAATGCTCACTGGCTATGAGCGCAAACCACTGGGCAGCGCTCATAGTATCCCGGCAATGACATCCGAAGGGATTTCCTGCAGACCCCGGGTTGTCATGCCAACCCATGGGCGACCCGCGTTCATGTGACACGGGCACCGATGGGCGGGATTAGTGACGAACTTCCAGTAAGAGCAAGTTAAATGCCTCTGTCAGAGATTGACAGCGGCATTTAACTAGTTAGGGGCACATGACAGCTGATCAGATCAGCTGTCATGTCCCCCGAAACATGCGGACTCATCGCCGGAGCTGGCATGGAGTGCAGGGATGCAACCTTGGAAGTACTCATACGTCCAAGGTCGTAAAGGGGTTAATGGAGGAAAAGGGGGGTGATTTTTTACTTTTTTTTTTTTCTAATTTTCATTGTACTTGTTAGTCCCCTTAGGGGAATTGAAGCTGCGATTGTCTGATCGCTTGTGCTATATGCAGCAATACCACAGTATTGCTGCATATAGTGAAAATCACAGTCTCCTTTGAAGCCCGGCCACAGGCAGGGTTTCAAAGAATCTCCATAATGACAAGCACAGAGGTCTTCAACTGACCCCCTGCTGTCATAGCAACCTATCGGCAACCTGCAATCATTTTAAAGGCGCACCGATGGGCGATTAGAATGATGCGACGGCATGCTGGCACGTGTTAATTGCCGCTGTCAAAGTTTGACAGTGGCATTTAACAGGTTCTTAATCGCGAGCCGATTGTTAGAGGCAAGTCCTGGCTGTAGTAACACACAAGCATCATCTGCCGAGTATGGGGCAGGCTCACCCCGTGAGCCTGCTCCATACTCCTGCCTCCGACTTGTGCCATACATGTACGGCGGATGTCATGAAGGGATTAATGAAGGAGTGTGTATGAGTGAAATGTGCCTAATTCATTATGAGGCGCACATCACTTAATGAATTAGGCCCGTCTTAGAACTGCCGTGCAAATTCACCAGAGATATACTGCAGTCAGGGACTAAAGTGGTATAAATGAATCAGACAGCCAGGACTCCCCACACCACATCCCACCCATTTAGGTAAAGCTGGTTGGGATTGGGGTGAAAACGTCAATTTTGCTCAAATGTTAAGGTGTTTTATGCCAGAATTCTGGGGAAAATACCTTAATGAATGAGGCCCACATTTCATGTATCTAACCCTTCTTTTTCTGTTATTTGCCATTTTGTCCTTGCAATTTTACAATAAAGGGCAGCACCTCCATGCAGGTGACCACAACCAATTTGCTTTTTTAATGTATGAACATTGTGGCTACTAATCCAAAATCTCTTAAGCTGTTAACATGTGTTGTTCTTAGGCTTCTTTCCTGCCAAGTTTTGCAACATATAAATATATGCTTAGACACTAGACTAGCATATCATTTGCAAATAAGGGCCTTTTTTAACCAACTGACTTAAAAAAAAAATAAAAAAAAAAACCCTGATGGACATGTTGTTCTTTTTAATGCATTCTATGCTAACCACTAGAGGTAAAAACCATTTAAGACATAAAACAGTATTATTATCGGACAACTGCTAATAGCCAGCATTGCCGACTCTGTGAAATGCCTAATTATGCAGCAATATGAGGGATAAATTCATGTATGCCCCATGCCATTTCGAGAATTCTGAGTGACTATATACCACTAATTGTGACCCATCCCTTCTGTCTCTTTTGGAAGACATAACGAAGTATTACTATAATGTGCTACAAAAGAAATAATAAATGAAACCCACTGTGATTATATGCTCCTGGACAATATAATCTCCATATGTCATGGTACAAGAGGGAGTTTTTATAACTAGCAAACATTGATCAACTTACATGAAGCCATCAATATATGTATTGGATAATCCTGGAGATCCTCCACCATATGCCGAGCTAGTTTCACCTAACCAGATTAACTTTCCTGGAACAGTTTCATTTACTATCTAAAACAATAATTATTGAAAAAAAAAGAAAATGAAAATTCTTATTATTCGTTATGGGATTTACCAATACCTCCATAAAATATGCATATCACTACAATATCACGTTGTCACTTAAATGCCCTTAAAACCCGTGCTATTCCCATACTGAGAGTTCAGTGGTCATCTGCTGGTCTTTGTTAAAGAATCCCTCCCATCTATATATTTTATTAAATGTGCGTATATGTGCATGTAATATAGTGTGAGTGTATAAAATATATTCACCTACCACTGTTCTCTCCTGTGTCAAGCAGCGTTCTTCTCCTCTTCTCAATGACGTCATCCCTCCGCAGACACCCCAGATCACACTGCTCTCTGCGAAAGCAGAAAGTGGCTTTTACAATGTAAGCCTAAGGTATGTCAGAAAGAGGCCTGATAGGCTTACATTGTAAAAGAGACTTCCAGCTCACACAAAGCATACAGTGGCCTGGCTAGCTGAAATTGCGGTGATATCACTGAGAAGAGGAGAAGAAGAACTCTGGACACCGGAGAAAGCGGCGGTAGGTGAGTATATTAACACTCACACTATATTACATGCCCATATACACAGATTTAATACAGAAAATATAGGTGAGAGTGCTTCTTTAATTAGTCTAGACAATGACATGCTGTGCTTCACACAAGATCATGGCAGTCAACCACTAACCGCAGCAATGATGCCAGTATAGATGGCACAACACCAAAGTGATCATCTGTCACACTTATATGTTGCATGTTTTATGGCAAAATAAAGTAGATTTACTAATATACACTGTGGTCTAGAAAGGATTCATTTTTTAATGGAACAAAACATTACATCAATATTTGCAATGAAATGAAACATTTTAAATCCTTTTTGTCCTTCTCAAACCTGCAAAGAAAGAAAATATTAAATTAAAGAAAAAGTCACAGCAATTTTTTCCTTAATCCCTCCTAAGTATGTATGTAATGTAGGTGCGAGTACATTAAATCACTTCTGGATTGCGATCCTCCCTGTTCTCCAGCACAGTTCCAGTCCTCTTCTTCCTCACATGACTTGTTTTCAGATTTGTCGGCTCACACTGTGTGGAACGGTACCTACTTTCCCAATTTGTTTTTATGAGACTCAAAATGAGGTTCCTTAGACTAACATTAAGAAAATGACTTCTGTTCTACATATAAACCCGTGTGAGCCAACTAGTCTGATTTCAGATCGCGTGGGTGGCGAAAGATGACAATCCGTAAGTAGTTTAATACATTACATATTTAGCTGGAGAAAAATAAAGATGTTCCCTCATCGCTTCGCACAAAGAGTCCCAGCATTCATTGGAGATTCTCAAATGGGACTTTATCAGGCTGCAGGATGGCCCTGCAGTCACTTTCCCGCAGCATCTATCACGAACACCCCCCCACACCGGAAAAGGACATCATCAGGGGGTGGCGTTGCAGTCACTTTCCACAGGATCTATCACTGCCGCTCTCTGCAGATGTCTATGATCAATTGTGGTGAAAGAATCAGAGAGAAGTGACCGCAGCGGCTCCACACAGCTTATGTCACTGCTGCTCTGAAAAGAGATGTCATCAGGGGGCAGCGGTGATAGAAGCAGGGTAAGTGACAGCAGTTTGACGGCGCTCTGGTCCCTTCTCTCACCGCAATTGATTCTAGACATTTGCAGAGGGCAACAGTTGTAAAAAAGATGTGGTGAGTGACCACAGAGCCGCCTCCCGATGTCATCCTGTTCCAGAAGTGGGTGATAGAAATTGCAGTGACTGCAGGCCCACCATCCTCGTCATGATATATCCGTTGAGCATACCTTCAAACAAAGCATCACAGGAGGTAAAAAACTCAACATGTTCTGGATACCCATTATCTTGGAGATTCTATTTATTTGCATTTCAACATCAAAATTGCAACGAATATAATCAGTTAACCGTATTTTTAATATAAAATGACATATACTGTATTGGAAATGAAACGCCAATAAACGCAGACATAGGGATTAACTAATGGAATTTTCAAATAAAGCAAATTGCAAAAGTATTTAAGGGTTAAAAATAGATATTCGTACAGGACTTTTTATGTATAGGACCACCACTTTAATGATGAAATTATTACTCTGCCTATTTAAAGTCTTTCATTAGAAATCTTATCCACCAAAAAAAAAAAACAAGAAAAGCCCTAATCCATACCCTTAACACAGTCTTTATTTCTGAAGATAAAGTGTCCAAAATGTTACTGCTGACAAAGTCTTCCATAGATGCAGTCCGGCCATCAACATAATAACTGTTTTTAAGCAAAGAGATAAAAAAAAAAGATTATTATATATTAGATATCAAATATTAAAACATTACATATAAAAATAAGAAACACTCAATTCAAAGGTCAAAACTTAAAGGGGGTTATATTCATAGCCCTCACCCACCCATTATTATTAAAAAATAAAAAAGAACAAGTCTTTGTAATCTAAGAATCAGAGCTTGCACGCATCTCCACCTCTCACAGCACAGTGTGGGTCTCCTATAACTAAAGTGGTAAGTATTGTCAGGCTCTATCCAGTAATTTAAAAATCACTCCTTTGTTCTCATGCAGATAAAATCCATTTACGGTTTGTTATAGCTTTCAACCCACGCGTTTCAAACAGCGCATCCATTCTTTGCCCTGGTGTCACATGTGAATGAAAGAATGATTTTTAAAAATGACAAGATCGAGCTCGACAAAGTGTATCTTTTTCAGTACTGATTAACACCCATCAATGGTGGAGTCTCAGGCGCTGCAGGAACATCAAAAGGAATTGGGCGAGCTGGTGTTTTCTGCACTTTTGTCTCTGCTGTTAGATGGCACATACGCATTCGTGGCATTCTCATTGCAAGACAAACCCCTTAAATAGCCAATATTATCAGATTGACCCATGTAAATCAAATTTGAGTCAAATTTCCTCAAATTTGCAGGTACATTGTAGGAACGTAGCCTGACAGACAGTATAAAATAAGGAGTCTGGCCAAGCTGCACCATTATATGCCTTTACAGTGTAGGGACAGAGGTCAGAGTGCATGGCTCAATCCACATGGGGGCGAAAAAAAGGCATTAGTGTTTAACACTTAGTTACGTCAATAAGGGAGAAAGAGATAAGGCAATCGCTTGCTATCTCTCTGCCCCTCCTCCGGTCCGCCACCCAATTAATTATTCTTTATTGGATTATAAATTTGGAGTTTTGGCATTTTTGTTTTTGCTTCTAAATCATTATGGCTCTAATTTTCAATATCCATATTTTTCGGCTAAGGCCTCATTTGCGACTTTTCAAAATGTTACTAAATATTTCCAAAATGGTACTCCAGTACCCTAATGTAGTACAAAATCTGTCTTTTTTTCTTTTGTACAATTGAAGTCTAACGTGGGACACTTTATAGCTCATTGAAAGGATCGTGTAACATTTTACTCAGAATAAGGTGCAAAAGAAGTAAAAGAGAAAAAAAATCATAATTTCAATCATCAGAAAAAAAAGACAGAATAATTACTTAAAAAATGCATTTAATGGGGTCTTCGCTTATATATTAGTCTTTAAATACCCATAATTTATTTTTATTAACTATGTGATGGGTGCTGAAATGCTCTGCAGATCAGTGGGGGGCTGGGTCCTTCCCCACCAATTGCTCCTGGTTCGTGCGATACTCGCATCATTCAAGTTTTTTTAGCGATCAGTGTGGGTCTCAGGACTCGGACCCATTTGCTGGGTGTTTAAGCGCCCATCACATATATAAGAAGTGTAGATACTCTTTGATGATTCGGGAGGTTGGACTATACTTGACAAAGACCTACATAGGTTCAAAAGGTTGTTTGGAATGGAGGAATAAACACCCTTTTTGCAATTGAACATCCTGCATGGACGCTGTCTTCTCCTTTTTACCCATCGTGAGGTTGGACAGCAAGATATAACTTCAGATAGCTTGCTTTTAAAGGGGTTATCATCAGAAAATGATATAGTGTTTAAATCTAATTTTTGTTACATATATTTTTTAAATAATATTTGGCAAGGTTTCTTTTTTTTTCATATCACAATCTTTATTTAACATACAAAATTAGTGATCTTTCAATTTTCACATTGGCCACTGGGGCTTTTTAAACTCCTACTTCCTGCCCTTTCACAAAGAGTTTTCAGAAAACATCTTCTCTATAGAGGCAGGATTATAATGACAGGTACCACCTCTATACACAGCTGATCACACAGCATCCACCAATCAGAATAAGGAATGTCACAGCTGACCCTGCTCCCCTCCCTTTACTATGACCTTTGCACACGCTCATTAGATGCTTCAATACAAAGATAGGGTCAGAGGGTTTTGATTGTGGCTAACATCCATGTTGATTTCCTGAAACAACAGGAAGTATGAGTCTTAAGAAGCCCCAGTGGCCAGTGCGAAATTTCCAAGGTTTCTATTTATTATTTTTATGATTGTGAATATGTGAAAAGAAAAACATTGCTAAAATGTTTAACAAATATATTTAACTCAAAAATGTGATTTTAACAATAGGTCCATTTCTGATAACTTCCCTTTAAGATAGAAAGCCTCATAGTAGAAAACTCAACATGTTCTGGATACCCATTATCTTGGAGATTCTATTTATTAACATTTCAACATCAAAATTGCAACGAATATAATCAGTTAACGGTATTTTTAATATAAAATGACATATATTATATTAGAAATAAAAGGCCAATAAAGAAGAGGGAGAGGTGAAAAAGAGAAAATGAACGAGAGAGGACAAGAAAGAGAGCTGGTGAGAGCAAGAGCGACATGAGCAAAAGGAAATGGGAAAGAAAGATAAAGAAAAAAAAAAAAAGGACTAGAGAAAGTGTGGCGCCCCTGAGGGTTCGACCGCCACAGGAATGCTGCACTTCTTCAAAGGAGTGTGGTGTTCCTCCTCTGAGGTAAGAACAGTGTGATAGTCGTGACCTAACCTTTTGCATCCAACACCACATTCCACCAGAGGGAGCTAGTATGCACTATGTGCTGCTCCCCTGGTTACAGGGAGACTGGGGAATGCAAAGTAGTAGGAACCAGTTAGTGGGTGTGGGTGGAGGAACAACTGGTTGGTTACTCTTCAAATTTCATACTTAAAAGAATGCCATCTTTGATCTTGGTTCTTGTTCTTCTCTGGTCCTTTTTGGCTAGTGTTGGTCTAGTCTTTGCTAGTCTGTCGGCTGTCACTGTGCTGTCAAAATACTGTGTGTATGTGACTTCCCTCCGGGAGCTCAGATCCTGTGTGGGCCTGCAACGGCAAGGGACACAGCCCTCGTACCCTGGTCATGGGATGAGAGGTAAGTTGCAGACAAGGAATGTCTCAACCCGGCCGGGGACCAGGATCAAGAAGGCCCGGGAGCTTTAGAGTGTGGCTCCCTAGCAAATGGGTCCCAGGGAGGATGCAGACGGAGCGGAGCACGCCACCTGTCCTCGCCTACCTGATCTATTCAGAGGGATTCCGGCTGCAAGTGGGGTACCGGCCACCGACACCCGACATTGTACTCTACGTCCAGGATGGGAAAGCCCGGTTAGGCCCTGAGGATCCCGCCGGGCGTCGGATGGAGAGGAATTGCCACCCGAGTCCTACACCTGAGAGGAGCTCAGAGGAAGACCCGGCCTATCCACACACGCACAGACGGGAAAGGGTGAAGTCTGTAGTGCAGGAACACTCTGGTGTAGGGTCGCTACCGAACACTGGACTTCCTCGGAGATAGTCGGACCCCCCGTCCCTGGTGGCCGCAGGACTCCGCGAGGAGCAGGGAGTCGCCTTCCCGCTAATATCTCTGAGTGAGTAAAGCCTTGGAAGTTCACCCCTATGGCCTCCGGACTGTTCATTACGCGCCATACCACGTGACGCGGTGCTCGTACTCCCCGCGCTACTGCTACCCCCCTTCGTCCTGTTTGACTGCCCTGAGGCCTTGCTCCGCCTGTGGGGAGCAGTTAGAACTTTAGCCGCCACGACACCGGGCCTCGGCGGACTGCTAGCGGCGCTGGTGGCCCTTCACCAGAAACCACAGGTGGCGTAGTCGTTAATATAAGCCACTCAACCCGGACAAGCCCACACCATCTCTTTCTAATGTGACGGCCCTGAGCACGGGTCGGGCCCGGGCCACGGCTGCACCCCATCTCTTCAACACAGGGCCCGACACCGAGTCCCCCAACACCCAGGGTAAAACACGGGCTTTCTGAGTAGAGGCGTCACAAAAGAAATAGAGAAAACAACAAAAACGTGAGAGAACACTCAAAATGGCAGAGTTTAACTAAAGGAAAACTATATTGGTTCTAAATGAAATGAAACTACCAATGTTAACATCACCAAATTGCCGAGATATATGTTACCACTTACTGGTGCCAAGTAACGGAATTGATGACTTTACCCCCAGCCTTTAAGAAGCTAAAAAAGAAATATTAAGAAAAATAATATTGTTTAGAAATATCTAAAATTGGAAATATCATCAACAATCTATGTATACTTTTTATTACATCTTGTGTAAACCACCTGAGGATGCTGAAGCTTAAAGGGGTTCCCAACTTTGGGGATAATTTTTTTCTAACTTATTGGGGCTAAAAATAATTTTTGTAGTTGTCTTTTATGAAACTGTTGCACCATTTGCCTCCTTTAGCCGCTGTATTACACTCTGTATTGCTGGCTGCACAATGAGTTAATGGGTCGGCCACATTATCTTTACTGTATCAGATGTGTTGGAGAGATGATTTTGTGGCAGTTACTATATGGGGATGTCAGGTTTTCCTCCTGCCCTTGTTACTCTTGCTTTCTTCAATGACTGCACAGCTCTCCAGTCCGTATAGTGGCTGCTGGCGGAGGAGCGTGTGACCAGACCAGTCTCCTCCAATAGAAAAACAACTCACATAGGAAAGCAGCTTTTCTGTTGGAGGAGGCTGATGGCTAGCCTTACACATTAGATGGCTGTGAGCAGAACATTTTATTTAGCAGACGGGTATCTCTCCTGACCCACCATACACAGGAACACAGAGGATCCACGATTCCATAGAGTTTGGCTGAATTTTATCTAATGTTGCATGTGTTTAAATGTGTTCTTTTAGAACGCATCTATAGATCGATAGTTAAGCTTTCCATAATTTTTATTTATTTTTTTTTTTTTACTTTTCACTGTTCTTAATAGTCCCCATAGGGGACTTGAAGCTGTGATTGTCTGACCACTTGCGCTGTATACGGCAATGCCACAGCATTGTGGTATATAGCAAAAATCACGGTCTCCTTTTTAGCCTGGCTACAGACTGGGTTTCAAAGGAGCTGTGTAATAACAAGCATGGAGGTCTTCAACAGACCGCCTAATGTCATAGCAACCCATCAGTGACCCGCAATCACGTCACAGGTGCGCCGACGGGCGCATGGAATGGCGCTCCCCCATGCTGGCACGTATTAAATGCCACTGGCAGAGTTTGACAGTGGCATTTAACAAGATAACAATCAGGACTGTTAGAGACAGGTCCTGGCTGTAACACAAAGCTATTACCTGCATGCTTCAGACTTGCGTCATGAAAGGGTTAAATGCTTAAAATCGCCATAATCATGCTGACCCACAGAGTACAGTTAATTTTGTTTGTGCAGCACATAAATAGCATGAGCTATGAAGTGCCTATACATCATAGGCCGTGAAGGGGTTAAGCATGGTTTAAAAACATCTCTTTAGACAAGCCTATCACCACACCTCACTAATCTAACTCTTCACTGTTCCCACTTTCTAAATTTTCCTCAGAATCTGGTCCCCCCTATTCATCTGTCTCCACATCCTTCACACGCTCAATAGCACTTGGTAATTGTGCTGAGCTACTGGCTGAGGAGTGGACCATGCAGCTTATTTGTTATGCCCCATTTATTATAATGGTGGCTGGACCATATACGACAAGCATGTTCTACCTATTGTGTCTCCCCTATTTCCTCATAGATTGTAAGCTTGCGAGCAGGGCCCTCACTCCTCCTGTAACTGTTGAATTATGTGTTAACTTGTATTTATTCTCTGTACAAGTCCCGTCTTAATTGTAAAGTGCTGTGGAATATGTTGGTGTTATATACTGTAAATAAAATTATATCATCATCATCATATCTTTTCCATCTCCATCATCCACCCTCCTAAAACAAAAAACACAAAAGGCTTCATTCAGCTACCTTGATGAAAAAATAAAAAAAAATACTATGGTTCCTGGAATGTGACAATGAAAAAAACAAGAGGATTCTATGTCCTAAAGACCCAAAATGGCCAGTCCTTAAAGGGTTAAAAATGGTTGATTGCAAAATTGCATCATACTGCCGTCAAATAACAACCAGGACAACAATTTGATTAAAATGCTTAAAGGCTAGAATCTTAACACGTGTGTCTATATCTTATGTTGTAGCTCAGGATTATCCAGTTGTATTTAACAAGTAATGACTATACAGTATCAAAAATATACTACTCAATCGGCTCCGAACCCACTGATTAAGCGTATAGTAATAAGAAAGGCGGACAGTTCAAGGGATTGTGAAGATACGGCATAAGAATACAAGCATAATGGAGAATGCAGTTTTTGATTGGGAACAATTTTCACTACAATTGGAGTTACTGTACAATCCAAGTTCCAAATCCTGAAGCAAACAGTAGAAAGCTTGTTTAGAACTCAGGTGTCCATTTTCTAATAATTTATTGTGGCGCCCTGCTGCGCATTGGTGCCACAGAACCCAGAAGGGTGCATGGATGGACTTCTCCACAAGAGGCCCTCACACATTCACACACCTCCACCCTACCACCTCAGACCAGCAGAGGAAGCCTGTTAGGGATATATATAGGGAGGGTGGAGCCAGGCAGCTCAATTAGTTCAGTTAGAGTTTAGAGTCAGACAGAGAGAGTCTGAGAGCGTGCTGACGCTCAGAGAGCAGCGAAGAGGCAGCACGCTGGCTGCCGTGCTTAGGCGAGCCAAGGCCTACAGCACGAGTGAAGGCTTAGTGAGGGCCCTGAGTGTGGCCAAAGGCGAGAGGAGAAGGAAGAAGTAGCGAGGGGGCAGAGGAGCATACCAGGCTCACCCCGAGATATATACCGGACACCGGGTCCGCGCCTACGGGGTCCCTTTATACCCAGTAGGGACCACCGGAACCCCTGGAGGACTACAGGTCCCAGGTTTACCAAACGCTGACTACAGTACCAGGGCTAGGAGTCACGGAGGCCCCAGCGTCCAGGGAGAGTGATCTCCAAAAGAAGGCCCTACCACCAGGTCAGCAGGTGCAAGGGAGAGAGACCGTAACCAAGCAAGGCCTAGTTCCAGGCAGGACAGAAGCTTAGCGAGTAAAGCCACGGATCAGGAGGCCCTATACCCGCTCACTGGGGAGAGTCCAAAAGTGCGCCCTTCGTCCAGAGTACCCTGGACCGTGCCTGCATCATCACCAGTAAAGGTACTGAAGCTTACCCCCGTGTGAGTGTCCGTCTTTCCTCCGGGACCGTCCTGCCGTCTCTCCCCAGCATCCACCATCTACCCCTACACTGCCCTGAGGCCTGCTCCACCTGTGGGGAGCAGTCCTAACCAAGCTGCCCAAACACCTGCCTCAGTGGACTGTCACAGCGCTGGTAATCCTTACCAGACACCACAGGTGGCATCACAAACTTATTACAAACACTTTAAATCCCCTATAAATATCCCTCTTTTACTGACCGCCCTGGGTCACGGACCGGGTCACCGCTACTGTGACATCACCCCCAGCATCTACCGGCCCGGCACCGGGTACCCCACGGCCCAGGGGGCGCGTCATTATAAACTGTATTGGAATGAAAAAAAAAGCACTCACAGGACAACACTGTCTGTACAAATAGGTAAAGGAGTGTGTCACCCCCTATGATATGGTCTGCTCATGTTCACCTTTGAGTGTTGTGTTGAGGACATAACTATTTGAGGAGAGTATGTCCAGCTGCTGCTTCATGTCCCGTGTAGGCCAATTAAGAGCCTACTATTGGTACAAAAATCTTCGAAGTCTTGATGCAGAGGTTAGGGTTTATGACTGGCTATCAAAGGATGTATCACGCAAGGTGAAGGAAAGACTAAGTGCAACACAAAGGGAAGAGGGAAAGGGAGCCCAGACTCTAGGGAAAGGGGGAGTGGAGACCTCCTAGGTAGATATAATCTCACCCTGTCTCCACTAACGTCCCTATATTAGTTCTTCACCAATCGCCGCACGCATATCTCGCCTTGTCTTTGCCTGGTGTTGGGCCCTGGCTAGGGAAGGGAGGAGATGAGCGCTAGTCCATCCCCACTGACCACTACAGACAACAAGGGGGGACAAACAAGGGAAAAATTGCTTAGCTTTAGACGACTCCAGACAAACGCGCACAGGTCCTCTAGCACCAGAGAGGTAGAAGTATTGCTCTTGCTCAAGCCTTCACAAGGGTTAATGTGAATATCGCCGTCACCTCCCTCTGGCACACAGCAGGTATTTATACACCCAGGCCAGGGTGTTAATGAGCCAGAGGGAGGTAGCCGCTGGGTCTTAGACAGCTTCAAGAAGTTGTCTGTAAAGCCAAATGAAGAGATCTCCTGCAACCCACTGCAGGGCGACTGTCTGTCACTTCTGACACATCCGTGACAGGATGATCCATTTGCACGATGTGTGCAGTTTAAGAAAACTTTATTTGCTAAGTTTGTATCTATGATTTTTGGGGTTGTACTGAGCCCTTTTTCAGGACAATATAATCATCACTTCATGTTACTGTCCTAAAAAAGGGGTCAGTTCAACCCTGAAATGTAGATACACACACTGCAAAAAAAGCTTCATAAACTCCATATGTCCTGCAATTGTATTGTCTTTTGCCAACAGCGCAGGCAGTTCACAAGTCCTCACCTCCTTTTCAAGACTTCGAGGATTGTTGTACCTTTTTCTAATAATAGAGTCTGCTCTTGGCTGTCACATGGCATTGAGTCTCACAGATGGGCTGACAGGAATAAAAGTAAAAGTGCCATATTAAAATGGAAATACACTATGTATCGTGCGAGTTCCTGCTGGGTTTTTGTGATTTTTATTTTAAAATGTTTAACTCTTGGTTAACCAGGATTGTTTGATTCACCCTCTCTCTTGCTCCCCACTGTACCAAAAATGAAAACCCATTAACTGATCAAGTTAACACTTATTACTGCATTGATTCCCATTGTCAATGCTCACTCCTATTGCTTTTGATTAAAAATCAAAACAAAAAAAAAAAAACACAACATTGGTGTTGATTGAGGCTTACTATACATTTTGCTCAATGACTAAATCAATTTGTTGCAGTTTAAGACTGCTCTAAAGTCAAAAAAAGAAATTACACCTCCTAGTAGCTGGTGCGGGTATGCGCCAAAATTTGCAACATTTTTTGGCATAAAACTTAACAAGTCTGTCTGTACATTGTTCAAAATGTCTACTCTTGTTACTGTGTGATAATTTCATCAACATCGTGATTGTGCAAGTATACTGCAGGAATCTAAAATGTTGCACAATTTACAACATATTGAGGATATTGATGGCGGGAGCCTTCATACCACTATGCGAAAACATGCTTAGAATTACAGTTTTACCTTTTTAGCATCTTTTGTGATGATTTCTTTGGCTGCCCAATGTCTGGGCCAAAGAGACCTGAGGTTCTGTACCTGCTGTACTTGCCAAGAAGGTCATGTAAAGTAATAAAATCCTTGCCAAGCTGAGTGCCATTAACGTACAGACCAGACTTCTTTTTAAAGCTGTTGGGTTCTGATCATAGATTAAAGGAAAGAAACAATACGGTATAAGTAAAGGAGCTCTCCGGGACTAGAATATCAATGGCCCATCTACAGACAAGCTAATTGGATATTGATGGTCTGAGTCTGATTCTCGGCATCTCCATAATTCACCAGGCTATGCTCCCTACCTTTATTAGTGGTTGCGTCTGCTATTACTGCATCAAGCAGGCTAATCCCACTCGGTGTAGAAGACTGAGCTGCAATATCAGGCAAAGCCACCACAAAAGGTACACTGTCTATAAGGCCACGGCCCCACTATCAGTATTTGGTCAGTATTCTGTCAGTATTTTTTCTCAGGAGTGGGAGCCAAAACCAGGTGAGGAACAATCAGAGAAAAGGTATAATAGAAACACGTCACCAATTCTGCATTTATCACCCACTCCTGAGAAAAAATACTGACCAAATACTGATAGTGGGGCCGTGGCCTATGGCACAGTTTCACAAACAATGTAGGGGATTCTACATCGCCTTTAATCAGCTGATCAATGAAGCTAGTTTATGAACAAAGGAAAAGTCTATTGAAACTTGAATTTTTATGTGAATTAATACTGCTACTTCTGAAATTTTGCAGAGAATATCAACCAAAATAAGCCAGCGCTTATAATAAATAAATAAAAATCTGAGATAAAAAGCTTGAAATTAGAGAAAGCCTCATCTCCGACTTAAATCTGAACTCACATAGGGAGCATTCAGATGTCTGTGTAAATCGCTCAGAGATCGCAACACAATGCACGGATTGGTAGTGGGTCTCCTGACCCAAGCGTCACAGCCTCATAGAAATACAGTAAATGAAGCGGTCATGCTCAGATCAGGAGACCTGCAGCCAATCCATACATTGCGGTGCGACCTCAGACCGATTAGCATGGATGTTCGAGAGCTCCCTTAAACTGAAAGATTATTGTGAACGAGCATTCCCAGGAACGCTTATTCACAATAATCATGCATTCATCATACGATGAATAAGCAAAATGCTTATTTGTCTAGTGAAATTATCTTTTGTGCTTCACCAAAGACTCGTCCATGTAAACAGAATTCGCGCTGCCGAGAACATAGGCCGCCAATGTGCACTGACAGATTTATTACAGATGGTTCAGTGCACATTGGGAGTGCAGTCTACCATGTAAACATGCAAATATACAAGTTGCCGATCAGTGATCGTTTAGATCTCCCGTTTGCTTGGTGTAAAAATTGTAGTTTTCAATTTTGCCGCAACACTCTTCCATAATTTTCTTTATGCCTTGTTAATCATTCAAATAATTATTGCAGCTTACCATTGCCTAATTCCCAGGACAGATCATATTTCTTGGAGTCACAGTAATCAATTAATAACTTGGCATTTGAGCTGTTCCAATAATGATTTTTATTCTTCCTCAGTAACGCGTTTAACCCAAATATGAGATGAAGGCCTGAGCAATTAGCAAATCTGTACAGCAGGTCAACGGTCTGCTCTGGAAAGATAACAAGGTAGCATTCAATATCAATACACATTATATGGCCAAAAAAGGTATGTGGATAACAGACCTAAAATTAATTTGAGATGTTTCAGCCACAACCATTACGTAAAAGCAAGCAAACAGCCATGCAACTTCTATAAAAGAGGTATGGGACTAGTGTTGAGCCACCCCGTAGTGTTCGGGTTCGATTCGTCGAACAACGGGATGTTCGTGGAACTGTTCGTCGAACACCTTAGAACACTGTCGAACACCGTTAAAACCAATGGCAGGCAAACAAAAACACATAGAAAACACCTTCAAAGGTGTCCAAAAGCTGACAAACTGCTCAGAAGACACTCTCTTTAAAAAAGCCAGCCGGTAATTCAGCATCGGTACCCGACAATTTAGAACAGAAAGAATAGAACATCACACATAGATTACATAGATAGAAACATGTCAGTCACATATATAAGAAGTACAGTGACAGTGTTGATTACTGTACTTGTCATTTAGTGTTAAAATAAAGGATTTATTAAAAAAAAATTGGCGTGGGGTTCCCCGTAATTTTAGGCTCTAGCGGCGGTTAAGCAGACGGTTGGGGCAGATGTTTGAAGCCTGGGAAGGGGGTAATACCCACGTAGCTTCCCAGGCTACTAATATCAGCCCCCAGCTGAATACCTAGCCTTTACTAGCTATTAAAATGGGGGACCCACAAAAAAAATGATGTGGGGTCTCCCCTATTTTAATAGCTAGCAAAGGCTAGGCAGACAGCTGGGGGCTGATATTAATAGCCCAGGAAGGGTGCCATGAATATTGGCCCCCTCCCAGGCTAGAAACACCAGCCCTCAGCCGCCCCAGAAATGGCGCATCCATAGGATGCGCCAATTCTGGCACTTAGCCTCGCTCTTCCACGCTGCCCTGGTGCGGTGGCAGTGGGGTAATAGGGCTGGGGTTGATGTCAGCTTATAATGCCAGCTGGCATCAAGCCCAGGTTAGTAATGGAGAGGCGTCTATAAGACACCCCCATTACTAACCCCATAGTCAAAGTTAAAAAAAACACAAACACCCAGAATAAAGTCCTTTAATTGAAATAAACACACAATTCTTTAATGTTCTAAATTAAACCATACTTACCGTCACGCCCATTCCAGCTGAAGCAAACGATCTCCTGCAATAAAAGTAAAATAATAAACCAACCTCATCCTTACCTTTCCATGGTTCCCAGGACGGCTCCAGCTCTGCTGCATTCACATAACAGGCTGGATCGCAGCCAAAAGCTGCCATCCAGCTTGCCATGCCGCAGACACTGAGAAGCGCAGGCATGCTTGCGCTCCTCAGTGTCTCACTGTGACGGCATCCAGATGAGCCGCGTTCATGTCCAATGAACTCAGCTCACCTCATGCACGTCACTGACAGCGTGGGAGAATACTCCTGCGCATGCGGTGAGCGTGAGAGAATTCTCCTGCACTCATGGCAAGCGCAGGAGAATTCTCCCACGCTGTCAGTCACGTGCATGAGGTGAGCTGAGTTCATTGGACATGAACTCGGCTCATCTGGATGCCGTCACAGTGAGACACTGAGGAGCGCAAGCATGCCTGCGCTTCTCAGTGTCTGCGGCATTCTGTTGCGATCCAGCCTGTCATGTCAATGTAGCAGAGGTGAAGCTGTCCTGGGAACCATGGAAAGGTAAGGATGAGGTTGGTTTATTATTTTACTTTTATTGCATGAGATCGTTGGCTTCAGCTGGAATGGGCATGACGGTAAGTATGGTTTAATTTAGAACATTAAAGAATTGTGTGTTTATTTCAATTAAAGGACTTTATTCTGGGTGTTTGTGGGTTTTTTTAACTTTGACTATGGGGTAAGTAATGGGGGTGTCTTATAGACGTCTCTCCATTACTAACCTGGGCTTGATGCTGAATTGCCATGGCTGTGGCATTACAGTGAGTGGCAGACAATCCCTGCATGATGTGAAAAAATCCAGTTACGCTTTTGGTGCACTAACAGTTATCGAACATAATCTCGAACAGCCGAATTTTTGGCAAATCGTTCGCGTTCGAACGACTCGAACACCGCCCAAAACAGCTTGAATTTGAGATTGGCAAACAGTTCTAGTCAAACACCGCTCATCTCTATATGGGACACAGTGAAGACCTTAAGATGCTTTGTCCTGGAAGATCTCTCCTGGTCAAATGTCAGTGCCATTATGGTGAAGTGGAAATGTCTAGGAGTAACCACAGCTAAGCCTAAGACCAAGCAATCTCTCTGACCAGGGCTGCCGAGTGCTAAATAAAATCCAGTTATTCTCTGTTATATCAGTCACTACAGATTTCTAATCTGCCTTTGGAAGTGACATTACACAAAAACTGTTGCCCAGGAGCTTCATGAAATAGATTTCTTTCATCAAGCTCCTGAATTCAGGCCTAAGATTACCATATGTAATGGCACGCGTGAGCTGGAGTAAAGCTTGCAGCCACTAGACTTCGAGGTAGTAGACACGTGTTCTCTGGAGCGATAAATCTTGTTTCATTATTGGGCAGCCTGATCATAAATCAGCGGATAACCTGAAAATGCTACTTGGTCAAGTGCGTATTCCTAATTGTAAAGTTTGATGAAGGTGGGAAAATGGTATGTAATGGTTTTGCAGTGTTTTGGCTAGACACCTAATTTCCAGTGAAGAGCATAACATTTTTTTGCTTCTAACTTTTTATCAATCAGCTTGGAGTGGACCCTTCCCTGATCCAGCAGGACTGTCTAGTTCAAATTGTAAGCAATATGACAACCACCACTCATGTTAACCCATTCGCGACGGGGTAAAATTCTGTTTTTTTGCGTTTTTGTTTTTCTATCCCCTTCTTCCCAGAGCCATAACTTTTTTATTTTTCTGTCCACATAAACTTATGAGGGCTTGTTTTTTGAGGGACGAGTTGCACTTTTGAATGACACCATTTATTTTACCACAGTGAACTGGGAAACAGGGAAAAAAATTCCAAATGGGGAAAAATGGTGAATAAAATGCAATTCTAAGATTGTTTTTTGGGAATTGTTTTTATGCTGTACATTTTTTTGGTAAAAATGACCTCACAGTATGATTCTTCTCATCAGTAAGATTAAGACAATACCAACTGTATCCAATTTTTTAATTATTTTAATGGTGAAAAAAAATTATTTTGATAGATCAGACTTTTCTGAATACATGCGTGTATTTTTTTTAATATCTTTATTTTTAAATGGAGGGGAAAGGGGGTGATTTTAATTTATTTATTTTTTTATTTTTTTTAGTTTTCACAGTACTTGAAGCTGTGATACAGCAAAAATCACAGTCTCCTTTGAAGCCTGGCCACAGGCAGGGTTTCAAAGAAGCTCTGTAATGACAAGTATGGCGGTGTTCAGCACACCCCAGCTGTTACAAGAACCCATTGGCGACCCACGATCATGTCACTGGCGCCGATAGGCGCTTAGAATGACGCACCCCTATGCCGGCACGTGTTAAATGTCGCTGTCAGAGTTTGACAGCGGGATTTAAGAGGCAGGTCCTGGATGTAACACAGCAATGATGTGCACTTCCGACTTGTGCTGTACATGTATGGCGCATGTCATAAAGGTGTTAAAAGGAATTTGTCAGCATGTTTTTGCTATGTAATCTGAGGACAGCATGAGGTAGGGGTTAAAAAACAGATTTCAGCTATGTGTCACTTATCAATCTGTGTGCTGTTTACTTACAATGAAGATTTTATCACTAGGACATTATCAATGCTGTGACTAACTGGTCCTGTGAGCCCTGGTCTGATTCTGCGCCCTTGTGTAATAAGCAGCTCACTGTCTATAGACTATGTACACGGAGAGCCTGGTGTGGGTGGGATTAGCTTCTCAGCTCTGCTGAATTGCTAAATCTAAGAACTTGGATTGTGTCAGAACTGCTGCACTCAGTAATCTAAGGGGTACATCGTTGGATTCAGGGTCGCTTTGCCTACATCATGCTACTCTAAAACGAGGTAGCAAAAACCTGCTGACAGATTCCCTTTTACTAGGCATATTTCCAAGTCAGTATCCATGCCAGCATAATATTTTTTTTTCTTTTATTACATCATCGATATAACCACCCTCCATCCCAATCCCGTCTCTTATGCATTACATATTTTATTCTATATGCCTGCTACCTAGCTGGGATGATTTTTAACTTTGAAAATAAAAATGTCTACTGTATTAATCCCATGGAAACCTTTTAAAAAGCTTTATAAGAAACAAAGCAATATACCAGTACTCATGAAACCTTGCAAAATATAATTAAAAAGTACGAAAAAAATATATTTCATCATATTTTGTGAGGTTTCTTGTGTATATTGCTATTTCTTTTAGATTTTTACTCCAGGGTTATTGGAGAAGACCGTAGTACTCATTACCTCTACCCATTTGACAATATGGTTTTTGAGCTCAGCATAGTTTGCAGAATTCCTTTTTGCCTTTATGTTTAAGCGCACCCAATTCCATTTTCATCAATAACAATAGAATAGTTCTTTGAACTCCAAAGTTGCAGGTTCGATCCTCTTACAGGCCAGGTTCTTTTGTTTTTGAAGTGCATTTTGAAGTCAGTTTATAGCCTTAATCTTTAAAATAATATTTTGTGACAAATCATATTTTTCAGACATTATAGTTTGGACAGACTAAAATGTAGTGATATTAAATCCTAGTTTTATCATATGGTGTCCTAAAATATTATATAATCACAAAATATGTTATTTTTCTACCTAGAAAATACATTGCAATTCTTATCTACAAAATTTAGTTTAAAATCAACAACGTGCCTTACTTGTGATTGTGGCATTTTTGTAGGTCTCAGAAAAGGCCTCCTTAAGAATGGATTGTTCCTGAACAGGCCACTGAGACCACAGCCTCTGCTGCACTGAAGAGGAGGCTTTGCTTCCATAACAAACATCTGTGGAAAAAGATCATTTCTGTATTATGTAGAATTATAGCGGTTGTCCGATGCAAACAATCTATCACCTATCCACAGCACAAGATAGGTGAGAATTGGTAAATCAATGGGTATCCCACTGCTGGTACGATCGATAGATGGGAGAATTTGTTTCCCCGGTGGGGAACTTTTATCACCATTACAAAATGGTTGGACATCCAACAGTAGCTCCATTCGTTTTCCATGGGTCTGCTGGAGTGCAGCGTTCAGCAACTCCATAGGAAATGAAAGGAGCAGTGGATGAGCATGCTTAGTGCAGCATCATTCTAAGTTCCCCGTTCTGCCCATCAGTGCGGGTACCAGCGGACCGACCATCACCAATGAACCTGGATAGGTGATAAAAGGGGTTGCCTGATAAAAAAAAATAACTAATGAGAGTCAAAAAATTGATATGCAAGTCAGTGCCTTTATACATGCTTACCTGTTCAGTACTTTCCTTGGTGTTTGGTTCAGCTCCATTAAGGCACAGCTGTGATTTAGGACTGTTTTTCACAGTTTTTGTTGAATTTTTTGCAGCGATAATAGTTTTTGAAGTAGCAAAAATCTACAGTGTCAAAAACGCACTAAAAACTCATCATGGGCACAGCTTTACAATTTAAAGACCTATCCTTAAAAATGTAATCAATTTCTTACTATTAAACAAAAAGTCATCAGGAAGCTTCATGATAATGCTCAACTGGAAAGCAATGGTGTAACTTGAAGCTCATGGGCCTCATTGCAAAATTTCTAACAGGCACCCCACAACTACTCGTCTTTAGTAGTATTGGTATTCTCATATGGGCCAAAGGTTTTTTTGGTCCCCACTAGGCTCAAAGGCCCAGGTGCGACTGCAACCCCTGTAATTATTATAGTTACGTCCCTGCTAATAAGATAAACTGCATATATTTAATCTTTGCCAGCATTGGTCAATTAAAGGCAAGTAGCCAGAAGTGCAAGCTCCTGTGCCCCAATACAAAATCATTAACATAGCCCCTAGCTATCATTAAGAACACTGTTTTTCCCACAAACAAAAGTTCATTTTAATCAATAGATCTTGGAATAATAATAATAATAACTTCCACAATTGGATGTGTTTAAATAAAATGTTCCTGTGCTGAGATAATTATTATTATTCCAAGATCTATTGATTAAAACTTTTATTCATGGGAAAACCCCTGCCATTGGTTTCCCAAACACTAGGTCTGGACGGCTACTGCTACCTCTGGATATACCTAAAGGTATGAATCTGGATGTGGAGAAATAATGCAGAAAATATCCTAATGAGAAGATGTACATATTTTTCTCAACCAATTATTAGCACTTAAAATGTATGTCCTGAGCAAGGCGGTCCATTATAGTACGCACTTTTATAGACAATTAGAATATAGTTAGACCTGTCACATAAAACCCTGTATAAGATTCACCTTAATACCAGAGAGATTGAAAAAGTGGTCACATGAGTCAGACAAAAATAACGGATAGTTCTCAAGGCAAATAAACAAATAAGTACATAACGTGACCACATACAACCTGGTGGTGGGATGCAAGTTGGGGGTAACTTGCATCCCACCACCAGGTTGTATATGGTCACATTACGTACTTATGTGTTTATTTGCCTTGAGAACTATCCATTATTTGTAGCTGTCCCTTTGCTCTCCCAGGAAGTCCGATAAAGCGGAGATTGTTTAGGCGAAGCTGATTCTTCAAGTCTTCTGCCTTTTAACGCCAAAACTCTGACCTCCCAGTGATGACTCCTATAGCATTAGGCATCCCTTCTGTGAGGTCATCTAGACCCGGCTCAACCTCCTCCATTTGTTCCTCTGGGGGTGCCTGGTCTTGTTTTCTCCGGGAACATATGGTGGGTCTGCAAGGGCCTGGCTGCGTGCCCCTTCTCACGGAATATGGGGGGAAAATTCTTTCAGTCTCTCAGTAGCAGAATTTCTGGTTGGATTCATCGTGTCGGGCTTGCGCAGCCCAAGGAATTTGTTGCGTTTAGGAGAAATGATGTGTAAAAATCTAGTCCACCGCAAGATAGCGAATCACGGGAATTGAGGAAGGTAATGTATAAAAAAAAGACACTACATAGCGACGAGCACACCTCCAATAGAGAAAATAGGAAAAAAGTTTATTGAACAACACATGATAAAGAGGCCATAAAATGGCATGTACACTGTCCCCCGCATGACAGATATCAACATGCAAACAATTATTGGCACCCCAAAATTTGTACAAATATAATAATCAATTGAAGATGACTCTCAGATAATGAGACAATGTATCATCTGAAAATCCCCAATTATGCACGTGGAGAATGAAATATATATTAACAGGTGAGTAACTGTAAAATACTGCATGCACAAAGATAAGAGGCAACATCAATATGAGTGGACAAAGAGATATATCCCAATAAATGCTGACCCCAATCAAATAACTTTCATGATAAAAGGTAATATGAGACCATAAACCTTGCGGTCAAAAATGGAAAATAACCCGAACCAATAGATTGCGCACAATGCCCAGTATTGGGCTGGAAAATCTAAGAATAATCTATCTCCCAAAGGGGTGTATGCGGCAGGCGTCCTGACAGGACGATAGATCGTTACCTAAAACACCAACTCGCATAAGAGGGGAGGGGACCTGAATAGCGTCAGCGGAGGACACTGGAAAGCCCAAATTGAGAAAGGACGACACACTCAGAAGTTACCAAGACATGGCGTCATCAGTGGCGATGTAGCCACATCTCGTGACGGGAATTAGTTTATTAAAAAAACAGATAGAGAAAAAGTGCTCCAAATGGGCAAGCTCGAGTTTTGCAGTATTGGGTGACACAGTATAAGGATAAATGGTCCGAGAAGGGAAGGTGGATGGCAAGAAGTATATGCCCACCTCAATACTGTGCAGTCAATTGGAGCATATTACTTAATCAGAATCATCAGGTACTAGATCATAGTGGGATGAATTACAGGGTTAATTCAAGTCCCAGGCAGATGCTTGTGCTTTACAGTGAGCTGTGAGTACAGGACTGCAGGTAGGTAGTCAACACAGAGACTCAGCAGGGAGAAGGGTGGGCGGCTGCCCCAGCACCTGCAATGTCACTGATTCTACCTCAGCCAAAGAGTTTTCTGCCCTTATCTTATCTCCTGGGAAGCAACAGTGACATTGCTAGCAGTAGGCAGCCCAGTGTCCCACTGGTCGTCAAGTACCCATTTCCAACTGCATCGCATCCTGGCACTTGTGGGACGCAAAGGGAACACTATTACTGTCTAAGCGCACTAGGAAGATCAATATTATTGATTGGGGGCTCAAAAAATTGAAAATAATATATTGTGAGGCACAAAGTGGGGCACTTTTACAGTGTAATTCAATAATACTGTTTGGAAGCATATGTTTGGCATTTTTCGGAGAAGGGGGACATTATCAGGCACTTGTTTTTTGGGGGCGCTCTCTTTGTTGCGCTAATTGTTATAGGAAAAAAGTAAACGGGTTTTTTTTTTGTTTTCTTTTTTAACCTGTACAGTAGTCTCATTTATCTTTTCCCTATTGCAAAAATTGTAACAGCAGAGAAAAAAAAAAAAATCTCTAAAAAATTACTTACCTTCAGATAAAATAACATGCTGTGAAAGTTATGGGAAACCAAATGAAGAATTAAAAATAACAAATTACCATATTTCATAATGGTGCTTAAAAACATACATTGCTATAGTATCATTGTCACCTTGCTGTCTGCTTTGGAGGTTACAGGTAATATTTTCTTCTATTGATGCATTTCTTGTTGGATCAAAGAAAAGGAAGTCTGATTTTGTTCCTCCAAATCTTAAGTAGGCAGGAGAAAGCCCTCTTGTTAAAGTGATAAGTTTTTGAGATCTAAAAGACATAAGTCAGAATTATACACAGTCACAAATAAGTTATTTGATAAATGCATAACAAAAGTAGTGACTAATGTACAGTAATTAAGACTGAATCTGGGAGTAGCTTAGAAATTCTAATATTGGCAATAATGATGAGCGAACGTACTCGGATATCTTGTTATCCAAGCATGCTCGGTCTTATCCAAGTATCTTGGGCGTACTCATTTTGTTTGAGCCCCTGCGGCTGCAAATTTTGGGGCGGCAGATAGCCACAACACATGCGGGGATTCCCTAACAAACAAGCAATTCCCGCAAGTATTTCAGCTGTCTACTGCTGCAAAACATGCAGCTGCAGGGACTCAAACATAATATCAGAGCATGCCCAAGATACTCGGATAAGACCGAGCATGCTCGGATAACAAGATATCCGAGTACATTCGCTCATCCCCGCCAGCAGCCTCCTTTAGTTACTACTCCCTCCTCCTCTTTGACCGATCTCTATGCTGCACTTTCAGCCCTCTTTCATTTCTCCTTTGAGAGTCAATGTCCATTAATTTGTTTGCCGCTGGCTCCACTCTCAGAGTAAGGGCTCGTTCACACTGGCGTATAACTCAGACGAGTGCAATTCGATATATAGAGGAAAAAAAAATAAAAAACTCGAATTGCATTAGGACTATTGTTATTCAATGAAGTAGCGCAGATCTGCATATTTTTTCTCAGCTGTATTCAGCATGAGAAAAAATAAAAAAATATATATATATTTTGCATCATGCTGCATTTGTCTCTGAAATCGGTAATGGTACAGTGCGAGGAAAAAATAAAAAAAATAAAAAAATCACATGCCATACGGACCATCAGTATGACATCCGATAATTAAAGACTAGTGTTGAGCGAGCATGCTCGACACTGCTCGGTACTCGCCCAAGCATCTCACTACTCGGGATGTTCGGCGAGCACCGAGCATTTCCGGGTTACTCGGGCAGGAGCTCGGGTCTCCGCCCTGCACGTTTGGCGCTCTTTACAGACCCAATGAACATGCAGGGATTGCCAGTCAGTCACTGTAATGCCGCAGACATGTTGTTTGTGGGCATTACAATGATTGGCTGGCCGCACAGCGTCACCTCGAGTATTTAAAACCGGGCGCCGCCATCTTGGACACAGTCGCTCCGGATCAGACAGTGTAAGGAGAGTGCTGCTGGCCTAGGGAGAGATTTATACTGCAAAATAGGTAGTGTAGGGTCTCTAAAGCCTGCCAAATCAAACAAACAGTCCTTCTCAGATATCAGGCAGGCAGGCTGTATAGGAGACGCAGTGGTTATACCAGCAAACGCCGCATTACAGTCCTGTGTGCTCCTGCTGGTCAAATTGCTAGACTTATTCCCCGGTCTCAGGGGCCAGGAAAAATCCATTTTTTTTCATCTAAATCCAGTATTTTTTTTTTCCTCAGTCAGACTGTACAAATACGCGCCTTATTAACCTTTTGGCATTTCCACCCCCCCCCCCCAAAAAAAAAAATTGAGCGTCTCCCTGACTGGTCAGACACAAATATATCTGTTTAAAAGAGTCTGGTGTAGGCCAGAAAAATATAACTGTGGTTTTGCAGTTCCACAGGTCAAATCTCTGTAGTATCCTTTTTTTGGCATTTTTTGCCGTAAAAAATATAGTAATAGTGTCTCCCTGATTGTTCAGACACAAATATATCTGTTTGAAAGATTCTGGTGTAGGTGTTATGATCTGCAACATAAACTAAGGAAAGAATGGGAAAAGCTGTCCCTACAGTAAGACTAAGCTGAATCCCTACGATGTAGCGGGCAGCCTGTTCCTTGTGAACAGACCCGCCTTCGTCCTCGGCTAGTCTGAACGGAGACCTATAGAATAAAGGGAGGGGTCAATAAAAGAACTAAGGACTGGGACAAAAATGGGACACCTCCTAACAGAAGTTGTTGCAGAGCAAAAAGACAAACTGACAAAAAGTACTAGAGGTCCCAGAGGACCAAGCAAACTAGACAGAGATAGGCACCGAAGCACCTGGCTAGAGAGACAGGCAAAAAACACTGAAGTCCAGCAAAGCCAGAAGGGCAGAGCTGGAATATATAGGCAGCTGGTCACGTGACCGCAAAACACAAGATAGCAAAAACTAACAGGAGGGTTCTAACAGTACCCCCTCTTCTATGAGGATCCTCCGGATCCTCCAGGCCCAGGCCTATCAGGAAACCTCCTGTGGAAAGCTTTAACAAGCCTAGGAGCAGAGACATCATCAGTCCTTACCCAGGAGTTGTCTTCGGGACCGAAACCCTTCCAAGAGACAAGATACTGTAATATCCCTCTATGCCATCTTGAATTCAAAATACGAGAAATTTCATATTCACCGTCTTCCACCACAGGAGGAACTGTGACAGTGGCGTCCCTATTAGAAACGTCAGCCTTTTACAACAAGGAAACATGAAACACAGAATTAATCTTCCAGGAAGTAGGTGTTAGAACTCTCCTGTTAGGTTTTTTCTAGTTTGCTGATCACATGACCATTTTTGCCTATTTAATCCGGCTCCGCCCTCCTGGCCTTGCTGGACTTCATTGTATTTTCTACTCTTGAGCTAGCTTGGTACTCTGTTACCTTTCTCTGTTAGTTTTGCTAGGTCTTCTGACCTCTATGTTCTATGTTGTGTGTTTGTCTTTACTGCTACAATTTCTGCTAGGAGGTGTCCAACTTTATCCCAGTCCCTAGTTCTTGTAGGGATCCCTCCCTTGCATCTATAGGTCTTCGTACAGACTAGCCGAGGACTTTAGCGGGTCTGATCGCAGGATCAGGTTCCCCGTTACATCGTAGGGATCCAGTTTAGTTCTATTGTAGGGACAGATCTCCTGTCTTTCCTTAGTGCTTGTAGCAGATCATAACAGTAGGGACATCCAACCGGACGGCAGATGGGTTAACAACCTGAAGCACTTTAAATGGACCCACAAACTTAGGACCCAGTTGTTTAGAGGGAATCCTCAACCGCACGTTCTTCGAGGACAACCAAACCATGTCACCCACAGTAAACAAAACCTCTTCACGTTTCCTGTCAAAATACTTCTTGGACTTCTTGTTAGCCTCTTGCAGGTTACAACGTACATTAGTCCAAACTCTCTCCAAATCACCGGAAAAATTCTCCTCCTCCAGCACCGCCGACCCCAATTTGGAGAAAGAACCAAAAGACGGATGTCTCCTAGTGCAACAAAAAAAAGGAGAACACCCAGCAGAGGAGGATGTATGATTGTTAAGAGCAAATTCTGCGAGAGGCAGAAAATCAGACCACACCTCTTGATTGTCCGCCACAAAACAACGCAAAAACTGTTCAACGTCCTGGTTCTTTCTTTCAGTCTGTCCATTAGACTCAGGATGATAACCAGACGAAAATGACAAATGAACTCCCAACCTGTCACAAAAAGCACGCCAAAAGCGAGCCACAAACTGAGGTCCTCTATCAGAAACAATATCCGTGGGAACACCATGAAGCTTGACAATCTCCTTAACAAATGCCTTAGCGAGTGTCTTGGCGCAGGGCAACTTAATGAATGGAACCAAATGACACATCTTACTAAAATGGTCTACGACCACCCAGATGATAGTAAAACCCTCAAACACAGGAAGATCAGTAATAAAATCCATAGAGAGATGCGTCCAAGGTGCACTAGGAACCTCCAGAGGGCAAAGCAACCCCGCAGCAGGAGTATGTGAAGCCTTTGACCTAGCACACACAGTACACTGACGCACCCACTTGATGACTTCCTTCTGCCATCCAGGCCACCAAAAACTGCGCCTGATAAGTCTCTTAGTCTCCGAAACTTCTGGATGACCTGCCAACCGAGACTCATGACACTCCACAAACAAATCTCTCCTAAAGGCTCTAGGCACGAACAACCTCCCATGGGGAGTGTTAGATGGAGCATCATCTTGAGCATTCAGAATCCCATTCTCCAAATCGGAGTCCAATGCCGCCACCACAACTCCTTTCTGCAAAATGCTCTCCTCATCCTCGGTACCGACTGTAGGAGAGAAGCTGCGAGATAAAGCATCGGCTTTAACATTCTTAGTACCAGGGATATAGGTAACAGAAAAATGAAACCGAGAAAAAAAAAGTGCCCACCTAGCTTGACGGGCAGGCATTCAAGCGCTTGGCAGCATCCAGATAGATCAAATTCTTATGATCTGTGAAAACCTGAATAGGAAATCTAGCGCCTTCCAAAAAATGACACCAGTGTTCAAACGCAAGTTTAATAGCCAGCAACTCCCGATTTCCAACATCATAATTCAGTTCGGTTTCCGAATTTTTTTTCGAAAAGAAGGCACAAGGATGTACTCCACCCTTGTTCTCCTGAGACAAAACTGCTCCGACCCCCACCGATGAAGCATCGACCTCGACCAAAAAAGGTTTGGTCTCATCAGGCTGTATAAGGATAGGGACAGAACTGAACCTCTCTTTGAGATACTCAAACGCTTCAATGGCTTCCGTAGTCCACTGGGTCGTATTCGCACCTTTCCTGGTGAGATCGGTTAGAGGTTTAACAATTACAGAAAAATTATTAATGAATTTCCTGTAATAATTGGCAAAACCCCAAAACCTCTGTATAGATTTCAAACCAATAGGCCTCGGCCATTCCTGCACAGCCTCAAAGCCCTCGCTGGAGACAATGTAGCCCAAAAAACTAATTTTCTGCACAGTGAACTCACATTTCTCCAGCTTAGCAAAGAGTGAATTATCACTCAATAACTGCAAAACTTCATGTACACTCTGCCAATGGGACTCTAAATCTGGTGAATAAATCAAAATGTCATCCAAATACACAACCACATTCTTACCAATCAAAGGTCTCAGGATATCATTAATAAGGTTCTGAAAAAATGCAGGTGCATTGGTAAGACCGAAGGGCATCACAAGATTCTCAAAATGACCTACCAGAGTGTTAAAAGCAGTTTTCCATTCATCACCTTCCTTCACACGTAACAAATTGTATGCCCCTCGGAGATCAATTTTGGAGAACCACTTGGCCCCCACTAACTGGTTAAACAAGTCAGGAATTAACAGCAATGGGTAGGAATTGCGTACGGTAATCTTATTAATTTCACGAAAATCCAGACATGGACGTAAACCGGCGTCCTTTTTTTTAACAAAAGAAGAATCCGACTGCCACAGGTGACTTAGAAGGTCTAATGTGACCAGCAGTCAGGCTAGTCTCTACACTGTGTTCCAAATTATTATGCAAATAATATTTTCTCAGATTTTCCCAAATTACCTATATGAATTGCAGTCATTGTAATTTTCCAGTCAAATAACTATTAGAGTACAATGGAAAGGTTTTTGTACAAACTGCCTATGATAACAGTATATTTTTATAAAAATAAAACCCTCAAACTGCACTCAAAATGCATGTTGCAAATTATTATGCACAGCAGAGTTTTCAACCTTTTCATTTTAATGAAGAACAAAAAAATGGTCATTTTTGAAATTATAAGCATTAGCAGGTTATTACAAACTGAAATAAAACAGTTTTCAACTGAAAACTTTATTCTAGGTGATGTTACATTTGCACATAGGACTCCTTGTTCGAAAGGAGCTTCTGAACTCTCTCGTCCATTGAATTTGTCAGGTTTTGGATGGTTTCTGGTTCAATTGTTTTGCATGAGGAGAGAATACCCTCCCAGAGCTGTTGCTTAGATGTGAACTGCCTCCCGCCATCATAGACACTCCTTTGATGATGCTCCAGAGGTTCTCAATGGGGTTGAGGTCAGGGGAGCATGGGAGCCACACCATAAGTTTGTCCCCTTTTATGCCCATAGCAGCCAGAGATGCAGATATGTTATGTGCAGCATGAGAGGGTGCATTATCATGCATGAAAATGATTTTGCTGCGGAATGCACGGTTCTTCTTCTTGAACCATGGCAGGAAGTGCTGTTTGAGAAACTCAACATACATTATGGAGTTCATCTTTACCCCTTCAGGGATCCTAAAGGGGCCGACAATCTCTCTCCCCATGATTCCAGCCCAAAACATTACTCCACCTCCTCCTTGTTGGAGCCGTAGCCGTGTTTGCATGGGGTGTCCATCAACCAGCCATCCTCCACTCCATCCATCTGGACCATCGAACATTGCACGGCACTCATCGGTGAACAAAACAGTTTTGAAGTCAGTCTTCATGTATTGTTTGGCCCACTGGAGCCGTTTCTGCTTGTGTGCAGTGGATAGAGGAGGTCGACAGGATGGCTTACGCACAGCTGCAAACCTTTGAAGGACCCTGCATCTTGTTGTTCGGGGGACGTTGGAGGCACCAGCAGCTTCAAAAACTTGTCTGCTGCTATGACAAGGCTTTTTTGCTGCTGCTCTTTTAACCTGACGTAATTGCCTGTAGGAAAGAGTCCTCAATTTTCCCTTATCAGCACGCACACGTGTGTACTGTGAATCAGCTACATACTTCTTGATTGTGCGATGATAACGATGAAGTGTCTTGGCAATGTTGATTGTTGTCATGCCTTGACCTAAACACTCCACAATTTGTTGCTTCTCAGCAGCCGACACATCCTTTTTCTTTCCCATTTTGGCAGAAAATGTAGGCTGCTTAACTGGTTCAGGACCGCCCACTGTACATAAACGTCGGCGCTGCCTGGGCTCTGTGCAGCGCCGACGTTTAAAAACGGTGGGTGGTCCCGCAGCGCTCAGGACCCCCAGGGTCCTGCTAGCGCTGCGGTACCGGTTCAGAGCGATAGCTCTGACATGTGGCATCATGGGGACCTGATTGGATCAGGTCCCCATGATGTTAACCTGTTCCTATCTTCTAGATGCCGCGATCCATAGCGATCGCGGCATTTAAAAGATAGTGACAGCCGGTGGTCGGCGATCGGGACCCCCCACATACCTCAGGAGCGGCGGGGATCCCGATGCTGTGACCTCAGACATCATCGAGACCTGATTGGCTCAGGTCTCGATGATGTCAGCGTCACACCAGCCAATCAGAGAGATCACCAGGGAAGTTTGTTTTAGCAACAAACTTTCCCGGGCGATCTGCCTGATAAATACACTGTTTCTCCTCCGATCTCAGTGAGAGAGCAGAGGAGAAACACTGTGACAAGAGCTGTCAGCCTTGCCACAGTTAAAGTGAAAAAAATAAAATAAAAAAGAAAGTAAGAGTTAGGGTTAGTCAGTCCTGTCAGATCAGTCAGTCAGTCCTGTCAGATCAGTCAATCCTGTCAGATCAGTCAGTCAGTCCTGTCAGATCTATCAGTCAGTCAGTCCTGTCAGATCAGTCAGTCCTGTCAGAACTGTCAGTCAGTCAGTCAGTCCTGTCAGATCTGTCAGTCCTGTCAGATCTGTCAGTCAGTCAGTCAGTCAGTCAGTCAGTCCTGTCAGATCAGTCCAGTCAGTCAGTCCTGTCAGATCAGTCCAGTCAGTCAGTCCTGTCAGATCAGTCCAGTCAGTCAGTCCTGTCAGATCAGTCCAGTCAGTCAGTCCTGTCAGATCAGTCCAGTCAGTCAGTCCTGTCAGATCAGTCCAGTCAGTCAGTCCTGTCAGATCTGTCAGTCAGTCAGTCCTGTCAGATCAGTCAGTCCTGTCAGAACGGTCAGTCCTGTCAGAACGGTCAGTCCTGTCAGAACGGTCAGTCAGTCAGTCCTGTCAGATCTGTCAGTCCTGTCAGATCTGTCCAGTCAGTCAGTCCTGTCAGATCAGTCCAGTCAGTCAGTCCTGTCAGATCTGTCAGTCAGTCAGTCCTGTCAGATCTGTCAGTCAGTCAGTCCTGTCAGATCAGTCCAGTCAGTCAGTCCTGTCAGATCAGTCCAGTCAGTCAGTCCTGTCAGATCAGTCCAGTCAGTCAGTCCTGTCAGATCAGTCCTGTCAGATCAGTCCAGTCAGTCAGTCCTGTCAGATCAGTCCAGTCAGTCAGTCCAGTCCGGTCAGTCAGTCCTGTCAGATCTGTCAGATCAGTCAGTCCTGTCAGATCTGTCAGATCAGTCAGTCCTGTCAGATCAGTCAGATCAGTCAGTCCTGTCAGATCAGTCAGTCCTGTCAGATCAGTCAGTCCAGTCCGGTCAGTCCAGTCCGGTCAGTCCAGTCCGGTCAGTCCAGTCAGTCCAGTCCGGTCAGTCCAGTCCGGTCAGTCCAGTCCGGTCAGTCCAGTCCGGTCTCGATGATGTCAGCGTCACACCAGCCAATCAGAGAGATCACCAGGGAAGTTTGTTTTAGCAACAAACTTTCTCGGGCGATCTGCCTGATAAATACACTGTTTCTCCTCCGATCTCAGTGAGAGAGCAGAGGAGAAACACTGTGACAAGAGCTGTCAGCCTTGCCACAGTTAAAGTGAAAAAAATAAAATAAAAAAGAAAGTAAGAGTTAGGGTTAGTCAGTCCTGTCAGATCAGTCAGTCAGTCCTGTCAGATCAGTCAGTCAGTCCTGTCAGATCAGTCAGGTCAGTCAGTCCTGTCAGATCAGTCAGGTCAGTCAGTCCTGTCAGGTCAGTCAGTCAGTCCTGTCAGATCAGTCAGTCAGTCCTGTCAGATCAGTCAGTCCGGCCAGTCCAGTCCGGCCAGTCCAGTCCGGCCAGTCCAGTCAAAAAATATAAAAATAAAATGGCCCGTCAGACTTATACCGCAGAAGAGGTGTATGCCCTGCTATGTTCTGACACTGATGACAGCGCAATCTCAGATGGAGATATGGATTTTGAGGGCTTTAGTAGCGGCGACACTGAGAGCTCAGAAATGAGCAGTGATTCATCCTCAAGCCCAAGGACCAGTTCAGCAATAGGGGCAAATAGCGCTACTGGAGAAACGTCTCCAAATCAGGGAACACTGCCCAGTACAAGCGCTGTCCCTGCTACTAGTGAATTGGTGCACCCCAGTGTACAAGGGGCTTTGCCACATGATCTAGCATTTCCCAGATGGGAGGCTTCGGATTCGGCTGCTCCATTCAGCCCTGATTTCAACGCCACTACTGGTATAAATGTGGAGGTGGAAGATTTTGGACCAATTCATTTTTTTAATTTGATTTTTACAGACAGCTTGCTAGTAGTGTTGAGCCACCCCCGTAGTGTTCGAGTTCGGTTCGGTTCGTCGAACACCCGTGTGTTCGCCGAACTGTTCGTCGAACTGTTCGTCGAACACCTTCGAACACCGTTAAAACCAATGGCAGGCAAACAAAAACACATAGAAACACATAGAAAACACCTTCAAAGGTGTCCAAAAGCTGACAAACTGCTCAGAAGACATAACTAACACATGGAAAAGTGACAAGTACATATAGTCATGCGAAAATAAAAGAGGTGGAGGAGTAAAAGGAGGGGGAGACACAGATATAGGCATGTCATGCCCTTCTAAAATCCAAAAAGTGAGAAGCCGACACGGCCAGTCCGCTCCTGCCCGTGCCACCTCCGTGTCGCCGGGTTTGTGCCAGAGCCGCGGTGAACCCTGACGGCCAGCCCCCCTCTCCCAATACTGGTGCCTGTCCGCTGGTGGGTCGAGCGAGCCCCCCTGTGGTGGAGGCAGCTCTAAGCTTTTTAATTTAAATTGTCTCTCTAATTTGAATGAATACACTTTAAATCCATTTACAAGGATCTATTGGAGGGCAAGTCTCATGCCAGCAGCCGTGGTAATTCCAGCTCCAGTAGCGTCCACTAAAGCTGCTGCAGTTAAAAAGCTTTTATAAGGATCGAGCTCGGCTGTCCACCGCAAGGCATCCTACTGCCAGTCCCAGCCCCTATGCCTTGGGGTGCCTCCTGATGCTCTTCACTAAGTATCCCATGGTCCCGAAGCATTTCCTTTGAAAAAATTAAGTGTCTAAACTACAGGTGGTGTAGCTTGCTTAACAGCCGGGATAATCCGCTGACTAGCAGACACTGCTACTAGGCACAAAGTATTTCCTGGGCTAGATGCAGTTAAAAATTTGTAATTAGATACTCTCGTTGGATGCTGAGAAAGCATTCCATAGAGTCTCCTGGCACGCCATATATGATTCTCTTAAAAAGCTTGGGGTAGGGGTCTAGGGGACCCTTTTATAGCCAAAATCACGGCCCTGTATCGCAATACGTCACCTAGGCTGAAGATAAATGGAACTGTAGCACCCTGAGGGCTCGGTTGCTACAGACGTATTGCACCTCACCCAGAGGTGTGATATCTCACTCTCAGGTAAGGATGGAGTGTGGATCAGGACCCGACACCTGCATGCATTACACCACATTGCCGTGGGGCAGGGCGACCAATATGCCCCTGAGATGGGCACGACAGTCCCTGTCCCTGGCTGGAGTGGGGGGAGGGAACACTGAGGAAGGGGAACCCTGTAGTGCAGGAGCAGGGAGGAAGCAGTTCCTGGGTGCATTGAGAAGGGAGTATAAAAGGTGGGCACCATCTTAGTTCAGTGCAGAGAAGTCTGAGCAGAAGTGGCAGGGAGCAGGGGCTCTGCATGAGCTCTGCTCCGGAGGCGGGCCTAGTAACAGAGGCCCAGGCCTGGAAGAGGGAGAAGGAAGGAAGAGGAGCAGAGAAGGCTCCAGGAACGAGGAATGAAGGGATCCCAGGGGTGCGGACGGGCGAGTCGCCACCGCACGCCCGAATCCACCTGCGTGGAGGGGTCAGGCCAAAGGGGGAGACCGGTCCCCGAACTAGTGGAGGCAGGAAACGACCCTCAGCTAGAAACCGGAGGCTCTGACATTTTATGTGGCGCAGCCCCTCGCTACACCCGCTAGGAAGGCACCACATAGGGTCAGGGAAACTGGCGCCAAGTTTACCAAGAGGAGGCCCGAGGCAGCCGGACAGAAGTGTTGGTAAGAAAGGCCAGACAAAGGACACACAAAGGGGGTCCTGTGAAGTGCTCCAAAGTTATCTGGGAGTTGTCTGAGCCCCTCACCTGGTGAGCACAGTACGACGTGGGCAGCCGTTACCTGCAGACGTGGTCTGGATAATAAGAACTGTGAGTAAAGGCCCTGGACTGCATCACTGACTCCGTGTCGTTACTGCTGCTGCCCTGCACCATCACCCCCATCCTCCGCATACACTGCCCTGAGGCTATACTCCTCCCGTGGGGAGTTATGCTACGCTCTGCTGCACCCACAACACCAGCCTCAGCGGTCTGCCCTGTAGCGGCGGTTCACTCTGACCGCAATCCACGGGTGGCGTAGTCGGACATTTAAACATCAAAACCACATAAATAGTTCCGCCACTGGTTTGACCGCCCTGAGCCACGGAACCGGGTCGCCGCCACGAAGACTACAACCACCAGCATCCACCAAAAAGGGTCCGGCTACGGGTGTCCCAAGGCCCAGGGGGTGCGTCAGAACATTTTCATCACCTTTCACAATCACCAATGGGACAAGGCAGGGATGTCCTCTGTCCCCTCTCTTATACATCCTAGTGACGGAGCACCTGCTCTCATCAATTCGCCATAACCCCAATATTAGGTGGATTGAGGTGGGAGGCACCGAGTACAAGTGCTCTCTATTTGCTGATGATGTCCTAGTATATATCACTCAATCACATATATCCATCCCTGCTGTTATGGCTGAAATAGATCACCTTGTTACATGGTAAAATTTTAAAATCAATGCGGCGAAGTCTGAGGCCCTCGATGTCTCCCTCCCCAAATCCATATAAGATTCCATCCAGTCCAACTTTCCCTTTGCCTGGCCCTCACAGGGTATCAAATACTTAGGAATTCCTATTCATAGAGACCTCTCCCATCTATGTTATCTTAATTTTGGGCCCTTTATTGAACAATTCCATACAGACCACGGTTGGCAAGTTAGAACTGTAAGATTCACTACGTGAACCACTGGTGTTTTGTGGAAAAGCACATGTACACTGCGTTCCAAATTATTATGCAAAAAGTGTTTAGGAGTGATAAGGGAAGAATTTGTTTGTTTGTCAGTTAAACTCATTGATGGTGATGTGTGTCAGGGCTCTTTATATCACTGTAAGCAATTGCAGACACCTGTGCTAATTAGTTTGGCAGGTGTGTCCAATGAAAGGCAAGACTACTTAAGAAGGCTCTCTCACATTATTAAGCAGCCTACATTTTCTGCCAAAATGGGAAAGAAAAAGGATGTGTCGGCTGCTGAGAAGCAACAAATTGTGGAGTGTTTAGGTCAAGGCATGACTACAATCAACATTGTGCGATGATCAGGATGAAGTGTCTTGGCAATCAAAAAGTATGTAGCTGATTCACAGTACACACGTGTGCGTGCTGATAAGGGCAAATTGAGGACTCTTTCCTACAGGCAATTACGTCAGGTTAAAAGAGCAGCGGCAAGAAAGCCTTGTCATAGCAGCAGACAAGTTTTTGAAGCTGCTGGTGCCTCCAACGTCCCCCGAACAACAAGATGCAGGGTCCTTCAGAGGTTTGCAGCTGTGCATACGCCATCCTGTCGACCTCCTCTATCCACTTCACACAAGCAGAAACGGCTCCAGTGGGCCAAACATTACATGAAGACTGATTTCAAAACTGTTTTGTTCACGGATGAGGGCCGTGCAGCGCTCGATGGTCCAGATGGATGGAGTGGAGGATGGCTGGTTGATGGACACCCCACGCAAACACGGCTACAGCGCCAACAAGGAGGAGGTGGAGTAATGTTTTGGGCTGGAATCATGGGGAGAGAGATTGTCGGCCCCTTTAGGATCCCTGAAGGCGCTAAAGATGAACTCCATAATGTATGTGGATTTTCTCAAACAGCACTTCCTGCCATGGTTCAAGAAGAAGAACCGTGTATTTCACAGCAAGATCATTTTTCTGCATGATAATGCACCATCTCATGCTGCACATAAAACATCTGCATCTCTGGCTGATATGGGCATAAAAGGGGACAAACTTATGGTGTGACCCCCATGCTCCCCTGACCTCTACCCCATTCAGAACCTTTGGAGCATCATTAAAAGGAGTGTCTATGATGGCGGGAGGCAGTTCACATCTAAGCAACAGCTCTGGGAGGGTATTCTGTCCTCATGCAAAACAATTGAAGCAGAAACCATCCAAAACCTGACAAATTCAATGGACGAGAGAGTTCAGAAGCTCCTTTCAAACAAGGGGTCCTATGTGAAAATGTAACATCACCTACAATAAAGTTTTGAGTTGAAAACTGTTTGATTTCAGTTTCTAACAACCTGCTAATGCTTATAATTTCAAAAATGACCATTTTTTTGGTCTTTATTAAAATGAAAAGGTTGATCGAAAAGTTTGGGGGATCTAAGAGTGTGGCAACCCAGTAGTCATGATTACTTCGAATTCTGACAATATGAGGGTCATGCTGCAGGTAGTGCAGCAAGAAGGCACTTATGTGTCTTGCGCATCTCGGAGCCCCAAAATTATTTTCCGGGCTAGATGCAGCTAAAAATTATTATTAATTTTAAATCTGGTGGAGCTTATTATAGATGGCCTAATAGGATCAGTGCTGCACACTGCTACAAAGCCCAAATTATTTTCCAGTCAAGATACAGATAAACATGATTAGTAATTTGAAAGCTTAAAACGGTTGGTAGGGTGATTTTAACCAATCATCAAGCTTTTACTCTCCCCAGGATGACACAGGGGTAGAAAAGTCGTTTCGGATCCATGATTTGTTCATCTTTATGAACGTGAGTCTGTCTACATTATCAGTGGAGAGCCGCGTGCGCTTATCTGTCAGCACACCACCAGCAGCGCTGAACACACGTTCAGACAGAACGCTGGCTGCGGGGCATGACAAGATCTCCAAGGCGTAAGTGGCTAGCTCCGGCCATTTATCCAGATTGGAAGCCCAAAAAGAGCAAGGGTCCAGTGACACAGTCGTGGCTTCAATGTTTACTTGGAGATACTCCTGTACCATCGTCTCTAGGCGTTGACTATGTGTCAGACTTCTTGTCTCCTGTGGCCTTGCAAAGGATGGGCTAAAAAAGTGGTGAAATGATTCCGCAAAATTGATGTTACCAGCAGATACTGTGGTTCTGTTACGGTTTGAGTGCTGAACACTTGACGGTCCCACGGTTGGCAAGTTGGAACTGTGAGATTCACTACGTGCACCACTGGTATTTTGTGGAAAAGCACATGTAAGATTCTGCAACAGTCTCTGCTGATACTCCTGCATGCGTGCATCCCTTTCTATGGCAGGAATAATTTCTGCAAATTTACTTTTGTACCGGGGATCTAACAGTGTGGCAACCCAGTAGTCAGGATTATTTCTAATTCTCACAATTCGAGGGTCATGTTGCAGGTAGTGCAGCAAGAAGGCACTCATGTGTGTTGCGCATCCAGGAGCACCAAGTCCCTGTTGTGTTGGTGGCGAGGTAACAATCATGCTTCCTTCCTCTGTCCTCTCCCCCCAACCTCGCACAACAGAAATGTGATCAAGGTCTCCCTCATCTGATGAGTCTTCCATCAGTTCGTCCTCCACTTCTTCCTGGGCTCCTGCACCTTCCTCACTAGTTTGGCTGCTACCATGCGCCCTGGTAAAACCATCTCCCCCACCCTCACATGCCTGCCGCCTTGGTGCTGCCGACCGTCTGGACCTTGCAGATGTTAGCCCTTCCGCATACAACTCCTCCTCCTCTACTTCCTCCACCTCCTCTTGTGCCACCACCTGACTCCGAATTCTGTTTAACATGTGCTCCAGCATGTAAATCACCGGAATAGTCATGCTGATAATGGCATCGTCAGCACTAAACATCTTCGTCGCCATTTCAAAACTGTGCAGAAGGGTGCATAGGTCCCTGATCTGAGACCACTCCTCCAGCGTGATTTGCCCCACCTCTGAATCTCGTTGGCCCAGGCTATACGTCAGAACGTATTGCACCAGGGCTTGTCGGTGCTGCCACAGTCGCTGCAACATGTGCAGAGTTGAATTCCACCGGGTAGGCACATCGCATTTTAGCCGGTGAAGTGGCAGGCCCAACGACTTCTGTAGAGATGTAAGTCGCTGAGCTGCGGGATGCGAACGGCGGAAGTGAGCACACAGCGACCGTGCCCTCTGCAGAAGGCCATCTAGTCTGGGATAGTGGGCTAAAAATTGCTGGACAACCAGGTTCAACACGTGAGCCATACAAGGCACGTGTGTGACATTGCCCCGGCGAAGGGCCGCACCCAGGTTTGCAGCATTGTCGCACACGGCCTTCCCTGGTTTCAGGTCCAGTGGAGACAACCATTCATGAAATTGGTTCTCCAGAGCTGACCACAACTCCTCAGCTGTGTGACTCACATTTCCCAGACATTTCAAAGTAAAAACCGCCTGATGACGTTGAGCCCTACTGCCAGCATAGTAAGGAGGTGTGCAGGATCCCTTCTGCGCAGTTAGAAAGCTTGTGGCATGACCAGACAGGCTTTGGGTGCAGGTGGAAGACCGAGAGGAGGTTGAGGAGGCAGAAGCAGTGGAGGAACTTTGACATAAAGAGGATTGACGCACAACTCGTGGGGACGGAAAGACTTGGACAGCAGCCCCTTGTCCTGCTGTCACCATAGTTACCCAGTGCCCAGTCAGCGACATGTAACGCCCCTGTCCATGCCTACTCGTCCAAGTGTCTGTGGTGAAATGCACCCTGTCACACACAGAGTTTCTCAAAGAAGCGGTGATGTTGTGTGCGACATGCTGGTGGAGCGCAGGCACACCTTTCTTTGAGAAGTAGTGCCGACTGGGCATCTGGTACTGGGGCACTGCGACGGACATAAGGTCTCGAAAATCCTCTGTGTCCACCAGGCGGAAAGGCAGCATTTCTGTAGCCAAGAGCTTGCAGATGGTGAAATTCAACCTCTTAGCTTTCTCATGGCTAGGAGGAAATGGTCTTTTACTTGTCCACATCTGAGGGACCGAGGGCTGGCTATTGTGCTTAGACGGGGTTGATAAGGGTGTCCCCGGCAAACTGCCGGTCTGTGAGGAAGATGCAGGCGGACATGTTAGGTTGCCTTGATCCAAAGGTGGTGCTATCGATATCGGACAGCGCTCAACACCAGCTGGTGTTACCACCTCCAAAGAAAATGATGACCTGCCAATCACGCTGGCTGTTGCGGGTAAAGAGGTGGCAGGTCTGCGCCCCAAAACAGGTGTGACTGCTGTCCCCCCAGTCACAGAGGATGAAGAGGCCGCGGATGCACAAGATATGGCAGACGGTGGTTGGCCCGGCCGGCTAGGCCGCATTGTAGCACACTGAGCTTCCCACTGCAACTTATGCTTCATGTCCATGTGCCGGTTCATGCATGAAGTACTCAAACTATGTATTTTTTGGCCTCTACTTAGCTTTTGCTGACAAATGTTACAGATAACACGAGTTGGGTCATCTTTATCGATCTGAAAAAATGCCCAGGCTATGCAAGGCATAGCACCCATGCGACCTGAAGAGCCACCACGACTTGTGGTGAGAGGCAGAGTTGTGTTTGAGGATGCAGTTGTTGACGTGCTTCCAGTACTACGTCTCTGTCCAGGAAGGCGCAACCTGACCTCGTCGTCACTAGCATCTTCCTCCACCTCCTCTGCTGACCTCATCTCTTGGCTGACTGTGGGTTGACAGTAAGTGGGATCTCCAACCTCATCATCATCACCCTGTGTGTTATCACACCCGTCGTCCTCAGAGCCAACCTGTTCCTGCCCTGACAAAAAACTAAAGTTGTCGCTCCAATCAGGTATTTGAGTCTTATCATCGTCTTCCTCATTGTCTCCACCAACAGGAGTTACAGTTTGGGAATGAGGGTCTACATTATGGTCAGAACCTTCTGCGTCTGGTCCTGGATCAGACTCATAAAGATTCTGGGCATCAGTGCAGATCATTTCCTCGTCTGGATTCACAGAAGCGCTGGAGTCGACCTCTGATTCCCAGGCTATAGTATGAGTAAACAGCTCTGCAGACTCAACCATCTGTTCTACCTCATACTCAGACGGGCAGCTGGAGATTTGGGAGCTGTGAGGAAGCAAGTGCGATTTGGGTGACACCTTTGAGGACTGGAGTATTTGTGATGTTGAAGTTGATGTGGAGGAGAGCCCACTTAAAGGAGCACTTGATATCCGTTGAAGCACCTGCTGTTTTTGTGCCTCATCTGGAATTTGTAGCGATTGACGTGGCCGTAAGAAAGGGATCTTATCACATTGTCCGCTAAAAGAAGTAGACATTTTAGTTTGGCTGGAAGATGGTCTTTCTTCTGCAGATGTTACTGTTGCTTTAACACCTACCTCACGGACACAACCTTTTTTCCCCTTCCCAACACGCCTATTCCCCTTTCCACCAGCAGCAGGCCTTTTTCCACTCATTTTGGTGGTTAACTAATTCACAACTCTGGAGTTGTTTGCACAAAAAAACAATGGATGGTAACCGAGCAGAGCTGAGTGGCCAAACTGTGGTATTAGGCCAAAACTATTGACTGGGTTAGATGCAGAAAAAAATTATATTCAATTTGCAACCTGATGGAGGTCAGTATAGATGGACTAATACAACAAGTCCCACACACAGCTAGAAGCCCAATATTTTTTCAGAGGTAGATGCAGAAAAAAATATATTCAGTTTGCAACCTGATGGAGGTCAGTATAGATGGACTAATACAACAAGTCCCACACACAGCTAGAAGCCCAAATATTTTTTCAGAGGTACTGTAGATGCAGATAAAAATTATTTTGAATTTGCAACCTGATGGAGGTCAGTATAGATGGACTAATAGAGAAAGTCCGACACACTGCTAGAAGGCCAAATATTTTTTCAGAGCTAGATGCAGAAAAAAATTAGATTCAGTTTGCAACCTGATGGAGGTCAGTATAGATGGACTAATAGAATGATGCTATGCCCAAAAGATTTTACTTCACTAGGTGCAGTAAAAAAATTGGTATTCTATACACAGGTGGTATATCTTGCAACACAGATAGGCTACTCCACTGACTAACACACTCTGCAATAGGCCAAAAAGGATTAGCTTTGCTAGATTCAGCCAAATGCTGTGAAAAAAACTTGCACAGCACTGGCACAGACCTGCCTGGCAAAAACTGATAGGAACTGATGTAACCTAGTCCTGAAAAGGACTCCAATTACAATTAGTCTTTACTCCCACAACCTATCTATTTAAGAGCACAGACCTGCCTGATAAAAGTCGTAGGAAATGCTGTAACCTAGTCCTTAAAAGGACTGCAATCACAACTATTCCCTACTCCCAAGCTATCTGTATATTTGTGCGAAAATTGGCTTGAAATTAACAAGGTATAGCGCACACAGCAACAGCGGTGCCGTCTAACACGCAGCTGCAGCAGTGAGAAAATGGTGGCGACGGGGAAAATGGCTTGGTCTTATAGGGCAAGGACATGTGACATACACTGCCAATGACACATGCCCTTGCTTGTGTGAAAAAAAGCACTTCGCTCCGTGTGTGCACTGCTGATAGGCTGACAGATTGCACCTCCCCACTGTAAATGCGGGAAAGAGAAAAAAAATGGAGATCTTCATTGTTCCTGCAGAGATCCATCCCCTGCCCCTCCCCCCACCCCGCTGTACACTCAAACTGCGTATTAACATTAATTTTCATCATTACTGAGAAAAAATCCAGTTATGATTTTGGTGAACGAACAGTTATCGAACATAACCTCGAACAGCCGAATTTTTCTCAAATTGTTCGTGTTCGCCGAACGGCTCGAACACCGCCCAAAACAGCTCGAATTTGAGATTGGCGAACAGTTCGAGTAGAACAACGCTCATCTCTACTTGCTAGAGCATATTGTCGTGCAAACAAATTTATATGCATCCCAATTCATAAGCCAGAATCCCCGATGTTACTATGCTAGGGCAAATTTATGGACACCAACTAATGTCCCGGAAATAAAAAAATTTTTAGGACTTACATTTGCCATGGGGCTTGTTAAAAAACCGAGCATTCGATCCTACTGGTCCAACCACCCTGTTCAAGCCACCCCTATGTTTTCAGTCATTCTGCCTAGGACCCGTTATGAAATGCTCATGCGGTTTTGGCATTTTAACGACAATAGTCAATGCCTGCCCAGAAATGCCCCAGAACATGACAGGTTATATAAAATTAGACCCATCATTGAAAATTTGTCAGAAAAATTCTTAAGCCTCTACACCCCAACACAAAATATTTCTATAGATGAGTCCCTTGTAAAATTCAAAGGAAGACTGCACCTCAAGCAATTTATCCCATCTAAAAGGGCAAGGTTTGGTATAAAGCTCTATAAAATGTGCGAAAGTTCAACCGGATACACATCCGCTTTTCGCATATATGAGGGGAAAGATAGCCAACTAAACCCACCAGGATGCCCTACTTATCTGGGGACATCTGCAAAAATTGTTTGGGAGCTGATAAGTCCATTTTTTCAAAAAGGCTACAATCTATATGTGGACAATTATTACACCAGCATACCCCTATTTAAAAGTCTGGTTGAACACAACATCGGGGCTTGTGGGACCATCCGTAAAAACCGTCAGGGGTTTCCACAACCATTGGTCAACCAAAAGTTTCAAAAGGGGCAGTCAGGGGCTGTACGCAACGGAGAGCTGCTTGCCCTGAAATATAGGGATAAGAGGGATATTTTTGTCCTCAGCTCGATCCACACAGATGCCACAAGGGCCACTGTAGAACTAGGATCCACCACTCCGAAGCAAAAACCTGTGTCAGTCATTGACTACAACAAACACATGGGGGGTGTGGACCTTGCAGACCAGGTTCTACAGCCATACCAGGTATCAAGAAAGTCCTATACCTGGTATAAAAAGTTGGTTATTTATTTGTTTCAGGTGGCCACATACAATTCTTTTGTGTTGTACAAAAAAGCAGGAAATTCAGATCCTTTTCTTGATTATCAAGAAAAGGTAATTGAAAATCTTGTCTTTCAAAGTGTTAGCCCCACTCATCCATTAGAATCTGAGGATGCGAAAAGACTCACTGAGCGACATTTTATTGCACTTATTCCAGCAACGGAAACAAGAAGGAACCCCCAGAAAAGATGTCGTGTATGTACTAAGAGAGGAATGAGGCGTGATACCCGCTACTATTGCCCACAATGCCCATCATTGCCAGCCTTATGCGTCACTGACTGCTTTAAAATCTTCCACACAGAACCACGTTTTTAAACTGTAAAAATGTATCCCAATTTGTCATTCAAACATTTGGTTCATTTAGTGAATGACACATTCGAGTAGAGCTCAATTAATTTCCAGGAGGGGGGTTCTCCAGAATCTAAACCTTCCATTGCGTGCTTGTTTGTGGAAATCATCCATTGAGTTAAAATGGTTACTAAACCCATAGATGAATTCCCAGAGGGGTGTCATTTCCAAAATGGGGTCACTTCAGGGGGGATTCTTTAGCTCTGGTACTCTGAAAAGTGCCAGAACAGCATAATCCCCCCTGAAGTGACCCCATTATGGAAATGACACCTCTGTGGGAATTCATCTATGGGTTTAGTGACCATTTACCTATCTACTTATTTTTCCACCACTAGATTAATTTATACAGAGGACTAGATTGTAAAATTCGGTCACTTGTTGTGGGTTTCCTCTGTTTAGGCACCTCAGGGGCTCTCCAAATGCAACATGGCGTCCGCTATCGATTCCAGTCAAATTTCCATTCCAAAAGTCAAATGGCGCTCCTTACCTTCCGAGCCATGCCGTGCGCCCAAACAGTGGCTTTGCACCACATATGGGGTATCAGCGTGCTCAGGAAAAATTGCACAACACATTTTAGGGTCCATTTTCTTCTGGCTGCCCTTGTGAAAATTAAAAATTTGAGGCTAAAGTAGCAGTTTTGTGCTAAAAATGTGTTTTTTTATTTTCACACTTCAACATTATAAAATTCTGTGAAGCCCCTGGGGGTTCAAGGTGCTCACCACACATCTAGATAAGTTCCTTGAGGGGTCTAGTTTCCAAAATGGGGTGACTTGTTGGGGGTTTCCTCTGTTTAGGCACCTCAGGGGCTCTCCAAATGCAACATGGCGTACGCTATCCATTCCAGTCAAATTTCCATTCCAAAAGTCAAATGGCGCTCCTTACCTTCCAAGCCATGCCGTGTGCCCAAACAGTGGCTTTGCACCACATATGGGGTATCAGCGTGCTCAGGAGAAATTGCACAACACATTTTGGGGTCCATTTTTTCTGGCTGCCCTTGTGAAAATTAAAAATTTGAGGTTAAAGTAGCAGTTTTGTGAAAAAAAGTTAAATGTTCATTGTTTTCTTCCACATTCCAAAAATTCCTGTGAAGCACCTGAAGGGTTAAAAAACTTCTTGAATGTGGTTTTGAGCACCTTGAGGGGTGCAGTTTTTAGAATGGTGTCACTTTTGGGTATTTTCTGTCATAAAGGCTCCTCAAAGTCACTTCAAATAAGATGTGGTCCCTAAAAAAATGTTTTTGTAAATTTTGTTGTAAAAATGAGAAATCGCTGGTCAACTTTTAACCCTTATAGCTTCCTAACAGAAAAAAAATTTGGTTCCAAAATTGTGCTGATGTGAAGTAGACATGTGGGAAATGTTATTTATTAACTATTTTGTGTGACATATCTCTCTGATTAAAGGGCATGAAAATTCAAAGTTTGAAAATTGCAAAATTTTCAAAATTTTCGCCAAGTTTCCGATTTTTTCACAAATAAACGCAAGGGATATCGAAGAAATTTTACCACTATCATGAAGTACAATATGTCACAAAAAAACAATCTCAGAATCAGGGGGATCCGTTGAAGCGTTCCAGAGTAATTACCTCATAAAGTGACAATGGTCAGAATTGAAAAAATTGGCCCGGTCACGAAGGCAAAAACAGGCTCTGGCGCGAAGTGGTTAATAATGTGGGACAGCCTTCTTAAGTAGTCTTGCCTTTCATTGGACACACCTGCCAAACTAATTAGCACAGGTGTCTGCAATTGCTTACAGTGATATAAAGAGCCCTGACACACATCACCATCAATGAGTTTAACTGACAAACAAACAAATTCTTCCCTTATCACTCCTAAACACTTTTTGCATAATAATTTGGAACACAGTGTATGTACTCCTCCAAGGCCTTTCTTTCAGGGATAGTAAGATTAAACAAGCGACTTTTGGGAAGAGTAGCACCTGGAACAAACTCAATGGCGCAATCATAATCCCTATGAGGAGGTAAAACTTGCGACTCCTCCTCCGAAAAAAACCTCCAAAAATCTTGAATAGGTACTGGTAATTCCCCTTTTTCCACAGCCGCAATGCGACCATTACAACATTTATCATAGCACTTCGGACTCCAAGACTTTATCATATTAGTAGACCAGTCCAGCAAAGGATTGTGCAGTTTTAACCAAGGCAATCCTAGAACAACTGGAGAGGGCAAATTATCCAAAACAACCAAGTCCAAAATTTCTTGGTGAACACCATTGATAGTGAGAGGAAATGCAGCAGTCTTGTGAGTAATACATTTCAAATGAGTGTTATCAATTGCAACCACAGAAATAGGAGATGACAAAGGTTTGGATTTCAATTTAAGTTTTTCCAAAAACCCTTTATCAATCACATTAAGTGTTGAACCACAATCCACAAATACCTGAAATTCAATCAAATCTCCCTGCAGAGTGGTACACCCAGAAAGGAACACCCCTGCAGAGCGTAAACAAGCTATATGGGCATAACTGACCTTTTGTTTTTTTTACTTAAACGACGCTCACAATACTTAATCAAATGATCATCTTTACCACAATAAAGACACAAACCTTCGGCGAATCTCCAATCTCATTCTTGAGAGCGGAGTGACATTGCCCCAACCTCCGATGGTTCTCCGCTGTCAGAGCAGATTTTCTGGAAACTAGGACCTGAAGTTACAGGAGTTTTTACATCATTGACCCTGGACCTTATTCTCCTGTCCACACGAACAGCTAACTGCATAGCTTCCTGCAGAGTCTCAGCTGCAGGGAATGCAATTAGCAAATCCTTAACCCTTTCACTCAGACCAGCAAGAAAAACTTTTCAGCGCCGAATCATTCCACTTAACTTCTGAAGCCCATCTCCTGAAGTGTGTGCAATAAATTTCAACATCATCTGATCCCTGATTCAAACGTCTAAGTTCTGATTCAGCAGATGAGATTCGATCAGGATCGTCATATAATAGCCCCATAGCAGAAAAAAATTCCTCAACAGAACTTAAACATGGATCATTAGGTTGGAGAGAAAAAGCCCAACCCTGTGGTTCTTTGCGCAAAAGTGACATAATAAAACCAATGCGCTGTGATTCATTCCCAGAGGACCTCGGTCTCAAATGAAAATATAACAAACAAGCATTTTTAAAGGAAAAAAAATCTTGCTGTTTACCATAAAAAATATCAGGCAGTCCTACCTTCGGTTCCACAAAATGCGCTCCAGGACAGCTACTCACATGTTGCTGAAGCTCGGCCACCTCCAGAGACAATCCCTGCAGGCGTTGAGCCAACTCCTGGACGGAAACCACATTGATCCCCGAATTTCTTTCCTTTTAGTTTTTTTTTTTTGGGCTGGACTTACTGTTATGATCTGCAACATAAACTAAGGAAAGAATGGGAAAAGCTGTCCCTACAGTAAGACAAAGCTGAATCCCTACGATTTAGCGGGCAGCCTGTTCCTTGTGAACAGACCCGCCTTCTTCCTCAGCTAGTCTGAACGGAGACCTATAGAATAAAGGGAGGGGTCCTTAAAAGAACTAAAGACTGGGACAAAAATGGGACACCTCCTAACAGAAGTTGTTGCAGAGCAAAAAGACAAACTGACATAAAGTACTAGAGGTCCCAGAGGACCAAGCAAACTAGACAGAGATAGGCACCGAAGCACCTGGCTAGAGAGACAGGCAAAAAACACTGAAGTCCAGCAAAGCCAGAAGGGCAGAGCTGGAATATATAGGCAGCTGGTCACGTGACCGCAAAACACAAGATGGCAAAAACTAACAGGAGGGTTCTAACAGTAGGCCAGAAAAGTATAACTGTGGTTTTGCAGTTCCACAGGTCAAATCTCTGTAGTATCCTTTTTTTGGCATTTTTTGCCGTAAAAAAAACAGTAATAGTGTCTCCCTGATTGTTCAGACACAAATATATCTGTTTAAAAGAGTCTGGTGTAGGCCAGAAAAATATAACTGTAGTTTTGCAGTTCCACAGGTCAAATCTCTGTAGTATCCTTTTTTTGGCATTTTTTGCCGTAAAAAAAAACAGTAATAGTGTCTCCCTGACTGGTCAGACACGGTTTTCCTCTTCCACGGTTCTAATCTCCTTTTTATTACCCTTTTTCCATTGATAGTGCGAGTGTAAGCTATTTTACTTCATTTACAATGGGCAAGGCGCGTGGCAAGGGACGTGGAACTGGACGTTTTGGTGATGGTGCGTGAAGAGGACGGGGCCGTGTCCAAGGTGAAAATGTGCCACAACCAACAGCCACATCTTCTCGCTCCCAGTTCTTGACCGAATTACTAGGGAAGCACACAAGACCACTATTGCGAACTGATCAGTGTGAACAGGTTATTTATTGGATAGCAGATAATACTTCCAGCTACCTGGGCACCACCACCTCCGGTCTGTCTTCCACACAGTCAAGTTTTAGTAGCCGTGAGTCTCGACCGCATACTCCTCCTCACCCTGATGCTCCTTCCTTCCACCATGCTGAGTGTCATCAGACAGCAACTGATCCCACACTTGGACACTCTGAAGTGCTGTTCACTGGTCCATTTCCATATTTGTGCCCATCGCCTGCTCCGCTTTAAAGTGGTGGAAGAGGAGATCCCATGTAACGATGGCCAAATATTTGAACAGCCACGGCCAGAGGAAGTCGACGGTGGCAATTTGTCACAAGAGGTGGATGATGACGAGACACAATGGCCATGAAGTGAGGAGGGGGATCGTGGTGCGCAAGTTGAAGAGGAGGATGATCTAGTAACTGACCCAACGTGGCAGGAGGACACGCAGAGCGAAGCCAGCAGCACACAGGGGGAGGGAGGCAGAGTACCCCAACAGGCAGGAAGAAGAAGTGTGGTGGCCGCAGACAGAAGGCGGGCAACCGTTCCCCGTAACACCAACACGAGAGACGTTGCCAGTACAACCAGTAGGTCTTCCAGAGTCTGGAATTTTTTTTAAAGACTCTGCTGATAACCACAAAAAGGCCATTTGTACCACCTGCCATGCCAGCATCAGCAGGGGTGACAAAACTACCAGCCTGACCACCACCAGCATGATCAGGCACATGGCAGCAAAGCACCCGACTTCGTGGGGTGAACCCCAGGGTCCACGATCAGTGTCAGCGGGTGTCACCACTGCTTCTTCCGCTGTTGTGCGTGTAGTAGAACCCCCTGTTGTGTGTGCAAGGCAATCCCCTGTCCATACTGCATGCAAAGATGCCCCCTCCTCTCAGTCTTCACTTGTTATGGCAGTTAATCAAGAAACAGCATCCACATCCCACCGCAGCGTTCAATTGTCCATATCCCAGACCTTTGAACGAAAGTGCAAATTCGCAGCCAACGACCCACAAGCCACAGTCCTAAATTCGCACATTTCACGATTGCTTGCATTGGAAATGCTGCCTTTTAGGCTGGTGGAGACAGAATCCTTCCGCAACCTTATGGCGGTGGCCGTCCCTCGGTACTCGGTCCCCAGCCGACACTATTTTGCCCGGTGTGCCATCCCCGCACTACACAAGCACATGTCCCAAAACATCTGCCGTGCCCTCAAAAACGCAGTTACTGGGAGAGTCCACCTGACAACGGACACGTGGACAAGTGCTTGTGGCCAGGGACGGCACATCTCCCTGACGGCACACTGGGTAAACATAGTGGAAGCCAGGACCCAGTCGGACCTTGGGACGGAACACATCCTCCCCACACCGAGGATTGCGGGCCCTATGTCAGTCAGAGTTGCCCCCACAGTGTACAGCTCCTGCGCGTCATCCTCCTCATGTTCAGCCTCCATCTCAGATATCACCACATCAGTTACAAGCTGGAAGCATGGCAGTACTGCCTCAGCCAAGCGGCAACAGGCTGTGCTGAAACTCATAAGCTTAGGTGATAAACCTCACACTGCTTGTGAGTTGTGGACAGCTGTGAAAGAGCAGGCAGATCTGTGGCTGACACCGCTGAACCTACATCCAGGCATGGTCGTGTGTGACAATGGCCGTAACCTGGTGGCGGCTCTGAGGCGAGGCTAGGCGAGATCACACACATACCATGCCTGGCTCATGTGCTTAACCTCGTGGTTCAGCGGTTTCTTAAATCGTACCCCGAGTTGCCAGATCTGCTCGTCAAAGTATGCCTGTCAGCTCATTTTCGCAAGTCGGCTACAGCTTCCGTCGCCCTTTCTGTGTTGCAGCAGCGTTTGCAGCTTCCGGCACACCGACTGGTGTGTGATGTCCCCACACGTTGGAACTCTACCCTCCACATGTTGCAAAGGATTTGTGAGCAGAAGAGAGCAGTTGTGGAGTACCAGCTGCAACAAGGCCGTCGATATTCAGGTCAGACTCCACACATAAGACCTCAGGTGTGGACCTGGATGTCTGACATATGTACCATCCTGACAAACTTTGAGGAATCCACCAAGATGGTGAGTGGCAATGATGCCATCATTAGCGTCAGCATCCCACTTGTCGGTCTTTTGCAACGCTGTCTGCAGAGAATTAAAGAGGAGGCATTGCAGCCAAAGTGTGATGAGATGGATCAAGAAGCCGTAGCGGGCGATTACACACAGCCCAGCCTCATCTCATCCCAACGTGCATTGGGGGACAATGAGGGAGAGGTGGAGGAGAGGATGGTCAGTCGTCATCTTGGTGAGGACACGGAAATCTTGCCCGTTACCAGTCTGGCACGCATGGCTGACTTTATGTTACGCTGCCTTAACCGTGACCCTCGCGTTGTCAAAATGTTGGGTGACAGTCATTACTGGTTGGTGACACTTTTAGACCCCCGCTACAAGGAGAACTTTCACTCTCTTATTCCTGAGGTGGAGAGGTCTACAAAAATGTGGCAGTACCAGAAGGCCCTTGCTGGAGAACTGTTAAAAAAATTCCCATCTGAACAAGCTAGTGGCAGAGGTCACAGTTCGTTGACCAACCAAGGCGTACAGGAGAGAGAGGCAGGGGAACACTGTCAACGTTCTGGGACAGTTTTCTCAGACCCTCCCTTCGGACAGACCCTGAGGCGCGGGGTACTCTCACAAGGAGTGGAAAGTTTCAAAAGATGGTGAGGGAGTACCTTGCCGACCGTACCAGTGTCCTCCGTGATTCCTCTGTGCCTTTTAATTATTGGGTATCCAAGCTGGACACTTGAAATGAACTCGCTCTGTACGCCTTGGAGGTCCTGGCCTGCCGCTAGCGTGTTATCGGAGCGTGTTTTTAGTGCCGCTGGGGGAATTATAACTGATAAGCGCACTCGCCTGTCAAATGACAATGCTGACAAGCTGACCCTTATCAAAATGAACAAGGGCTGGATTGGGCCAGACTTCTCATCACCACCAAATGACAGCAGAGTAACAAAGTCAAATCCACTGTGTTATTTCGGGAGGTGTATTCCCATGCACCGCTTCACACCCACACATGGGTATACGCTTCCTCATTTCGGCTATATTTTTCTCTTCTCCTTATCCTCAGCCTCCACCACCACTATACCACCAGGGTGACCGTGGTCCGTGTTGCCAGCATTGCAAGTTCCTCCGTCCTTATTTTTGCCAGCTTTTGCTTGGAAGGCATAGGCAAAGACTATGGGAGACCCACTCCCAAATAATGGGAATAATGTTTTTAATATGCTGTACTGCATGGCTCTTGTAAGGGGCATTTAAATCGTCTTGTTAAGCTACTGCGACCTCCACCATTCTTCCAAGGGGCATTTAAAATGTCTTGTTAAGCTACTGCGATCTCCACCATTCTTCCAAGGGGCATTTAAACAGTCTTGTTAAGCTACTGCGACCTCCACTTCTCTTCCAAGGGGCATTAAAACCGTTTTGTTAAGCTACTGCAACCTCCACGTCTCTTCCAAGGGGCATTTAAACCATCTTGTTAAGCTACTGCGACCTCCACGTCTCTACCAAGGGGCATTAAAACCGTCTTGTTAAACCATTCTGAACTCCACAGCTCTTCCAAGGGGCATTGAAATGTTGTTTTTAATTAACTCTAACCTCCATGACTCTTCCAACGGGCATTGCATTTCCTCCTAATTTTAGTCAGCTTTTGCTTTTCAATGCATAGGCGAACACTAAGGGAGACCCACTCCCCAATAATGGGTAGAAGTTTTTTAGTATGCTGTAATCCACGTCTGTTTCAAGGGCCATTGCAGTTCCTCATAATTTTTGGAAAGCCTTCCATTCACTGCTTAGGCCAACAGTGCACAGGAGACCCAGTTGCTATAAATGGAAAAAACGGTTTAGTTAAGGTCCTCTGACCTCCATGTCACTTCCAAGGGGCATTGGAGTGCCTCGAAATTTTTGGTAGGCATTGCACATTTGGTAGTTATGCCCTATAACTGTGTAGCCGAACCGCTCCTTTTGGTACAGAAACATATCCTACAAGACATGTGGGGTTGACTGGCCTGATATTGATGTGAATGGTCCCTGTTCCTCCTGCTCTTTCTCCTTTGCCACCACCTCATCCATCATTCATCACCTGAAGCTTTGTTTTAACGGGAGTCATAGAACTGGGATAGTAGCAGGAAAACATCCAGCAATCCTCGGAGGAGGTAGGATATGCGCCAAAACGCTGACCACCTCAGGCCTAGCCGCTACTACATACATGCGCTTGCATTCCAAGGAACAGAAAGCTAAGGAGATGGATGGCCTCATGATCATGAATAATTTACTCGTTGTGTAGGAGGCCGACCACGGCTGCTGTCTACCTTCTGAACTTTTGTGTTGAAGCCTGATTGACCCAGGACCCGCAATCCTCTATGTCTGGAGGACGTGTTGCATCCCAGTGTCCAACTGTGTCCCGGCTTCCACAATATTAACCCAGTGTGAAGGCGTGAGATGGACCATCCTTGGCCACATTCACTTGTCCAAGTGTTTGTGGTTAGGCTGCCCTTCAAATAGGGGCGGCTGAGGACCGTTTATGGACAACCGGCCGCCCCCTGGTGGCTGGGGACCAAGCGTGGACACCCGGCCGCTGGGCGGCTGGGGACTGAGTATGGATACCAGGCCGCCGACGCAGCCATGACGTGGTGGCCAGATTCCGCCTCCACATGCCTAAAAGGTCCAATTTGAAGTGCAAGCAAGCTAGCAGTATGGTATTGCAGCCTGGGGGTGGGTGGGTGGCAGGCTGCACACTTACGCTTGCATTCCAAGAAAACAAAGCAGATGCTAACTTCTATCATCATCATGCTCCTCACCTTGGCACTCTCAACTTCCCTGATGGAGAAGCCAGGGCCCACCGGAGGAGTCTGGTTCTCTGGTGGGCTCGTCCAAAGCTGCCCTAAAGCAGACCGGGCTAAGAAAAGTGTGTGGGGGGGAAGTTGACAGGAGAAATAGGGGCGGCTGGGGACCCATTAGGGACACCCGGCCGCCCCCAGGCGGCTGGGGACTGTGTGTGGACACCCGCCCGCGTGGTGGCTGGGGACCTAGTATGGACACCCGGCCTCCCCCTGGCGGCTGGGGACCGAGCGTGGACAACCGGCCGCCCCCTGGCGGCTGGGGACTAAGTATGGATACCAGGCCGCCGACGCAGCCATGACGTGGTGGCCAGATTCCGCCTCCACATGCCTAAAAGGCCCAATTTCAAGTGCAAGCAAGCTAGCAGTATGGTATTGCAGCCTGGGGGTGGGTGGGTGGCAGGCTGCATACTTGCGCTTGCATTGCAAGGAATGGGGGAGGTACAATTGAACACTGCCCTGGGACAAGGACTTGCACGGGGATAGTTGCAAGTCTGCATCTTCTGATGCGGCAAGGATCACTTCTGATGGGCACAATTTTAGGCAGTGACCTGGGTGTCAGAGATGCTTCCAGGGGTCTTCCCCATGCTGTTCCCATGTCTTTTCAGCACTGTATGCATGTGTCACACAGCACATGGCCAGATAAGATTGTAAAATGTTAAAATGACATTTCTCGGTGAATGCATTTGTCACGGTTGAAAGCAGTACAAAAGTGCAAAAACGCATAAAAAATGCTACTTGTGAACATAGCCCAAGGTGTGGAGGAGTATTTTTGTTTTTGGTTATTTATTTTACCTTACACACAAGTCTTTACCCTGGAAAGGAAGTTCCTTAACATATTTCACAGGAAAACCGTTTCAGTTTCGTTTTTGAAGGTTTTATTGTGAGCCCGTAAAAGTGGCTTAATACCTCTGACCACGTTGTTGACAGCAGTGACCTGGGGGTCAGAAATGCTTCCTGGGGCGATCCCCATGCTGTCCCCATGTCTTTTGAGCATTGTCACTATCGTTTTGGGCACTTTTTAGTGCCGGTGGTGCCACTGCAAAAATGCTCGGGTCTCCCATAGACTAACATTGAGCTCGTTGCTCGGGTCGAGCACCCGAGTATCACGGCGAGCTTGGCCCGAGCATTTTAGTGCTCGCTCAACACTATTAAAGACACATTGCAATTCTGGAGCTTAGGAAACTGTAAGTGGCCCTGGAAAAGATTAATAGCTGCTGAGTAAAAAAAAAAAAATACGGATTGTATACGGATAGTACCTGGATGACAAGTGTGAAAAAATTGTCCCAATCTTTTGGATGAAAATGGGACCGATTTTTTTTTATTTATTTATTTTTATACGGAAGTGTGAGTGAACCCTAAAAAGCTTTTTTTTTTTTCTTTTTTTTTTTTTTTTTATGTCGTTCACTATACAGGTTAAATGTTATATTTTTTAAAGTTTAGACTTTTACTGATGCAGTAATACCTGTTAATTTTTTCATTAAAAAACAAAAACTCAGGAACGGGTAGGTGATTTTAAATTTATATTTTTCTGTGAGTTCATATTTTAAAAACATTTAACTGTCCTTTACATTATTTTAGTTCCACTAGGGAACTTCATAAGGCTGTGTATATACGTTGCGTTTTTTTAGTGCAGATTTGTCACAAAACCTGAAGCTACTTGTATGAGAATCCTGAAGTCTCATTAACCCATGTGGTAAAAAAATAAAAATGCCAAAACTGTTTTTTTTTTTTCTGTCACCACATCTTTCAAAAACTTCAAACGTTTTTTATTTTTCTACCGCTTATTATAGTATCACCATAATTATACTGACTTGGAAAATCATGTTACCATGTCATTTTTACCCTACAATGAACATTGTAAACAAAAAAAAATGTATGGTGGAATTGCAATTTTTCACCCTTCCATCCTACTTGGGATTTTTTTTTTCCCCCATTCTCAGTATATTTTATGGTAAAAATGGTTGGTTTAATTCCAAATTACAATTCACCCAGCAAAATAAAATAAAAATTTCATACACCTATATCAACGGGAAAGTAAAAAAAAAAAAAAGTTGGCTCTTTCAAGAGGATGAGTAGCAAAAATGAAAACATAAAAAAAGAAAAATCGGTTGTGTTTTTGCGGGGTTAAGTAGGTTTCCAACTGCCATGGCAACCCATCAACACTTCGCGATTGCTGATCGGAGCTGGTAAGAAGAAGGTGCTCTTGGGACCGCTTCCTACATTAGCACCGGAGGTACCCAACATGCCAGGAAGGGATTGAGGCTCCATAACTCCTGCCAATGAGCCTGCTGCAGAGATCACTCCAGAACAGAGGGAATGTGCTGTTCTTTGATTTTGCTGATAAAACCGTACAGTAATCCATGTTTTGGGCTGGGGCTACACAGCAGCATGTCTTGTGCACCACTATTTTAGAGCTGTGATTTTGCTGTAAATAAAGCAGACAAGCTGCGTGCAAGGAAGACTAAGGCAGGTGAGCCACGTGCGACTTGTGGCCAGTGACAGAGACATTTGTAGCTCTGTTTTTGCAAAGAGTTTTTAGGCCGCAGTGTGACACCATAGGAAATTCATTAGATGTGATACTGCGATTTCAATGTCGCATGAAAAATCAGCGGGTAGCCCTAGACTAAACACCTCTATTTAGTGGTATAATATATGTAACGTGCTACTTACCCAAGGAAAGCAATATACTTTGGTTCTGAAGCAAGGCTGGCATCTATGGTTACAGAGAGGAATCTTGGATTCAGAGGGGCTCTTCTGCTACTGTTCAGCTGTAGCTGTAGTCCCCCAGGTGCTTCCAGAGCATTGCTGCTGGCAAGCAAAAGAGCACCAGCAAAAAAGACAATGCAGACAGCAATATTCATTAGTCAGGTCCTATGTGGAGCGCTGGAAAGAACTTGAAATATGCTCCACTGAAAATGCTGTACAGGCTGAAAGCAGGAAACAAACTTTTCCTCTCTGGTACATGTAACCCACAGAGGATGCTGGGTATGGACAACCACAATGAGTTTGTTTTCTGCTTGGATTGCAAATATTTGCACTCTGTCAAATCATAGGACTTTCCCAACTTCCTCCTACTGGGCGCACAAACAAATTCACGAAAGCAGAAGTCACAGCGGCTTAGTAGGTAGAACGTAGGCAGCCGTAGAGAAGGCTGCTGCCTGCTTTCTGTGCAGGCAGGTGATCGCAGGCAGGTGTAAGGAGTAGAAAGTCACCCTGCCCCACCCTGACAGCATTCATTGTGCTGAGCCTGTAATGTGAGCTGCTATCAACAGGTTATACAGTATTTGCTGACATCTTCAGACGACAAGCTGGACTCAAAGTTCATTTATTATGTATGACTGGTGATGATAAAGGGAATAGCAGGAATGCCGCTTCATAGCAGCGGAAAAAGCTGTCAGATCACCCACATCTCTTGCACAAGTGTAGAACAGTTTGCATCCTTTTTTATCTTAATCTCAGATAGTCCGTTTAAGCGTACAGATATGTTAAACTGCTAGAAGAAAAACTACTACAGGGTCTACTACCCAAATAGTCCAAAAACTTGATTACTAAGACCACGGCTCCGCTATCAGTATATGGTCAGTATTCGGTCAGTATTTTTTCTCAGGATTGGGAGCCAAAACCAGATGAGGAAGAATCAGAGAAAAGGTATAATAGAAACAAGTTACCAATTCTGCATTTATCACCCACTCCTGGTTTTGGCTTCCATTCCTGAGAAAAAATACTGACCGAATACTGATAGTGGGGCCGTGGCCTTATAGGTATATGCATATTACACTAGTCACTTTAGCATTTTTTTTGCACAGAATTATGTATTTATATATAATCCTATACAAACACTAGGACTGTTCATTGACATGTTACAAATGGGGATTTATTTCTGATTCACACCATATATATGTATGTATATGTGAAACTAGATGGTGGCCCGATTCTAACGCATCGGGTATTCTAGAATATGCTACCGACCGGGCGCGACTAATCAGCGAAGCAGTATTTAAATGGGTTGTGCACTACTTTAAATTAACCCCCCAATGTATCCCCCCGGGGCCCCTAATGAAATTTGGAGGACCGGGGAGCAAGGCCGCCGGTCGGGGTACTTCTGCTGCGAGCAGCCGGGAGATGACCGGCTAGCACAGGGTGAGCGTGTGAGGGAGATGACCGGCTAGCACAGGGTGAGCGGCTAAGCGTGAGAGGGTGAGCGTCTGAGGATCTGAGGGTATGAGGGTGAGCGGGTGAGGGTATGAGCGTGTGAGGGTATGAGCGTGTGAGGGTGAGCGGGTGAGGGTGTGCGTGTGAGCGGGTGTGCGTGTGAGGGTGAGAGTGTGAGGGTGTGCATGTGAGGGTGTGCGTGTGAGGGTGTGCGTGTGAGGGTGAGCATGTGAGGGTGAGCGTGTGAGGGTGATCTCCCGGCTGAATCGCCGCTGACCTCCGTGCGGCAGATGAGCCGCTAACGGCCGCCATCTTGTTCTGAAATCCCGTGTCGCTGATTCGCCGCGGCCGGACCAATCAGCGACGCGGGATTTCCTGGACAGAAGGACAGACAGACAGACAGACAGACGCGATAAGACAATTATACATATTAGATGTTGTGAATTAGGATTTGGTGATCTAATTTTTAAATACACCACTAGGTGGCGATATACTAATATGTTCTCTTTCGGCTAGGTCCTGATAATTTCTATGTTAGTATGATATTAAATGTACTTGAATAAAGAAAAACCCTTTTTTGCACTTTATTATTGATTTATAAGAACATACAGGAATAAAATGTACAGTATATATTGACCACACTATATCTTGGTCACCCATACTAACCCCATTTTATTATCCTACACATAGATCAGAGTTTTGCATACTTTCTGTCTATTCAGTTATATATATGCTATTAAAGATCTTTCTTGGTCTTGGAGATACGAGCTCAACAAGTATCCTGGACTTGATGATATGGCCCCACAGAGCCCTGATTTCAACATTTTTGAGTCTGTCTGAGATTACATGAAAACAGAAAAGGATTTGCGGAAGCCTACATCCACAGATCTGTGGATCGTTCTCCAAGATGTTTGGAACAACCTCCCTGCCCAAACTACTTCAAAAACTGTTTGCAAGTATATCTAGAACACATGTCAAACTCTGGCCCGTGGGCCAAATCAGGGTGATTATATTTGGTCCGCAAAGCCGATACTGACGCTCCTCCCCACCATGGCACTCTCAACTGTATGAAAGTAATGATAGAGGAGGGAGTGTCAACTAACGCTCCCTCCGCTATCATTCTCTTCTGCGTCTGATGTCTCACCGCAGCAGGCGTTATGACGTCACTATATCACGCGTACTGTGTCAAGCCGTGTAGAGCTTCAGAGAGCTTGCTGCCGAGACCAGAGCAGCAAAGGGATCGGGGAGAGGTGAGGTTTTTTTTTAATGTGGGGCCCATTATACTGTATGGAGGACTATGTGGGGCCCATCATTCTGCATGGAGGACTATGTGGGGCCCATCATTCTGCACGTAAGACTATGTGGGGCCCATCATTCTGCATGGAGGACTATGTGGGGCCCATTATTCTGTATGGAGGACTATGTGGGGTCAAATATTCTGTATGGAGGACTATGTAGGACTATGAGGATTCCCTAACAAACAGGTAATCTATGCATGTGTTAAAGATGTCTAACAGCCATAAATCATGAAGACGCACTGATTCGAGCATAATATACGAGCACGCCAAAGATATTCGGAAAGCACCAGAGCGTGCACGGTTAAACGAGCACACTTGCTCATCACTAGTCTATAACAGTCTACAAAATGTGCTTGATAGAGTCATAGATAATGACAGAGTTTCGGTTCAATCAATACTTATTTTGTAGTTTAACCCCCAACATTGCAATTTGATGTTTTTTTTGCATTTTAATTTTTTCCTCCAAGAGCCATAACTTGCTTGGGCGCTTCATTGGGAAGACAGGAAACCATGGGAAGTCTGCTGACACTAAACACAACGCCTGAGAAAAGTGAGATGGCTGCTTCCCAGCCAGCTACTCCTGGCCTACCCGCACCAAGCTACTCGATTTAGCTTAGTGGTACCCTGACACGAGCACTTTATTTAAAACACGCTCTCCTAACATATTTCTCTAAGCCTCTTCTGAAAAAGCCAATGTGAAACACGTGTCAGGAATGCTCCTAGTAGCATATACTGCATGGTATCTTTGAAGTGGTTCATATTCTTCTCGTCCTTGGCTATAATGGTTTCTATCAGCTTTTGGTGCATATTAACCTTTTTCTCCCCCACCTTGGTGTGTCTCTTATTGCACTAAGCCCTTTTTTCCTTGTTAAAATGACCGGTACTTGTATTGATACTTTGGACTGTATTGCACTTTGTAGGGGCATATCCATGTAGATATCTAGATATGTACACTTTAGGTATGGACACAATATCTGTTCCTTTGGGAATTTATAGACCCAGTTAAATACTATATATTATTGACAATGTTACTTATTTTGCAGTTTGTCACCTGATCTTGTTTCCTGCATCATATATGTTTCTCTGTTTTTATATGATTTTATCTAATTGCTTTATAGTGTGACCTTAAGAAAGAATCATTATTTTGTATGAGAATGAGATTACAGTCTTTTTTCTATATTGCATGTATTTGGAGTATTGTTGAGGGAGGGCAGTAATGACCCTTCACGGTTGACCAAGTGAGTGTCAAATTATTTTACAAGGTTGATTGCGCAATCCAACAGAAAACCAGACGGAGGCAAAGCTCTGTATGGGGGGATTCGAGAATCTCTAACCCCGTTTATTTCTACTTAGAATTTTATATTGTTTTGAGTTTATCAATAGCCAATCACCTACACCCATACTACAAGCTTGAACCAATGTTAGTACAATTATTACGGAAATACACATATGGTCATATTATCATTAGTTCGGTGCATGATGGAAAGTTACAAGGTTATACATCCCGGCTCAGACTAGCTAGATAACAGGAGCAAGGTGTCTCATAGAATGTTCTTCAGAGAAATGGTTAGTGTGGGAAAGTTGCATGTGAATCAAGAGGAAAGAGGGAAAGAATGTATGTTATGCAAAGAGTATAATAACATGATTTTGAAGCAAGCAGACAAAATGGAGTTGCCATAGCATGAATATCAATATGTCCTTTACAGTATATTATAGATTTTCTTTAGGAATAGGGCCAATATGGTTGACTATGTATTTGCTGTGTTTCACACAGAATTCCACTCCAAAATGAATGTTAGAACTAGGGATCAAACCTGGCTATCCCAGAATGACAATGTTTTTAAAGGGGGTGTGATGTGGGACAAGACAGTTGATAGTGGACAAACTCAGGAATTAAGAAATCAGTTCAAATATTTGTTGAAAAAAAAAAAGACTCCGGATGTGGAGAAATAATGTCTCATTGGAAAAGCATTTGGATATAGGTTTAAAGTGAATCTGTCAATAGGATTGTCCCTCCTAAGCCATATACATGGTGTAATGCAGCGACTTGCTGGCATTACGGTAATGGTCCAGGATGTGTTTTACCTGACCATGTACCTTCCCCCTCAGGTGACTGGTCACATGACTGTGACATAGCACAGGTCCTGCACGCACAGAATGTCTGTCTGATCACATGACTGTGACATCAGCAAGGTCCTGTCAGTATGTGTGTGTGTGTGCACGGGATGCATATATAAACCCTGCTTGATGGGAGACAGGTGTGTTCTGTGAGAGGCATGAGGCCTGTTCCCCATGTGTGTGGGACACTGTTCGTGTGAGGACTAGTGAGGCTGAGTGAAGCCTGGCAGCCTGAGAGGTCGAGACTGGATCCTGTGAGTGGATGCTAGTGGCCTTGGAAGGCAGAGGCTTGGTGAAGAGTCCTGAAAGGCAAAGCCTGGATCCTGTGTGGATGTCAGTGGCCTTTGAGGGAACGACGGCTGGAGACCCCTACCTGGGAAGCCGCAAAGCCACAGTGGTGGCAAGCCTAATGGACTGCAGCAGCTAAACCCGGCAAAGGTAATACCCTGTGTTATATAGACATTGCTATAGTATTACCTTGCTGAAGGCTGTAACTTGGGCCAATTGGGCCTGTCTGCTACTTGAGAGACTCCCGGATGTTAAGTGTGTAAACATGCCGGTGATAAACTAAGAAGGACTGTGTGATATGCGGTTTATGAAGTGCAATAAACTGCTGAGCATTGTTTAAATACCGGAAGGACATTGCACGTGTGCTTAATTTACCCGGTGCAGCGAGTATCCCCCATTATGATGTCTAGCGCTGCCTTACATATGGTTCGAGAGTGCGGGCAGCTGCAGTCTGGTTGCTAGGGGCAACTGCAGCCCGGTTGCTAGCGGCAACGACAACCCGGTTGCTAGGGGCAACGGCACAGGATGAGTGTGGATTAAAGCATCTGGCTGCAACTCGGTGGGGTTGCGAAGATTGGCGTCGCACTTAAACCTAGTTTGCTGTGGCTCGGCGGGGCTCACGAAGTTTAAAGCATCTGGCTGCAACTCGGCGGGGTTGCGAAGGTTGTCGTCGCACTCAAATCCGGTTTTGCTGTGGCTCGGCGGGGCCACAAAAATTCTTCCGGGGAGAGCGGTGTGTGAATAGTGTCCTGAGGAAATGCAGGAGCAGATAAAAATGGCTGTGAAAGGAGCAGCAACTGAGTCTGAAGCTATTGAGCGATTAGAGCGATTAAAGTGCCTGTTAAAACCGGAGCAGGTGTTTGAGAAACGTCTACTAGACATGAAACTGGACATGGTGCAGAAACCACAGGAGCTGTGGGCACCATATGGAATGGCGGCAGTGGACCATTCTATGAACTCTCCGGGGGCGCCAGTGTTGTCCCAGAGTGCCCGGGGAGGTGGTAAGAGCTGTTGTGAACTAAGTCCTAAGACTATTGCTGATTTTTTTTTTCTAAAAATTACCCTGCCGGTGTGGTTGTTTAAAAGGGGGCGGAGTCTAAAAAGGGGCGGATTTTCAAAACAGCGTAGAGTGCAGAAAACTGGAAATTGTTACTGGTTGTGGGTTGGTACCTCCTAAAAATGACAATGTGACCGTTGATAACGGGAACTCCAGTAGAAAGGGGTGACGTCAAAGTGGGAGGTGACCTGTTAGTCCACAACACCATGGGGAGTGACACAGACCCCGTAGCTGACTGTGACACTATGAAAGTAAAAAGTGAGTTCAGTCAGGAGGGGTTAGACGAGGTGAGAGAGTCCCCATCCCGTCGATGGCGCAAGGGCCACAAAAAGGTTGCTCCTGTAGACTTGGCTGAAAATGAAAATAAAGAGAATGTAGTACTGTGTGCCTTTGCTTCAAGTGTGGATCCTCCATTAGAGGTAGAAGAGGAGGTGACGTTGCCAGTAGCAACCTCCGGTACGGTACCGAGTCAGAAGGATCTGACAGCCCTGAAAGAGGAGGCGGCCAGTCGTGACCAAGAGCTGGAGCCTATCGGCCAGCAGGGTCAGAGTGACGTGCAGCAATTATGTGAAAACCTGGGGAACGTGTCCTCAGACCAGTTGATCCTGGAGTCTGAACAGCAGAAAATACACCAGCTTGTGAAGAACTTACAGCGAGATCTAAAGGGAAGCAACGAGGAAATTAACCAGTGGAAGGAAATGTTCTACGCAATTAAGGAGGACCGCCGCAAAATCAAGGAAGAGGTTTTGCAGTTGAAGCTTGAGAAGGAGGCGCGGCAGGATGGTGTTTCTGGACGCGAACAAATCCTAGAACGACTGCGCAAACAGCTGAACCAGGAGCTGTGTGACTCCAAGAAGGAGTGTGGTGAACGCAGTAGGGAACTGCAACAGAGTAAGAGAGATTATGAGGATCTCCACAAGGTGAAGAAAAAACTAGAGGAGGATAAGGCGGGTGCAGAGCAAGTGCGCCAAGTGGTTGAGACCACTCTGCAAGACACCCGTGAGGAGAATGATGATCTCCGGGGAAAGACCCTAGATCTGGAAGCTCAGGTGAAGGAGCTACAGATGTCCTGTGATACTCTCCAGAAGGCGGAGACGTACCTTAAGGAAACAGTCAGCAAGATGGAAGCTGAGCGAGAGAGGATGGAGGAGTCCATCGGAAAAGCCACAGACCAGGGCCAGGAGTTGACCGCTGGTGATGGGAGGTATGAAGCAGATACCTCCTCGAGTGATGTGGGCTCGGAGGGTTCAGTGGATGTCGAAGCCGAGATCAAGCAGCTCAAGGAGTTGCTACAAACCCAGTGGATGCAAGAGAAGCGCGAGAGACTGGCTATTGAGAGCCGAGTGGGCGCATTGGAGACGGAGAGGTCTGAGAGAGCTCTGCTGCTGGAAGAGCAGTTGAAGCAGGAAGAGCTTCAGAGACAGGCCGCTGAGAGGCGAGTGGCGGAGCTAGAGGAAGAAGTTTCCGGGCTCAAAAGTCGCCTGACAAAGTATCACTCAGTGAACGAGGCCTTCTTGGAGAAGGAAAAGGGCGAACACGTTGCACTTACTCCCTTATACCATGAGAAGGTGGACCTGAGGAGAGCTAAGAGAGTGTTAACCACAGATAAATATGAGATGGAAGTGGTCAAGACGAAAATTGGTGAATTTGTAGCTGTGAGTCAGCTCAGGGAAGAAGCTGAAAGTCAGTTGTCCCTGAACCCTGAGCTGGTTGATCGTATGGAAACCACTGGTGAGACCGAAACGTCTTGGTACAAGTGCCTCGTAGATGTGCCCGAGGATTTGAGGGAAGAATGCACCAGTGAGTCCGTGCATGAGGAGTTTAAGAAGGCCGTGGGAGCCTGTAAGGTGTACTTGACCTCAGAAGCTAAAGAGCTGGTGGTCCTGTCCGCGACCGAAGTCACAGTGAAGAGGGTGGCTATCCTAAGTGACATGCACTGGCGATGTATTCGCACGAAGCGGTTTCTCCGGTTGAAGACGGAACAAGCCGTTAGACAACTGGAGTTGATGAGGAAAGCTCACAGTATGCGTGAAGAGGTCATCCGGGTGCCTCATGTTCTGGTGAGGAAGCTCGTTGGGAGAAATGGTCGAGCCATGCAGGTGATGGTCAAGAAGTCTGGTGTGGTGAAAGTAAGCAGTCCATGTGATCGTCAGGACTGGATACCAGACGAAGACGGCATGGTATCATTCTCCGCTGTAGGAACAGAAGAAAGCCTGGGATATATGCGCATGCTGTTGGAGTACCGAGTGACCTACCTGCGAGAGGTAGAACAGTTGAATCTCGCTAGACTGCGAGTGGATAGACAGCATCATCTGAGTAGCAGAAGATGGCAGCCGTCTAGAAATTATGAGACCAGACAGGGAAAGGGCCCCCTAAATAACAGAACAGCTATAGCTGGAGTTAGGGACCTTTCAAGATGTCCTGAGAGTAGTGGGCGTGGGTTTAGAGGTAGTGAGACCTCCAGTAACTCAGGTTTGAGCAGCCCATACAAACGACCCAATAGAGGACGGGACAGTACGGAGTCGAACCGAACCTTAGATACCAGGGCATGTGAGTCACACTGCTGTATGACTGACCGCTGGGAGCGGGGGAGACCTGACAAGGTTACGACTGACCGCTGGGAGCGGGGGAGACCTGACAAGGTTACGACTGACCACTGGGAGCGGGGGAGACCTGACAAGCTTACAACTGACCGCTGGGAGCGGGGGAGCTCTGACAAGGTTACGACCCGGAAAGGTGACCTGACGAAGTCAGTGACAGTGACAAATAGTAGGTCCCTAAGGAAGGGGCTAATGTCGTTGACTAATGTTCCAGGGGCTGAGTAGCACAATTGTAAAGTACATGGTCTCTATGTGAGCTGGGGGTTATAGTGATTGTGTATATTATGTGTTCAACCCCACAAGTTTGAACAGAGGGGGGATATGCAATGCAGCGACTTGCTGGCATTACGGTAATGGTCCAGGATGTGTTTTACCTGACCATGTACCTTCCCCCTCAGGTGACTGGTCACATGACTGTGACATAGCACAGGTCCTGCACGCACAGAATGTCTGTCTGATCACATGACTGTGACATCAGCAAGGTCCTGTCAGTATGTGTGTGTGTGTGCACGGGATGCATATATAAACCCTGCTTGATGGGAGACAGGTGTGTTCTGTGAGAGGCATGAGGCCTGTTCCCCATGTGTGTGGGACACCGTTCGTGTGAGGCCTAGTGAGGCTGAGTGAAGCCTGGCAGCCTGAGAGGTCGAGACTGAATCTTGTGAGTGGATGCTAGTGGCCTTGGAAGGCAGAGGCTTGGTGAAGAGTCCTGAAAGGCAAAGCCTGGATCATGTGTGGATGTCAGTGGCCATTGAGGGAACGACGGCTGGAGACCCCTACCTGGGAAGCCGCAAAGCCACAGTGGTGGCAAGCCTAATGGACTGCAGCAGCTAAACCCGGCAAAGGTAATACCCTGTGTTATATAGACATTGCTATAGTATTACCTTGCTGAAGGCTGTAACTTGGGCCAATTGGGCCTGTCTGCTACTTGAGAGACTCCCGGATGTTAAGTGTGTAAACATGCCGGTGATAAACTAAGAAGGACTGTGTGATATGCGGTTTATGAAGTGCAATAAACTGCTGAGCATTGTTTAAATACCGGAAGGACATTGCACGTGTGCTTAATTTACCCGGTGCAGCGAGTATCCCCCATTATGATGTCTAGCGCTGCCTTACAATGGGCATTCAGGTCATAGGAATCTGAATAACAGGATACCTTTAGATTTACGATCCAATGTCTTATTCCAATGAAATCCACATTTTCTTATATGTAAATGACCTCTTCCAGGCTCTGGGGAGGGTGTTGTCTGGAAGATAACTCTGCCTCCAGAGCTTATTTTACATGAAGGGGGAGTTACCAACACATTTTTTGCAGCTCTCTGAGCTCTGCTGTATTGCAACGATATAGTAACCCTGTCTGCCTGTGAGATGGAAGCTGCAAAGAACCTGCAGTTGTGTCAGGTATAATCACACACAGCTCTGCTGTGAGATCAGGAGAGCAGAGAGCGGCCATTACACATCACACCGGTAACTCCCCCTTAATGTAAAATAAGCTCTCGAGGCAGAGTTATCTTCCAGGGAACGTCCTCTCCAGAGCCTGGAAGAGGTCATTTATATAAAGTGATAAAAGATGATTTATCAACAACAAGGCATCTGATATGAGGCATACAGGTATCACTCTCCTCAGCAGTCTATAACCTGTGGGCCCATAGTAACAGTGCAATTTCTCCTGAGTATGCAAATACCTCATTCATGGTGGAAAACTACTGTTTAGGCACATGGCAAGGCTCAGAAGAAGCGCCATTTGAATTTTGGAGAGCAAAATTGTCTGGAATAGATAGGGGACACCATGTTGGGTTTGGATAGCCTCTGATCTGCCTAAACAATGGAAACCCCCACAAGTCACCTCATTTTGGAAACTAGACCCCTTGAGGGGTCTAGTTTCCAGAATGGAAAGTTGAGGGGGGTTTACACTGTTTAGACACATCAGGGGATCGCCAAACGCGACATGACACTCACAGACCATTCCATCAAAGTCTGCGTTCCAAAACATCACTCCTTCCTTTCTGAGCCCTGCTGTGCGCCCAAATAGTAGTTTTCCCCCACATCTGGAGTATCTATTGTAAGGCGGCGGTATCCACACTGTTCAGTAACTGAGGCAGTGACCCAAGCAAGTCCAACATAAACCGCTTTTATTCAGCAACTCACGGATAAACAAAGTCCTCCGGTTCGCAGCCAGGTTAACATGAGTCCATAAACAATGGTTGCCGTGGGCAATGGCCGCACTGGGCTGCTCAGAGCCTGACGGGTGCAGAGCCTTCCCAGGCGTGGGTTCAGCTGCTCACAGGCCCGCCGAGCTTTCCTGCTATACTCCTAGCAGGTCTCAACACTGAACAACACTACTCCTTAATGCAGGGTTTTTAAAGGACCTGTGGCAAGAGCCACTGGTAAACCCAGGTTGGAGGGAGGAGGCCGCCCCACTGTCTTCCTGTAGCCTCCTCCAAGAAATGAAGGCCCTGCTGGGTTTTACTAATCTGCCTTAACCAGATAGCCTGACCAGGTCAATGCTCACCTTCACTCTTGAATTGCAGCCGCAGTTGAGTTTGTGACTGCAATGCACTCCAATGGATTTAATAGGTCTCTGTACACATTCTGGGAGATATATACCGTCCCTCGTATACGATCCCGGTCACTGCCTCACATATCCCCCCCCCCCCTATGTTCAAACTTGTGGGGTTGAACATTTGACACCATATAGGGTGCCCGGAACAGGGCATCCGCGTTTGCCTGCGACATCCCAGGGCAATGTTCTACAGAGAAACTGAAATTTTGCAGTGACAGGAACCACCTGGTGACTCACACATTCCTCTCCTTGGCATTCCTCATCCATACCAAGGGTGAGTGGTCCATCACCAAGCGGAACTGATGCCCGAGTAAATAATAACATAGCGATTCCAAGGCCCACTTAATAACCAAACACACTCTCTACCACGCTATAGTTTTTCTCTGCCGGGACAAGTTTTCTACTCAAGTAGGTGACCGGGTGCTCTTCACCATTCACTTTTTGTGACAATACCGCCCCTAGGCCTACCTCCGAGGCATCTGTCTGTACAATGAAGGTTTCCTTGAAGTTGGGGCTGATGAGGACCGGCTGTCCACACAGGGCCATTTTCATGGACTGAAAGGCTACTTCTGCCTAAGTGTTCCACCGAACCATTACCAATTTTTTTTTTCCCTTTCAAGAGATCGGTCAGGGCCGCCATTGTCCCAGCAAAATTAGGTATCAACCGGCGGTAATACCCTAGGATGCCAAGGAACGCCCTCACCTGCTTTGTACTTGACGGTTTAGGCCCGTTTTTTATGGCCTCAAAATTATTGATTTGGGGCTTGATAACTCCTCGGCCAATCACATACCCCAAATATCGGGCTTCCTCTAGCCCTATCGCACATTTTTTGGGGGTTTGCCATTAACCCTGCAGCTCTGAGGGAATCCAGCACCGCTTGTACCAGGGATAGGTGCGTATGCCAGTCGGTGCTAAAGATGATAATATCATCTAGATACACGGATGCATACTCCTGATGAGGCTTGAGCACTATGTCCATCAACCTCTGGAATGTAGCCGGGGCCCCATGTAACCCTAAAGGTAAGACCACATAGTGATATAGACCTTCCGGAGTTATGAAGGCGGTCTTTTCCTTCGCCGATTTCGTGAGAGGTACCTGCCAGTAACCCTTGGTGAGATCGAGCGTGGTAAAGTACTGGGCCTGCCCCAGTCTCTCAATCAGCTCATCCACCATGGGCATTGGATAAAGGTCAAACTTCGACACTTCATTTAATTTCCGGAAATCGTTACAGAAGCGTAACGATGTATCTGGTTTCGGAATCAGTACGATGGGGCTAGCCCACTCACTCTGTGATTCCTCGATGATGCCTAACTGGAGCATTTGTTTTACCTCAGCCGTGCACTCTTCCCAACACAGTCCCATAGGAGTTTTTACCACCCCCACCACATGTTTTAGGTCTCCACATGGCGTGGACAAAACTACCTCCACGGTTGGGTACTCTCGGAGATCCCCATGGATACACACAGCCCCAACTGTCCGTCCACTGGGGTTGTCTCCTGCCACCAGTGACCCATGTACCAAAGTCACTAGGCTCCCCGAGTCTAGGAGGGCCTCCGTGGGGTACCCATTAACCAGTACCTGGCACAGTTGGAGCTCACTGTCCGGGGGGGTCGGCACTCGCAGTGCAGACGGTCTGGGCGTACATTGAGACCCGGAGGCTATACCCGCAGTCCATGGGCTCCGTAGTCAGGGAGAAGTTAGCAACCACGTCTCGGCCCCTGACACCGCCAACACCTAATGGCGGGGGTACTGTTAGTTCTTATGACCGATTGGGAGGGAACAGGTCTCCTGCTACGCTCACTCCGGGGTTCCCCTTCAGCACGGGTACGTGCTGACTGTCCTCAGCAGAGGGACGCGACCCCCTTCCCGGTTCCTGGGTTGGCAGGGATCGGCGCCGCCAGGAGGCAGAGTCGCGGATAAAGTCCTGAGTGGCCAAGTAGCGCTCGATCAGGCCACCTGGTCGAGGGTGCCGGGGTCCCCTTGCCCCACCCAACGTTGGATAGCGGCCGGTCGACCACCACCCTCTCCACCATCTGCGCTGGAGTCAAAGACTCAGGCTGGAGCCACCTCTTGACCAGCTACAAAGGGTAATAAGCCTGAGACCGGGCAGGTCGGGTCTCCACAAAGGCCCATGAAAACACGCGCTGAGCCCTCATGTGCATATTGACCCCCAGCCGAGCAATGATCTCACCTTTGAGCCTCTGGTAGTCCTGGGCGATCTCCCGACTGAGGTCGAAGTAGGCCTTCAGGGCATCGCCGACCAAAAACGGAGCCACCACTTCCGCCCACTGGCCGGCTGGTAGGTTTTTCCGCTCTGCTGTGCGTTCGTAGACAGTCAGGAAGGCTTCCACCTCGTCCTCCGGTCCCATCTTCCTCAACGCTGAGTGAACCTTGTTCCGGGCCTTTCAACGTTCTGGAATCGGTGATGTGGCCGATTCCCGCAGGGCAGCAATCTGTTCATTTGTTTTTTGCTGCTGATGGTACAGTAGCTGCTGCTGCTGAGTATGCTGTTGTTTCCGCTCCTGCTGTTACCGCTGGAGACTCAGGTACTGCTCCTGCTGTTGCCGCTGGGTGAGTACCAGCTGATTTAACAGCTCCTCCATTTTGTCCACGGGGTTGGGCTGAAAGGTGGCAGGCCAGATTGTGGTCATGCAGCTGCCGGTGGGGTATGCCTCAGTCACAATGCTCGCATTCTCCACCAAGCTGTAAGGCGGCGGTGTTCACACTGTGCAGTAACTGAGGCAATAATCCAAGCAAGTCCAACATAAACAGCTTTTATTCAGCAACTCACGAATTAACAAAGTCCTCCGGTTCGCAGCCGGGGTTAACATGAGTCCATAAACAATGGTTGCCGTGGGCAACGGCTGCGCCGGGCCACTCAGAGCCTGACGGGTGCAGAGCCTTCCCAGGCGTAGGTTCAGCTGCTCACAGGCACGCCGAGCTTTCCTGCTATACTTCTAGCAGGTCCCAACACTGAACAACACTACTCCTTAATGCAGGGTTTTTAAAGGACCTGTGGCAAGAGCCACTGGAAAACCCGGGACGGAGGGAGGAGGCCGTCCCACTGCCTTCCTGTAGCGTCCTCCAAGAAATTAAGGCCCTGCCAGGTTTTACTAATCTGCCTTAGCCAGATAGCCTGACCAGGTCAATGCTCACCTTCATTCCTGCATTGCAGCCGCAGGTGAGTTTGTGACAGCAATGCACTCCAATGGATTTAATAGGTCTCTGTACACATTCTAGGGGATATATACCGTCCCTCGTATACGATCCCGGTCACTGCCTCACACTATGTACTCAGGAGAAATTGCACAACAAATTTTGGGTTCCATTTTCTCCTGTTACCCTTGTGAAAATAAAAAAAATTGGGGCTAAAAGGACATTTTTGTGAAAAAAAAATAGATTTTTTATTTTCACAGTACAACATTGTAAAATTCTGTGAAGCACATGGGGCTTCAAGGTGCTCACCACACACAGATAAATCCTTGAGGAATTTATCTAGATGTGTGGAGAGCACTTTGAACCCCCTGATGCTTCACAGAATTTTACAATGTTGAACTGTGAAAATGAAAAAACATTATTTTTTTCCACAAAAATGTTTTTAGCCCCAAATATTTTCATTTTCACAAGGCTAGCATGTGAGAGTGGACCCCAAAACGTGTTGTGCAATTTCTCCTGAGTACACCCACACCCCATATGTGGTCGAAAACTACCTTTGAGGCACACTGCAAAGGTCAGAAGGGAAGATGTGCCATATTGGAGTTCAGAGTTTGCTGGAATAGTTTGAGGGTGCCATGTCACATTGGCAGAGCCACTAAGGTGCCAAATTAGCAGAAACCCCTCATAAGTGACCTCCTTTTACAAACTACACCCGCAATGAATTCATCTAAGGGAGCAGTGAGCATGTTGACACCACATGTTCCTCACAGAATTTTATACCATTGGGTGGTGTAGAAAGAATAATTACATTTTTATCACTAAAATGTTGTTTTAACCCCGGGCATATGGGTAAAAATGGCACCAAAATTTGTCACACAATTTCTGCGTAACGTGGAAATACCCCATATGTGGCTGTACAGTACTGCTTAGCCACACGGCAAGACTTGGAAGGTACGGACCGCTATTTGCCTCTTGGAGCACAGATTTTCCTGGAATAGTTTGTGGACTCCATATACAGAACCCTTAAGTATTAGTAGAGCAGAATCCCCCCCTCAAGTGACCCCATTTTGGAAATTATACCCCTTTGGGAATTTATCCACAGATGTAGTGATTATTTTGACCCCATGAGTGTTTTCCAGAAACACGCAGCCGCGGATGTTGCTGAGTGAAAATTGCAAATCTGCTATTGTAGTGCCCGTACATTGTGGTGCCTGTACATTGTAGTGCCCAGTACTTTATACCCAGCTTGTGCTTCTGGGGACATGCACAAATAAATTACGCTACAGAAATACCAAACATGTGGACGCTAAATGTGGTTTAGACACACTGTGGGGCTCAGAAGGGATAGGCGTATTTGGATTTGGGAGCTTACAATTTGCTGAATTTCTTTTGGAGGGCAAGGAGCCATTTTGCTTTTCCTGAGCCTTTGTACTACCATTAACATGGAAGCTCCTATATTTCGGTTAACAGATGATGGACCTGAGTGGGGACTTGCATTTTTTGTGGATGGAGTTGAAGCTTTTATTGGGAACATTTTACATAACATTTTGGATCACATTTATTCTAACCTCTACGCTGAGCACTTGCTTTGGGGTCGACTGCATTTTATGCATGCCTAAAAAGACTGACTCCGCCGGATAATAGACCAGACATCATCCACAGTGTCTCCATATGCCTCATTATAGAGAATCTTCCGCAGGGTGTGCTGTCTGAATTACATATTTTAGAGATTTACACGGAAACCCCAGTGTAAGCACAGAGTACAGGATAAATGTTAGACAAGCCTTACTACGATCTTTGGGAGGCAGAATGAACAAATCAACAGCAACAGGTGAAGAATTTGTTTTATTTTTTTTTACGATATTTCTCGTGCAGTGTAAGTGATTAGACGACTTTATTCTTCGGGTCGCTGCGATAACAGAGATACCAGATTTATAGTTGTTTTTATGTTTGGCTGCTGACACACTAAAAGACGTTTTTTACTGCAAAAAGCATTACCATGTTTTGAGAGCTATAATTTTCCTATATTTCTGCCGGCAGTCATGTGAGGGCTTGTTTTTTTCTGGACAAGTTGACGTTTTCATTGGTATTATTTTTGGTCACAATGTTTCTTCATTGCTTTTTATTCCGATTTTTGGGAGGCAAAATTAACAAAAAACAGAAATTCAGGAATTGTTTTTTTTTTTTTTTTAAGCCGTTCAGCGTGTGATAAAAGTGATAAGGCAGCTTTATTCTTGGGGTCAGTACAATTACCATGATACCACATTTATAGCATTTTTTTTATGTTTTGGCGCTTTTTTAAAAAAAATTTTTTTCATCGCTTTATTCTGAGCGCTATAACTTTTATTTGACCACTGATGGAGCTGTATGGCAGCTTGTTTTTTGTGGGACAACATGACTGTTTTAACAATACCATTTTTATTTACATTTGTCTTTTTTATAGCGTTTAATTACACTCTTTGTTCTGCAGTATGATGCGCCCCCCCGCTTTTTTTTTTTTTTTTTTTTTTACGGTGTTCACTGAAGGGGTTAACTAGTGTGGCAGTTTTATAGGGTGGGTCGTTCCGGACACGGCGATACCTAAAGTGTAATTTTTTTTTTTTTTTTTTTTTTTTACATAATACAAAAATAGATATTATACCCATAAATTAGTATTATTATTTTGTAATTGTTTTAAACATTTTTACAATTTTTTTTTTTTTTTTTTGTCCCTCTATGGGACTTTCACTTTGATCACGGTTATAAAGCATTGCAATGCTTTATAAAATTGTCAGTGCTGCATTGACACAAGCCCCTTATACAATATTCTGAACATGGTTTAACAAGTTTGCTATCCTGGTGACATGGATGTTGTCATGACAACATCGGGTCACCATGGCAACGATCGGGCCCTCGCGATGACGTGTCGAGGGCGCCAATCGGAGGGGAGAAGGAGCCCCCTCCCTCTCTTTGCTTTCTAAATGCTGCGGTCGATATCGATCGCAGCATTCAGGGGGTTCAACTCTCTGGAGTGGTGAGAGCCAGGTGTCAGCTATCATGTAAGCTGAACATTCAGCGGGGATCAAACGCGCACACAGCCTCTGTGAGCGCAAAATCACCAGGACATACCTCATATGTCCTAGGTCGGGAAGTCCTTCCCTTCCATGATGTATGGGATACGTCCAATGTTGGGAAGGGGTTAATGGTTTAGACAGGTCAAATGTGGTGACAGATTCTCTTTATTCTCCAGAGGCCTTAGAGTAAAAATTTTGCCTACTTTTCCAGGTGAAGATGAGGTCACACCCTTGTTCTAAGCTTTTGTCCAGTCTCCCCTACATACAGACCCCTAGTTGGACATTTGGTATGGAGGTGAGACTGGAGACAAAAGCTTAGAATTCCACACAATTAAAGAGAAAAGAATGGATCTACCTGTGGCCAAACATTTTTTGTAGCCCTGATCACAGCATCATGGAAATGAAATTGCTGGTATTGAAAGGTAACTACAAATCTCAGAGACAGAATAGTCTGGTAGTCCAAACGTATGACAACCTTTAGAACACTTGGAGCAGGAATGAATGTATTGCATGAATTTATATCTTTTTACATCAATTAGGGAATGTGCTCCTCAGACTATATGGGGGCATCACAACCATGGACCAGACCTCAGAGGACAATAAAACTCCTAATCTATGAACTCCTCCAATATTTACTGCCACAACTGTTTCTCCCTCTCCCATACTGATAGTCCTGCTTCATGTTACCGGTCTTATTTACTGCACTATTCTATGTCCTGTTACGTACAAATGTGTGACTTCAAATTTCGTGTTATTCTATACCTGATGAAGAGACCTGAGTAGTCTGTAAAAAAATGCTATTTGTTACCTTTTAATGGCTAACTGAAGAGATGCCATCAACCACTGAAGATTCTCAAGTTTTAATATTCTTCTATCTAATGGCTACCAAGGTGTAAAGATATTTTTCCATTGTGGTCTAGCATTCCTCACTAACAGTCTCTTCGGATAGTTTCTCCCTCCGCTGTTTTCCTCTGCTTAAAAAAAAAAAAACGTACACACTGCAAACCTTTCTAAACCCATTAACTTATTGGCCTAATACCTTTAGGGATGCAAAGAAAACCAAACCCTAAGGGAATTACCAATGCCCTTAGTAAACTACACTTTTCTAGCGGAATAACCAGATTTGTCTGCAGGAGATGTAATGGGAGATCAGTATGCATAGCAGATGAATCTTTGGGCAATAGAGCACTCCCAAACCACTTGTCCAGTCAATTTCTCATATATATTATATTATACACACACACACACACACACACACACACACACACACACACACACACACACACACACACACACACACACACACACACACACAGTCATGGCAGAAAGTGTTGGCGCCCTTGAAATTGTTTCGGAAAATTAAGTATTTCTTCCAGAAAATTATTGCAATTACACATGTTTTGTTATACAGATGTTTATTTCCTTTGTGTGTATTGGAAAAAAGGCCCAAAAAAAAAGAGAGAAAAGGCAAATTGGACATAAATTCACATAAAACCCCCAAAATGAGCCAGACAAGATTGTTGGCACTCTCAACTTAATATTTGGTTGCACACCCTTTGTTATCATAAGCAAATGATTGCAGTTATTTATTCCAATCAACAAACTTCTTACACCTCTCTACTAGAATTTTGGATCACTCTTTTTTTGCAAACTGCTCCAGGTCTCTCATATTTGAAGGGTGCCTTCTCCCAACAGCAATTTTAAGATTTCCTCACAGGTGTTCAATGGGATTTAGATCCGGACTCATTGCTGGCCACTTCAGAATTCTCCAGCGCTTCGTTTCTATCCACTTCTGGGTGCTTCTTGAAGTATGTTTGGGATCATTGTCCTGCTGGAAGACCCATGACCTAGGATGTAAACCCAGCTTTCTGACACTGGGTACTTCATTGTGACCCAAAATCCGTTGGTAATCTTCAGATTTCATTATGCCTTGCTCACAGTCAAGGCACCCAGTGTCAGATGCAGCAAAACAACCCCAAAACATCTTTGAACCGCCACCATATTTGACTGTAGGTACTGTGCTCTTTTCTTTGTAGGCTTCATTCCGTTTTCAGTAAACAGCAGAATGTTGTGCTTTACCAAAAAGCTCTATCTTGGTCTCATTTGTCTACAAGACACTTTCCCAGAAGGATTTTGGCTTACTCATGTACATTTTGGAAAACTGTAGTTTAGCTTTTTTATGTCTTTATTATTTTGTGCACTGTGGACAAAGAAACATCAAGATCTCTGGCGATGGACTTGTAACTTTGAAATTATTGATATTGTTAAACAATTTTGGTTCTCAAGCCCTCAGACAGTTCTCTTTTCTTTCTGTTCTCCAGACAATGCAAAAATTGAGTCAATTTCTCCCATTTTTACCTGGTTTGAGGTGTGATTTTCATATTGCTCACACCTGTTACTTGCCACAAGTGAGTTTGAAAGAGCATCACATGCTTGAAACAAAGTTGTTTAAATACAATTTTGGAAAGGTGCCAACGATTTTGTCAGGTCTATTTTTGTTTTGTTTTTTTGTGAAATTATGTCCAATTTGGCTTTTTTTTTCTCAATTTTTTTTGTATTATTCCAATACACACAAAGGAAATAAATATGTGTATAACAAAACCTGTGTAATTGCCAGAATTTTCTGGGAGAAATATTTCATATTCTGGAACAAATTTCAAGGGTGCCAACACTTTCTGCCATGACTGTATATCTGATGGGAATATAAAACACACACAATTAAATACAGGACAAACAATGAAAGACATAATAAATAAAAAAGTAAATTTAATTTACAATTCATATATCAAATTTCTTGAGATTCTAGAAATAATTGAAGTAGATATGTCAGTTCTCCTATGCTATCCTGCATGAGGGCAGCATAGGATACAGGAAGAAATCTTGAGCTCAAGAATAAAGATTTTTATTTTATGAAATTCAGTATTGTCATGTAAAAAGCGGTTTACCATGCTGCTAAAAAGCGTTCTGTTTCCCCTGATCATAGAGTCAATGACAGTTCTCCTATATAAACACCCATACAAGAAAAGAGAAAGAAAACGTCAATCACCCTGTGTCGTTGTGGAGCAGGGTAAACAGGACCTAGACTTCCTTAATGAGTCCAGGCATGGATATTGTTTTATGATTTGATAATTGCATGTAAAAAGCTATAACTTATCACCAAGTTCAGCATTCATCCCTCTACCTATACGCTACTCTCAGATAAAGTAAAGTATGACACCTGGCAGATCTATCAAGGGTTTTCATTCATTTATTTTAGAGTTTTCGGATTCCATGATTAGAGCTGGGAGATCAGTTGGAAGACGAAGCAGTTCTTCTACCTCTTCTTGTAGAGCTTCAGCCTTTTCATTTAGTAACATCTAGAAAAAAAAAAAAAAATGTATTCTATATATTGGATAAAATCACAGTGACCATGCTTTACAGTTAAAGGGATTCTGGCCAAGAGGCTCAGTGCACTGTTCCACCCTCTGATGTTGCATGCCTGTGCCTCATTCACTGGGGACTGAGCCTTAACTTGAATGGAGAGAAATATGTCTGCAGGGAAAGCTCAGGCAAACCAGTGCTGTCACTCAGCAGGCGGGGACATGCAAAGCTAGTGGGCAGAATGGTGCACTAAGCCCCTTGGCCACACCAAGGGTTCACCAAGCACACTAATTTGCATATACCAATAGGCTTCAGTTTCTGCTGAACAGAGCTAGCAATTAAAACACTAAAAGTGCATTTTTTTATATACTTAGTCTTGTAAGGGATAATGTGCTTAGTTTATACTGTCAGTTTTTGCTATCAGACTCCCTTCAAGATGGCATTGTTAATTTTATTTATATCTGTACTATTACTAGTCGGCAGAGCTCAGCTGAATGGGGTCCATAGCATTATAAAAGTAAAACTAAAAAGCATGGCATGTGTGTTAACCATGATGACACTGAGGAACTGAAAATACAATACATAAAAGACAAATGACAGCAGATTCCTCACCTTAGCTGAGCTAATTATCTGGTTGGCTTGGCGTTTTGACAAATGTTCTATGGTTTTCACCATCATTTGTGGATCAGCATTAGCCAAATGAGCAAGAGTAGTGTAACCAGCATTGTAAAGTTGTTTGGCTCGGGCCTACAGAACACACAAGTAGTGATATTATTACTAGGCTTCTTTTCACATTTTGGGTTCTCAATTAGGATTAATTAACAATGTACTAAATACACTGCTCCAAAAAAATAAAGGGAACACTTAAACAACAGAATATAACTCCAAGTAAATCAAACTGTCCACTTATGAAGCAACACTGATTGACAATCAATTTCACATGCTGTTGTGCAAATGGAATAGACAATAGATGGAAATTATTGGCAATTATCAAGACACCCTCAATAAAGGAGTGGTTCTGCAGGTGGGGACCACAGACCACATCTCAGTACCAATGCTTTCTGGCTGAGGTTTTGGTCCCTTTTGAATGTTGGTTGTGCATTCACACTCATGGTAGCATGAGACGGACTTTGCAACCCACAGAAGTTGCTCAGGTAGTGCAGCTCATCCAGGATGGCCCATCAATGCGAGCTGTGGCAAGAAGGTAGTGTCCAGAGGCTGGAGGCGCTACCAGGAGACAGGCCAGTACACCAGGAGACGTGGAGGGGGCTGTAGGAGGGCAACAACCCAGAAGCAGGACTGCTACCTCCGCCTTTGTGCAAGGAGGAACAGGAGGAGCTCTGCCGGAGCTGTGCAAAATGACCTCCAGCAGGCCACAAATGTGCATATGTCTGCACAAACAGTTAGAAACCGACTCCACGAGGGTGGTATGAGGGCCCGACGTCCACAGATGGGGGTTGTGCTCACAGCCCAACACCACGCAGGACACTTGGCATTTGCCACAGAACAACAGGATTAGCAAGATGAAGGCATTGAAGTTATGGACTGGTCCGTGGATCCCCCACACCTGAATCCGATTGAGCACATCTGGGACATCATGTCTCGCTCCATCCACCAACGTCACGTTGCACCACAGACTGTCCAGGAGTTGGCGGATGCTTTAGTCCAGGTCTGGGAGGAGATCCCACAGGAGACCATAAGCAACCTCATCAGGAGCATGCCCAGGTGTTGTAGGGAGGTCATACAGGCACGTGGAGGCCACACAGAATCCTGAGCCTCATTTTGACTTGTTTTAAGGACATTACATCAAAGTTGGATCAGCCTGTAGTGTGTTTTTCCACTTTAATTTTGGGGGTGACTCCAAATCCAGGCCTCCATTGGTTAATAAGTTTGATTTCCATTGATGATTTTTGTGTGATTTTGTTGTCAGCACATTCAACTTTGTACAGGACAAAGTGTTCAATGAGAATATTTCATTCATTCAGATCTAGGATGTGTTATTTGAGTGCTCCCTTTATTTTTTTGAGCAGTGTACATGTTTGTGCATGGTGTCAGTTCTAACCAATAACGAAGCCTGTAGTACAGAATAAGGAAAGAAGTAAAGGAAATAGAAATGTAGAAAACACATATTTGAACAAAAGCTTCCTTCTTTACAATCCTTCTCTTTATTACCCATGTTATGTCTCTTGCAGCAAACAATGCATTGAGAAATACCTAAAAATGCTTCTATATCTCTCCCAAATGATCATTTAGTTTACCTCCTTCTTTACAAACCCTAGATCTTCCCTACCAGGAATGTAATTGGTAGTACTCCTTCCATACTGCTCTGACCAGGGTTGTGGAGTCGGAGTCGTGGAGTCAGAGTCGGTGTCCATTTTGGTGGAGTCGGAATCGAAGTCGGTAGAAAATGGACAGACTCCAACTCCTAAAATATATAATAAATTGGGTACAGTAGTTCAATGCAGTTTGTGGGGAATATTTTTTTCATAAGAATTTGGGAAAGTTATGAAATGTCCTATAAATGTCTGTCCTATTCCTGATCTAAGGGTCTAGACTTTTAGCTGAGATGTATCTGTACTGCAGTAAATTTAATCACTTACATATGAGCCATGTATGAGGGAGTCGGAGTCATGGAAATTGAGGAGTCGGAAGTTTGGCTTACCGACTCCACAGCCCTGGTTCTGACTGCTTTAGAAGAGGAGCCACACTAAAGCCCCCAATACACATTAGATAACTAGCGTATGTCCAGGAGAACAAAGTGATCAGCAGTCTGAAATCAGACATGCCCAACCAGCATCTCCCGCGACAATCAGTTGGCTGGTGCCATTAGTCTAATGTGTATTGCATCCCTCAGTGAATCTGCACCCCTTAACCCCTGCATTCAGTAATCAAGGTAATCAAGATGTTGAATGCTAAACACTATTCTCATAAAAGTAGTTCAATGTGTTCTATAGATGCTAACATTTCCAAAGAAGCTTTTTTTTTGCTTTAATATCGTCAATGCAAGATAGAAAATAAAATCATCTATAGTACATGTACAGGTTGTTTCCCACTATTGGTGGGAAAAGCAAGTACAATCTACTTGTATCACACTGAGGACAAAATAAATCAAATTTAGAAATAAGAAGACCTACATGTTGCGGGTTCACTGTACTTGCAGCACATTCCTTGCCTGAGACAGGTGAGTAGTCACATGAGATGTTCAGAGAGAAACATTAAAGTCCAGCTCTTAGTCCTCACAGTGAAAACTCCTTGCAGCTTTATTAAAACAACATCGGTGTAAAAGCAGGAACTTCTAGGGTTCTAGCCAAGAGTGCCTTTAGACTGATGTTCTTCTAATAAAGCTACAAGGATTTTACGCTGTGAAGACGGAGTGCTCCATTTTTTCATTTCTAGGTTTACGAAAGACTTTGAAAAGAATCACTCAGATTACAGCACATGAAATCAGAGGTAGCTTGTAAGCTCAGTATATGGGAACTGCGGAATGTACAGGTTTGCATTGATAATTAAGGCTCAGGAATATGAAAGGTTAAGTCAGTCACCGCACAATGCATTATTGGAATGTTGTCGTGTTGTTTTTTGGGAGAATGACATTTGTGAATCAACAGTTGAGTGATCACCATGGTCTACCAAAATATAACCTCTGACAGGTAAAGTGAGTAACATTGATTATCTTATTGCATTGCTCCTGTCAAAAAGGGAGATACATTTGGCAGTAAGTGAACAGTCAGTTCTTGAAGTAGATGCGTTAGAAATAGGAAAAACGGAAAACTGAAAAATTGTGGCAAAAGCCAAACTGTGATGTCTAGATGATGGTGTCAGAGCATTTACAAAATGGCAGGTCTTGTGGGTTCAAAGAAAGCTGATGTGAATGCCTTGGTTGCATCAAGATACCCCATCTGGTTTGACCCCTATGAAGAGCTACTGTAGCACAAATTAATGGAAAAAAATGACTATGATAGAAAAGTCTGACTGCAGACTGGTCAGAGTGCCCATGCTGGACCAAGATGAAATAGAACATGGTGGCACTGTCTGCCAATGTTATGTTAAGAAACCTTTAGGCTGTGTGCCCACTATGCGTTTTTGATGCAGATTTTCCGCAGCGTAAACGCTTGCAAAATGCTTGGTAATCTGTGCCCCATGATCGCCAATGAAAATCTGCATGTTCTGTGCCCATGCTGCGGAATTTTCCTTGCGGAAAAATCAGCAGCATGTCCATTATTTGTGCATTTCTGCATGCGGATTTGAGGTCACAATGCATTTGAAAAACGCAAGTCAAATAAGCATGTAAAAACGCTGCAAAAACGCTTAAAAAAACACGTGTAAAATCCGCAAGCGTTTTTACTGCCAAGAACATGCAGAAACGCTGCAGAAATTTTCTGCATTGTGGGCACATACCACAAGTCCATGCATTAAGACCAAGTACACCCCTTCATGGCAACGTTATTTCCTCCTTCAGCAGAATGTGCTCTTTCAGGCTAAGTGCCCACGTAGAGTTTTTCAAGCGGATATGCTGCGGAATTTCCGCATCATAAACGCTTGGGAAACGCTTGGTAATCCGCACCCCATGGTCCCCATTGGCATTCCGCAATGTCAATGCCCATGCTGCGTTTTTTTCCGCAGCGTTTATGCTGCGCTCAAAAATCCACAGCATGTCCATTAATTTTGCGGAAGCGCGGCGTAATCGCCGCCATTGACTTGCATATAATCCGTGTCAGTACATTTGTATTCACGGATTATATGCGTTTCAATGTGCGGATGGTACCCAAGTCTGGAGGATAGAAGACTCTCATCCAGACCTGGGTACCATAGAAACTGTAAAAAAAAGAATTTAAAATAAAAAATAAAGTTTATACTCACCTTCCGATGTCTTCCCGGTGTTTTGTCTGCTCCCTCCGGTGTCTTGCAATGTTCGCGTAGATGTGAAGGACCTGCCATGACGTCACTGAGTCATGTGACCCATCACATGGCTCAATGACGTCACCGCAGGTCCTTCACACCGCCGCAAGCAGTGCAAGACACCAGACGGAGCAGACAAAACACCAGGAAGACATCGGAAGGTGAGTATAAACTTTATTTTTTTTATTTTTCACCATTCTTATTGCTTTTCTTTAACTAACTTTGTCACACTACTATAAATCCATGCCGGTTGCATGGATTTATATAATGTGACCAAGTTGTCAAGCACTTTTCCAAGTGATGCTAAAATCGTTTGGGAAAGTGCTTGATAACCCGCATGCAGAAATGCATGCAAAGACGCTTCACAAACGCTTCTACCTGGCAGGAAAAACGCATGTAAAATCCGCATGTACAATCTGCATGTACAATCCGCATGCGTTTTTCCTGCCAGGGAGAAGCGTACAAAATATGCTTCATTTCCGCAACGTGGGCACTTAGCCTTACAGTTCAAAAATTATTCAATGTAAAAACAGGCCCTACATAAATGGACAAAGTTGTTTGTGCCCTTTTGGTAAAGCAAGATAAACCTACAATGGTCACTGAAAAAAACTTGAAAATGACAAAAGTAATTATCAATTTAAATTTACTGAATATCAACTAATGAAAATCACACATTGCTTTTGCATTGTGATTCAATGGAAAATTAAAAAAAAAAAATAATAAAGTCCTGGAAAAAAAATGATGATACCCCTAGAGAAGATTGAAAATATTTTGACCATAGGGACATGATAAACTAAGGTGCATCCTGTAATTAGCATCAAAAACTTGTGAACAGTCAGTCTGCCCATTTATAGAGTGAAAAATAGTCACTGTGCTGTTTGGTATCATGGTGTGTACCACACTGAACACTCAATGTCAGATTTCCATTAGTTGGATGTTCAGTAAATTTAAATAGAAATTTACTTTTATTTCCAAGTGATTTCAGTGACCTTTGTGGGTTTTTCTTACTTTAACAGAAAGTTATCAACAATATTGATTAGGCAGGTGGTTCTATTGTTATGGCTGACCAATGAATATTCCACTTTTACTAACCTCCAAAACACCAGCCACTTCCATCAGTGGTATTAGCTCTGATTTCACACAATAACTAAGCTTCTTGGTTACATCCAGAAGAAGAGCTTTGTAAGCCCAGAATTCATCCAGCTCCTTTATTGAAACAGAAGCCAAACAAGTTTTACTAGATGAGAACAAATAGAAAAAACAGCAACTTCTTGATAGAGCGCCACCTTACTTATCCGAAAGTGTATGGCGAAAAAAATAAAAATGTTTTAGCAGAGTATTGCATGCAACAGGAGCGGGAGTGATGGTAGTGTCCATGCTGCGCTCTCTTTGGCTCTGCACCAACAGTGCTGGCAGGGCATATACAGCTGCTTCTCACAAAATTAGAATACCACCAAAAAGTTTATTTATTTCAGTTCAAAAAGTGAAACTCATATATTATATAGAGTCATTACAAACAGAGTGATGTATTTCAAGTGTTTATTTCTGTTAATGTTGATGATTATGGCTTACAGCCAATGAAAACACAAAAGTCATTATCTTTTTGTTTTGTATTGAAGAACTGAAATTAACTTTTTCATGATATTCTAATTTTGTGAGAAGCACCTGGAAGTACCATCAGAATTGTTCTGTACTTAATCATTAAATATGAAGTCCAAGTTACATTTTTAGACATCCCATATTGATATTTCTTCAATTTATTCAGCATTATAGCAAACTTTATAATACACCAATCCAATAACTAGATATTTATTTTTTTCTATCAATTGTTTGGAAGCAGAAATACACTGCTCAAAAAAATAAAGGGAACACTTAAACAACACAATGTAGCTCCAAGTCAATAACACTTCTGTGAAATCTACCTGTCCAGTTATGAAGCAACACTGATTATGAATCAATTTCTCCTGCTGTTGTGCAAATGGAACAGACACCTGGTAGAATTGATAAGCAATCAGCAAGATACCCCCTATAAAGGAGTGGTTCTGCAGGTGGTGACCACAGACCATTTCTCTGTTCTCATCGTTTTTGGCTGTTTTGGTCACTTTATTATTTTGCCATTGCTCTCACCCCTAAAGGTACAGTAGCATGAGGCGGTGTCTACAGTACAACCCACAGAAGTTGCTCAGGTAGTGCAGTTCATCCAGGATGGCACATAAGTGCGAGCTGTGGCAAGAAGGGTAGCTGTGTCTGTCAGCACAGTGTCCAGAGGCTGGAGCAGATACCAGGAGACGTGGAGGGGGCCGCAGGAGGGCAACAACCCAGCAGCAGGACCGCTACCTCCTCCTTTGTGCCAGGTGGAACAGGAGGAGCACTGCCAGAGCCGTGCAAAATGACCTCCAGCAGGCCACAAATGTGCATGTGTCTGCACAAACGGTTAGAAACCGACTCCATGAGGGTGGTACGAGGGCACGACGTCCACAGATGGGGGTTGTGCTCACAGCCCAACACCGTGCAGGACGCTTGACATTTGTCACAGAACACCAGGATTGGCAAAGTCGCCACTGGCGCCCTGTGCTCTTCACAGATGAAAGCAGGTTCACACTGAGCACATGTGACAGACGTGACAGAGTCTGGAGACGCCGTGGAGAGCGATCTGCTCCCTGCAACATCCTTCAGCATGACCGGTTTGACAGTGGGTCAGTAATGGTGTGGGGTGGCATTTCTTTGGAGGGCCGCACAGCCCTTCATGTGCTCGCCAGAGGTAGCCTGACTGCCATTAGGTACCGAGATGAGATCCTCAGACCCCTTGTGAGACCATATGCTGGTGCGGTTGGCCCTGGGCTCCTCCTAATGCAGGACAATGCCAGACCTCATGTGGCTGGAGTGTGTCAGCAGTTCCTGCAAGATGAAGGCATTGAAGTTATGGACTGGCCCGCCCATTCCCCCAGATCTGAATCCGATTGAGCACATCTGGGACATCATGTCTCGCTCCATCCACGAACGTCACGTTGCACCACAGACTGTCCAGGAGTTGGCAGATGCTTTAGTCCAGGTCTGGGAGGAGATCCCACAGGAGACCATCCGGAACCTCATCAGGAGCATGCCCAGGCGTTGTAGGGAGGTCATACAGGCACGTGGAGGCCACACACAATACTGAGCCTCATTTTGACTTGTTTTAAGGACATTACATCAAAGTTGGATCAGCCTGTAGTGTGTTTTTCCACTTTAATTTTGGGGGTGACTCCAAATCCAGGCCTCCATTGGTTAATAAATTTGATTTCCATTGATGATTTTTGTGTGATTTTGTTGTCAGCACATTCAACTTTGTATAGAACAAAGTATTCAATGAGAATATTTCATTCATTCAGATCTAGGATGAGTTATTTGAGTGTTCCCTTTATTTTTTTGAGCAGTGTATATCACTAGATTGACACTTAAAAGTCACTAGTTAATTATAACAACCAAAAGTATAGTCCAAAACCAGATATGACAAATTAGGATCCTTGTAAGTTGTAACACGAGAAAAAGTAGTGTCCAGAGTGGCCAAATAATTTACATTTACACCTTCATCTAGTGGAGTTACCTCACAAAAATGCAGCACGCAGGAAGAGAAAGAAGCAGACGAGTTCAGAAGATTCTGAATAAACCCTCGTGGCATGTTGAATTTTGTAGACACGGTCCATATATCTAGTTCCTTCATGAGGGCATGAAGAATGAAGGAAAGATAAAGCCGGTTCACCTCTCTTTCTTCTGCACACTAAAACAGAACAGTAATAGCAGAGACCTTGAAATATGGTTATTATGCAAACACAGAATCCAAGAAAAACCCTACAGTGTAAGATCTGGTAAACCGTTAAAGACTTTATCCCAAAACTTTGACATTTCTGTGAATACACCGTGGGGCCAATTCATCAAAGCTTTTACACCAGAAAACTTTGAAAAGTCATTACTTTTTTGCGCAACGTGAAGTTGACTTTTTCACGCCAGTTTGAATCAGATGTGTCAAAATGTGCAGAGCTGGGGTGGAGCCGTGGCGGGGTACGGCGTGAACATGCCTACACCGTTCAATTCATTAAAAGTACTGCCATTTTGTGCGCCAGAAATGCTACGTCAGTGGAGAGGCACACGCCACTAAGATACGCCAAGTTCATTAAGTGGCATGCAACTAATTGAATTTGGGTGCGACAGGCATATCATGAGTGTGTACTGTGCCAGTCTTAATGTGGTCTACTACTAGGACAACCCCTTCTCAATCTGAATGTTTGCCCCTGTTAAAATAAATACACCTATACTGACCTCCTGTGCCGATGCCGTTCCAGCAGTGTCAGCACTCGCGGCACGGTGGTGCAGTGGTAAGCACTGCAGCCTTCCAGCGCTGGGGTCCTGGGTTCAAATCCCACCAAGGACACCTGCAAGGAGTTTGTATGTTCTCCCCGTGTTTGCGTGGGTTTCCTTCGGGTTCTCCGGTTTCCTCCCACACTCCAAAGACATACTGGTAGGGAATCTAGATTGTGAGCCCCGATGGGGACAGCGACGATAGTGTATGTAAAGCGCTGCGGAATATGTTAGCGCTATATAAAAATAAAGATTATTATTATTCCCGGGGCTCACGTGAGGTTGTTACGTCACGTGCGATCTGCACCCAATCAGCACTGGCGTTACTGTCCCCGCCTCCGGACTTAACAGGAAGTCAGAGCGCAACTGGCAGCTCACTTTCTCTTGATTGCTTATATGTCCAAAGGAGGGGACAGTGACACCAGCGCTGATTGGGTGCAAAGCGCATGTGACGTAACAACCTCATGTGAGCCCCGGGAATGCGAGTGCAGACACCGCTGGTACAGCACCGGCACAGGGCAAACATTCAGAGTGAGAAGGAGTTGTTCTAGTAGTGGACAACCCCTTTAATGAATCAGCCCTAGTTACCACTCAGCAATCTGATTTAAAATATCAAGAAGTGTAAATAGATAAAAAATCTAACAATAATAAATCCAATAATGTATTCAAATCTTTATGTATTTCTGATTCTTAACTGTACAAATTATAACAATCTTCAACACAAACCAGAAAAGTGTAGCTGGATTTCGGATTTGTTGGTGACAATTCAGCATTAGATTAGTTTTGTGGTCACCTGGGAGCTCTAAAAATGGCTACCACAAACAGGCTGGGTGCTAGCCACTCCATTTACCAGATCCTGGCCTTCACCCTTTATCTCCAGAGATAACCTATTTACAAACACCATATAAAGTATGCACAATCAAAATATAATATCACTACAAAAATAGTGTCACACTTTTCATTGATAAAAATATGATATTTTATTAAATCTTTATTAAAAAATGTCATAAATAATATGAAATAAAATCAGGGAGATCTAAGACAAAAAACGGACATCTGTAGTTGGAGCATGGGAGTATAATCCAAAAAAGATCAAATGTCAATAAATTAAGCAAAAGTCAATGGGTAGACATAAATTCATATAAGTGCATGAACCTCTATCTGAGATACATATGTACAAATATACTTTTAGGTATAAAACTAAAATAGCCAGGACCTTATCAGAAATAGGATAATGATAAAGTTTTGTATTGTTACCCAAAGACCATAGGGATGCCATAGGAGTGCGGGCATCTCTACGCCTCTTTGGGTAACTATACAATTACAGGCGGACACAGACAAAAAAACAGTATATGGGCCCTTTGCAGTCCAATAATTCACCACAATTCCACCTGTTTTGGAGGTAGAAATGGGCCCCCTACCTCTTGGGCCCTAGTGTGGCTGCACAGGTTGCACCAATGATATGTCCGCCCCTGTATACTATACTTTATCATATTTATGATCATGTCCTTGTTACTATAGTTTTAATCCAAAAAGGTATATTTGTACATATGTATCTCAGATAGAGATTTCATGGTAATTTCAGATAAAGGTTCATGCACTTATATATGCCCATTTACTTTTGCATAATTTATTGAAATTTGGTCTTTTTAAAAATTATATTCCCATGTTCCAACCTATGGATGTCCGTTTTTATGTCCGGTATCTCCTTGATTTTATTTGAAAGTATGACATTTTTTTCAAGAAAAAATGTAATATTTTTATTAAATCTATCAATGAAAAGTATGATTTTTTTTAGGAATAAAAAAACCCTTTAACTCCTATAGAGGAATACACTGGGTCCCCTAGGCTGGAGCTACATGGTCGGCTGCTATTTAGTGATACAAGCTGACAAGAGGATAGTCCGATAGCCGAGTCAGAGCCAGGAGGTACAGGTAATGTGCAAAATTGTCAGGCAGAATTGTCAGTACACAAGCTGAAGTCAGGATCAGGAATATCCACTAAGGCACAGGAGCGGAGCTAGTTAGGAGCTAGTTAGGCTTTAACCCCAGGGCTTCTGGATTGGCCAAATCAACAAGTCCCAGCAGTATAACAAGGAAACTGAATAGTGGATGTCACAGTTTCATGGACAACACCACATGCTTTCCACTATCTCCATACATAAATACAGAATATTAAAAGTACCACACTAAACTTGTTTTTTTTTATTGCAGTGCTGGAGTGGTGCTAGTAGTGTAAATTCCCTGCCCCAGGACTTATACTTCCCAGCCGCCATCTTCCTCTTTTATCAGCGCTGCTCCAGTCATTCTCCAGCAGTTTGTGACCAGCCAGATTGCTCCAGGATCCAGAAGTCACAACTCAATATAAGTCTGAGAGCCAGAATGAGGCTCTCATAATAGACTTACAATGAGAGATGGTGATTTGGGACGATCTTAAGACAGCAGCTGTTAAGTATAAGACTAGGGTTCGGAAACTTAATAGCACCACTCCAGGTCTGAATTAAAAAAAGAACGCTGGAGTGGGGCTTTGGGTTGCCAAGGATCTGCTTTTTCACTTCTAGAAACAGCACTATGTTTTGTGTTGAAGATTGCAGCGCGGCGACATTCACCGATGAGTTGTAATATCAGATAAAGCCTATAGGCAAGCTTGGCGCTGTTTTTAGAAAAAAAAGAAAGAATTTTCTTAAACCTGGACAACCTCTTGAACAAATGAAGTGAACCTGAAGTTTAGTTCACGTTTTGCTAAACAAAGATGGAAGGGTAAAAACTGCCTTGTGCCAACTCCACTACTGTAATGCAGCGCTGTATTGTTTGGTGGTACAAGGACATATGTTAGAATATCTTGACAATCCTGTCGCCTCCATACCCCTCATGTATCACTAATAAGGTTCCTGACTTTCGAGATACTGAATACATACAATATTACTACTGTGTACTTTACCTTCTTCACACTATGACCTGATACTTTTCTGGCAAGAAAACTTTCCGGCACGCCTACATATCCTGCCACTTTCTGATCAACAGGGTCAAGGAGATTAAACTGAAAAATATATTTAAAAAGTTCTGGAGGTGAAAACATTTTAAGAAACAGTCATGAAGGCAACATAGCATCTAGCAATCTAATGTATTTTTACCTTCATTTCAGCCACACTTCTCAGAATTAAACCTAGAAAAGAATTCTTTACACCATTTTAAGGATGTTGTGTGATCATATATAAAGTATTATCTATTTTTTATTTCCTGTTGCTTGTGTAGCGCCAACATATTCCGCATCTCTGTACTGAGTTTGTCACAGACTACATTCTTTATCTTAGACACTTACTTTGGCCAATACAATTTTTAGAACTTATATACACCTCTACAGTGTTTTGTAGTCCTTAGACTTGAAGAGGATTGATCACTTTACCTGTCGGAAGTAAACCATCCAGTCCGGGCTGCACTGAGTTACCATGTCATAAGGGGTCACAAGATAAAGAAGATGAAGATGGCTCTGAAGTACCAGTCCCTCCAGTCCCTTCCTCAGGTCACTATAGAGCACATCACAGTAGGATAAATCAATTGATCCTGTAGGAAATGGCACAAGTTAGTTGCAAACATATACCAAGTACAATGATAACAGTGGGCACACAACGCAACTACCCACCTTTATAAGTTGCATGACCAAGCCTTGATACCTCAAATATAGGTTGTTCTTTTTCAGGGTGCTGCTTGGAGCACACAAGACCTTTGCTTGCCAGATACTCTAAAGACTCTTTTGTTATATCCCATAAGGATTTTTCTTTACTCAGATGTTTTTGTTGGACACTGAATAATGTATAACATGCAAACTGATAGATCTCATCTGCTGTTTTTGCAATCTTTAAAAAAATAAAAAAAGTAAATAGATTACTGAAGGGGTGGCATGCTATACTCCTCTGGTAACTATCGATATCAGACTTATTAACAGGAAAGCGCTGATTAAATTTGTGTCAGAACCTCAGTCACAAATTGCGATTATATAGCTAGAGCGGATGAAATAAGTATTGAACACGTCACCAATTTTCTAAGTAAATATATTTCTAAAGGTGCTATTGACATGAAATTCTCACCAGATGTCAATAACAACCCATCCAATCCACACAGGCAAAAAAATCAAACCATAGATGTCCATAAATTATGTCTAATAATGAGAAATGACACAGGGAAAAAGTATTTAAGATGCTTACTGAAATTTAATTTAGGCTGTGTGCCCACGATGCGTTTTTTAAGCGTTTCCGCAGCGGCAAAAACGCTGCAGAAACGCTTAAAAAACTCATGGTAGAAGGTCTGCCATGTTCCCCAATGATAATCCGCATGTGCTGTGCACATGCTGCGGAAATTTCCGCTGCGGATTATCATTGCGGAAAAAAATGCAGCACTACCAATTATTTTGCGGAAGCGCTGCGTTTTCGCCGCCATTGACTTGCATTGGAACGCATGGATTACACATCACTGTATATGTAGATGCACATTCCATGCGTTCTAATGTGCGGATGGTACCCAGGTCTAGAGAAAAGGAGACTCTCCTCCAGACCTGGGTACCATAGAAAAAAAGAATAAAATAAAAAATAAAATATATACTTACCTTCTGGCGGCCCACGGTGCGCTCCTCCTCGCATGCCGGCAGATCGCGATGGACTGAAGGACGTCATAGTCATGTGAAGGGTCACGCAACGCTGACGTCGGCAGGTCCTTCAGTGTACCGCTGCCGGCAAGGGAGAACTGAGGGAAGCAAGACACCGGGGGCCATCAGAGGGTAAGTATATATTTATTTTTTATTTTTAACCATTATTTCGGTCACACTATATAAATCCATGCCGTTTGCATGGATTTATATAGTGTGACCAAGTTGACAAGCACTTTCCAAGTGATGCTAAAATCGCTTGGAAAGCGCTTGACAACCCGCATGCGGAAATGCAAGTGAAGAACGCTTCACATCCCCTTGTCCCTAGCAGGAAAAACGCATGTACAATCCTCATGTACAATCCTCATGTACAATCCGCATGCGTTTTTTTTCTGCCAGGGAGATGCAGAAACACTCAGGAAAAATCCTGACCATTTCTGCATCGTGGGCACATAGCCTAATACTTCGTACAAAAGCCTTTGTTGGTGATGACAGCTTCAAGATGCCTCCTGTATGGAGAAACTCTAGTCACATGCATTGCTCAGATGTGATTTTGGCCCATTCTTCCACACAAACACTCTTCAAATCCTGAAGGCTCCGTGGGCTCCTTCTATGAACTCTGAGCTTTAGTTCCTTCCATCCATTTTCTATTGGATTCAGGTCAGGTGATTGGCTGGGCCATTCTAGCAGCTTTATTTTCTTTCTCTGAAACCAATTGAGAGTTTCCTTGGCTGTGTGTTTAGGATCATTGTCTTGCAGAAATGTCCACCTTCATTTCATCTTCATCATCCTGGTAGATGGCAGTAGACTGTTATCAAGAATGTCTCAATACATTTGTCCATCTAGCCTTGTTTCAATATGAAGTTTGCCAGTGCCGTATGCTGAAAAACAGCCCCAAGCCATGAAGTTCCCACCGCCAAACTTCACTGTTGGTATGGTGATTTTGGAGTGATGTGCCTTGCCTTATGGCCTCCAATCATGGTGTGTATTAAGGCATGCAAAGAGTTCAAGTTTGGTCTCATTTGACCAGACTATATTCTCCCAGTACTTCACAGGCTTGTCTAAATATTGTTGAGCAGACTTTACACGCAACCACTTTCAAGTACTGTGCTCCTTGCTTAGGTGACTGGCCACCTCTGAAAGATTGGCAGCAGTGGCAAGCAGCCTTGTCGACAGGTAATAAATTATAAAATTAAAAATCGCTTCATTATTAAAGATACATTTTCACATCATTTTTGGTTGAACTAAATATTGTTGTGCATAGTGGCAGGAATGTAGTTCATAACACTTTTATTTATTTTTTTCTCCATTAGGTTGTGTAGATATAAGGCACCAAAGTTACAGTTGGCTGTTTTAAGATGACTCAAGTTAGTAGAGGATTTGGAAAAACATGTCTGCTTTCCTCCAAAAATATACTTGTCCATAGGTTTTATTTGGTGCTGTAGCTTGGTTTCATTGAAGTGAATAAAATTGGGCTGAAAAACCACATACATCCTATGGATAGGTGTGGTGCAGCTTCTGGAAGAAAGTACCCATGTCTCTTATTCCCGAGAACTATTTCATTATACTAAATACTTAGAGCAGTGTGCCAGGGTCTATTGGTATGTGTAAAGTATAAGCATTTTCAATGTGTACCTTCAGCCCAATTAGTGAAAGCAGCAAGCTTTGGAAACCTTTTCCACAGTCATGCATGAGATTGCTGTAGCAGTTCTCTGGTGGTTTACTAACCAGTTCTCGAGCCTTAAAAGGAAATATAAAGCAAAAGTAAGATATAAATACAACTAAGGACCATGTAAGGCTCAGCTATTTGAATTGCTTAGTTTGATCTATCAGGTTTAAAACACAATATGTTTTAAGAATGCAACATAACACAGCCTAAACATTACCAGCTCAACACAGTAGCAGATCATTACCCATATGCTGTTAAAGAACTAAAGAAGCACTGCCATCAAAGTTTTTATGGAAGTCATCATATTCTATACCACTGTGTACTTACAATTGCTCATTTTGCCTTTCTACCCAGCTATTTCTTCTCGTTTCCATGAGGTCTATGACATCATGTGATTAAGAACAGACTAGCTGAATCCTTCTAATCTGTATGTAGAAATAGGAGGTCTCTTTTTCCTGCATGAGTCCTCATTAGAACTACAATTCTACATCAATACAAAGTTCCTGGCAGGGGAAAAGTGCAAAACAGCTGGGTCTAGAGATGAAGAGGTGTTGAAGCTGGGGTGCCAGGGACTTTGCAGTGATGTAGAATTGTAGTTCTAATGATGACTTATCCAGAGAAAAGAGACTTGCTGTTTCTTTATAGAGCTTAGAAGGATTCAGCTAGTCTGTTTTTAATCACGTGATGTCATAGGCCTAATGGAAAAGAGAAGAATTAACTTAGTAGAAGGGCAATATGAACAATTGTATAATATGATGACTGCAATACATTACTAAGATAAAAATTTTGATGGGAGTGCTTCTTTAGTACAACCTCATGTTTTCTAAAGAGTGTTTTCAGTTTAAAGGGTTTGTTCCAAGTTAAAAGCTTATACTCAGGTATATACTCGAGTATACAGAAATTTGGTTGGTGGATAGTGGGGGCAGGAGGGTTGCGGCGACCGAGGAGCGGGGCACACGCAGCAGCCGCTGCTGCAGCTACCACGTGTGCCCAATGCTTAAGGGAAATGAATATTCCCTCTTCTCTACTCCCATGGGTATGGAGAAGAATGAATATTAATTCTCTTTAGTAGTGGGCACGGAGGAGCGCTGAGTCGCAGCTAGTGCTGACAGTGCACGCTACTAAACAGAATGCATATTCACTCTTCTCCACGCACATAGTCCCAGCGTGGAGAGGAGTGAATATGTGTCTGATCCTACCACAGCTCCTGGGCAGGGGAGGGAAGCAAAAGAGCATACAGATATTACAGTATGGGATCACAGCTGATTCTTTCTGGGAGGTAGAACATTTCCCTGCCTTATTTTAAACAATGTTTTAACGCACAGAAAGAATCAGTTGTGATCCCCTGCTGTCTTGTCTGTATACTCTTCTTGTTTTCTCCCCTGCCCAGGAGCTGTGGTATGATCAGACCATGTCCCTGTACGGTCAGACACAGCCATTACACAGTACACAGCAGGGGCACATTTATAAGATTATCTCAGCACAGGGACGTTTTTTTTAAACACATCCAATTGTGGAACTTATTATATTACAAAATCTATTGATTAAAATTAACTGTTTCGGGGAAAACCCCTTTAACTTCCCACTATGTGTTTTTGGTGAGTTTTTGATGCTGGGTTTTTTCACTTTTTTTTGCAGCATAAACTGACCTGCAGTGCATTTTTAAAATACGCAACATGTCAATTTCTCTTGCGGGTACACTGAGTTTTATGTGCAGATTTTCACCACAGAACTGCAATAAATCCAGAAAATCCACAGGTAAACAAAACCACAACTGTGGAAACGCACTAAGAATGCGTGTAATCTGCATATGACTGTTTCAATAAAATTTTGGTAAAGACAAATAACAGTATCAAAAACAAAGTAGCTTTATTTAAAATATGACATACCAAAATGAGACGAACACAGCAACGTCAAAAACACACAAAAGTTAAAATGAAAAAAAAAAAAAAACCTAATAGGTGCAGAAATGCTGCAGAAAATCCGCAACATCAAAAACTCAGCAAATACTCATGGTGGGAACGTAGCCTTAAAGGAAACTACTTTGCTGTTTGCACAGCTTACTATCCTAACCAGAGGGTCTTCTTTGTGCCCCCATTTTTAGGTGTAGCTGGTGCTTTTGAAGCTGTGGCGTTGACATGGAGGGAGACAGTCTCTGACACTGTTGTGTATCATCTCCTTGTATGTTTCTCAGAATGTTAGGCCACATTTACTATAGGTCTTGTAATGTAGAGTAGACGTGTTTATTGAAACAAGAAATACAATCCGAATATACAATATATTACCATTTCCTTTTCTTTTTCCTGTAAGATAAGAATACTTTCCCCTGCATTGTCAATGCCAGCTCGGCCAGCCCTGCCAATCATCTGTTTATACTGGGCCCTCTTGAGGAAAGCTTTAGCTACATAAGGAGCTCGTAAAATGACCCTGTAGGAGAGAGTAAGATATTAACAGGCTGAACAGATTGGAACAGGAATTGTGTAATGTTCACGTTCTGTCTATTACCATCTAGTTTTTGCCATGTGTAACTCCTTTTATATACTGGGAGAACCCTTGTCTAGGGGGTACGTTTCCCTTGTAGTAGCCCAATGAAGGGAGAAGTAATGTTACAAGGTGGCCAGAGGGGAAGGTCTATCAGGGCAATTACAGGTCAGTACTCTATGTTCTCGCACATAAAGGACCACTCAGGACCCCCTCTATGGCTAACATTTGTAATAATCGGCCTTTAAGAGTACAACAAATAACTTCAAAATGTCCATTGAGCAAATGGTCTTATGCCAAAAGAGATGCCGACCTACTAATTATAATACACACTAGTGACCAGATAAAGGCATATGTTAAAAATAAAAATAAAAGGTTTAACTAGAAATTCCTAAATTGGAAAACATAAAATAGATGAATAAAAAAGTAAATCCATACTGCAAAGAAAGAAGACACCAGAAGATCCTGTTCATATACACTTCTATGCAAATGCCATACAGAAGAATGTTGCATACAAAGATACACAAAAGCTAGTACCCTACCTCAGGCTGGTTTGTATTAGAAGACACAATGGCGCTATACAAGGACAATATTGCACATCATAGAATACCAGCAAATACCAGAAAGCCTCTAAATTGTCAAACATGGATAGCAGCCCAAGGGTAGAGAATGACCATAACATCAAGCACATGGAAGCATTGTGGCAATCACACCCGACGTGCTTCATCTGGGGGTGGATGCAGATTGTCAGCAGTGACGACAAGCAATGGACTGCAAGTACAGAAGTAACACCTATATTGGCAGCATCGATTAGGCAAACAAAGGGGTGCAGAACAACATGGCTATCGCATCGGAAGGAGGTCTGACATGACCAGTCATACATTTGTTTTACTTGCTTATATAGCCCCATCACATTCTGTAGGGCTTTACAGATATTAGCACTGTCCCCATCGGGGTTCACAACCTAAATTCCCTATCAGTATGTTGTTGGAGTGTGGAAGGAAACCGGAGAACCCGGAGGAAACATATGCAAACACGGGGAGAACATACAAACTCCTTGCAGATGTTGTCCTTGGTGGGATTTGAACCCCGGACCCCGGCGCTGCAAAGCAACAGTGCTAACCACTGAAGTCATATTAGCGGAAGTGGTCCGGAGTAACCAACGCTGCATCACAGCAATAAGACTGTGTTATGACATAAAAGGAGAAACCACGCGAGTTAAATAACTTGTAGATGGAAGGACAGCTGAAGGCTACAGACAAGGGCATCGCTAAGCACAGACAGGGGAATACATGTGGATATTTCATGGGTGTAGTAAAAAGAAAAATATTGGAGAACAAGAAAAAGAATTATTTAGATACATGACAATGTGATTTGCAGCAGATGAATGTTGTATATGGATGAAGTATGGGAATGATAATGAAATGAGAGAAAGTACATGTGGGGATAAAGAAGTGTAGACACAGCCATTAATAGGAAATGACCACAAGACATGGCAGAAATATACTATAGAACCCAATGGGACAGTGTTTGACAATGTAAAAGCTATCTTGTATTTGCTGGTATATATGATGCCTATATTGATGTTGTGTCTTATAATACAAGCCTGCCCGAGGTAGGGAACTACACTGTGTGCAGAATTATAAGGCAAGTGAGTATTTTGACAATCGTGTTTTTTTGCATGTTTTCCAACTGCAAGTCGTATAACCTTGAATGCTTATTGGCTGAAGCAGATCAGGTGATGTGTATTTGTGTAATGAGCGATAATGTGACCTAAGTATGCAACACCCTTTATGAGGTGTGCAGAATTATTAGGCAGTTTGTTTTCCTCAGGCAATATGGGCCATAAAGAGATTTATCTGCCTCTGACAATGTCACGCAGTGTGGGAAAGAGTAAGTGCAACACAAAGGGAAGAAGGGGAAAAAGTCCAAACACTAGGGAAAGGGGGAGTGGAGACCCCTAGGCAGATCTAATATCACCCTGCCTACCCTACCATCCCTATATAGATTCCACACCTATCGCCGAGCAGGACTCTAAACCCTGGATGACCACAGAGCTTGGCCCTAGATAGGGAGGGGGAGGGGTGAGCACTGGTGAGGCCCCACTACAAACTAAAGACAACAAGGTAGACAAACAAAGGGGATTAACTTAGCTTGAGCAGACACCAGAGGAGAAAGGCCAAGTGTCGTCGAAGGGTACCAGAGAAGAGGGTAGCCGAGTGCTAGTGCTCTAAGCCTGTACATAGAAGTATCACTGGCGATTGCCTGGAGGAAACTGGGTTTTTCTAATTCCCATGCAAGGGTGTGTCAATCAGCAGCAGGAGGGAAGTCGGCGCTGTGTCTTAAAGGTAGAAGGATTAAGAAGGTGTCTGCAATGCCAAACGCAGTGACCTTCTACAGCTAGATCCAGAGTGACTGTCTATTACACCTGACACACCCGAGACAGACAAGTCAAAAATTGTTACAAGTCTTACAGAGGGATGCAGTACTCTTGAAATTGCTAAGATATTGGGGCATGATCACAGAACCATCAAATGTTTTGCTGCAAATAGTAAACCGGGTGTAACATACCTGGCGGCGTCCTTGCATAGTGGTCCATCTCCCACTGTGCAAGAGCGCGCACTTGATCTCCAGTCCAGGGTGTCTCTCTGGCTTCCCTCCATGCTGTCTGTTTGCTTCTGTGTCTGCTGCTTATGGGCGGCGCCCGATCACTTCCTGCTTTTTGTACCTGCTGCAGGCACACCCTTTGTGCGTCCTCAGCCTATTGCTGTCTGTCACCTGGTATTTAAACCAGCTGCCCCATTAACCCATGCCTGAGCATCTTGCCCTGTCAGTTGGCTTTTGTCTCTGACATGCCAGGTCCTGTCTATGTTACCTGTCTTGCAGTATCTGTTCCCATGTCTGTACTGTGTCCTATCTGTGTACCTTAACCTGCAGTCTGTACTCGTTCCTTGCCTGTTCGTTCCGCCTTCCTGGAGGCTGTATTTCCAGGCCAGTCTGAACACGCTCCTTGCCTGTTCGTCCCGCCTCTCTGGGGGCCGTATTCCCAGACCCGCTCCTGTATCCCGCTGCAGTGTCGGTCTCCTCCGTACACTCAGTTCCAGTCTGAACTCTCTCCTATCTTTTACCTGTTTTTTTCTCTATGTCCGTTCCTTTCCTTTTTCTGCAGAGTCTGAACTCGTACCTACTCCTGCTCGTTGTCACTGTACTTCCGTTTGTGAGTTTGTGGTCCACTCGCTACTTCTCTGCAAGTACCCTGTGGGTATCTGGTTCTGCCTTTCCCTTCTAGTCTGTTCCGTGTGAACAGAGCTCTGTTCCTTCCGCGTCTGCGGTTTTTGCTTTGCTCTGCTCTGTCCACCGCGTCTGCGGTTTTCGCTTTGCTCAGCTCTGTCCGCCGCGTCTGCGGTTTTCGCTTTGCTCAGCTCTGTCCGCCGCGTCTGCGGTTTTCGCCTTGCTCAGCTCTGTCCGCCGCGTCTGCGGTTTTCGCCTTGCTCAGCTCTGTCCGCCGCGTCTGCGGTTTTCGCCTTGCTCAGCTCTGTCCGCCGCGTCTGCGGTTTTCGCTTTGCTCAGCTCTGTCCGCCGCGTCTGCGGTTTTCGCTTTGCTCAGCTCTGTCCGCCGCGTCTGCGGTTTTCGCTTTGCTCAGCTCTGTCCGCCGCGTCTGCGGTTTTCGCTTTGCTCAGCTCTGTCCGCCGCGTCTGCGGTTTTCGCTTTGCTCAGCTCTGTCCGCCGCGTCTGCGGTTTTCGCTTTGCTCAGCTCTGTCCGCCGCGTCTGCGGTTTTCGCTTTGCTCAGCTCTGTCCGCCGCGTCTGCGGTTTTCGCTTTGCTCAGCTCTGTCCACCGCGTCTGCGGTTTTCGCTTTGCTCAGCTCTGTCCACCGCGTCTGCGGTTTTCGCTTTGCTCAGCTCTGTCCACCGCGTCTGCGGTTTTCGCTTTGCTCAGCTCTGTCCACCGCGTCTGCGGTTTTCGCTTTGCTCAGCTCTGTCCACCGCGTCTGCGGTTTTCGCTTTGCTCAGCTCTGTCCACCGCGTCTGCGGTTTTCGCTTTGCTCAGCTCTGTCCACCGCGTCTGCGGTTTTCGCTTTGCTCAGCTCTGTCCACCGCGTCTGCGGTTTTCGCTTTGCTCAGCTCTGTCTACCGCGTCTGCGGTTTCGAATTTGTCTCCCAGTCTGTACTGGACCCTACCCAGCTTGTGCTCTAGTCTGCCTGTTCCTGTATTCCCCGGTGTGGGTCAACAGCCGTGTCCGGAGTCTGACCTGGAGTAGACCCTGGTTCCTCTGCTCGGTTCCTCCCTGGTGCACTGGCGTCGTATGCCGTCGTGCGACCTTGGTCGGATCGGGCAGATACTTCGTTACGCCCCTCCAGGCACTCTCCGGTTCATGGCACAGTGGAATCACTACATAAACACGCACACGCCAGTCAGTCCGGGCGTGTGCATTACACCGGGTCACAGAAGACATTGAAAAAAAAAAAAAAAAAAAAAGGCACATTAACTCCAAAGATTTGAGAAGAATCAAACATGAAGGGACCAGGAACCCATTATCCTACAGTGCGGTCATATTCTAAAGCTGGAACATCCCTGGACAAGGTGTTCAATGCTCAGAGACATGGCCGAGGTAAGGAAGGATGAAATCCAACCACCACTGAGCAAGACACGCAGGTTTAAATGTTAAGACTGGGCCAAGAAATATCTGAAGACATGTTTTTCAAAGATTTTATGGACTGATGAGATGAGAGTGACTCTTGACGGACCAGGTGGATGGGCCCGTATCAAATGAGTAACGGTCACAGACCTCAACTTCAACTCAGATGCCAGTAAGGTGGAGGTGGGGTACTGCTATGGGCTGGTGTTTTTAAAAGTTAGTTTGATCTTTTTGGGTAGAAGATGGACTTAAAATCAACTTCCAAACCTACTGCCAGTTTTTTAGACAACACTTTCTTCAAGCAGTGGTACAGGAATAAGTCTGCATCCTTCAAGAAAACAAGGATTATTATGCATGACAATGCTCAATGGAATGCACTGTAGAACTCCACTGCTTGGCTGTCAGTAAAGGTCTTAAAGATGCAAGAATAATGACATGGCCCCTTCCTCACTTGACCTACACCCTATTAAGATCTTGTGGGCCCTTCTTAAAAGGGAATTTTACAGTGAAGGAAAACAGTACACCTCTCTGAAAAGAGTCTGGAAGGCTGAAGTTGGTGCTACCCAAAAAGCTGATTGTCAACAGATTAAAAAACGGACAGACTCCGTGGATGGAAGGCTTGTGACTGTTATTAAAAAGAAGGGTGACCTTATTGGTCACTGATATTTTTTTGAAAAGTGTTTTGGTTACTATTCTCACTTTAACAGATGAAAATAAACAATTGAGATGGGAAATAATTTTTTTTTCATTTAGACACATAATAATTCTGCACACATAGAAATTATCCTAAGAAAGACAAAACTTCATTTTACCTTTTTAACTACTCAGGTTTATTAACCTTTTGGATTGACTGACAGCACTGTAGTTGTTCAATAATAAAATGAATCATCAAACATACAAATTGCCTAATAATTGTGGACACGGTGTAAGTTTGTTTATCTTTTGTATGGCATTTGCATCCAGGTAAGAACAGGTGTGTTTGTATATCTTTGGCTCTATATACAAACGGGGGTCTTTTGGTATCTGCTCTAATTAAAAGTGACGCGTTATATAATTTTAAGAAGCACTCACATCTATATTTTTTTAATTAGATCTGTGTATAGGTGCATGAAATGTAGTGTGAGTGTATGAATATACTCACCTATCACTGTTCTCTCCAGTTTCCAGCTTATTTCTGCTCCTCTTCTCAGTGACGTCACCACAATTTCGACTAGCCGGGTAACTATGCATGAGCCAGAAGTCTCTTTTACAATATAAGCCTAAGGATCCTTGTTCTGACGTTCTCTAGTAAAAGCCACTTCTGGGTCATGCAGAGCACAGCGTGACTTGAAGAGTCTGCAGAGCGGTGACGTCACTGAGAAAAGGAGCAGAACAGCTCTGGATCCCGGAGAGAGCAGTGGTAGGTGAGTAAATTAATACACTCACTACATTACATGCACATATACACACATTTAATAAAAAAAATATAGATGAGCCTGCGCTATTAAATAGTTGCCTAAAATTTATGACTCCTATAGAAGACTCTAATAGTGCGGAAATGAGAAGGAATATGCTAATATAAAAGTGCATTTTTGTTTTACCCTTTTAAAGGGAACCCGTCAGGAAGTTTCTTACATATAGAAGTGTAATAGGACTATACAGGCACATATCTCCAATAAAAATGATACCTTTGCTGTATAAATCGGATGTGCAAATCATGGGAAATCTAGCATAGAAGCCATATGCAAATCAGACTGGACGGCGCTGGGTGCGTGTCTTCTATGTGCATTGTCACACCCTCAGTGAACTTCCAGTCCAATTTACATACAGCTTCTTCGCTAGATTTCTCATGATTGACGCACTGAATCTCTTCAAAAATGTATCGTTTTTAATGGGGACAAATAAGTAAAAACATGCTGACAAGTTTCCTAAAAATGTCTCAATGAAATAAATAGTGAAATTGGCTAGCACTGACCTTCTGGCAGGTAAATTCACCCCGGCTGCCAAGGTAGAGGTGCAGGTAAGGAGGCACAGAACTCCAGAAGAATAGGCTTCTTCTACCAATTTCCTCTCATCGCTGGTCAGCCCACTGTGATGGTAAGCAATGCCGAAGGGAATGGTACGCTTCAAAACTGAGCATATGATGCCATTTCCGGTATTCCGCAAGTCGTCAATCAGTGCTTTCTTTTCTGCTTCTCTGTGACTCAAGTATGCTCTTCATTACGTAGGCAAATTTAGTAAGGAATTATGCAGAAAAAAAAAAAAGGTTTACAATGAACAGATCTTTCAAGAAGTAGTTGTTGAAGTCATACAAGACTAAACTATTCAAATCTTCTATAGCAGCATATTTATGTTATCAAAGATGTTTAGGATGGGAAATCTTACTTGTTGAGGTATTTGCAAATCATTTCTGCAACATTTTCACAATTCCTTTTAGTAGGACAGAAGACCAGGCAGGACTGATTGGGAATGACCTCAGTCACCAGGGCAATGATGTGATCAGGATCTATTCTAAGCATGTTACTTGAATACTAACAATAAAAATAAATAATATAGAATAGTAAGTAATAAGAATGATCTCTTTTATTAGCTTACCAAAAAAATTACTCCTTTGCAATTGTGAAAATTACCAAAAAAATTCCTAACCCCCCCCTCAAACTGTGTTACATGCTGCAAATTTGAGGCATTTTCATACAATTTTAAAGGTAACTGTAGTAAAATTGCAATCTGACATCAACATCTGAATAAATCCTAGGTATGAAGTAAACCAATCCCAGAAAGTGCTATACGGAAAAAAAGAGGATTTTTGGTACTCACTGTAAAATCTCTCTCTCGTAATCTTAAAGAGGTTGTCCACTACTTTTACACTGATGACCTATCCTCAATCATCTGTTAACGGTATTGGCAGACACCAGCCGGATGTACTCACTTGCGGAGCTGCTCCATCTTGCAGTAGTGGGCGAGGCTTGGTACAGCACATCTGCCTCCTATTCAAATCAATAGAAGACGGAAGTGCGGTACCCTGCGGCGGCCACGATCAGAAAAAAGCCAACTCCTCAAGGGAGTACTTCAAGCCGGCGGCCGCCACCAGCACAGATAACACCAGATCAGCAGGGGTACTTGGTGTCGGACCCGGCTGATCAGTCATTGATGACCTATCCTCTTTTCTTCATTGGGGGGGGGGGGGGGGGGACACAGGAAAACCACGGCACATCCCAAAACAGTCCCTTGGGTGGGAAAACAAATAATTTGCAGAAATAGAATAGGAATAGCAATCCCTCAGGTTAGCAACCAAGTGAATGACTCTTGCAGTACCCTTTGAAAAGACTTGCGTCCGTCAATGCATAAGTAACAGCTTTGCAAAGATGTGGACTCAAGACTAAGTAGCGGCCCTACAGAATAGAACAGATGCTAGGAGGCATACGACCCAGGAGGCTTCTATCATCCAGGTGGAGTGAGGCGTGCCCAGTTAGCAGTGCCTTGGCTTAGCCATAGATTACCAAAAGGCATATAGAAACCAGTGAGAAATAGTAGCCCTAGAGGCTGTCAGACCTCTGCAAGGGCCTACCCAGATGACAAAAAGGGCATTCAACAGTCTGAATGGAGCTGGGAAAGACATGAAGAACTGCACAGACCTGTTCATGTCAGACTGTGAAATAACGTCTCAGGGAGATAAAAGGCAAAGGGTATAAGGAAGGAAAGCAATCTCCTCAATAAGATGGCAGGCGGAGAACACATTATGGAAAATGGACGTGCAAGACACGAAACCACCCCGTCCCTGGAAAGAATGACAGGCGAGAGCCACCGTTCGTAGAGTGGCCTGATGGACAAGATTATTAAGAGAAAAACACTAAATTACTTACCGGTAATGTGATTTTCCTGAGCCCATGAAAGCACCACAACGAGAGAGGGGATCCGCCCTTCCAGGACAGCAAACCTACAGAATAAAAGGGCGGCTCCTCTCCACCACCTCAGTTGTTTACAGAGCATGAGAGGACACTACTTAATAGTTATATATCCCATGATTTTTCCTTCTACACACCGCGTGAATCAAACACCACAAAGGAAATGAAGTGATCAACTTCTACCAGTGATGGGAGGGTATATAAGGGTGCTGTCATGGGCTCAGGAAAATCACATTACCAGTAAGTAATTTAGTGTTTTCCTATCACCCATAACAGCACCACAACGAGAGATTTACAGAGAAAAAACTCTAAAGTTAGGGTGGGACCACAGCCTGTAGAATAGGTTTCCTAAAGGAAAGGACAGCAGAAGATCCCAGGTCAAGCCTATAGTGTCTATAGAAGGTGCAAGGTGAAGACTGAATCGCAACCTTACATAATGCTTGATGGGGACATCCGCTTTCTTACTGTTCTGCCATGGATTCCCCGGATTAGCACAGAAAGTAGGGTGCACAATTTCCTGACTTCTATGGAAATTGTAAGCAATCTTCGGAAGATAGGGTAGCTCCAGAACCGGCCCATCTTCTAGGATCTGTATAAACAAAGGATTAACCAACAAAGCTTGAATGTTACTAATTTACCATGCTGAAGTCAGGGCCACCTGGATAATAGTCTTTAATGTGAAGACCCTGAATCCATGGGCTCAAGCGAAGGCTTGTTAGAGCCGTAAGCACTGGATTCAGATCCCAGAGTGCCATCTTTGGACTGAAAATGGGCCTAGATCCAAAACTCACTTTCACATTCCCTGCTTATTCAATGCAGGTTGGACACTGTTCCAGTAGTCTACGGCTAAAAAGGTCCACTTGCAATTCTCTTCCTCTTTATATGAGGTGCTGTTAAAGATAAAAGGTGAGACTTCGCCATCTGAACTGATTAGACATAAATGTCATTAGGGATCTTGACAGAGTTCCTCCATAATTGTTTACGCAAGATAAATCTACTCTGTTGGATGACAAGACCTTTACATGGTGACCATGTATAGATGAATGGAGCTTTCTTGTATACTGCCTAAAGTTTCTTTAGGTTAGAGGAACCGGATCTTTAGAGGCAGCCCACGGGTGTGTACCTGTGACCATGCTACTACTGGAATGTAGGAGATTAGTTATTAACAGCAATATTGCCTTGTTCAGAGTTGTGGCCAGACTGCTTATTAATTTTGACATATAGCAGGACTCCTTATTCTACCTTGGGAGACCACAACTCTTACTCACTGCCCAGTGAGTTCTGCAGCGCTCGATGGATCTGCCCATAATCCCGAAATAGTTGAGGTAAACTATTGTCAATGCCTCTTCCTTGGATATGAGAGTTGTCCTAACTACTATAATTCTCCATAAAGCCTTAAGGCTCATTAACATCTGAATGGAAGGACACAAACTGAAAGCCTAAATCCTCATTTTATGCCAAGAACTATTCTCAGGATATTTGATGTTTCATGTGAATTGGAACCTGATTGTATACCTCCTTAAACGCCTATACTACTATATAGCAATCTGGAATTGCAGATTTACTAGTAGGTCTTATAGAGTCCATTTCCAATGATCTAACTCTCAGGAATCTGTACAGCCCATTTGGGTTGTAGCAAACCCAGGTAGGCCTGGGTTAAATAATAGTTTTACAGGTCTTGATTAGGGCACCTGGAGAGCTAAGCACCAGAGCAGGCTAGGCATTCACCTTAGTCAGACTGCTGGAAAGCAGAGCAGACGGTGTGTGTCTTGGAGCTAATCAGAGACACAGGCCAGACTCCACAAGTATCAGTGGTTGCCCTGGATAAATATTGTTTTGTTTGATCAAGCTGGGTTAGCTGAGCAATATATGAGTAGTCTGGGTCTTTCCTATTTAGTCAGAGCTTGGACAAGACCAGAAATATTAATGTTTACGACTTCTGTGCAACCTGTAAAAAGCAATAAAACTGTGCTCAATTGGACCAAACCCACAATGGCTGTATGAGCACTACATGATGCCTCCTACCTTTAAGAGTGAAACCCTACAAGCTTTATTATTAATCTGCAAAACTAAGGAAGCGCTCTTATTGTCACCTGCCTCCAAGCGGCATTCCACCGAGCCAGCTGAGCACCAGCCAGGAATACTGCCATCCTCAGTCTCAAAATAGAGGCTAGGATATTTTTCTCCCTGAATTCGGTAAGCTTGCCATGCACAGTTTAGAGTGGCTGAACTTGGTTTTGTCAGACATAAACTTAGTTGTGCAACGAGTACCTTTACAAAGAGGGACTATGAGGCACAGGGGCGCTACAAGGCACAGGGGCACCCTGAAGAACCGAGAGACATTGAGGCCCCATGAGGTACTAAAAGGCACTGTGAAGCGCTATGAGGTACTAACAGGCGCTATAAGGCACTATGAATGCACCATAAGGCACTATGATATGCTATGAGTCACTATGATATGTTATGCTATGAAGCGCCATAAGACGCTATGAATTGCTATGAGGCACTAAAAAGCACTATGAGACGCTACACGGCACTGTGAAGTGCTATGAGGCACTATGATGCGTTATGAGGCACTGAAGTGCTATGAGGCACTATGATGTGCTATGAAGAACTGTGCTATGAGGCACCGTGATGTGCTATGAGGCATTATGCTATGAGGCACTATTAAGTGCCATGAAGCGCTATGCTATGAGGCACTGTGATGTGCTATGAGGCACTATGCTATGATGTTCCATGAGGCACTATGCTATGAGGTACTAAGATGTGCTATGAAGCGCTATGCTATGATTCACTATGATGTGACATGAGGCACTATGATGTGACATGAGGCACTATGGTTTACATGAGGCACTATGATGTGCCATCAGTCACTATGATGTGCCAGTCACTATGATGTGCCATGAGGCACTGTGAGGCACGATGATGTGCTATAAAGCGCTATGCTATGAAGCACTATGCTATGATGTGCCATGAGGTCCTATGATGTGCTATGAAGCGCTATGCTATGAGGCACTATGCTATGATGTGCCATGAGGCGCTATGAGGCACTATGATGTGCTATGAAGCGCTATGCTATGAGGCACTAAGATGTGCCATGAGGCGCTATGAGGCACTATGATGTGCCATGAGACACTATGATGTGCCATGAGACACTATGATGTGCCATGAGGCACTATGATGTGCCATGTGGCGCTGTGAGGCACTATGATGTGCTATAAGGCACTATGATGTGCTATGTGGCACTATGATGTGCCAAGAGGCGCTGTGAGGCACTATGATAAAGTGCCATGATGTGCTCTTTGTGAAGCGCAAAGAGGCTTTGTGAGGCACTGCGCTCAGTTTTTTATTTAAAAGAGTAATCCATCTAAATGAAGTCAAACCTTTCCTTTGGGTGGTAAATCTCAATTGTCAGACTAGCCCCACCTGAAGGAGCCAACTGATGAGACGCAGCTGGACAGCAGACCTTCACAGAGACCATGCGCTGTATTAACACCATGTGCAGTCCTATGGATGGAATAAACATACTGGAGGACAACAGTAAAAACCTTACTTTAACATTTACTGAGCAGATTGAGGCTCATTTTTTTGTGGTAAATTCTGAAGCCCAATCATGAGGCTCTGTGCAGCCCAGACATGTGGCTAACTTTAGCCTAGAGGTCTAAGGTCTTGCTTCTGTCCTGAAGCCAAATTTAAAGCACGAGGCCATTGTCCCAGATGGGGTCTTACAGAGCGCACACACACCCATTTTTGAGTTTTGCGCTAACATCCTTCAGCCTTTCCTAGTAACCATAACAAGGAAAGGGCCCCATAAATAAAGTAAACATTCACGAATATCACTCACCACCAGCTGTACGGATTCAGAGGCTGGACCAAGTCACAGGCCTATTCCTCTCCATCCGGCCATGCCTGAGCAATACTGGGGTGGTCATCCCAGGCAGGGGAACCTCCAATAGTGCGCCGATCAAAGCTGGAGCTGCTGCCCCCAGGCAGGAGGACAGCTTAACAGGTGCTCCCATTGATGTGCAGAGCTGGAGCTGCTGATCCCAGACAGGGGCTCAGTTCCACAGCAGCTTCTCCACTGATGCACGGAGCTGGAGCTGCCGACCCCAGACAGGGGCGCAGTTCCACAGCTGCTCTCTCACTAACGTGCAGAGCTGGAGCTGCCGACCCCAGACAGGGGCACAGTTCCACAGCAGCTTTTCCACTGATGAACGGAGTAGGAGCTGCCGACCCCAGGCAGGGGCGCCGCTCCGTCGTATCCGGATCTTCAACAGGTAAGCCTGTCTAAGGTTCTCCCATCAAGGACCCTCCGGTACGCTAGTCATCAGGGCCGCAGGCTGGTACAAAACAGTAGCCGGAAACATGTTAGAAGACATGGGTCTCCGCTACTTCTTTTTTCACCGGCGTGCGTCTTAGGGCGCGATTTCCTGGATAGCGTCCTGCGCCTTCGCAACCGGAATGGCGGCTGCCAGGCCACCATAAGGTAATGGTGCAGCTGCTGCTCGTGCCCGTCCGACGGAACAGGCCCCCTTGGACCCACCATGGAGCTTCCAGGTCCCTGGCGCCGGCCGCAGCAGAGACTGTGCCTTGTTGAAAACCGACCGGCCCAGGTCTGGGAATAATCTTCTCTTCTTTCTTCTGCCGCCGTTTTAACAAGGTTCCCCCTCAAGGACAGCAAACCAACTGAGGTGGTGTAGAGGCGCCGCCCTTTTATTCTGTAGGTTTCCTGTCCTGGAAGGGCGGATCCCCTCTCTCATTGTGGTACTGTCATGCGTGATAGGAAAACAACACCTTTCTAGAAAGCCGGAGCGGAGAGATGGTACAAAATCGGTACAAAAAGGAGAAGACTATTCAAGAACAGATTGTGGTTCAACGATCCAAGGGGGCCAATACAGTGGTCCCAAATTCGCCCTGCCCTGAGACCTAGAAGTCAGGTTCCGATGGAAAATGACAGCCAAGGCTGAAACCTGGCCCCTAGGGGCCAACCCTGGCTCAAGGCTTTCGCTAAAATTAAAAAGAGAACAAAAGTACTGCGATCGTTAGAATACAACCTACAGAAAAAAAGGCCTTACAAATGAAAATGTCAAAATTTGACAACTAAGACCTTCGGGCCTTGATCCTAGTCAGACCAACCTAATCAGGAAGTCCCGAAGCCTTCAGAACTGCGGCCTCAATATCTGGATGCTGGTGGGCGAGGAGACAACTTTTTTTATTTAAGATGTAAACCATGGCAGAAAATTTCCCATGGTTTTCTATGTCCCCCCAATGAAGTGTCTTGCAGTACTAACAAATTGGTGTCAAGTGCTTCTGTAACCCGTCATTAGATGGATCCAGCATGGCATTTTGTAGCTTCTGTTACGAACACTAATAGGTTGCACTTGGCATCATGGCCAATTTATTCTAATGAATGGTGGTGATAAATAAATTATCTAAAAAAAAGGTGATTTACCTTGTAGTTTAGTAACCGTGATAATGTAAAGTTGTTCTCTGCTTTATTGTCAACTTCATATATACTATCTCTTAATTTTACAAACTCCTTTAATTCAACCTGGAAGAAAAGTAAAGGGTGTGTTACTGACATTTTATATCCACGGGTGCACAGTGGTGATCACTGCTGTCTTGTAGTAATGGGGTAGATTCTCACCATGGACAACATCTGTTGGTCTTTGAGTAGATTTCTTACCACCATTTTCATACCCCATTCTGACTGAAGGGGTTTTTAGGGCTTTGACAAAACCTGTCACAGGGAAAGGATAAAATAAAGCAACCCCCTTGCTGCTCCAACAACACTGCTCCTCTGGGGTCTCCACCAGGACTGGATATGATGGCGTCCCATCCAGTCAATCGCCTGGATGTTGAAGACACTGATCGGCTGACTGATAGATGGAATGTGATCTCATATGAAGTGGTGTAATACAAGGCCTATAAGATTGCGGTGCTTAAGGCCCCTTTCACAAGTCAGTGTGTACGGAAAGTGTGGTGACAGTTTTCGCACGTACCGGAGACACTTACACACGTAGACCCATTAAAATCTACAGGGCTGCGCACATGTCCGTGTGACCCACATGTGGACTTGTACGTTTTTTTCCGGCAGAACGGCTGTCAACATGTCCCGCCACGTACACACGGATGCCAAAGTGTGACACGTATCAAAATAGAATGCAGAAGAGAAATGACAGATGTTTAGGTGTTAGATGTGCAAAGATTGAGACAGATAGATAAATAGATAGATGTAGATAGATAGCAAGATAGATATAATTAGAGCCTTGCGTGTGTATTTCACTGTACGTGTATTACGCAAATAAATAAATAATTGAAAATAACGACATGGGGTCCCCCTATTTTTGATTGCCAGCACAGGTAAAGCAGACAGCTGCGCGCTTATATTATCAGGCTGGGAAGGGTCATGGTTATTGGACCCTTCCAAGCCTAACAATACCAGCCTGCAGCTGCCCCAGAATTGACGCATCCCCAATTTATTATAAAGCTAATAAATTGTTGAACAATAGACTGTCTCTTGTCTTTACTTATTTCTCTCTTTTTAGGTCTTTCAGATTGCCATTTATGCACTACGTCAGAATCCTTGGACTACTTCGGACCAGCATGTTTTTTTATTTTTTTATTAATAAATTGGTGAACCAGGGAGTCGAGGAATTTTTAATTTTTATTTTTTTTAAATAAAGTATGTTTTTATGTGTCTTTTTTTCCTTTTAACTTACTGGGCTAGTAATTGGGGTGTCTGATAGACGCCTCTCCATTACTAACCCCTGGGCTTGATGCCAGCTGACATTACACAGCTGACATCAACCCCAAAAAAATTATCCCAATTGCCAACACACCAGGGTGATAGGGAAAAGCTAGGCAAAGCCCCAGAATGGTGCTGTCACGCAAGGTGAGGGAAAGACTAAGTGCACAACAACGGGAAGAGGGGGAGGAAGCCCAAACACTAGGGAAAGGGGGAGTGGAGACCCCTAGGCAGATCTGACAACACCCTGGCTCCCCTAACGTCCCTAAATAGGTTCCACACCTATCGCCGAGCGGGAAACCTAATCCTTAACTGCCCCTAGCGATAGGCCCTAGATAGGGAGGGGACGGGGTGAGCACTAGTCAGCCCCCACTGCAACTAAAGACAAACAGGTAAACAGACAAGGGAAACACTTAGCTTGAGAAGACACCAAAGAGATCACGCCAGCTATCCTCCAAGGGAACTCCAAGAAGTCACTAGCCGACTACTAGTACTTCAAGCCTGGATAGAGGAAAATAGAGCTATCACCGGTGACTCTCTGGAGAGACTGAAGGTATTTAAACATCCAGCAAGGGTGTGTCAATTAGCAGGGGAAGGTGGAGGTCACTGCTAGGTCCTAGAGGGAGAAGGATATCACTACACTACAGAGATGTAAAGATCAAGAAGGTGCCTTCAGCGTCAATGACCTTCTACAGTTGGATCCAGAACAACTGTCTGTCACACCTGACACACGCGCATCAAATGTGATGCACCAATCTCGGGGTGGCTGCAAGCTGGTATTTTAAGGCTAGAAAAGGCCCAGTAACCATGGACCTTCCCAGCCTGATAATATAAGATCACAGCTGTTTGCTTTACCTTGGCTGGTTATCAAAAATAGGGGGGACCCCACAACATTTTTTTCATTTATTAGCTAAATACAAGTACAGTAAGCTACACTCACAAAACACTAATTATATATCTCAAGGAAATCTATCTATCTTTATCTCTGCACATCTAACACCTAAACATCTGTCATTTCTCTTCTGCATTCTATTTCAGTAAGTGTCACACGGATGGTGCACACGGATTTTACACACAGACACGGATAGCACCGGTACTGATTTTTCCAGTACTGGAAATATCAGGATGTGTGAAGGAGGCCTAATAGACACGTTTATAGTTATAGTTTATAATCAAAAGACATAGGGAAAAAGATCTGTTTAATGTCATAAGACTGGTTTCATACATACAGATTTTGATGCAGTCTATTTTTTAACAAAGCCAGGAGTGGATGTAACCTTTTCTCTCTTTTGCATCCAGAAGAACTGGCTATACTCTATACAGAAGGCAAGAAAATAAGGCTTGACAGCTGCTGCATGGATAATGCAGTATTACATAGCAGCAATTCACATTTGGGCACTGCAGGAGTGGTGGAGGTTCAGAAGGTAAGGAACACTTATTTCTTTACTTTATATAGAGCCTCCTACCCTTCAAAAAGGGGTGGAAAAAATTGTATGGAATTTCCCACTTTTAGAAACTTAGTCCCATATAATTCCTATAATGTAAAATAGACAGGTGGTGATCGGTCTGGGAGGAGCTTTAAATAATGTCTGTCGTTATTTTACGTTACAGGAATCATTTTGGGCCCCCTTTTCAAAAAGTGGAAACCCCTTTAAAGGGAAACTATTACTATATAAAATAATCAAAAGATATACATTTAAAGCAAGCTGAAGCCAAAATGCAACTGGCTTGTTTAGATGTTCTTTTGCATACTTTTGAAGCTGAATTTTATGGTGAGAACGCAGGAGAGGTTTTCTTCTGATGACTTTTCCATGAAGGCCATATTGGTGCAGGTGTCTCTGAACAATAGAACAATGAATTACAACTCCAGAGTCGGCTAAATCTTTCTGAAGGTCTTTTGTGGTTAAGCGGGGATTCTGATTTGCCTCTCTAGCAATCCTACGAGCAGCTCTCACTGAAAATTTGCTTGGTCTTCCAGACCTTATCTTGACCTCCACTGTTCCTGTTAACTTTTATTTCTTAATTACATTTCGAACAGAGGAAAGGGCAACTTGAAAATGCTTTGCTATCTTCTTATAGCCTTCTGCTGCTTTGTGAGCCTCCAGCATTTTAATTTTCAGAGTGCTAGGCAGCTGCTTAGTAGAATCCATAGCAGCAGTTTTTTAGCACACAGTTAGGGTACGTTCCCACGATCCGGAGCCACCTGCGACCCCAACGCTACAGAGCAGCTGCGCTGCTTCTGCCCTCATTTATGCACATGAGCGGCCGCATTTTTTTTTTTTCCACATGCGAACTTTCCTCATAGAGGTTGGTCTATGGGGAAAGTCCACATGCGGACCCGCAAGAGAAATTGACATGCTGCGGGTCTGAAAGACGTGCCGCATGTCACTTTCCGCGGATGATCCGCATGTGCCCAGAGACGCACAGTGGACACGGGATTTCTAGAAATCCCATCTACTATGCTGTAACATCTGGACACTGCGGGTTTGACGCTGCATAAACACGCAGCTTCAAACCCGCAGCGGCTCCTGATCATGTGCACATACCATTAGAAGAGGCTGGGTTTTTATAAAGCTGGGAAATTTGCATCACCTGGCCTTTCCTAACAATGATAGTGAACAAGCCATAACCCTAAAAGGCTAGTTAAGGTCTGAAGCCTTGGTCAAAGTTACTTGAACACACATCTCCAAGGGTGAAAATATATTTTTTTTTGCCTAATATATAAAAGAAATGTGTCACCTTTGACTTTAGGCCTTTTAGAAATCATTTCATCTTCAACTTGCTTAACTGTTCACAATAACAGTAATTTTGACCAGGGGTGCCCAAACTTTTACATGCCACTCAATAGATGCACACACGTATATTTATTATATAATAAATATTTATTATATCAATGCAACTGCTTACAGGTCTGAAGTTATCCGTATAAAATTCGGCCTTAAGGAACTGTTGTAGCTCGCCCACATTGTTTAATGTTGCACTCATTCCAATGATCTGTGTGGTTTCTGTAAATAAGCATAAGTATATTATTAGCATTTTAGCCTATAATCTTATTTAGGAAAATCTCTCCTGTGTACATAATGGTTCCTTCTATAATGAAGAAAATATGAAATAAAATCAGAGTAAAAATATCTTTCTGATAACTCATACGAATGACTCCCACACGGATGTAAAAGTTTTACAAAATCTATCAATACAATCTTCTCACATTAATTTAGAACATATCAATGGATTTAACCAAAAGTTTCACGTGGCTAACCTAACAGCAGCATACATATGGTAACGTTCTTCAGCAAAGCTAAATCGGAGTTATTATATTCACAGCGCATTGCGTTACATCAATTAGGGAGTATTATTCTTGACTTTTTAGGGTTTATGTCTGGAGGTACTGTTTCCTACCATAAAAGCATTGCTTAAAGGGGTAGGCTTATCTGTAGATATACAGCGACCAGGATTACATCAAAGAGGGATGTGTCTGTGACAATAGGTGCTTTGTAGTTAGAAGAGGCCCCTATTACCATCTGGGCCCCTGTGTGGTTGCACAGGTTGCATCAATGGTGTGCCCGCTCCTGCTCCAAGACCCTTGTTCTCAAAATGGCCAGCACTGCTCAAGTTCGTTCACCACTGTTTTCTGTGTATGGGACTAATCTGACACAGTTATATCAATATCAGCTATAATTTATGAGCAATTTAGCTCCCACAAGACTTCTCATTCTGGAGAAGTTCTGACAACTAGGTCACAACAACTTACCGCTTGTGTACAGAATCTTTGCAAGAGTCATTTCTAATATTGCGCCACGACTCCCTTCACTGAGCATATGCAGCTATGAGAAAAAAAAAAAGAGAGAAAGACATTTAATATAGAAAATAAAAATATCAACTACTAACAGAGTTAGGAAGACTTATGATAAGAGTCTTCTGACCCCTTCCTGCCATCCACCTTATATGTATGGCACATGTCGAGTGCGATTGTACAGATCTGAGCCTGACAGATTTGGACAGCTGCTGCAAGTAACAGTGGGCAAAGATTGCCAATTCTAGATGTGCCATACTGATATACTCCTACCTCAAAAAGACTGTATGCTGTAATCAATTCAAAGAGTACTTCAACAAAATATTACTTTAAAAGTGTGCATATTTATGCAAGCTCATTCATTTTAAATTGTTTATTTTATTTTTCAATTGAACTGTAGTACAGATTATGGGTGATATTAAGACCTCATTCATACGTCAAAAGATCTATGCGATATACGCGAAAACCATGAAAAACACATATTTGAATGAGGCCTACAAAAGGTGGAAAAAGTTCAGAAATAATTTTCCTTGTAATTTTTTTTTTTTTTTTTTTTTTTTTTAAACAGGGGTATGCTTTTATATCATAATAAAACAGATTTTTGGGGGGATTTTTTGTCATGGAGATTTTTTTTATTTCATTTTTTTTGCAGATGCTTCATAAGTGTTTTTATTTTTAACATAATTTGGCCCCCTAGAGAACATAAAAGATCTCTGTAGAATATTATTTTTTTATTTTATTTTGTTTTTACTTCACTGTAACTGGGGACTCGTTAGGAGTCCTAGTTACAGGAGAAATAGTCCCTAGCTGTGCCAGGCCCAAGTGGTAGAGTTAATCTAGGTCTGCCAGGCCAGCTTTACAATGCCGGCATGTTATCACCAGGTCCTACAGAAGAATCAGCAGGGTCATTGATATTGTTTGCCGCATAGCACTTATTGATTGTTATGTAGTCGGCAAAAAAGACATGTAGATCAGGAGAGCAGACTGTCAATCATTACATGTCTGTCACACAAGGTGTGGGAAAGACTTAGTGCAACACAAAGGGAAGAGTGAAAGGGAGCCCAGACTCTAGGGAAAGACGTCACCATGTCTCCCTTAACGTCCCTGTATTGGCTCTTCACGAATCGCTGCACACGTGCCTTGCCCCGTCTTTCCCTGGCGTAAGGCTAAGGCTAGGGAAGGGAGGAGGTGAGCACTAGTCGATCTCCACTAAACATTATAGACAACAGGGGTGGACAAACGGGGAAATTGCTTAGCTTTACATGAACTCCAGACCAATGCGCACACGTCCTCAAGCTCCAGAGAGGACGAAGTACTGCTCTTGCTAGAGCCTTCACAAGTAGGAAAGAATATCGCCGGCACCTCCCTCTGAAACACAGCAGGTATTTATACATCCAGGCCAGGGTGTTAATTAGCCAGAGGAAGGTAGCCGCTAGGTCCTAGAGACAGCCTCTAAGAAGATGTCTGTAATGCCAAACGTAGAGATCTCCTGCAACCAACTGCAGGGCGACTGTCCGTGACAATGTCTCACACTGGTAACGCCCCCTTTCATTTAAAATTAGCTTTGAAGGCAGGTTCTCAGAGAGATCTATATCCGGCCTATAGTTCTGAACAGCTTATTTACATATTATAAGAAAAACATGGATTTCTCTGGAACAAGACTGCAGATTTCAAGGTATTATTTTATTTAGCTTCCTATGACCTGCATGCCCATATAGACAGCTTAGAAGGGTTGATCCTACTGACAGATTTCCTTTAATACATGCTGAAACACAATTCTATGTAAATTATGAATGAATGAATGAACAAGAAGCACTCTCTCACATCTTGAACACACTTGGATACATGATCCATCTTTGGGCAACACAAAATACATGGTTTTTATTTAGCAATTGAGATTTGTTATTTTCTTAATACTCCTTAAATGTTAATGATTATCCCATTAAACAGTGGCAGAGTCCGTATGCTGTATTCAATACACAGAATGTCAGCTGCAGAGTGCATCCTCTGCACAATGCTTAGGGTAGCCCACTACATACGTAAAAGGGGGACTTACCTCATCAACAACGACCAGACCCAAGTCACTGATTCGTTCAGTTTCAATCAAGGAGTTAACGAGACTGTGACCTTTTTCAATAGTTGCAATGTACAGGGAATTTTTGGTTTTTCTTTTTATTGGAGGAAATCTTCCTTTGCTGCCAGCATACTCCTCTATTAAAAACTCCAGGTCCACTCCAAAACTGGACAAGCCACGAACCTGGGAAAGCAAATGCAATACTATGCAGTGTATGTTGGTAAAACACCAGCCTACTTACGACTAAATGGGTATTCCCATCTCATATGTATGGCATATCTACAGGATACGCCAGAAATATATAGTACATGTTGATCTTGATCCCATTAACAGAACCTGAATTATTTTTCGAGAACGGCGTCATAGTCAGTGAACCTGTGGGAATTCCAATTCTTTGTATGGGAATTCCTATTGACTCTCCACGGACAGAAGCATCAATGGTGCCTTGTTTCTATTATACTTTTCCTCTGACTGTTCCACTCTTGGCTTTGGCTTACAAATACTTATGTGTGAACATGGCTTTAGAGTTTCACTCATAAAGATATAGGACAAGCAGCTAAAGCTAATAGAGCTAATTAAATGCCATTATATTACTACTCTGTAGCAGCAGATGAAGAATACACTAATGTCAATGGAGAACTAAAAGGGGCCGTCTAGCATTCCTGTACGGATAAGGTAATACAGAAATCTTACACAGATTAATAGAAATGTGACTTGTTGGATTTATGGAGCAGGTAAAAAGTCCAAATTTGGCCACTATACAAAACTGACCTTCTCCTGTACAATAGCCACATAAGGCAAGATCATCAGCACGTCCCTTTTCCTGCACAGGAGTTCTTGAAGTATTACAATTTCTGCAACAAGAGTTTTACCGCCACTTGTTGGCAAGGAGTAAATCAAGTTCTTCCGCTGTCGTAGGGATTCCAAAGTTAGGCATGTATGCTGCCAGTCTGAAAAAAAAATTAAAATAAATAAAGTTACTCCGTGAGATAGTACAATAAGCGGGGGCCCGGCCCATACATTCTGCATAAGATGAAAGCAAAAGGGTCAACATATTAGCCACAATAAAGTGCTTAGGCTAGGCAACAATCGTAGAATGATTTACTCATCCCTTTAATTGATGCAGGACATGGAGTGATAGGTTTACAGCAGAGGAAACATTTATCAGGGTTTCCATCAAAGTAACAAAGCTGGGGATTCCTAATATAAGTATTACTTGTCATAGAATACAATTGTTTTTACAGGGGCATGTGCCATAGGAGGGGGTGCAAACAAGCCACTTTGCCTTAATCTGGGTATTGAGATACAGGGCAATTGTACTTTTGCCCTAGGTGAAGGAAAATCTAGCTCCAGCTCTGGTTTTGTGGCAACATCGAAACAAAGTAGTATCCAATTACCATAAAGTTTTTTAATGCCTCTATAGTGCTCAATAAGTTCAGCAACTTTGCTGGGTAAACCGTAAAAGGGTCCCAAGTCAATTTCAGATGACATCTCCACAGTCTTTTGGGCAACGTCAAGTTCCTCCATAATGATGGTTTCTTTTATTTGCATGGTCCTAGAGATATGAGGGGTATGTGCTTTAGCATTTCCAGCCAATGTGTTCTTCAGACTGTCCCGAAGACTTTTGTTTTTTCCATCTTTTGCATTTATATAAGAGGCAATGGACGTGTATGCACCACTGGCTTTGTCAGTGTTGGGCTCATTATGTTTTTGTTCAGTGACAGATTTTTGATTTGCATCTTCGTAACAGAGAAGCTGCGAACAAGGAAGATCATCAGATAAGTTCCAGGAGTCCGAATTTCCCTCCGTAAATAATACATTTCGCTTCAGTTGATTTATTAACTCTTTATCTCGAATAGTGGATTTGGAAGGGTTGAGGGGTGTCACAAACTGGTTAGAGGGGTCAAGTTTCTGAGTAAGAGGTGAAGTGCTTGCTGCCTCCTGGTTACACTTTTCCTCTAAGCAATCCATTTGTGCTAGCAAAGATGGGTCCTCGGCAAAGCTGTCATATTCTCCAAACAGGTCATCATCGCTGCCACAGTCCTAAAGAAAAGAAAGACTGCTATGAGTCTCATACATAAAGTTAGTTAAAAAAAAAAAAAAAAGAAAAAAAAGAAGAGAGAGAGTTTAAAGATCACAGATGCAGAATCTCTAAAAGCACAAAGTTGTGGAGTGTACAGAATAGTTGTGGCCATTTACGATTATCCCCCGACCATCATGTGATGTCTTCTTCATTATATTCACAATAAGCCCAAGTTGATTTTATCTTCTAGTGAAACTCATAGGCGGCTGCATTTAGTAAGTTCATCTGCTTTATTATATGTATATATGATTTATTATGACAGACAATTAAAATTAGAAAAAAAGGTTCTGCTTTTTCCCACATGAGCGAGGTCTGGCTGGTATAGAAGCTTCCCTGTTCTATTGGCCAACTGAGCTGTAACACCAGACAAATGCAACGGGCAAGAGCAGGGGTGAGCAGTCAATTTTCACAAGGGGGCACATGAGAAACCGTGACTGTTGTGGAGGGTTGAACCAATAGGTTGAAATTACTTCTGCTCAATGTTAACAGTATAATTATTCCTTAATATTATTGTTAATTGTATCACTGAATATTGAGCAGAATTAAGTATGCTGACATCCCCTTATGCACCATATGAGACCGCACACAGCCCCCTATATATAGTATGAGCCCCCACATAGCGCCTCTATACAAAGTATAAACGCTCTATATAAAGTGTGACCACACACACATAGCCTCTCAATATACAGACTTTACATAACCCTCTATATACAGTGTAAGCCCGCACATACCCCCCTATATACAGTGTGAGCCCCATATAGCCCATTATATATAGTATGAACAACCACATAGCCTCCTATATACAGTGTGAGGACTCGCATATCCTTCTATATACAGTGTGAGACCCCATATATGCTGTCTCAGTCGCACACGCTAATTGGCGGAAGAAGGCGGCTCTGTCCTCCACCAATGTATTCATCACTGCTGTGTGCATGCTGAGGATGAGGACAGCGATGACATTGGGATGCGTACAGCGGCAGCAGCTGGCAGGGTGGAGGGGGAGGGTGGCTACATGGTGCAGCCCGTGGACCACTATTTTCACTGGATTACAATGGTTGTCTGAGAATATGATAAAGTACTACAGGAAAAAAATCTGAATTAAAAAAAAAAAAAAAAAACCATTGTGTTCAGCATCTAGTCTCCATTATCATAAGGGGATGACATCATGCACTTGACCACTGCAGTCAATCACTAGTAAATACAGTGGTGGCCAAAAGTATTGGCACCCCTGCAATTCTGTCAGATAATACTCAGCTTCTTCCTGAAAATGATTGCAATCACAAATTCTTTGGTATTATTATCTTCATTTAATTTGCTTGCAAGGAAAAAACACAAAAGAGAATGAAGCAAAAATCAAATCATTGATCATTTCACACAAAACTCCAAAAATGGGCCAGACAAAAGTATTGGCACCCTCAGCCTAATACTTGGTTGCACAACCTTTAGCCAAAATAACTGCGAACAACCGCTTCCAGTAACCATCAATGAGTTTCTTACAATGCTCTGCTGGAATTGTAGACCATTCTTCTTTGGCAAACTGCTCCAGGTCCCTGATATTTGAAGGGTGCCTTCTCCAAACTGCCATTTTGAGATCTCTCCACAGGTGTTCTATGGGATTTAGGTCTGGACTCATTGCTGGCCACCTGAGAAGTCTCCAGTGCTTTCTCTCAAACCATTTTATAGTGCTTTTGGAAGTGTGTTTTGGGTCATTGTCTTATTGGAAGATCCATGACCTCTGAGGGAGACCCAGCTTTCTCACACTGGGCCCTACATTATGCTGCAAAATTTGTTGGTAGTCTTCAGACTTCATAATGCCATGCACACGGTCAAGCAGTCCAGTGCCAGAGGCAGCAAAGCAACCCCAAAACATCAGGGAACCTGCGCCATGTTTGACTGTAGGGACCGTGTTCTTTTCTTTGAATGCCTCTTTTTTATTCCTGTACACTCTATGTTGATGCTTTTTGCCAAAAAGCTCTACTTTTGTCTCATCTGACCAGAGAACATTCTTCCAAAACGTTTTAGGCTTTCTCAAGTAAGTTTTGGCAAACTACAGCCTGGCTTTTTTATGTCTCGGGGTAAGAAGTGGGGTCTTTCTGGGTATCCCACCATACAGTCCCTTTTCATTCAGACGCCGACGGATAGTACAGATTGACACTGTTGTACCCTCGGACTGCAGGGCAGCTTGAACTTGTTTGGATGTTAGTCGAGGTTCTTTATCCACCATCCGCACAATCTTGCGTTGAAATCTCTCGTCAATTTTTCTTTTCCGTCCACATCTAGGGAGGTTAGCCACAGTGCCATGGGCTTTAAACTTCTTGATGACACAGGAACATTCAGGTCTTTGGAGATGGACTTGTAGCCTTGAGATTGCTCATGCTTCCTCACAATTTGGTTTCTCAAGTCCTCAGACAGTTCTTCGGTCTTCTTTCTTTTCTCCATGCTCAATGTGGTACACACAAGGACACAGGACAGAGGTTGAGTCAACTTTAATCCAGGTTAACTGGCTGCAAGTGTGATTTAGTTATTGCCAACACCTGTTAGGTGCCACAGGTAAGTTACAGGTGCTGTTAATTACACGAATTAGAGAAGCATCACATGATTTTTCAAACAGTGCCAATACTTTTGTCCACCCCCTCTTTTAGGTTTGGTGTGGAATTATATCCAATTTGGCTTTAGGACAATTCTTTTTGTGTTTTTTCATTGAAGACAAATTAAATGAAGATAATAATACCAAAGAATTTGTGATTGAAATCATTTTCAGGAAGAAATTGAGTATTATCTGACAGAATTGCAGGGGTCCCAATACTTTTGGCCACCACTGTAGATCTGCAGAGATCACCAGGGCATTAGCCCTGAAATTGACAGGTCAGTAATGGTTGGTCTGATTCTTTATAAGGGTATGTGCACATGACGTCTTTTAGCAGCGCTTCAGCAAAACGTCGGCCATGTTTTGTCTCAAGTGTCTTTGTAGTAATATCTTTGCCGGCCTGAGATTTTTTTATTTCACTTCTATGTATAAAATAGTCAGTGGCTTCCAAGCAGAATTTGCCTGAAGAATGGGCATGCCACTTCTTCTAACTACTTCTCATGTTTGGAAACATGAAGCAGTTAAAAGAAGCTCAAAAGCTTGACCATATGCACAGAAAGTCTTCTTCACCTTTGCAGGGAGTACATTCATTATTTTTAACGTTTCTTTAGCGCTTCAAGACGTTCAAAGACATTCTGTGCACATGCCTTCATATTTCCAGCAGATAGTACAGTCCCGATGATCTTCTGATAGGTTACGGATACATAAGGGAAGATCATTTTATGAAGCAAGTGATCTCCTGGGCGCCACTGATTTCCAGGACCCTACAGCACTATGAATCCTTTGACACTGCTGGTGGAAATCTGACAACAATCTGCACAAAAGTTCCATTTAAATAAATGGGACTTGAGAATTATGAAGTGTAACATGACAAGTAAAGTACATTAATGCTTTAGTAGTGTGAGCAGAAACGTTAACGTGTGTGTAATGTTTCAGAACTGATGCTTATGGAAGAAAACTAGTGTTTCTTTACTACCTACTTGCAGCTAATCTATAATTCACTATATCTCAGTGGATATGTCCATATAGATATAGAATAAATGGAATTATTGTTATGTCCGGTATCTATATCTTACCTGTTGGCCAGCACACATTGTATTCACCTCTCCAGAACCATCGGTCATGTTATGGGATTCGGATGTTATGTTCATTTCCTCACTTCCATTTGCCTTCTTCTTAACCGGTGTGTAAAGACTGTGTTCCGTAGAAAGATTTCTTTTCCTTACCGGTGGCCGTCTCAGAACATTGAGTCGACCAGCTTCCATCATCATAATGTGAAGAAGTCCATCCTACGAGCGGGATATTATGTCTGAACAAATATTCACTAAAGTCCCCAGGTAAAGACATGAGATCCAATCTTGAAATCTCCTGCAGTTATTTAAATGTCATGTGTTTAATCTGTTTTCTTAAACTCTCCAAGGCTGGAATCCAAAGAAACATGGAGTGATATTTGACAGAACGCAAACATTTATGGTCACAGTTTCTTGGTTTTTGGTTGAAGATAAATCTAGGAGAATAGAACACTTTACTGTGTCTTGACGTATCCTGCAGACTTGCTGATTTATTCCAGTTTTTAATGCAGAAGTCTAAAGAATGAAAAATAAGACCGTGATTAGCTGAACAAAAACCTATTAGTGTTAGACAAACTCAGGGAACCAGGGTTGCTCCTGGGCTTTCTTCTGTGGCATCTATGACATTTTTCATTGCCTTCCAGCATGGTCTACTTGGCTTCTGAAGTCTACAGTAAAGGTTATTCAAGATCTAATTCTTAATTATAGTTTAAATTATCAACGTACAGGAACAATAAAGGATATCTCAATTTTATAAAGTCATGTCCTAGCACAAGGACATGCTATCACTTTATGATCATTGAGGGTTTGCTCTCTGGGACCCCAATGATGTAGAGAATTAAGGAACTGTAGCTCTGGTATACCCCTTAACAGTTTTTCCCTGTATACCAGCTCTAATGTCACCCATACTGCAAGAAACTTCAACCACAGATGGATTTGGATGAAGTATCTTGTGCTGCTGGGTGTGAAACGAAAATGTACAAGAAGGTATAGCACTATACCATAATTGCGACCCTATTAACTTAGGCCTAACATGCCGGATCCAGCAGTAATTGCCACCTTATTCATTGTAAGGTCACGTAATCATGACAGCCATAAGCCGACCACCTTAGTAACGCGTCATTCGTAGCTAACTCTGCAGAAAACAAAGCAAGGCCACGTTCACATGTTCAGTATTTTACCTCAGTATTTGTAAGCCAAAACCAGGAGTGGAACAGTCATAAAAAGTATAATAGAAACACGTCACCGCTTCTGTATTTATCACCCACTCCTGGTTTTGGCTTACACGTACTGATATGAAATACTGAAGGTGTGAACGTAGTTTAACACACATCATGCATTAAAAATCCATGAAACCCATTTATCACCGCTCCACAACATAGATGATAAGTGTAGAATTGCTGGAGGGCTGACAGCTGAGACCAGGGCTGTGGAGTCGGAAAGCCAAACCCAGACTCCACAGCACTGCCTCACTACTGAGCATGTACATACAGTGCAGCACAGATTCATCTCACCTAAAAGCAGAGATCCTTAGATTAGGAATAGGACATTTCATAACTTTCGCAAATTCTTATGAAAACATTTCCAGCACATCCTGCATTGAAATACTGTACCCAATTTATTATATATTTTAGGAGTCGGTCTATTTTATACAAACACCGACTCCGAAGCCCTGGCTGAGACTGCCATTAATAACAAGAACAAGGGTCCTCAAGCACCCTATGGGGGACTCCACTGATCATACATGTATCGTCTATACTAAGAACAGGTAAAAAAATAATTTTAGCGGGTTAAAAGTACACTCTGGCGGTTTTTTACCCCCCATTACCAATTAGTAATGTGCATATACTGAGTGTATTAAAATTCTTACTAGTCGCTGCCTTTTGCTTTTTCCAGCATCACTTTGGTACTTCCCTACATCATGTAATTGCTGCTGTGACTTGCCGGAAGTCACTTTGAGCCTCGTAGACTTACTTACTATGATAAAGTGTCCTTTGGTCCACATAGAAGATGCCATAGGTGCCGGCAAGTCACAATTGTGGCCAGTTGATGAAGAAGAGGGACCGAAGCAGCGCTGGGAATGGCAGAACAGTGAAGATTTTCATACACTAACTACACACACCGATTGTTAACAATGGGGGTTATAGAAGAAAAAATTGCCGCGGTGCTCCTTTAACGATCTGATTATTGGAAAGGTTACTAGTGTTGAGCGATTATGAACTGTTAACTCCTTCGGCGAGCACGCTCGGGTGCTCGCCGAGTATTTGCGGCGTGCTCGGCATCGATGAAAGTGTCGCCACGCCAGCATGTGTCATATCTGTCATACACCTGGAACACATGCAGGGATTGCCTATTTGTCAGGCAACCCATGAATGTGTCACAGCTGTCTAACAGCTGTGACACTTGCAGCCGCAGTGACAGTAAAAGAAACGCGTGCTCGTTTAAAGGGTTAAATGTGCACGCTCGATCATCACTACAGGTTACTCTTCAGTTCCATCAACATGTTGATGTTTTATTTCCAATCTCTCCACATCGGTTACAGCCACACAACAGATTACATACAAATAAATAGGTTTATCAAATATAACTTTTATTTCTAATTTAATTGTAAAAAAAATAATGGCACAGCTTGACCAACAATTCCAACTATGACAGCTCACCTATTGAAAAGAACACTGTAGTCATGCTCTCCCTTGCCGGACATGGCTGATAACAGAGAACAGAAGAATGCATTTATCTGCAGTACATAGGTAAAGGTGGCAAGCAGTAATTATCTGAGCAGCTTTCCCCTACATGACCTCTGACCTTACCTTAAGTCCCTGCGGTTTATCAGTGAATGTGTAGGAGATGCTCCTAACGTGTCTCCCCGAGCTGTATACACCCAACTCTGTCAACAGACATTATTTGAATCTTTACGGTACGGCGCATGCTCATAGCAACCATGTAAGCGGCGCGTACTGATGACGGAACGCACTCCAGGCAGCCATGTTTCATTGGGGAAAACCCCATACTGTACTATAAATCCCAATACGGGTGTAATAAAGCGGCTCCCTTGTCCTCCCCTTAATCACGGTCTCTGGGTATTCGTAGTAGCAGTCTGTAGTGTGTTTGGCCCTTGTTGCTGTGACTTTTAGAATCCGGAACTGTAATGGATGAGGCAGTGTTGTGAGCCGGGCCGGTGAGGTGACGGGACACAGAGTGTAGCTGCTTCCTCTCCTTCTGCAGGTCACAGGATACAGTGTGGGGAAGGATGCTGCTGGTCACGGTACTGCGGGGAGCTGTGCTGAGGCGGCTGCCGGTCCTGTACTCCTCCTCCTCTGTACACAGCACAGGTAAGGACTGGCAGGATAGGTCACAGGATACAGTGTGGGGTAGGGGGTGCTGGTCAGGGTACTACCGGGTCCTGTGCACCTCCTCCTCTGTACACAGCAAAGGTAAGGACTGATGCACTGGCAGCATAGGTCACAGGATACAGTGTGGGGTAGGAGGGTGCTGCCGAGTCCTGTGCACCTCCTCCTCTGTACACAGCACAGGTAAGGACTGATGCACTGGCAGCATAGGTCACAGGATACAGTGTGGGGTAGGAGGGTGCTGCCGGGTCCTGTGCACCTCCTCCTCTGTACACAGCACAGGTAAGGACTGATGCACTGGCAGGATAGGTCACAGGATACAGTGTGGGGTAGGAGGGTGCTGCCGGGTCCTGTGCACCTCCTCCTCTGTACACAGCAAAGGTAAGGACTGATGCACTGGCAGCATAGGTCACAGGATACAGTGTGGGGTAGGAGGGTGCTGCCGGGTCCTGTGCACCTCCTCCTCTGTACACAGCACAGGTAAGGACTGATGCCCTGGCAGCATAGGTCACAGGATACAGTGTGGGGTAGGAGGGTGCTGCCGGGTCCTGTGCACCTCCTCCTCTGTACACAGCAAAGGTAAGGACTGATGCACTGGCAGGATAGGTCACAGGATACAGTGTGGGGTAGGGGGTGCTGGTCAGGGTACTGCGGGGAGCTGTGCTGAGGCGGCTGCCGGTCCTGTGCACCTCCTCCTCTGTACACAGCACAGGTAAGGACTGGTGCACTGGCAGGACAGGTCACAGGATACAGTATGGGGTAGGAGTGTGCTGCCGGGTCCTGTGCACCTCCTCCTCTGTACACAGCAAAGGTAAGGACTGATGCACTGGCAGGATAGGTCACAGGATACAGTATGGGGTAGGGGGTGCTGGTCATGGTACTGCGGGGTCATGTGCACCTCCTCCTCTGTACACAGCACTGGTAAGGACTGGTGCACTGGCAGGACAGGTCACAGGATACAGTGTGGGGTAGGGGGGTGCTGGTCAGGGTGCTGCGGGGTCCTGTGCACCTCCTCCTCTGTACACAGGAAAGTGTAAGGTGCCCCAGCGAGGTAGTCGTGGGCGAGCTGTAGCCCCCTCTCGCTATGGCACCCTACAGACAATACGTGTCCTCCCTCTGAAGTGTGGCTGTGTATGTGGTGCTCTTCACTTACTTCAAGCCATCCGATCGCGGCTGTCTCCAGGCATTTCTCTTCTGGGACCAGGGCAGCAATAAATTCAGAGGACACAAGGGTCTTAACCAGAACTTGGACTTTACTTGGGGAAGAGGAATATGTACAATATTTACAGGCAGATATAATGGATAAGGCCCGACAGGTTACCATCTCTCTCACAGGCGCTGGTAACTCCTTCAGCCCTGGTTCCCTCTTGAAATGAAGCATCTCTGTGACTCTAATCTCTGGCCCAAGAGACTCTTCTGCAATATCAACAGTGATCGGGATCCGATATCTCTCCCCCACGTCTTAGCCTGGAGTCCTATTTATCTTCCTCTGCTTCCTGCAGACTAGAAGTGCCCCGGGTCCTAACTACCTTTGATGAGTTTCTCCGGCCGGCTAACAGGACTCTTGCTCTTGCGTAGGGAGACTTTCACACTGGTGATCCCACTGTCTGAGGGTATGGAGCTCCATTCTACCCTAGCAGCCACATATATTAGCTGCCCGTACAATTCACTGTCCTATCTCTTACTGCCCTCTGGACACTAAAACAGAGGCTTTTTGCTAATGTGCCCACCCTCTGTGAGCTGTCATCACCAACATTAACCCATCACTGTCTGTAACACTGCTAGCAGACTCAACCTGACATCTGCACCCAGGACAGTGGTATCTTGTGGCTGATTACAGGTACTGCTTCCCGCAAGGAACTATGCCAGAGCTAACCCCTTAGCTTGGCCTACCACAGTTCAGAGAGGACTGATTAAGGGAACACTTTCCTTAACTACTTCAGTGCCAAAGGAAGGCTACATCCTTCCCCACTATTACATAAGGACTGGTGCACTGGCAGGATAGGTCACAGGATACAGTGTGGGGTAGGGGGTGCTGGTCATGGTACTGCGGGGTCCTGTGCACCTCCTCCTCTGTACACAGCACAGGTAAGGACTGGTGCACTGGCAGGATAGGTCACAGGATACAGTGTGTGGGGTAGGGGGGTGCTGGTCAGGGTACTGCGGGGTCCTGTGCAATTCCTCCTCTGTACACAGCACAGGTAAGGACTGGTGTACTGGCAGGATAGGTCACAGGATACAGTGTGGGGTAGGGGGGTGCTGGTCATGGTACTGCGGGGTCCTGTGCACCTCTTCCTCTGTACACAGCACAGGTAAGGACTGGTGCACTGGCAGGATAGGTTACAGGATACAGTGTGGGGTAGGGGGGTGCTGGTCAGGGTACTGTGGGGTCCTGTGCAATTCCTCCTCTGTACACAGCACAGGTAAGGACTGGGGACATGGAAGTTACATGTTACATAGAGCCATGATGGGTATTTTCAATCATTGGCTCCTTGGATTATTGACTGTCAGGATCTGGTCCATCAGCGAATCACATCCCGGAGTTCACAGCTCCTCTTATGATTAGCCGATGCCACGTCATTGTTGTGGCGTAACGTACACGTGACATCTCGCCAGTTCGGCTCATCAAAAGGGCTGTGGTTACCGGGAGGGAGAAGGCGACTCTCAGGGCTACCGGGTTACTGATGTGGCCACTGGACCGGGTCCTGGTAAACAAATGGCACCAGTATTGCCTATGCCATAATAGTATGGGGTAGCCGAATGCTGTGCCTTTATGACCCCAAGAAAATCTCTATTGCACGTGTGTGATTTACTGATGTGTGACTGTTAATATGCTGTGGTGTCTGGGGCAGCAGCAAAGTGGATGAGGTGACGGCACATCTCATCCACATGCCACAGATATTTTCCTCTCAGAAATTGATTTGTGGCAGCATGTCAGTTCTGATTGGAAATTCTTACGTATGTTCCTCAATGAGTTCAAAGGGGAAAATGGATTGGTGAAAGTACCAACATGGCCATAAAATTTATTATTTGAACTGGAATCTATTGGCCTTCTCAAGTGGCGGACACAATAAACCACAATTTTATCATTTAACTTTTAATGGTTGTGTGAAGGGATGGAGAGGTTCTGGAGCTCTGTATCAAAGCCAGGAACGCCAATCTATGAAAAGATATCATGATGGATCATAAAATTAATTAGTACAACATTTTAGGTTCAACAAACAAAATAATATCCAGAGTTAGATGCATTTGGTCAGTTAGGTAAAAGAACACTGTTAGAATAAGACACTTATTGACTGATGTTCTTCTTTTCCTAGTAACCCCAGACAGTAACCAAGCAACACTTGAAGATATGGTAAAGATAAAACTTTAGTACGGTGTAATAATAGTTTAATGCATGTATTATTTTTTTCTTATAGCGGCACCTAAGACGTAATTGATGCTGTCATCCCCCGTCTGCATGATTGTTCGTTACTTTCTTAATCTTGTGAGACAGAAATGATGTGCTCTGCAGGCAGTAAATTCACATATATTGCAGCAATTTTTATGACACCATGTCATTTTGCTTGTAGTACTTATGATGCTGTTATTTCATGCGACTGTGCACTGAGCCTAAAGAATACATCAGGGCCATTCCGATAGGCCGCCATTCACTAGATCGAGGCCAAAAGTGTGTTCTTTTGTCCTTCGCCTGGCAGGTATGCGTCTGCATACCATTTGTTTTACTACACTGCTCAAAAAAATAAAGGGAACACTTAACAGAATATAACTCCAAGTAAATCAAACTGTCCACTTATGAAGCAACACTGATTGACAATCAATTTCACATGCTGTTGTGCAAATGGAATAGACAATAGATGGAAATTATTGGCAATTATCAAGACACCCTCAATAAAGGAGTGGTTCTGCAGGTGGGGACCACAGACCACATCTCAGTACCAATGCTTTCTGGCTGATGTTTTGTTCACTTTTGAATGTTGGTTGTGCTTTCATACTCGTGGTAGAATGAGACGGACTCTACAACCCACAGAAGTTGCTCAGGTAGTGCAGCTCATCCAGGATGGCACATCAATGCGAGCTGTGGCAAGAAGGTTTTCTGTGTCTGTCAGCGTAGTGTCCAGAGGCTGGAGGCGCTACCAGGAGACAGGCCAGTACACCAGGAGATGTGGAGGGGGCTGTAGGAGGGCAACAACCCAGCAGCAGGACCGCTACCTCCGCCTTTGTGCTAGGAGGAACAGTAGGAGCACTGCCAGAGCCCTGCAAAATGACCTCCAGCAGGCCACAAATGTGCATGTGTCTGCACAAACTGTTAGAAACCGACTCTATAGGGGTGGTATGAGGGCCCGACGTCCACAGATGGGGGTTGTGCTCACAGCCCAACACCGTGCAGGACTCTTGGCATTTGCCACAGAACACCAGGATTGGCAAAGTCGCCACTGGCGCCCTGTGCTCTTCACAGATGAAAGCAGGTTCACACTGAGCACATGTGACAGACGTGACAGAGTCTGGAGACGCCGTGGAGAGCGATCTGCTGCCTGCAACATCCTTCAGCATGACCGGTTTGGCAGTGGGTCAGTAATGGTGTGGGGTGGCATTTCATTGGAGGGCCGCACAGCCCTCCATGTGCTCGCCAGAGGTAGCCTGACTGCCATTAGGTACACAGATGAAATCCTCAGACCCCTTGTGAGACCATATGCTGGTGCGGTTGGCCCTGGGTTTCTCCTAATGCAGGACAATGCCAGACGTCATGTGGCTGCAGTGTGTCAGCAGTTCCTGCAAGATGAAGGCATTGAAGCTATGGACTGGCCCACCCGTTCCCCAGACCTGAATCCGATTGAGCACATCTGGGACATCATGACTCACTCCATCCACCAACGTCACGTTGCACCACAGACTGTCCAGGAGTTGGCGGATGCTTTAGTTCAGGTCTGGGAGGAGATCCCACAGGAGACCATCCACAACCTCATCAGGAGCATGCCCAGGCATTGTAGGGAGGTCATACAGGCACGTGGAGGCCACACACAATACTGAGCCTCATTTTGACTTGTTTTAAGGACATTACATCAAAGTTGGATCAGCCTGTAGTGTGCTTTTCCACTTTAATTTTGGGGGCGACTCCAAATCCAGGCCTCCATTGGTTAATAAATTTGATTTCCATTGATGATTTTTGTGTGATTTTGTTGTCAGCACATTCAACTTTGTACAGAACAAAGTATTCAGTGAGAATATTTCATTCATTCAGATCTAGGATGTGTTATTTGAGTGTTCCCTTTATTTTTTTGAGCAGTGTATATAGGAAATCGCAGCAGACTGGTTTCTTCTAAAAGCGGCCATAAAAAGGAAAAAAGGTTACTTTGCAGCAAGGCTGTGGAGTCGGTAAGCCAAACCTCCGACTCCTCAATTTCCATGACTCCGACTCCCTCATACATGGCTCATGTTTAAGTGATAAATTTACTGTAGCACAGATTCATCTCAGCTAAAAGTCTAGACCCTTAGGTCAGGAATAGGACAGACATTTATAGGACATTTCATAACTTTCCCAAATTCTTATGAAAAAATATTCCCCACAAACTGCATTGAACTACTGTACCCAATTTACTATATATTTTAGGCGTTGGAGTCGGTTCATTTTATACCGACTCCACCAAAATGGGCTCCGACTCCAACTCCGCAGCCCTGCTTTGCAGTGTTTTCATCAATTACTCTTTATGGGGAACGGCTGTTGGGACACTCATCCAGATAGTGGGGACAAGCTCAGGACAGGACTTGTGGCTGTGAGACAGACACAAAAATATAACAACGCACACGCCCCTTAGTGACATTATGTTTCATGTGCCCTTTCCCTCCAAAGTTCTTGTCTAATGCCAAAGGCAGCATGAGTATAAAGGAATCTTCCTGTCCCCCCTCTGTATTAGTAGTAGCAGATCAGAAACTTCACAACATTCTGATTTGTGGTAACGATGGCATCCTATGACAGTGCCACACTTGTACAACTCCTAATAATGGAGGGATTTGGCCAGGCCTTTACGCCACCTTCATGGTTTAAAAAGTTCATTTCAGTTCGCTCTATTTTTGCATTTTTTTTTTACCGATCTCAACACTTTTGAGAAGCAGCAAGAAAGCGGGGAAGGTTTTTTTTTTTTGAGAGGAGCAAAACCAACCACATGCTGACAATTTCCTATAATTTATGCCATAAATTTGTTAAAAAGGCAAATATGTGCCAAATTTATTAAGGGGTACTCCACTGGACATCTGCATGACTTGTTTGCAATAGGGGTGACTGAAATATCTGTTGAAAATGATAGAGCTGGATGATGGAGGCGCCTAGCTGCTGAAAGGGGAGAACTTTAATTTCGTTTGATCGATTCCTGTGGTTTTTTTGCCTTTATAGAGGAATCTGTATACAGTATTTAGCTTTTATTTACTACACTATTTTCAGTCATTTATTTTTTTTAAATCCAATGTGTAAAAAATATCAGGTGTTTGTCACTTTTTATTGATTACAGCCACAGAAAATAGAAAATCCTTTTAAAGAGCCTCCAAAGAGGTGCATCTTGTGTGGCATCCCAGTAGATTACAAGAATACACAGGTATGTTTCTACAAGCTTAAAGGGGTTGGCCTCTACGTTACATGTCCCTCTCATGTGAACTAACTGCCATAGATAAATAAGCATTTCAATAAATATCTTGCTTTGTCAAATCTAGCTGTAACCTGAGCTGCTCTTCTGTTCACATGATCTCTGGCAGACTTCTTGTGATGTCACTTCAAAATCTCCCTGAGTTCCTGGCTCTAGAATCTGATGGGTGGGTGGAGCTTGCCATGCTGGTGGGCGGTGCTCCATTCAGCCACCAATTGTGCAAGTTCTCCCACTTAAAAAGATGAGAGAGGCCTGTAATTGACATCATAGGTAGACCCCAACTATGAGAGACAAAATGAGAAAACAAATCCTGAAAATCACATTGTCTGATTTGGAAAGAATTTTTTTTTTTCAAATTTTGGTGGAAAATAAGTATTTGGTCACCTACAAACAAGCTAGATATCTGGCTCTCACAGACCTGTAACTTCTTCTTTAAGAGGCTCCTCTGTCCTCCACTCATTACCTGTAGTACTGGCACCTGTTTGAACTTGTTATCAGTATAAAAGACACCTGTCTGCAACCTCAAACAGTCACACTCCAAACTCCACTATGGTGAGGACCAAAGAGCTGTCAAAGGACACCAGAAACAAAATTGTAGCCCTGCACCAGCCTGGGAAGACTGAATCTGCAATAGGCAAGCAGCTTGGTGTGAAGAAATCCACTGTGGCAGCAATAATTAGAAATGGAAGACATACAAGACCACTGATAATCTCCCTCGATCTGAGGCTCCACACAAGTTCTCACCACGTGGGTTCAAAATGATCTCAAGAACTGTGAGCAAAAATCCCAGAACCACACGAGGGGACCTAGTGAATGACCTGCAGAGAGCTGGGACCAACGTTACACATACTACGCCGCCAGGGACTCGGATCCTGCAGCGCCAGACGTGTCCCCCTGCTTAAGCCATTACATGTCTGGGCCCTTCTGAAGTTTGCTAGAGAGCATTTGGATGATCCAGAAAAGTATTGGGAGACTGTCATATGGTCAGATGAAACCAAAGTAGAACAGTTTGGTAGAAACACAACTTGTCGTGTTTGGAGGAGAAAGAATGCTGAGTTGCATCCAAAGAACACCATACCTACTGTGAAGCATGGGGGTGGCAACATCATGGTTTGGGGCTGTTTCTCAGCCAATGGACTAGGACGACTGATCCGTGTACATGAAAGAATGAATGGGGCCATGTATCGTGAGATTTTGAGTGCAAACCTCCTTCCATCAGCAATGACATGGAAGATGAAACGTGGCTGGGTCTTTCAGCATGACAATGATTCCAAGCACACCGCCAGGGCAATGAAGGAGTGGCTTCGTAAGAAGCATTTCAAGGTCCTGGAGTGGCCTAGCCCGTCTCCAGATCTAAACCCTATAGAAAACCTTTGGAGTGAGTTGAAAGTCCGTGTTGCCCAGCGACAGCCCCAAAACATCACTGCTCTAGAGGAGATCTGCATGGAGGAATAGGCCAACATACCAGCAACAGTGTATGCCAACCTTGTGAAGACTTATAGAAAACGTTTGACCTCTGTCATTGCCAACAAAGGATATTCAGTGGGTACAGAAAGTATTCAGACCCCTTTATATTTTTCACTCTGTTTCATTGCAGCCATTTGGTAAATTCTAAAAAGTTCATTTTTTTTCTCATTAAAGTACACTCTGCACCCCATCTTGACTGAAAAAAAACAGAAATGTAGAAATTTTTGAAAATTTATTAAAGAAAAACTGATATCACTTGGTCATAAGTATTCAGACCCTTTGCTCAGTATTGAGTAGAAGCGCCCTTTTGAGCTAGTACAGCCATGAGTCTTCTTGGGAATGATACAACAAGTGTTTCACACCTGGATTTGGGGATCCTCTGCCATTCTTCCTTGCAGATCCTCTCCAGTTCCATCAGGTTGGATGGTGAACGTTGGTGGACAGCCATTTTCAGGTCTCTCCAGAGATGTTCAATTGGGTTTAGGTCTGGGCTCTGGCTGGGCCAGTCAAGAATGGTCACAGTTTTTCTGAAGCCACTCCTTTGTTATTTTCGCTGTGTGATTAGGGTCAGTCTTGTTGGAAGGTGAACCTTCGGCCAAGTCTGAGGTCCAGAGCACTCTGGAAGAGGTTTTCATCCAGGATATCTCTGTTCTTGGCCGCATTCATGTTTCCTTCAATTGCAACCAGTCGTCCTGTCCCTGAAGCTGAAAAACACCTCCATAGCATGATGCTGCCACCACCATGTTTCACTGTTGGAATTGTATTGGGCAGGTGATGAGCAGTTCCTGGTTTTCTCCACACATACCGCTTAGAATTATCACCAAAAAGTTCTATCTTCGTCTCATCAGACCAGAGAATCTTATTTCTCATAGTCTGGGAGTCCTTCATGTGTTTTTGAGCAAACTCTATGCGGGCTTTCATATGTCTTGCATTGAGGAGAGGCTTCCATCTGGCCACTCAGCCATAAAGGCCCGACTGGAGGGCTGCAGTGATAGTTGACTTTGTGGAACTTTCTCCCATCTCCCTACTGCATCTCTGGAGCTCAACCACAGTGATCTTGGGGTTTTTCTTTACCTCTCTCTCCAAGGCTCTTCTCCCACGATTGCTCAGTTTGGCAGGACGGCCAGGTCTAGAAGACTTCTGTTGGTTCCCGACTTCTTCCATTTAAGGATTAATGAGGTCACTGTGCTCTTAGAAACCTTGAGTAATGCAGAAATTCTTTTGTAACCTTGGCCAGATCTGTGCCTTGCCACAATTCTGTCTCTGAGCTCTTTGGGCAGTTCCTTTGAGCTCATGATTCTCATTTGGTCTCACATGCACTGTGAGCTGTGAGATCTTATATACAACCCCTGGCAAATTATGGAATCACTGGGCTCGGAGGATGTTCATTCAGTTGTTTAATGTTGTTGAAAAAAAAGCAGATCATAGACATGTCACAAAACTAAAGTAATTTCAAATGGCAACTTTATGGCTTTAAGAAACACTAAAAGAAATCAAGATAAAAAATGTGGTACTCAGTAAGACTGTGTGCCCACTATGCGTTTTTTAAGCGTTTCCGCATCGGCAATTCCGCTGCAGAAACGCTTAAAAAACACTTGGTAGAAGGTCAGCCATGTTCCCCAATGATAATCAGCATGTGCTGTGCACATGCTGGGGAAATTTCCGCTGCGGATTATCATTGCAGAAAAATCCGCAGCACTACCAATTATTTTGCGGAATTGCGGCGTTTTCGACGCCATTGACTTGCAATGGACCGCATGACATCCGCATCACTACATCTGCAGATGCGGATATATCATGCGGCTCAGTGTGCGGATGGAACCCGGGTTTGGAGAAGAGGAGACTCTCCTCCGGACCCGGGTACCATAGTACCTGTAAAAAAAAGAATAAAATAAAAAATATACATTATACTTACCTTCTGATGGCCCCCAGTCTCCATAGCGATGCGTCCTGGCTTGCCGGCAGCTTGCGATGGTCTAAAAAGGACCTACCATGACGTCATTTAGTCATGTGATGAGTCACGCGACCGCCGACGTTGGTGGTCGCGTGTCCAATCACATGACTAAATGACGTCATGGCAGGTCCTTTTAGTCTACCGCGAGCTGCCGGCAAGCCAGGACGCATCGGATAAAGACACCGGGGGCCATCAGAAGGTAAGTATAATATTTATTTTTTTACCACTCTTTCGGTCACACTATATAAATCCATGCCGTTTGCATGGATTTATATAGTGTGACCAAGTTGACAAGCACTTTCCAAGTGATGCTAAAATCGTTTGGAAAGCGCTTGACAACCCGCATGCGGAAATGCATGTGAAGAAAGCTTCACATCCGCATGTCCCTGGCAGGAAAAACGCATGTAAAATCCTCATGCGTTTTTTCTGCAAGGGAGATGCAGAAACGCTCAGGAAAAATCCGGAGCATTTCTGCATCGTGGGCACATAGCCTAAGGCTATGTGCCCACGTTGCGGACCTGAAGCATATTTTTTACGCTTCTCCCTGGCGGGAAAATCGCATGCGGATATTACATGCGGTTTTCCCGCCAGGTAGAAGCGTTTGTGAGGCGTCTTTGCATGCATTTCCGCATGCGGGTTATCAAGCACTTCTCCAAGCATCACTTGGAAAAGTGCTTGACAACTTGTTCAGAATGGTAAAAAATAAAAAAATAAACTTTATACTCACCTTCTGATGCATTCTCTGCCCCGTCCGGAGTCTTGAGCGGCTCACGCTGTTGTGTGCAGGACCTGCGGTGACGTCATTGAGTCATGTGGTGGGTCACATGACTCAATGACGTGGCAGGTCCTTCAGACAACAGCGCGACGGAGGGAAAACATCAGAAGATAAGTATAAACTTTATTTTATTCTTTTTTTTACAGGTTCTTTGGTACCCAGGTCTGGAGGAGAGTCTCCTCTCCTCCAGACTTGGGTACCATCCGCACATTGATTCCGCAGCGCTTCCGCAAAATTAATGAACATGCTGCGGATTTTTGACTGCAGCATATACGCTGCGGAAAAATCCGCAGCATGGGCATTGACATTGCGGAATGCCATTGGGGACCATGGGGTGCGGATCTACATGCGTTTTTCAAGCGTTTACGCTGCGGAAATTCCGCAGCATATACGCTTGAAAAACGCTACGTGGGCACACAGCCTAAGGGTAACTTTTTTTCAGACCAAGCAGAGGGAAAAAATTATGGAATCACTCAATTCTGAGGAAAAAAATATGGAATCATGAAAAGCTTTGCAGGTTGGAGCCTTGTCATGGACCATTTTCTTCAACTTCCACCAAAGATTTCCAATTGGATTGAGATCCGGACTATTTGCTGGCCATGACATTGACCTTATGTGTCTTCTTTCAAGGAATGTTTTCAGTTTTTGCTCTATGGCAGGATGCATTATCATCTTGAAAAATGATGTCATCATCCCCAAACATCCTTTCAATTGATGAGATAAGAAAACTGTCCAAAATATCAATGTAAACTTGGGCATTTATTGACGATGTAATGACAGCCATCTCCCCAGTGCCTTTACCTGACGTGCAGCCCCATATCATCAATGACTGTGGAAATTTGCATGTTCTCTTCATGCAGTCATCTTTATAAATCTCATTGGAACGGCACCAAACAAAAGTTCCAGCATCATCACCTTGCCCAATGCAGATTCGCGATTCATCACTGAATATGACTTTCATCCAGTCATCCACAGTCCACGATTGCTTTTCCTTGGCCCACTGTAACCTTGTTTTTTTCTGTTTAGGTGTTAATGATGGCTTATGTTTAGCTTTTCTGTATGTAAATCCCATTTCCTTTAGGCGGTTTCTTACAGTTCGGTCACAGACATTGACTCCAGTTTCCTCCCATTCGTTCCTCATTTGTTTTGTTGTGCATTTCCTGTTTTGGAGACATATTGCTTTAAATTTCCGGTCTTGACGTTGTTTGCCTTTAACAACCTTCCCATGTTGTTTCTATTTGGTCCAGATTTTAGACACAGCTGACTGTGAACAACCAACATCTTCTGCAACATTGCATGATGATTTACCTTCTTTTAAGAGTTTGATAATCCTCTCCTTTGTTTCAATTGACATCTCTCGTGTTGGAGCCATGATTCATGTCAGTCCACTTGATGCAACAGCTCTCCAAGGTGTGATCACTCCTTTTTAGATGCAGACTAACGAGCAGATCTAATTTGATGCAGGTGTTAGTTTTGGAAATGAAAATTTAGAGGGTGATTCCATAATTTTTTCCCTCTGCTTGATCTGTAAAAAATTACCCTTACCGAGTACCACATTTTTTTATTTCTTTTAGTGTTTCTTAAAGCCATAAAGTTGCCATTTGAAATGACTTTAGTTTTGTGCCATGTCTGTGATCTGCTTTTTTTTCAACAACATTAAACAACTGAATGAACATCCTCCGATCCCGGTGATTCCATAATTTTTTTGCCAGGGGTTGTAGACAGGTATATGCCTTTCCAAATCAAGTCCTATCAGTTTAATTAAACCCAGCTGGACTCCAATGAAGGAGTACAACCATCTCAAGGAGGATCAAAAGGAAATGGACAGCATGTGACTTAAATATAAGTGTCTGAGCAAAGAAAGGGTCTGAATACTTATGACCATGTGATATTTCAGTTTTTCTTTTTTAATAAATTTGCACAAATTTCTACATTTCTGTTTTTTTTCAGTCAAGATGGGGTGCAGAGTGTACTTTAATGAGAAAAAAAATGACCTTTTTAGAATTTACCAAATGGCGGAAATGAAACAAAGAGTGAAAAATTTAAAGGGGTCTGAATACTTTCCGTACCCACTGTATAACAAAGTATTGAGATGAACTTTTGTAATTGACCAAATACTTATTTTCCACCAAAGTTTGAAAAAAAATTTCTTTCCAAATCAGACAATGATTTTCAGGATTTGTTTTCTCATCTTGTCTCTCATAGTTGAGGTCTACCTATGATGTCAATTACAGGCCTCTCTACTTTTTAAGTGGGAGAACTGCACAATTGGTGGCTGACCAAATACTTTTTTCCCCACTGTACATACAAGGGTCTCTTGTATCTGTATGTACACACAGTACAGACCAAAAGTTTGCACACACCTTCTCATTTAAAGATTTTTTCTGTATTTTCATGACTTTGAAAATTACATAGTAACATAGTTTGTAAAGCCGAATAAAGACTTGCGTCCATAAAGTTCGACCTGTTAGTTCTGTAATTGCTAAAGTTGATCCAGAGGAGGGCAAAAACCCCAAATGATTTAGCCAATCTTCACCTGAGGAAAAATTCCCTCCCGACTCTGAAACCAGCAGTCAGAATAAATCCCTGTATCAACCTACTATTTTATTTTATTTTTAAGTATATGCTGAAATCTGCCTGGTATCTAGAAAAGCATCCAGTCCCCGCTTGAACTGGTGTAGTGAATCCGACATTACCGTCTCCTCACTCAGTGAATTCCATATTCTCACTGCTCTTACCGTAAAGAACCCCTTCCTATGCTGGTGCTGAAACCTTTTCTCTTCCAGTCTTAGTGAGTGCCCTCTTGTTACCGTAATATCCCTCCTTTTGAACAAATCCCGGGCAAGATCTCTATACTGTCCCCTAACATATTTGTACACATCTATTATGTCCCCCCTCAACCTTCTCTTTTCCAGGCTGAATAGTCCTAGTTTTGCCAACCTCTCTGGGTATTGCAGTCCCTCCATTCCCTTTATTAATTTTGTTGCCCTCCTTTGTACCTTTTTTTTTTTTTTTTCCTTTTCCAGCAATGTACCCTTCACCTCAATGCACTTCCAAATTGTACATTCACACTGAAGGCATCAAAACTATGAATTAACACATGTGGAATTATATACTTAAAGGGGTATTCCCATCTCCAAGATTCTATCCCAATATGTAATAGGTGTAATAATAATAATAATAATATTATTAGCAAATATCTTTAATTAGAAATGTAGTAATAGTACTTTTGATTCGCGATGTCTCTTTCCTCATGTGCAGACATTGCAGGATCTTAGGTATCCATGGTTACATCCACTGATAAAGTCACAGTTAGTTAGCTAGTTGCTAGTGGACGTAACCATGGATACCTAAGGTCCTGCGATGCCTGCACATGAGGAAAGAGACATAGCGAATCAAAAATACTATACTACATTACTAATTGGAGATATTTGCTAATATTACTATTATTACACCTACTACATATTGGGATAGGATCTTGGAGATGGGAATACCCCTTTAACAAAAAAGTGTGAAACAACTGAAAATATGTCTTATACTCTAGGTTCTTCAAAGTAGCCACCTTTTGCTTTGATGACTGCTTTGCACACTCTTGGCATTCTCTTGATGAGCTTTAAGAGGTAGTCACCGGAAATGATCTTCCAATAATCTTGAAGGAGTTCCCAGAGATGCTTAGTACTTGTTGGCCCTTTTGCCTTCACTCTGCGGTCCAGCTCACCCCAAACCATCTCGATTGGGTTCAGGTCTGGTGACTGTGGAGGCCAGGTCATCTGGCAAACCGGATGGAATAGCATGCCGCTGCAAGATGCTGTGGTAGCCATGCTGGTTCAGTATGCCTTCAATTTTGAATAAATCCCCAACAGTGTCACCAGCAAAGCACCCCCACACCATCACACCTCCTCCTCCATGCTTCATGGTGGGAACCAGGCATGTAGAGTCCATCCGTTCACCTTTGCTGCGTCGCACAAAGACACTGGTTGGAACCAAAGATCTCAAATTTGGACTCATCAGACCAAAGCACAGATTTCCACTGGTCTAATGTCCATTCCTTGTGTTCTTTAGCCCAAACAAGTCTCTTCTGCTTGTTGCCTGTCCTTGGCAGTGGTTTACTAGCAGCTATTTTACCATGAAGGCCTGCTGCACAAAGTCTCCTCTTAACAGTTGTTGTAGAGATGTGTCTGCTGCTAGAACTCTGTGTGGCATTGACCTGGTCTCTAATCTGAGCTGCTGTTAACCTGCAATTTCTGAGGCTGGTGACTCGGATAAACTTATCCTCAGAAGCAGAGGTGACTCTTGGTCTTCCTTTCCTGAGGCGGTCCTCATGTGAGCCAGTTACTTTGTAGTGCTTGATGGTTTTTGCAACTGCACTTGGGGACACATTCAAAGTTTGCCCAATTTTTCGGACTGACTGACCTTCATTTCTTAAAGTAATGATGGCCACTCGTTTTTCTTTACTTAGCTGCTTTTTTCTTGCCATAATACAAATTCTAACAGTCTATTCAGTAGGACTATCAGCTGTGTATCCACCAGACTTCTGCACAACACAATTGATGGTACCAACCCCATTTATAAGGCAAGAAATCCCACTTATTAAACCTGACAGGGCACACCTGTGAAGTGAAAACCATTTCCGGTGACTACCTCTTGAAGCTCATCAAGAGAATGCCAAGAGTGTGCAAAGCAGTCATCAAAGCAAAAGGTGGCTACTTTGAAGAACCTAGAATATAAGACATATTTTCAGTTGTTTCACACTTTTTTGTTAAGTATATAATTCCACATGTGTTAATTCATAGTTTTGATGCCTTCAGTGTGAATGTACAATTTTCAAAGTCATGAAAATACAGAAAAATCTGTAAATGTGGTGTGTCCAAACTTTGTCTGTACTGTGTGTATGTGTGTAATATTATATATTATATTATATGTGTGTGTGTGTGTGTGTGTTCACACACTGCTCTATACCCTGTGTAATGTATATATACCCTGCTGTATTCTCCTTATACCATGATTACATTCATATCTGTCTCTTCGTCCATCTATCAGTCAATGAGAGGGAGTCAGGGAATAATCTTTAGTACCAGGGCTGTGGTTCACCTAGTGGTCGGCGCTCATAGTACAGGAGCATTTCTGCTATATAGAGGTGATCTGCTCATCACCTCTATGTAGCAGAGGCGCTCAGTTGCTGCTTCTAGTCTCCTTTGGAGACTATAGAAGCAAGCAAAAAGTGTTAAAAAAATGTTTTTAAAAAAAATAAAAGTTTAAATCACCCCCCTTTTGCCCCATTCAAAATAAAATAATAAAAAATAAACCCCACATACACACATTTGGTATCGCCGCGTTCGGAATCGCTTGATCTATCAATATAGAAAAAGAATTAATCCGATCAGTAAACAGCGTAACGAGAAAAAAATTCCAAACATCAGAATTACGTTTTTTTGGTCGCCGCAACATTGCAATAAAATGCAATAACGGGCGATCTACCCCAAAATGATTAATCCCGAAAAATGGAGACGCTACGGGTCTCGGAAAATGGCGCTTTTTTTTTTTCTAGCGAACTTTGGATTTTTTTTTTACCACTTAAATATAAAAGAACCTATACATGTTTGGTGTCTACGAACTCGTAATGACCTAGAGAATAATGATGGCAGGTCAGTTTTAGCATCCAGTGAACGTGGAAAGAAAAAATAAAACTGTGGAATTACATCTTTTTTTTTTTGCAATTTCACCGCACTTGGAATTTTTTTCCCATTTTCCAGTACATGATATGGTAAAACTAGTAATGGCTTTGTCCCGCAAAAAATAAGTCCTCACACGGCCATATTGCCTAAAAAAAAAAAGCTATGGCTCTGGGAACAAGGGGAGCAAAAAACAAAAAAACTGAAAATCCCAAGGTCGTAAAGGGGTTAAAGGGGTTTTCCCATGAACACAGTTAATTTTCATTAATAGATCTTTGAATAAAAATAAGTTCCACAATTGGATGTGATTAAAACAAAGGTTCCTGTGTGGAGATAATCTTATAAATGTGCCCCTGCTGTGTACTGAGTAATGGCTGTGTCTGACCGTACAGGGACATGGTCTGATCATACCACATCTCCTGGGCAGGGGGGAAGCAAAGGAATATACAGACAGGACAGCGTTTGACGACAGTTGATTCTTTCAGTTAAAACATTGCTTAAAAACGGGCAGTTAAATGTTCTGCCTCACAAAAATAATCAGCTGCGATCCCCTGCTGTAATGTAAGGTCTATATAGTCTTTTGCTTACTCCCCTGCCCAGGAGATGTGGTATGATCAGACCATGTTACTGTACAGTTAGACACAGCAGGGGAACATTCATACGATTATCTCAGCACAGGGACATTTTATCTAAACACATCCAATTGTGGAACTTATTATTATTCCAAGATCTATTGATTAAAGTGTACTGTGTTTGTGGGAAAATGCCTTTAAGCATTTATGGCAAATCCAGTACCTAAGTTAGGGTAGACAACCTCTTTAAGTGCTGGAAGGCATTTTGACTGGGAGAAACAGGTTACTATATTAGGATTCAGCATTTAGTTGAAATATTAGATTTTGATGGCAAGAGGGCAATATTTATCTGCCACGTTAAGGCTAGGGCTACACTGAAATTGCAGTCGCATATTTCCAGATGTGTTGGCTTTCCTGCCATCCGTCACTTGCCACAAATTTTAATGCAATCGCACGTGACTTGCATTAGACTTGGCTGCAGTTTGGCCATTTTGTAATGGTAAAATCATTAAAATAAGTCACGCGGCCGTAAGTTGCACAATGTTTTTAGTGGTGCGACCACATGTCGCTATCTTGTCCCAGTATAAAGTACAATTTCTAAAACTGGTATCAACATTAAATACTTGATAATTCCATATCTAGTACATTGAGGTTAGCACTTGTGTTACAGTGTTGGTGCGTCAACATACTATTGTCCACTTCTGTACATAGATAATTTTCTTTCCCATTACTAAATTCCTGGTCAGTAGTTCTATCTACCCCACTGGGGTCCCATTATACCCCTACTCCTTATCATTAGAGTATGTTCCCATGGGACGCATCCATATTGAAAATCCACAGCTTTTTACAGTACTAGCATTGTGTATAAGACTTTTTAGAAATCTCCTGCTGAGAGCTGACCTGTGTTGTGGACTTAATTTGCAGCATGTCAATTTATATGGTGGGTGTTACCAGAGATTTCACAGAAATATATGTATTCCATTATGTCAGTGACGAGGGGGATGTGTTTGTTTTTCTGTTCCATTAGTTTTTTAGCAGATCAAGAATCATTTTATTGTAACTACTTAGCTAGAATGTTAGACAAAAAAAGGCTGAATTAGTAAAATAACTATAAAACGTGCACCAAAATAAAAATGAGGCAAAAAAAAAATAACGGTGTGAGTTACTCTTCTTGTATCGCCCATAGCTCCTGTCTCAGTTTGTTTCACCTCACACTGGTCGCATTTATGGAAGGCATATAACAGGTAATTCTCAGGAGGATATTTTAGATCAACTTTCTCTGAAATGTTATGAACTGTGGTTTTATTAAACATTTTTGTCAATGTATAAAATATCATACTCAGTTTTCAGGATTGTGAATTCGTTGGGAACAGATTCTTGCTAGTAATGCTGCATGGCATCAATATATCTGGATGTCATCTTAACAGGGTTTTCTAGTACTAGGATACTGCTGCCCTGTCCTTAATGTAGGTCTTGAATATCCGATCAATGGCCATTACACAGTGTGACAGAGCTGTGGTGGTCTGCTCCGTCACACTTATTACACCCAGAGCTGGTAACAGCTGATTGGAGGTGCCAAACCCATATTGATGACAGGGATAGGTCATCAATATTACAGCAATGAAAAAAACTTTTAAAAGTGGTTGTCCAGGTTTGGGATGAAAGTCTGCAGTCACGCAATGTGACTGTAGACTTCTGAATACTCACAGCGCACGCACTGCACATGGTCAGGATTCTCCGGTACCAGCGCAAGAGCGGGCGGTCATGTGACCACTAGTATGCGATTTGCATATTTCCAGACACATTCTGACTAGATGTGCGCAGTCTTGTTTAATACAAGTGAATTGAGCAAGAACAAGCACATCTAATTGGCACGCGATTGCCCGCAACGGAGAATCCTGAGTATGTTCGATGCACACGCTGTGAGGATACAGAAGTCTGAAATCACCTACTGACTGCAGTTTTTCATCCCAAACCTGGACAATTCCTTTAAGGAAAATGAACGTCATATAGAGAAGTTTTCCCACTTGAGGCTCCCCTGTGATGATATGGCCAGATCAGTTGATCTCTGTGGTGGATTTCAGATTTAGGCCACGTTCACACGTTCAATATTGAGTCAGCATTTTACATCAGTATTTGTAAGCCAAATCCAGGAGAGGGTGAAAAAACGGTAATTAGTTTTACCGGTAATTTTATTTCCAGGAGTCCATCCTGACAGCACCATGGAGGACGTCCTTCTTATCCTTTCAGAGACAGGAAACACAGAGAGGTTAAAAGCCCTCCCCTTCCTCCACCCCTCAGTGTTATTTCTAAGTACCACACCAGGATGGTTGCAACAAACAGAACATTTTTATTACAATTCTATATGCCAATGTTACTTAACACTGTATATGACATGAAAGAGAGGGAACTAACTGTGCTGTCAGGATGGACTCCTGGAAACACAATTACCGGTAAGACTAATTACTGTTTTCCAGGACGTCCCCCTGACAGAACCATGGAGAATACCAAAGTATTGAGTTGGGGTGGGACCACCGCATGGAGAACTTTCCTACCAAAAGCCATTCTCTGACTGGCTAAAACATCTAGCTTGTAATGTCTAGAAAATGTACTTAGGTTAGACCAGTGTTTCCCAAACTCCAGTCCTCACGGCCCCCCACAGGTCATGTTTTCAGGATTTCTATAGTATTGCACAGATGAGAGAATTCCTGATACCTTGATGATACTTTCCATCACCTGTGCAATACTATGGAAATCCTGAAAACATGACCTGTGGGGTCCGTGAGGACTTGAATTTGGGAAACACTGGGTTAGACCAAGTTGTGGCCGTACATATCTGCTCCATCGAGGGCCCCCCCCCCTTTCTCCGCCCAAGAAGTGACCATTGATCGAGTCGAATGAGCCCTCAACTCAACAGGAGGGATCGTTCTTTCTGCTGAATAGGCTAGAACTATTGTAGACTTAATCCACCTGGCAACTGTCTTTTTTGACGCTTTTTTTACCTTTATTTCTACCCACAAACTGGACAAACAGGTTGTGATCCTGTCTCCAACCCTGGGTGGCCTTTAACCACTTTACAGCCTGTGCCATATTTGTACGCAACAGGCTGTAACCCCCGGTTCAGTGAGGGCTCCGGCGCTGAGCCCGCACTGAACCGGGCACATGTCAGCTGGTTATTACAGCTGACATGTGCCCGCAGCAACCGCGGGTGGAATCGCGATCCACCCGCGGCTGTTAACCAGTTAAATGCCGCTGCCAATCTCTGACAGCGGCATTTAACATCGCCGCGCTGGAAGCGCGTCACTTACCCCGCCCATCGGTGACCCCGTCACGTGATCGCGGGTCACCAATGTGTGGGCATGACAACCCTGGGTCTGCAGCAGACTGCAGTGGTTGTCATGAGCGGATCACTATGAGCGCCACCTAGTGGTCGGCGCTCATAGCACAGGACCATTTCTGCTACATAGAGGTGATCTTCTGATCACCTCTATGTAGCAGAGGCGATCAGACAAGTGATGCTTCTAGTCTCCTATGGAGACTATAGAAACAAGCATAAAGTGAAAAAAAAAAATGTTTTTTAAAAAAATATAAAAGTTTAAATCACTCCACTCAAAATAAAATAAAAAAAAACACATACACATATTTGGTATCTCTGCGTTCAGAATCGCCTGATCTATCAATATAAAAAAATAATTAATCCGATCGGTAAACGGCATAACGAGAAAAAAATTCTAAAAGCCAGAATTACTTTTTTTGGGTTGCCTCAACATTGCAATAAAATGCAAAACATCTGATCTACCCCAAAATGGTATCAATAAGAACTTCAGCTCGGTGCGCAAAAAATAAGCCCTCATCCGGCCCCAGATCCCAAAAAATGGAGACGCTACGGGTCTTGGAAAATGGCGCCATTTTTTTTCACCACTTAAATAAAAAAGAACCTATACAGTTATATGAAAAAGTTTGGGCACCCCTATTAATCTTAAGCTTAATGTTTTATAAAAATTGGTGTTTTTGCAACAGCTATTTCAGTTTGATATATGTAATAACTGTTGGACACAGTAATGTTTCTGCCTTGAATTGATGTTTATTGTACTAACAGAAAATGTGCAATCTGCATTCAAACAAAATTTGACAGGTGCATAAGTATGGGCACCTCACCAGAAAAGTGACATTAATATTTAGTAGATCCTCCTTTTGCAAAAATAACAGCCTCAAGTCGCTTCCTGTAGCTTTTAATGAGTTCCTGGATCCTGGATGAAGGTATTTTTGACCATTCCTCTTTACAAAACAATTCCAGTTCAGTTAAGTTTGATGGTCGCCGAGCATGGACAGCCCTCTTCAAATGATCCCACAGATGTTCAATGATATTCAGGTCTGGGGACTGGGATGGCCATTCCAGAACATTGTAATTGTTCCTCTGCATGAATGCCAGAGTAGATTTGGAGCGGTGTTTTGGATCATTGTCTTGCTGAAAGATCCATCCCCTGCGTAACTTCAACTTTGTCACTGATTCTTGAACATTATTGTCAAGAATCTGCTGATACTGAGTGGAATCCATGCGTCCCTCAACTTTAACAAGATTCCCGGTGCCGGCATTGGCCACACAGCCCCAAAGCATGATGGAACCTCCACCAAATTTTACTGTGGGTAGCAAGTGTTTTTCTTGGAATGCTGTGTTTTTTTTCCGCCATGCATAACGCCTTTTTGTATGACCAAACAACTCAATCTTTTTTTCATCAGTCCTCAGGACATTCTTCCAAAAAGAAATTGGCTTCTCCAAATGTGCTTTTGCATACCTCAGCCGACTCTGTTTGTGGCATGCTTGCAGAAACGGCTTCTTTCGCATCACTCTCCCATACAGCTTCTCCTTGTGCAAAGTGCGTTGTATAGTTGACCGATGCACAGTGACACCATCTGCAGCAAGTTGATGTTGCAGCTCTCTGGAGGTGGTCTGAGGATTGTCCTTGACTGATCTCACCATTCTTCTCTGCCTTTCTGATGTTTTTCTTGGCCTGACACTTCTGGCCTTAACAAGAACTGTCCCTGTGTTCTTCCATTTCCTTACTATGTTCCTCACAGTGGAAACTGACAGGTTAAATCTCTGAGACAGCTTTTTGTATCCTTCCCCTGAACAACTATGTTGAATAATCTTTGTTTTCAGATCATTTGACAGTTGTTTTGAGGAGCCCATGATGCCACTCTTCAGAGGAGATTCAAACAGGAGAACAACTTGCAAGTGGCCACTTTAAGTAGCTTTTCTCATGATTGCATACACCTGGCTATGAAGTTCAAAGCTCAATGAGGTTACAAAACCAAAAAAAGTGCTCTAGTAAGTCAGTAAAAAGTAGGTAGGAGTATTTAAAACAAGAAAATGATAAGGGTGCCCATACTTATGCACCTGTCAAATTTTGTTTGAATGCAGATTGCACATTTTCTGTTAGTACAATAAACCTCATTTCAAGGCAGAAACATTACTGTGTCCAACAGTTATTACATATATCAAACTGAAATAGCTGTTGCAAAAACACCAATTTTTATAAAACATTAAGCTTAAGATTAATAGGGGTGCCCAAACTTTTTCATATAACTGTATATGTTTGGTGTCTATGAACTCGTAATGACCTGGACAATAATAATGGCAGGTCAGTTTTAGCATTCAGTGAAAGTGGTAAAAAAAATAAAAAAACATCTGTGGTATTGCACTTTTTTTGCAATTTCACCGCACTTGGATTTTTTTTTCCCGTTTTCCCGTACACAATATGGTAAAACTAGTAATGGCATTGAAAAGTACAACTTGTCCCGTAAAAAATAAGCCCTCACAAGGCCTTATTGACCAAAAAATAAAAACGCTATCGCTCTGGGAACAAGGGGAGCAAAAACAAAAATGCAAAAACTGAAAATCCCAGGGTTGCGAAGGGGTTAAATAAGCGATGACTGCTTGCCTAACATCCAGGGAATGGAAGAAGGCTTCTTTTTGATTTTTAGGATTCTGACAAAAGGACGGAAGTACGCAGGCTGCTTCACAGGAGGAAGGAGAGGTTCTGCGCTGGCCGGTCCCCTGAGCCCGCACACAGGTACGCTCTTCTGCGCACATCACCTCTCTGTTCCCATTCTCACAGGGACAGGAAAAACACTGAGGGGTGGACGAAGGGGAGGGCTTTTAACCCCTCTGTGTTTCCTTTCCCTGAAAGGATAAGAAGGACGTCCTCCATGGTGCTGTCAGGGGGACATCCTGAAAATACAGAAATGGTGCACGTGTTTCTATTATCCTTTTCCTGATTGCTCCACTCTTGATTTTGGCTTACAAATACTGATCGTGTGAACGTGGCCTTGAAAGGTTGTCTGTGAAGAGAAACCTTATGTTGTGGTCGCAGTTTAACTGCAAATATCTTCCATTGGAGAAAAAGTTGCAAGTGTTTTTTGCAAATCTTTCCTCTTTGGGAGTAATTTAATGGGCATTATAGCTATAAGTTTCAGTCACTGTACAGCCTTAAGCCTTAGTGGTATTTCTATCTCAATATATAGCAAGGCTGTGTTGACACGTTGCTGGCTGTTGGTGAAATTGTATATAACCATTGCACTGTTACTTCTTTTACAGGGTTATGTGGTCTGAAACAAAGGGCAGTAGCAAAAGCCATTAAAAGAGCGAATATTATGGGTAAGTTATAGTTTGCGTCTTTTTCTTCCCTTCATGATTTTGTACATAACGCATGAAATTTGTCTTCTAGGGTTTATGCCAGTCACATACAAGGACCCTGCCTACCTCAAAGACCCAAAGATTTGTGATGTTTAATACGTTTTTGTTAATAAAAGATTGCTTTGGCAATATTTGTGAGGATTTATTGACCATGGGAACCTTAACCCTATTTAACTATTAATATTAGCAAAGGAATTCATTATCAGTCAAAACACCAAGGTGAGAAGATAAATTTGTTGGTTTTAAGTTATCCATCCTCGCAACAAACTCATGATGGAGACCAGTAAAAAATGGAAAATATCAACCACTTCAGTATATTTGGCATATAAAAACTAATTTTACTCCTGCAACTAAAAAACATGTTCTTTTAAAGCAGAACTTGCTGTAAGAAGAGATTAGCTCACATCTCAGGTCCTGCCATTGCTATTTGAAACTACTAAAATGTGGGGGATTGTGAGCCCGTCCAGTCCATTCTCAGCTGCTCAGAGTCATCTGTTTCGGTGCCACTCTTCAACAGTATTCTGTCATCGGTGCTGGTCTTCTCTAGTGTGGTACTTCTTTTCGTCGCTCTTGGTAAACAGGCTTTCCTTTTTAGATGTGGTCTTTTTCGCTTGCCAGCTTTTTGCATAGAAACTTTACAGAGGTCACCAGGTTGAATTACTAAGGTAAGATTATTCAGGTCAGAGCAGTTATGGTTGGTGTCACAGATGTGTGGTATGGTCTCCCCATTCACAGTGAGGGAAGAGGACTGTAAAACAGCAAAATTTGGGAAAAACTTTCGCAAAGCTTGACACAGGAACACATTTTCTTCGGGGCTAGCTGATTCTTTCTTGCCTACAATATAAAAGATGTAAATATTAAACCTATTGTAAGAACAAATGATAAACAAAATAGTTTTTTTTTCCTTCCTTCTGAACATTATTATACAGCCTTGTAAAGTTGATTGGTGGAAATCTTACTATTAGTGCCCTCAGCGGTTAGAGATTGTAGAGTTTGTGCAAGTACAGCAGCCTTTTCAGATGAGCTGAGGTTATGCCAGTAGCCAGATCCCCTATTGATTTACAACTTACCACCTCTTTAAGGGGGTTCTCTTAAAAGAATAGCATAGCCCAGCTATATGCTATTAAATTATGTGACAAGTGAGGGTTCAACTTCTGGAACTCCCATTGATTACAAGAATCAAAAGCCCACAGCACTAATTTATTGCAGCATCCACTTTTTTAAAGGAGAACAGACAGCTGTTCTTATCAAGTAGTGTTCAAAATGGACGGCGCAAGGATTAATGTATCATACAGACCAGGCATCAGTATGTACTAATAAAAGAAAAAAAGCAATATGCTAGTTAACATTTTTTTTATTCCACTTGTCCCCAATATAGCCAATGGGTGGGTAGACCAAAATAAAAAACTGATAACTTACAGACATTGTTGTTATGGCATTGGTTATTAACAAATCCATTGTAAGGATTACATAGGAAATGGTATTATATCTTTTATATAGTTGTGAATGCAAAACGTAGATGTAATAATAATATTTTTATTTATATAGTGCCAACATATTCTGCAGCGCTTTACAATTCAGACAATTTACAGACATTATGGGCACTGTCTCCATTGGGGCTCACAATCTAGATTCCCTATCTGTATGTCTTTGGAGTGTGGGAGGAAACCGGAGAACCCGGAGGAAACCCACGCAAACACGGGGAGAACGTACAAACTCCTTGGTGGGATTTGAACCCCGGACCCCAGCGCTGCAAGGCTGCAGTGCTAACAACTGAGCCACCGTGTTGTGAAAAGAGGGCATACTAAACACTTTACAGGCGAAACATTTTCTCCATAACTTTTGCTGTGTTTCTTATATATACACATATTGGTGGGGGCATTGCCTAGAACGGTGTACTGGGACAGATTGACTGTTGTCCTATGCAGTCATGGCTTTTTTTTTTTTTTTTAAGTTGCTTTTTAAGGGACTCTTGTCAGCCCAGAATGACTGTTCAAACCATGTACAGGTGCTCGGTGCATCTTGGCATGGACACACATTTATATGCACCTTCCCACCTACTTTCCATCTATCTCTACCATTCTCTGGCTCTATGAAGCCAGAGCTGTCAATCAAAGAACAGGGGAGCAGAGAAAAGGAAAACAAGCAGGTGGGAAGGTGTATATAAATGATTGGCCCCACCGTGAAGCACAAAGCAGCGGTACTTTGTCAGCAAAGAGTGACAGTTCTAACCATGTCTCTTTAACTTAGATGGATTTAGTCTCGTTTGCCTTTTAATACAATTATACAGACCAATCTGTCAGCAGGTTTTTGCAAATTTAATTTGAGAACCGCATAATGTAGGAGCAGAGAGCCTGATTCCTGGGAAATGTCACTTGCTCAACAGCTTACTGTAGTCTCAATACAATCTGTGTTTTATCAGCAGGAGATTATCACGGCAAAACTAGCTATGACATGCGAGGTAGCCCATCTAATCGCCCCCACCGCTGATTGACAGCTTACTAACAATGTACAGTGTAAACAGGAAGCTGCCAATCAGGGCGGTGGGTGGGGTTATACACCGCTCCGCATTCTGGGCACTGTTACAGCTACAACAAGGGTTTTTATCAAAACTGCACTAAGCAGCCCAGTAAGTAATGCATCCCAGGAATCAGGCTCTCTGTCCCTATATCATGCAGCTAAGATTACATAGCAAAAACCTGCTGATAGATTCCCTTTAATATACTTGGGGTGACCTGGACTTACTTTCTCGAGGATGTTGATATCTGCAACATATCAATTTCTGCTGTAAGTTTTACGGTGTGGACATACCCTAAAAGTCCGAAACTTTGCAATTTTTGTTGATGATTTAATGAGCTAAACCAATCTCGTATATCTGTATGGACCACCATTTCTAGACCCGCCATGAGTCTCCTGACCTGAACTCAGACTTCTAAGCACATATAAGGCTGTTGTGTCCTGGTCTGGAGACACATGAACGGTCCAGACATTGCGGCTTGCACACAGACAGTAAATGACTCCTGTGTAACCAGCCTTAATAAGGGGTCTGGCTTCAAGACAGCTCAGGACGCTGTCATATAAAAGTATTAACACTTACCTTCCTGACCCCAGCCTCTACAACCATTCCCTGTACTTCCTGCTCTGTCTTGAAGGACATGACCACTGCAGCCAATCAATAACCGCATCCGTAGCCAAGATATCACTACTAGTGTCAATGATTGGCTACTGTGATACTAAAGAGACCGGTGGGAGGAATCATAACATAAGTGACTGGAAGTAAGGTGAATATTACTACTTATAATTTTCCAACATTCTTTACAACACTTTAACACATTCTAAAGAAGCCATAAATACTACAATGATAAACTGTAAAACTAAATCCTTGTAAAATCTTACAGTTACCATGTTTATGAAGTTGTAGCTTCTTTTTTGCAATTTGCATCTTCAGCTGGTTAACTTGCTGCAATAGTTTTTCTACAAAATTTTCACTGTCTGCCACACGACTGCAAGTTTCCTGTAAAGGGAAGAGATCACAAATAATTACACAGACTGTCGGCCAATGATTAACCCCTTCCCAACCTTGCTATTTTCGGTTTTGTTTTTTTCCTCCCCTATTCCAAGAGCCATTACATTTTTAATTTTTCCATCCACACAGCCGTATGAGGGCTTATTTTATTGCAGGACGAATTGTACTTTAGAATGACACCATTCATTCTACCACATAGTGAACAGGAAAACGGGGAAAATATTCTAAGTGTGTTGAAATTGTAAAAAAAAAAAAAAAAATGAAATTCCACAAATTTTTTTTTTTATATATTTACCATACTCACCATATGATAAAACTGACCTGGCAATATGATTCTCTGAGTCAGTACGAGTACACAGATACCAAACAGGTAGAGGTTTGTTGTTTTTTTTAGCGGTGAAAGAAAAAGTGGAAATTTGTAGTGGGGGGGGGGGGGGGAAATCACATTTATGTCACAATTTTTTGAGCCCCGTAACAATTTAATTTTCCAGGACGTCCCTCCTGACAGCACCCTCAGGAGGTCGTCCTTGATAGGGACAGGAAACACACAAGAGGTTAAAAGGCCCCTCCTTCCACCACCCCTACTCCAGTGATTTCCCTGTCCCTATCAGGGACAGACACAGAAGAGGACTCACGTGTGTCAGGAGCTGGAGTTTCTGAAGCCGGACGCATGAGGATCAGGATGGAATCCTCGCATTCCTCCCCTCCCTTCAGCCGAGGTCCGGACGCCGCCACCCCGCTGAACAAGGGGTCCCTCAGGTTTTCCCGGTTGGAGCGGAGACTACCAGTGAAGAACCGTCTCCCCAGCAAAGGGGGCTCTTGGTTCCAGCTGCTACAGCCCGCGCACAACTCCGGAGTGCGCCGCATGTGAGGAAGAAGAAGCACTTCCGGTTACAGAGGGAGCGCTGTGCGAACCTCAAGTAACCAACCTGCATTCCACCATGGAACGCACTTCGGTTTGTTTGAAAAAAATTACGCCAATCCAGAATTAAAGGACAAACGCCGTTTTGTGACGATTCAGATGGAAGACAGGTGAGAAATGCTATTTAAAGAGGGGGAGGGGACTGAGGTTATCAGACTGCCAGATCACCAGTAATCGAAGGTCAAACCACTGGTTGCTCTGATACTTCAGCTGAACCTCCAGTTCATGTAAGTCTGCTGGTTAGTTCCCCTCTTGTCGCCTGTTCCCATCTGTCTACAGTAGTAAATTCTGGTGCGCCTTGTCATTTTAGGACAAGGTGACGCCTAAAAGACACATGACGACATCAGCTCCTAAGAAAAGAAGATGCGCCATCTGTAATAAACTGCCGGACACATATGGGAAACAGTTATGCTCCGTCTGTATCGCCAAAGTAGTAAAAGATGAACATTCTTCCTTTATGTCTAACCTGAGAGCCATAGTGAGAGAGGAAGTCCACAGTACAGTAACAGACCTAGTATCCCAGCAAGCTCCTCTGGGTGCGCCCCGTCAGAAAAGACCCCGACGGGAGTTAACTTCTCCTCCTCTGCACTGGACGTTATCAGATTTCTCCAATCCTGATCAGGACAGGGAAGAATCCATCTCAGTTTCCCCAGAGGAGAAGAAAAAATACCTCTTCTCCTGGAAAGATACCAATACACTTTTAGCTGCAGTGAGGAACACTATGCAAGTAGAAGACACCAACCCTCGTCAGTACAAGATGAGATTTTTGGGGGATTGAGAACAAGCATGAACAGGGTTTTTTCCGTTAATAATCACATAAAAGCTATGATTCTGGAAAAGTGGGAGGACATGGAAAAGAGGCTAGTCATTCCCAAAAGCTTCAAAACTCGCCTGCCATTCGAACCAGAAGACATAAAATTATGGGAAGAAACCCCTCAAATTGATATCCCAATAGCCAGAGTAGTGAAAAAGACATCCATTCCGTTAGTGGACTCGTCATGTCTTAAAGATTCTATGGATTGGAAGGCAGACAGTCTCCTCAAAAAAACCTGGGAAACCTCCGCCGCAATAATTAAAGCTAACATTGCCTTTACTTCAGTCGCAAGGTCCATGGTCATATGGTTGGAGCAGCTGGAAGGTCATCTAAAGATGAAAACTTCAAGGAAGGAGATCCTTGACTCCATTCCACTACTTAAGATGGAAACGGGATTTATAGCCGATGCATCGGCAGAGTCAATTAGATTTGCTGCCAGGAACGAGGCACTTTCTACATCTATAAGGGCTATATGGCTAAAAACCTGGTCTGGGGATAGTCACTCTAAAAGCAAATTATGTGCCATTCCTTTTTCGGGCCTCCATGTATTTTGCCCAGTATTGGACAAAATACTAGAGAAGGCTTCTAAATGAAAAAAAGGGTTTCCCTGAGGAGAAACCTAAGAAAGTATTATCCTTTCTGAGACCACGTTACCAACAGAGGACGGAATACTCCGGGAAAGGAAAGTTGGGTAGGTGGAGCTACCAGAAGGGAGGTAAAACAAGAAATCCCCTTCCAGCTACGCGTTAACCCGCGTAGACAATGAAGCCAGGAAATTGAGAGGAAGACTCCAACATTTAAGCAGGGCATGGAGGGAAGTATCTAAGTCCATGGATTCTCCAATCCATTGCAGAAGGCTACAAAACAGAGTTCGAACACATCATGCAAGAGAAATTCTGCTTAACGATGACTCAGTCTCCTCAGGTCTCCAAGACTACAGACAGACGTGAGAAAACTGGTAGACTCAGGAGCAGCAATACCAGTGCCAGAAGCAGAACAGTTTCTGGGTTACTACTAAAGTCTTATTTCAATAAAAAAAAAAAAAAAACCAGGGGCGATTACCGCACGATTATAAATCTAAAATCCCTAAACAAATAAGTTGTTTACAAAAGATTCAAAATGGAATCTATCAGATTGACCATTCCCCTAATCAGATGGAACATGGTGATGTGAGCAATAGACCTCAAGGAGACATATTACAATGTACCTATTCACCATCACAGCCAAAATATCTACGATTTGCACTGAAAGAAGGAGACACCATATTACATTACCAATTCACTTGTCTTCCATTAGGGCTTTCCTCAGCCCCACGCATCTTTACCAAACTGATGGCCGAAGTAATGGCATTCCTCAGAGAACAAGGGATACTAATAATTCAATACCTGGACGAGTTCCTTGTATTGGCAGAATCTCCGCAGCATCTAAGAACCAGTCTTACCTCAACCATCCTGACCCTAAGAAATCGAGGGTGGATTATAAACTGGGAAAAGTCATACATTCCAGAAAGAAAGAAAATCTTTTTTGGGAATCCAACAAATGTCCTTCCTATCGGAAAAGAAACAAAAGGAGCTCAGAGACAGAATCAAAGATTTCAGGAGAAAATCTAGTCACCATCTGAGAATGAATGAAAATCTTGGGTCTCATGAGAGCCACCATACCGGGGTCAGATGGAGCCAATTCCATTCAAGACAACTGCAACATCAAATTTTGTTAACTTGGAGCAGGAAGATTGTGGATCTGGACAAGAGAATATCCTTGTCAAAAATAATGAGGAGATCAGTGACATGGTGGTCCTCCAAGAACAACATACAGAAAGGAGTCATATGGAGATCAGCTCCATTCGTCAAGGTCACTACCGACGCAAGCAGTAGTGACTGAGGAGCTCACGTAAACAATCAGTACATACAAGGCACCTGACAAGAGCAGGATCTTCCCAGATCGTCAAATCTGCGAGAGCTTCAGGCAGTCTGGAAGACATTGAGAAGATGTCAGAAGCAGTTAAGGAGTCAGCATGTCAGGGTGTTAACTGACAACATAACGACAGTGGCCTTAGCAGGAAAAAATTTCCAGTGGGCAGAAAAATCAATCCTTTCCTTAACAGCAATACATCTAAAGGGTTCCCGGAATACTATAGCAGATTTCCTCAGTCGAAAAACAGTTCTACAGTCAGAATGGGAGTTAAACTGGGAGGTACTTCATCACATAACACATCAATGGGGCATTCCCCAATGGGATCTATTCGCTACATGGAAAAATGCAAAAGGCGGAAAAATTCTTCTCCCTCAACACAAGAGACGGCCCTATGAGGATAGATGCCTTATCTCAGAAGTGGAACATGGACCTAGCTTACACTTTCCCTCCTTTGCCCTTAATACTAAGAAAGATTCAGGTGGATCAGGCCAGAGTGATGATAAGCCTATCCTTCTGGCCCAGGAGAAGCTGGTTCCCCTTGCTGAGGAAGATGTCCTTGGAAGATCCAATAATCCTTCCAGAGAGGCGAGACTTGCTATTTCAGGGTCTGATATACCATCCCCATGTGAAATTTCTTTAACTTTCAGCCTGGATCCTGAAAGGCAAATTATAAGATCCAGAGGGCTGTTAGATTCTGTCATCTAAGCCAGTGACATCGGCGATCTACACAAAAATTTGGAAGAAATTCTGTTCACAATATCAACCAAAATCAGAAAGTTCAGATGCAGACTTTCCTAAAATATTAGAATTCCTACAGATCGGGTTTGAGAAAGGCCTAAGGCTTAGCACCTTAAAAGTGCAGATTGCGGAATTAAGTGCTTTCATGGATTACCCACTAGCCTGCCTTCCATGGGTCAAAAGATTCACTAAGGCCACAACAAGACTAAAACCAACTATTAAATCCTATGTCCCACCATGGGACTTAAACATAGTCCTGAGGAGTTTCTGTGACCAACCTTACGAGCTCCTACAGGAGTCGAGCATAAAATTTCTCTCCCTTAAAACTGTGTTCTTAGTGGCAATTACAGCAAGACGGATAGGGGAAATTCAGGCCTTTTCAATTAAAAAGACCCATACCTGAGATGCCTGGACGACTGTTATCCTCAGAACAGATCCAGCTTTTTTGCTAAAAGTAGTAACCCTTTCCATATGAATCAGGAGGTGGTATTGCCATCTTTCTGCCACGACTACAAAAATGACCAAGAATTAACATTTCACTCGCTAGATGTTAGAAGGGTGGTTCTACAGTACTTAGAAGTCACAAAAGACTGGCGTATAGACTCCAACCTGTTTACAATTTGGGGGGGGGGGGAACAAGGGAAAGAAGGTTACCACATCAACACTGGCAAGATGGGTCACATCTGTAATAAGTCTGGCCTATTCATCTGAAGGAATTTCCCCACCAGAGAACATCAGAGCCCATTCCACCAGAGCTATATCTACATCATGGGCAGAAAGAGCTGGGGCCTCGTTAGACCAAATCTGCAACATGGACAAATCTGAGCCCTTCTGCAGACATTATAAATTGGACATTCTATCGGGTCAAAAGATGGCCTTCGGAAAGAAAGGCCTCCCTAAAATGTATACTCTGGTATTCTTCTGAGGGTGCTGTCAGGAGGGACGTCCTGGAAAGTAGGCATTAGACCTACCGGTAATAGGTTTTCCAGGAGTCCCTCATGACAGCACCCATTATATTGCCTCCCTAAAATATTCTGAACGGTTATGTGAAGGTAACATAGGTTGTAGGAAAGCAAATAAAATAGAGTTGCATCCATCCTGGTGTGGTACTTGAAAAATCACTGGAGTGAGTGGAGGGAGGGGCCTTTTTAACCTCTTGTGTGTTTCCTGTCCCTACAAGGATCTGAAGGACGACCTCCTGAGGGTGCTGTCATCAGGGACTACTGGAAACCTTATTACCGGCAGATCTAATGCCTACCTTTTTTTGGGATCTAGGGATGTATGAGGGCTTATTTTTTGCACCCTGAGCTGACTATTACTATTGATACTATTTTGAGGTAGATACAATGTTTTGTTCACCCATTATTGCATTTCATTGCAATGTTGCGGCGGCCAAAAAAACGTAATTCTGGTGTTTTGAATTTTTTTTTCTTATTACGCTGTTTACCGATCGGAATTATTTTTTTATATTTTGATAGATCGGGAGATTCTGAACAAAGCGATACCAAATGTGTATTTTTTAATATTTGAATTAATTAAAACATATTGTAACTGATAACTGGGCATAATGACACTTTGAAAAATCATTTCATATACCTTCAGTTCTTCTTGAAAACTTGTACACATAGCAGTGATTTTATCCACTTCCTTTAACGTGCCATCATCATTAAAAAACTCCGATCTGCCAAAATAAAGCATGCCATGTTAATTAAATATACAAAGCGGAGTTAGGGGATTTAGTCAAAGAATAAAATCTTCATTTTTTTTAATTATAGACTTTTTTCAACTATAATATTGATTTTTCTCCTTTCTTTTAGCTAAACTTATATATTTGAACTATTTTTAAACCTAAGAACTAATATCCCCTCTATTGGTGCTTTTGTGGCAATGGCTCCTGATGAAGGTCTCGTATCCTGGCCTTCAGCAATGTGTTGTCACATGAGATTGCTGCAGCCATCATGTGTGGATATAACACATTGCCATCAGAAAGAATTGTAATCAGCACAGAAGTCAGAAAATAAAGGCAGTGGGAACAATATTGAAAAAAATCCATTAAATAAATCCACCCACGCCATACAACTAGGGTATATGCGCATGTTCAGAATTTGCAACAGAAAAATCTGCTGCAAATACTGATGTTGGCCGGAAAAACACTGCATGAAATATGCTTTCCCACCCCCATTCATTTGGATAGATAAAAAATGCTGCAAAAACAATGAAAGTTGACATGCTGCAGATTGGAAAAAATAAGCTACATGTGCATGAGAATTCAGGAATCTCATACACGTTCCTGGTACGTATAAAAAAATAACGTGCACATACCCTCATGTTTACATTTTCACAATGAGTTTTTTACACTATGTATTTTCGCTATGCCAAAAATTCACAGTATCACAATTCCAGAAAAGTGGATGAAATTTATAGAAATCTGATACCCGCTGTTTGTTTTTTCTCACCGGGTAAAAAAAAAAAAAAATGCACGTAAAATCGCACATGACTGAATCGATAACGGTTTTGTCAAAGCCAAAATACCAGGAAGTATCAAAAACAAATCCGTTTTATTTTAAAACATGCCATACCGAAAATGCACTTAAAGGATTTTAATAAATGAATAAAGGTTATATATATTAAATATTTCTATATATCCACACTTCTCCTACTTCCCCTTTCCCCTAATCTAATATGACCATTTTGGTGGTGCACACCTGTGGATATAGATCTGATGAGAATAGACCATCTCTTTGACATACCGAAAAGAGACAAACCACAGCGTCAAAAATGCATGTTAAAATAAAAAAATGCATTCAAAACCGCAATGAAAACAACGCAAGAAACCTAATAGGTGCAGAAAATCTGCAACAGCAAGAATTCAAATACTCATCATGGGAATGTGGTCTAAATATGAAAAGTAGCAGGACGTCAGCATAAATCGCTTTTTTCAGGCAGGGGATACAAAACGGCAATCTCTCAGCTTACACAGAAGCCTTAGGCTTAGTGCCCACGATGCAGAAATGAAGCAGAAATTTTCCTGAGCATTTCTGCATCTCCTTGGCAGAAAAACGCATGCGGTTTTTCCATGCGTCTTTGACACGTATTTGCCATGCGTTTTTCCAATGCATTGTATAGGCAAATACGCATGCAGAAACGCACAAGAATTGGTCATGTCCGGATTTTTTCTGCGAGTAAAATCTGCGCAGAAAAAATACGGACCATGTGCACAGAACTTGCAGAATGTCATAGGAAGTCATGGGATAAGGTATGCAATGTGTTTCTGGAGCGTTTACGCGCTGCAAATACGCACAAAAAAATGCACCAAAAACGCATCCTGGGCACACAGCCTAAATCAAGTGTGGAACATCACATTTTCTGGATTCTGTGCCTGAACAATGGGGATGTCTTTCTACAACTTGTTTTTGAAAGCAGGATACAGAGACAGGCAGGGGGCAAATGGAAGCGTATTGCATATAACCGCCAGAGGAGGCAAGGAAGTATGCAAAAACAAGAAAAAGATTAGCACCAAAATCTGCTTGCCTTGTGTGCACAGATGTCAAGCATTTTCCAGCAGTTTTCTTAGGATTTGCTGTGGAAACTTTTTATAAAACACAAGTACTAAGTGACATTTTTCCACCACATATTTTTATGCACTTGTAAACTGGTCTAACTGGGGTGGGCTGAACGCCAGAAAAGGGGTCAAGAATTCTCTTTTATTTCAATTTATGGAAGGCATGTGTGAGGAAGTTAACCCTTACCCCATGCAGATAAAAACAATACAGGGGTTAGCACAGAGCCTGGATGCAGAAGTGGAGGTGAGGGTTAGTTAATGGAGCACACTAGCAGTGATGGAGATACAAGGGGTGACATAATTATTTCATCTTCTCCAGGCACCTTCATAAGATTAACCCCTTTCTGATGTGTAGCATAATAGTACGCCCCACATCAGATACCCGTTTGGTGCAGGCTCCGGCACTGAGCCCGCACATTTCCGGGCATATGTTAGTTGATCTATACAGCGGATATGTGCCCGCAACAGATGCAAGTGGAATCGTGACCCCCCCCGGCGGCTGTTAACTAGTTAAATGTCGCTGTCACTCGTACTTCCAGGAAGCACGTCATTGGCCCCGCCCATCGGTGACCCCGTCACATGATCATGGGTCACCGATGGGTTGGCATGACAATCCGGGGTCTGCAGGTGACCCCTGTGGTTGTCATTGCCAGATTGCTATGAGCGCCGCCCAGTGGTCGGCGCTCATAACAAGTGAGCAATTCTGCTACACAGGCGATCTGATCATCGCCTGTATGTAGCAGAGGGGATCAGACAATTGCAGCTTCTAGTCTATTCTAGAGACTATTGAAACATGCAAAAAGTGTAAAAAAAAAACAAAGTTTTTAAAAATATATAAAATCACCCCCCTTTCGCCCCATTCAAAATAAAACAATAAAAAAGAAACCGCACACATATTTGGTATCGCCGGGTTCAGAATTGCCCGATCTAGGAGTATGAAAAAAGAATTAATCTGTTCTGTAAACAGCGTAACAAGAAAAAAAATTCTAAAAGCCAGAATTACGTTTTTTTTGGTCGCCACAACTTTGCAAAAGAATACAATAACAGGCAATGAAAACATTGTATCTACCCCAAAATGGTATCAATAAAAGCGTCAGCTCGGCACACAAAAAATAAGCCCTCATCCAACCCCAGATCACGAAAAATAGAGACGCTACAGGTCTCCGAAAAAGGCGCTTTTTTTTTTTTTTTTTTTTTTTTAAATACAAACTTTGGATTTTTTTTTCATCACTTAAATGAAAAAGAACCTATACATGTTTGGTGTCTACGAACTCATAAATGACCTGGAGAATAATAATGGCAGGTCAGTTTTAGCATTCAGTGAACGTGGAAAGAAAAAAAAAAAAAACACAACTGTGGAATTGCACTTTTTTTGCAATTTCACCTCACTTAGAATTAAGGACCTCAGTAAGTTCGCCCCCCGCAGCAGCACTGCCTGACAATTGGCAAATTGTTATTATTTTAAGTGATTGCCACGTCGGCCTTAAAGAGGATATCTGGTTTCATGAAAACCAGTCGCCACCCTCCCTTTAGCAATGATGTGTAGCTGACACTTCTGCACCTACCTGTGATTTGTAACTGCACGGTTAAATCCAGAAGACATAGAGGATCCAAATAAAGAGCTGTATCCCTGTTGTTCTGACAACCCTAAGTTGGCAATTATAAGAGGCACTTTCTGTAAAAGACTGGGAGAATAAGAAAAACGTCAAGAAGGAGAACCAAGCGCATATCCACATGCATCAGATTTGTTATTCATTTTTCTGCACCTGATGGCAGATGTGTGGCAGAAAGACAGCCACGTGTTATCTTATGCAAAATGTTCTAATATACAATACACATACTGTATAGATTTTTTACAATATACACCTATTTCATAGAACACAAGTGCCAATATAGCACTATTTAATTACATATGAGTAACCCTTTTGCTGCCAGAACAAATTTTTTTACACTTTTTTCACATAGAAAATATTAATAAATTCAAATTAAAATGTATTGATTTGTATAAAAAAAAAAAAAAAATACACGATTGGTAAGAGGGCTAATAAAATGAAGAAAAGATTCTGCTGCAGGAAAACATGTTTTCCCTGATCCAGTGTTTCTGTTGCCACATTGTAACAGTACTTTGTAATATAAGCAGTATACTCTGTATGGCCAGAATCTAACTACCTTGAAAACCGAAAATTAATCTGAGCTAGAAACTTATTTTATCATTAACAACTAGACACAGGATGGAAGATACCGGTTATCCAAAATTTTTCTTCAGTTTACCAAAACAGCAGGAAATGCAATACATAAATAATAATATTATTAATACTTTACCCCCTTAAGAAGACCTGTCACTAGGTCAAAAGTAGCCAGTTTTTTCTCTTATTTTATGCCAGTTTCTCTCAAGTATTTCTTTTTTGTTTTTAATGTATCAGTCATACGGTTCCAGAGATATGCGCCTTTTTGCTTAGTGATCACGATTATGGTCTTTAAGTGGGGGCGTGGCTCTCAGGGTAATAAAGCAGAGCAGCCTAAAGACACGCCCCCAGGGAATCCTGCGAGCCACGCCCCCAGGGAATCCTGCGAGCCACGCCCCCAGGGAATCCTGCGAGCCACGCCCCCTTGGTAAACACCACAACAATTAGCATTAAATAAAAAAGCCTGGAATCGTATAGCGAATTTAACAAAAAACATAATACTAAGGGGAGCAGTGGGAATAACATAAGAGCTAATATGAGCCACTTTTGACCTAGTGACAAGTCTTCTTTAAATCCCTGCTGGCGCCATCCTGCTACAATAGATTCCATCAGTCTTTGCTTACTTCCCTGCACTGATGACATGTGGTTCATGTACATGTGACATCCGCAGCCAATCACTGGCCTCAGCAGTGCCACCTGCATATGCAGAATGAGACGTTTACAGGCATGGCTGGCAAGTCATCAATGTTGGATTGGGAAAGACAGGCAGAGATCACCAAAACATCAGCGATGGACCAGCAGGGATTCATAAGGGGAGTAATAGCTGATTTTTATTTTATACAGATGCACTTACTGATCTTGGGGTTTATGTAAAGCGTACTCCATGAGATGAGTAGATTCGGTCTCTGTAGTAGAGTGTGACGTGACCAATAAGAAAACAAGTTCTGGATTAGACAAGCAAGTCTGAAGGTTATGATGCAAAACCTTCTCCCTGAAACTTATCGTTTGTTCAGTGTTATGGCGAAATTTATACCATCCAATCACGTCCTATCACCACAAAAAAAAAGAGTAAATGCAGTCAGTATTACAGAAGCAGCTTTTTAAATATGCAACACAACAGCAAAGCAACTTTATTTAGACTAGTTATTAATCAGCCCAACATAATAAACTACAGGGTGGCAGATTATATATGATAGTGTTTGAAACGCTATGTTCACACTGAAAGCTACGAGGATATGACAAAAAGTGTTTTCTGACAGTCAGTTAGGGTTCTGCCATTATTTACTGCAAGAACAGCTCTGCAATTTGCAACATTCTTGCCTAAAAATCCTAGGAAAGTGAAGATTAAATTATAGGTTCAGGCTCTTTTTAAAGAGGACCTTTCAGTAGTTTGAGCATGTTATACTGGCCACATCACAGTATAGTGGCTGCAGAGCTGAGTAACATATACAGTAGTTTTCAGGGCTGTGGAATCATTAAGCCAAAGCTCCAACTCCTCAATTTCCCTGACTCCCGACTCCACAGCACTGCCTCACTACTGAGCGGGTACATGAAGTGCAGCACAGATTCATCTCAACTAAAAGCAGAGATCCTTACATCAGTAACAGAACAGACATTTCATAACTTTCCCAAATTCTTATGAAAAAATATTCCCCACAAACTGCATGGTACTACTGTACCCAATTTATTATGTATCTTAGGAGTCGGACCATTTCATACTGGCTGCGACTCCGACTCCACAGCCTTGCTAGTTTTTATATTTTAGATTTCTTCTCCCCATTGTGGAAATATTAGCTTCTAAAGTTTGGGTCATATTTTATAAGAGAGAGACTATTACGAGAGATTTGTGTACTTTTTCCCCTGCATGACTCCTCCTTATTGGCTGAGTCATGCAGGAGAAAAAAATAACACACCCCTTAGAAAGTCAGAAGAGCACTATGTAAGATATGTTATGATTCCCAGAATCGTCAGGGGGCCCAACAGTCAAGCCTTAGCTATCATATATCTTAGCAATATGAGAACATGATTATTTTTAAGCAATAACTGAAGCATAATTTAACTTATACCTGACTACTTGGATTGCTAAACTACAATAAAAATAGGAATTTTTAAGGGAGACCCAGCAAAGACATTAAAAATGCTTTTGCATATATAACAATATTTTCTTCAACTCTTGCTTTGCTGAACTTAAGCTGACTACTTATTACATGAGCGGTCATTCATTTAAATTACCAACATGTAGTACTCCACCACAGAAAAAAAAATATGTATGGGAAGTCACAATTTCTTCTGGTGATATCACCAAATCAATGGGCTGGCATAATTGGAAAAGTATTTACAACTTTTATAAAGCAGACAGAAATCCCAATCATAGTTACATGTCTTGTAATGAGGAAATATTATAAATATATATATTACATCCATGCCCGACTTTAGGTTGGTTACCTTTTCTTGGCCAGCAAGTAGCTTCTGTAATGCACGCTTGTTCAATTCACCCACTCCACTGTAAAACCTATACATATTTACATACCATTAGACATTCAGAACAGTATTCCTGGAGTTCAGTTTAAACAGAATTGAAATAGTTAAAAGATGCTGCTTATTTAAAGGGGGACCATCTGCTATCATGGAGTCAAGCACTGCTGGTGGTAAATGGGCCTGGTGCTGTGACTGTCAGGGAAAGTGAAGGCAATGTTTGACTATTGAGGATAGTAAATGAAGGACACGGTTGTGATTAGAGGGCAGAGGGGGTTATAGGTAATGCTGTGACTACTTGGGAGTGCAGCAAAATATCAAGTTATCTGAATAACTAGTTAAAGGGACTCTGTCAAGAGGATCATCGCTCCTAAGCCGTCTTTGTGGGCATGCAGGTCATAAGAAGCTGAATAACATGATACCTTGATATCTGCGATCCAATGCCTTATTCCAGAGAATCCAAGTTTTTCTTATATGTAAATGAGCTGGTCTGTGATATGGGATGGACACTAATCTGCATGAGAATCTGAGTCCAGAGATTATTATAAATGAAAGGGGAGATTACTAGCGTGAGACATGTAACTAACAGGACAGTAGAACTGAACTTTTTCTCATTACAAACACATTTGCTGCAGCTCACAGCAACACTACTGCAGGTTTGTCTGCTTGTGAGATGGAAGCTGAAGCTGAGAGGAAACGGCAGATGTATCAGTTATCACATAAATCTGAAGGGAGACGAAGAGAGCAGATTGTCAGTCATTACATGTCTCACACTGGTAATGCCTCCTTTTATTTACAATAAACTGCGGAGGCAGATTCTCATGCAGATCAGTGTCCGGCCCATAGATCTTAAAAGCTTATTTACATATAAGAAAAACGTGGATTCTCTGGAATAAGATATCAGCTTGCAGATATCAAGGTATTATTTTATTCAGCTTCCTATGACCTACATGCCCATATAGACGCTTAGGAGGGAAATCCTACTGACAGATAGCCTTTAAATACTTAATGAAAATGGGCACCTGGATTGCACATCAAAATATTATACATTGATCTACTGAGTCTAAGCTAAGTTTTCAAAACTGAACAGGAGATTCTTAGTTAACATTTTGATCAAAGTGTATAAGCCCACTGCGACATCACAACAAATTCCCCATTCTATTGTGTGCAGCCCTGCACAGTGACCAGAGCTGGAACACGGTACCAGCATGGATAGCAACCCAGGTGCCTACCAGCACCCATGCTGCCAAGCAAAGCCCACAGGGCTCATTTGGTGTTGGACCTGAATGGCAGCCATTGTTGCTGTGTCTTAGGGGTAATGTGCACCATAGCTTTAAGGGCTTTGTCTACTAGCATGTGTGCTCTTGGGCACAAGGATCGCTGCACATATGGTGCTGTGAAAGTGGTAGTAACTATGTAGTGCTGCACCCAATAGAGTATAGAATCAATTAACCCCTTGCTGACATGACGTACTGGTAAGTCATATGCCAGCTCCCTAACTTTGATTTCAGGCTCAGAAACTAAACCCACATTTTTGTCGGTAGATGATGACAGTGATATTCAGCCATCATCTGCCACCAATAGTCAAGCATGGAGCAAAGCTCTGCCCGTGGCTCAAAATGCCACTGTCAATGCAGAATGTGTCCCAGGGGGCCTGCTCTTCTACCTGACCACAAGTGCCCCTATGACGCGATCGCTGGACACACATGGGTTGCCATGATAGATCTGCTGAAGACCCATGTGGCTGTAATGAAGGTACTCCTGTGAAAGCCATCCTGTGGCTGCCATTCATTGGAGACCATGATTTTTGCCATATACAGCAATACTATAGTATTTGCCAAAGTCCCCTGAAGATACTAACAAAAATGTATTTATTAAAGTTTTAAAATATAATAAAATATATAAAAAAGTTCAAATCACCCTCTTTTTACTCCATTTAAAATCAAGAATAAAAGAAAACGTATGTGGTATCAATAAATTCATAAAAGTCCCATCTATAAAAATAAGAAATTAATTAACCCCATTGTTAAATGGCGTAATGAGGAAAAAGTAAAAATCAAAAAGCCAGAATCGTGTTTTTTTGGCAGTCACCGCAAACAAAAAAAAAATGCAATAAGAGGCAATCAAAACATCATATCTGCCTCAAAATGGTACCAATAAAAACATCGGCTCTGGGCGCAAAATATAATCCCTCAAACAGCTCCATTACCCCAAAATTTAAAATGGCTCTTGGAATATGGTGACACAAGCGAGATTTTTGTCTACAAATCCCTGAATTTTTCTCACCACTAAAAAATGGGCATGTTTGGCATATCTTTAATCGTAATGACCTTGAGAATCATATTTCCATGTCATTCATATGGTATAATGAACAATGTAGATAAAGAACCCCCCGCCCCCCCCCAAAAAAAGTGGAATTGTGCTTTTTTTTTTGCTGAACTTGGAATTTTTTCCCACTTTCCGGTACATAACATGATAAAGTGGATTATGTCATTCTAAATGATAACTCCTCCCGCAAAAAAAACAAGCCCTCACATGGCTATAACAAAGGATGAATAAAGTTATGTCTCTTTGAAGAAGAGCAAGAAGAAAAAACCAAAGCGCAAAAAAAAAAGAAAATCTCCTGGTGGGGGAAGGGACATGGGACTGACCGTACAGGGACATGGTCTGATCATACCACATCTCCTGGGCAGGGGAGGAAGCAAAAGAGTATACAGACATTACAGCACAGGATCACAGCTGATTCTTTCTGTGAGATAAAACATTTTTTTAAAAACAGACATGGAAATGCTTTACCTCAAAGAAAGAATTATTTGTGATCCCCTGCTGTAATGTCTATATACTCTTTTCCTTTCTCCCCTGCCCAGGAGCTGTGGTATGATCAGACCGTGTTCCTGTACGGTCAGACACAGCCATTACACAATACACAGCAGGGGCACATTTATAAGATTATCTCAGCACAGGAACATTTTTTTTTTTTTTAAACATCCAATTGTGGAAGTAAATTATCCCAAGATCCATCGATTAGAATGTTGATAGAAATTAACTTTGTTCTAGGGAAAACCCTTTTAAATGGAATCTGTCATGCCTGAAATGCTATTAACCTGCAGATATAAGAGCAATCCCCAGGTAAATTTTGTTCATGGGACAACCCCCTTTAATGACTATAAAGGTCATAGTTGAAAACTGGTATCACTATTAACATGAGTAGAACACATAGATGGCCGTGTTAATGGGGTCATCTACATGAGGCAAAGCCACTGCGCAATAAATGCAACTGCAACATCCACACCAGATGATGCTGGTTTCCACTGTGGCGTGTGGCACATTTAGATAAGTGCATGGATGGAGTCTCCTCTACAATTTGTAGACATGACTGGTCCATTAATAAGAACGTTTGTTTAAATGAAGGCAGATTTTTCTCCTTGGAAATCAGTTGAGCACATACACTAAAACATATATTTTTTATGCTAATCAAAACAAAATAATATTAATATAAAATGCAAGAAATCATAGCTCTTTTCTCTAATAAGCAGAAACATCTACAAACCTGCACGGGTGATATAAAGGTATACTTCTTTGGATATCTGTGAGATAGAATATGAATTGCATTAGAATACTAATAGTTTACATTGCAATCTCATAAGAAGAAACTGTGTCCAACACTGAGGTTTAGGTAGTGAAGGATAGGGCATGCTGTATTAACCCCTTCACGCCGTGGCCCTTTTCGATTTTTGGTTTTTTTGCTCCTCTTCTTCCCAGAGCCATAACTTTTTTATTTTTTGTACAATATAGCCATGCTAGGGATTGTTTTTTTGTGGGACGAGTTGTACTTTTGAACAACATCATTGGTTTTACCATATCCTGTACTGGAAAACGGAAAAACAACTTCAGTGTGGTTAAATTGCAAAAAAAGTGCAATTCCACGGTTGTTTTTTTGAGATTTTTTTTTACCATGTTCACTAAATGCTAAAACTGACCTGCCATTCCAAGTTCATAGACACCAAATACGTATAGATTCTTTTTTTATTTGTGTGGAGAAAAAAAAATCCAAAAGTTTATTAAAAAAAAGTCGCCATTTTCCAAGACCAGTAGTCTCCATTTTTCAGGATCTGGGGGTGGGTGAGGGCTTATTTTTTGCTCGCTGAGCTGGCGGGTAGATACGATGTTTTGATTGGCCATTATTGCATTTTATTGCATTGTTGCGGCGACGAAAAAACGAAATTCTGCAGTTTGGATTTTTTTTTCGTTATACCGTTTAATGATCGGATTAATTTTTTTTATATTGATAGATCGGGCGATTCTGAAAGTGGTGATCCAAAATATGTGTATATTTGATTTTTTTTATTCTTTCATTTTGAATGGGGCGATCGTCTCCATGGGAGACTAGAAGCTGCGATCATCCAATCGCCCGGGCTGCAGCTCTGTTGTGTGTAGCAAAAATGCTCACTTGCTATGAGTTGTTAGTGTTAGGACGCAGCCCCATCATGTGACCGTATAGAAAGCGTCGACTCTTGCATATTGATGACCAATATGTGACTATTGTCTTCAGGTGTATATATTGGACCGAGAATATTTCCAATTACGTTCTACCACGTCAAAATAATGGAGTGGGATGTGACTGTGCTGCATTTTGTACATTTTAACCACATTATAGGAAGAAAACAATATACATAATACATCTCAGAGCTGTGTGACATACTAGTCTCAATCTGCTGAACATACCGATAGTGTAAACCACTTGTACATCGCTCATCTGAGAATCAGTGATATTATCCTCTGCTTCTCCCTTCACAACCCCCAGAAGAAATCCTTCCTGTGTACAGAAAACATAAAAGCATTATAGACAGTACTAAGACTGCGAGGGAGGGCTACCAGCTACAGTAATTCTACATCAAAAGTACACTGCACTAGCACTGTACAAAACGATAATGATCAGTAGTAACATGGCCTAATACAGCTGCAAGAAAACTACACCACTGCGTACAGTACATTAAAGGGGTTGGCCACTACTAGAACAACCCCTTCTTGATATAAATGTTTGGCCCCGATAAAATAAAAACACCTATACTCACCTCCCGTTCCAGCGGTGTCGGCACTCGCGTTCCCGAGGCTCTTGTGCGGTTGTTGTGACACGTGAGCCCGGCGCCCGATCAGCGCTGTTGTCACTGTCCCCGGCTTCGGACGTATTAGAACATGAAGAGGAAGTCTGGGCTGCAGCTGATCTCTCACTTCCTCTTCATATTCAATGCGCACGAATGCGGAAACAGTGACAACAGCGCTGATTGGACGCCAGGCATCAAGTGTCATAACAACCGCACGAGAGCCCCAGGAACGTGAGTTCTGTCACCGCTGGAACGGCGCCAACATGGGAGGGAAATATAAGCTTTTTTATTTTATCGGGTCCAAACACTTAGATCAAGAAGAAGCTGTTCTATAATAGACAACCCCTTTGAGAGACTGTAGAGGTCTATGGATATACCCGAAAAAAGAATAAAATAAAAAATATACATTATACTTACCTTCTGATGGCCCCCGGTCTCCATAGTGATCCGTCCTGGCTCGCCAGCAGCTTGCGATGATCTAAAAAGGACCTGCCATGATGTCATTTAGTCATGTGACGGGTCAGGAAAAACGCATGCGGATTTTACATGCGTTTTTCCCGCCAGGTTGATGTGTTTGTCAAGCGTTCTTCACATGTATTTCTGCATGCCGGTTATCAAGCGCTTTTCCAAGCGATTTTAGCATCACTTGGAAAGTGCTTGACAACTTGGTCACACTATATAAATCAATGCAACCGGCATGGATTTATATAGTGTGACCGTAAAAGAATGGTAAAAAATAAAAAATAAAGATTATACTCACCTTCCGATGGCCCCCAGTCTTTTCTCCCCTGCGTCCGGTCTCTTGCACTGCTCGCGGTGGTGTGAAAGGACCTCCATGATGTCATTTAGTCATGTGACAGGTCACGCGACTGCCGATGTCAGCGGTTGCGTGACCTGTCACATGACTAAATGACGTCATGGCAGGTCCTTTCACACCACCGCGACCCATACAACAGACCGGACACAGAGGAAAAAAAACACCGGGGGCCATCGGAAGGCGAGTATAATCTTTATTTTTTATTTTAAATTCTTTTTTTAACAGGTTCTATGGTACCCGGGTCTGGAGGAGAGTCTCCTCTTCTCCAGACCCGGGTACCATCCGCACATTGAATTGCATAATATCCGCTTGTGCACATGGGCTCATGCGGATATTATGCGATTCAATGCAAGTCAATGGCGGCAATTACGCTGAATGTCTGCAAAATTAATGGACATGCTGCATATTTTTCCGCAATGATAATCCGCAGCGGAAATTTCCGCAGCATGTGCACAGCACATGCGGATTATCATTGGGGTCCATGGGGCACGTATTACCAAATTTTTTTTAAGCGTTTTCGCTGCAGAAGTTCCGTGGCAAAAACGCTTGAAAAACACAAAGTGGGCAAGCAGCCTAAAGGACACTTCGGGTATGTTCCCACGATCCGGAGCCTGTGCGACCCCAGCGCTACAGAGCAGCTGCGATGCTTCAGCTCACAACTTTTTTTTTCCACATGCGGACTTTCCTCATAGATCTTAGTCTATGGGGAAAGTCCACATGCGGACCCGCAAGAGAAATTGACATGCTGCAGTCCTGAAAGATGTGCCGCATGTCAGTTTCCGCGGGTGATCCGCAGGTGCAAAGAGACCCATAGTGGACATGGGATTTCTAGAAATCCCATCCACTATGCTGTAACATCTGGCTGCTGCACGTTTGACGCTGCATAGACAAGCAGCTTCAAACCAGCAGCGGCTTTTGATCGTGGGCATGTACCCTTATTGTCCATAAGCTCTTTTCTTGGCCATTTCTCCAAAGTGTCTAAAGAGCCATTTTTCAACCCAACGCCAGGACGAATGTTGCACGTGCTACTGTGAGCAGCCTGCGTGACCGAAACGCAACAGAGTTTCTGGACTTCTCTCCCGTAGAGAACATCAGGAACATCATTGGTCGACAACTGCAAACGGAGATGCCAGCAGCAGGAATGTTTATATACAAAGTAATGTGCTAAAGTTTTAGGCAGGAGTGGAACAAAATGCTGCAAAGTAAGAATGATTTAAAAAATAAAAATAAACCATTAAAATTTCTATCAATTAACAAAATGCAAAGAGAACAAAAATGAAATCGAAATCAAATCCATATTTGGTGTGACCGCCCTTTTCTTTCAAAACAGCATTAATTCTTCTAGGCACATGGTTTTTGAAGGAACTCGGCAGGGAGGTTGTTCCAAACATCCTGGAGAACTAACCACAGATCTGCAGATGAAGGCTTGTGCATATCCTTCTGTCACTTCACGCAATCCCAGACAGACTCGATGAAGAGCTGCTGCTATATGACTTCCTCTGGATGTCAGTTACATCCACAGAGGTGAGAGTGAAGTGGCCAGATAGGCTGCAGGGCGTGCATAGCATAATAATTTCACGCAAGCCCCAGGAGAGCAGGCACTGACATTGTAGGAATGGCACCCGAACCAGAGGCGAGTATAGCTGCTATTATTTAACATGGGGGAACTATAGTGATTGGGAAAGGTTGTCTGAGTAGCGGACAACCCTTTTAAATGATGCACAACCCCAATTCAGACCAGTGCTCTCTGACCGTGAACAGGAGATGCATGAATTTTCTGAACTTCGGGGTTTCTCGGTGCGACCTTTGATTTCAAGGCCTGGTGTGAACTCTTCTGTACACTGCATAAGGGATGACGGGCCAGAATAGCAAAGCATAAGAGGAGTCTGGCATCCCAGAATGTGAGGTAATTTGTACAGCTGCTGTCCACAGCCAGAGAGCACTGATCTAGAATGGGGATGTGCCAAATGATTCACTCATCTCTTTTTGGGAGCTCAAAGTGTGGAACAGCAGTGCAGAACTATAACGCAGGTCAAGCTTCAGGAGCGCATCACACCAGGCAAAGCAGGAAGCTTGGCGGTAGACAAGCGCTTAAAGGGTTAGTCCAAAACCCAAAAGTAAATTTCAATTAATAAATCTTTAAAAACTAATAACTTTTGTAATTTAAGTCATGGTAAAATTCCTCACCATTCACTCTGTACCCTGTTCTATTTATATTACCCACTTCCTATGACGATTTGTTTGAGAACCCCAGAGCATGATGGGATACTTAAATGAACTGTCATCTGCCGGCTGAAACTGCTGTCACTCCACTTTCCGCCCAGGAACGAAGCGTCATCAGTGTCGCTCGTATCAGGGGTGGTGCTGTCTCCCCTGGGAGACAATGCAGGGACACTGATGACGCTTTGTTTGAGGGCAGCAAGGTGTCTGGTTGTCATAGCCCCTCCCCCGGATGATGCTTTGTTTCAGGGCGTAAAGGGGAATGACAGCAGTTTCTGCCGGCAAATGATGATTCGTTTAAGTATCCCATCATGCAGAGTGCAGGGTAGGGAATTTTACCGTGACTTAAATTACAGAAGATGTCACAGCCCTCCCTCCCCAACCCCATGGATGACGCTTCGTTTCAGGGCGTAAAGGGGAGAGACAGCAGTTTCAGCTGGCAAATGACGATCCCATCATGCAGAGTGAATGGTAGGGAATTTTACCATGACTTAAACAAAAGTTATTAGTTTTTAGAGATTTATTAATTGAAACTTACTTTGGGGTTTCGGACTAACCCTTTAAAGATAGATCAGCCCTTTAATTTCTGCAGCTTGCACTATATTTTATTCTAAAGTGAAGGAGGTGCCCTGCTGGGTGGAGTTTCTGTGCAGGGGCAGTTCTAATTGCACCTACCACAGGTATGATGGCAGCTGGTGGATGGATAACCATGGGAGGTGGCTCCTGCATCATTATCTGACCAATCTGGATTAGAGATGGAGCTTCTTGTTTCCCAGCTCAATGGGCACCAGAAGGAAGGGGTCAGGGCACCTTACTGAGCAGCTTCATCTACAGGACAGCTCACGAAGCATCCCATACACCGCCGTGTCACATCAGCCTCTACTCACCGCGTCTGAGCCGGAGTTCACATGCTGGAAGGCGAGGGCGCCAAAAACAAACCCTGACATGAGCGCCCTGGTGCTCTCCCATGCCATGGCGAGCGCTCACCCTCCGCTACCATAACGGTCTCTGTGGGGAACGGACTGTTTTACCGGTTACAGCGTTCAGAAAGAAACTAGAGAGACGTTCACACTGTAACGGAGTAACGCGTTATAGTAAAAGCAGGAAGTGTACTGCTCTCCTATACACAGCAGCAGCGAGAGGACCGCGGCATGTGTAGCGCGACACCACGGGAAACAGCGCCCTCTGCTGCACGAAGTCTATACTGCAGCTGGGAGCGATGAAAAGCGCATTTACCGGCACACAAGATTGACCTTTTATTCTTTCAGTTTTTACTCTTTCATTTTTTTTTTCTCTCCCTTTCTTCCAAGAGTCACAACTTTTTTAATTTTTCCATCCACATCAATTATTTTTTGCAGGACAAGTTGTAGTTTTGAACAGCGCCATTTATTTTACCGTATAGTGTACTGAAAAATGGGGAAAAAATTGCCCCCACCATTCCCCCCGGAAAAAAACAGCATTTCTGCCATTGTTTTTTGGGGTTTTGTTTTCACCGCATTCATTATAAAAATAACCATCTTCTCCAGTTTTATTAATTTAGTGTTGAAAAAAATTCAAATTAAATTTGTAAAATAATAAAAAAAAACATTGTGCAGCTATTTTCTGAGACCCCCTCACTTTTTTTTTTTTAAGTGTGGCGAGTAAAAGTTGGCAATTCAGGTGTTATGATTTTTTTTTTTTTTTTTTTTTGGGGCGTTTAACGTAGGTTTAAAAGATTTTCTATTTTGAGTGTTCAGACTGCCGATTCTTATGGGTGTTTTTAATCTTTTTTCTTTAGTAGTAGTGTATTATTTTGGATTTTTGTATCCAATAAAATTGATATATTTACATATGTTTATTGTCTAGTATAATCGAACGACTCCCGGCACTCACGTTTAGATACATTTTAGATCTTCATTCTTTTATTCAAAATTGGACGCGTTTCAGCCCGTTCAGAGCTTTTAGCAGCAGTTATGGATGAGCTGAAACGCGTCCAGTTCTCAATAAAAGAATCAACATGCAAAATTTCCGTCAGTGCCGGGAGTCATTCGACTCTGCATTACCTATTTCCACGTGCACCACAATGTACAGTGGAGTGCCCATCACTGCTTGGCTTTCTAATTGTCTAGTATATTCTTTTTTCTTAGAGAGGTGCCTATCCTAGGTCATCAGTGCTAAAGCAGTGGACAACCTCTTTAAGGAGTAATTTATGTCCTTTTATTTTGTTAAAATGTTAGAAAAATTTTGCAGCAATTTTTCATTTTTCTCAAGGAACTTTTACAAATTTAATTTTTTATGGACCTATTCAGACTTGTAGTGACTTAAAGGCTATACCCCCAGAAATAATACCATGTTAAAAATGTCACCCCCTCACATTATTCAAAACTGCTGTCAGGAAATGCGGTAACCCTTTAGGTGCGGCACAATTGTTAAGGCAACGTGGATTGAAAAACTTAAAAATTAATTTTTTTTCACTTAAATATTGCTTTAACCGTATTTTTTTTTAAATTTTCACAATGGGTAATAGGAGAAAATGGACACCATAATTGTTACACAATTTCTCCTGAACGTGGCAATATCCCATATGTGTTCGGAAACTACTGTTTGGGCACACAGCAGTGACCGAAAGGGAAGAAGCACTGTTTGATTTCTGTAGCGTAAATTTGCAGAAAACCCGAGGTGCAAAGACAGCAGAAACCCTCGCAGTGTTAAAAACTAAACCACTGAAGGAATTTATCTAGTGCAGGGGTGCACAACATTTTTTTAGTCCAAGGGCCGCAATGTCACATTGAAACAATCCCAAGGGCCACAAAAAATGTAAAGGTGAAAAACATCACAAGAACCACCATCAGTATAACCCCTTGACAACCAATGACGTATATTTACATCATTGGCCGTTTCCCTTTCTTTTTAATGCGGGCTCAGAAGCTGAGCGTGCATCATTCCCTGCACTTGATGGCGGCGAGCACCGAGCATTTCCGGGTTACTCGGGCGGGAGCTCGGGTCTCCGCCCTGCATGTTTGGCGCTCTTTACAGAGCCAATGAACATGCAGGGATTGCCAGCCAGTCACTGTAATGCCGCAGCCATGTTGGTTGTGGGCATTACATTGATTGGCTGGCCGCACAGCATCACCTCGAGTATTTAAAACCGGGCGCCGCCATCTTGGACACAGACGGCTGGGATCAGACAGTGTAGGGACAGCGCTGCTGATTTAGGGAGAGATATATACTGTGAAATAGTTAGTGTAGGGTCTGTAAAGGCTGCCAGATCAAACAAACAGTCCTTCTCAGGACTAATTTCCATCCCAGATATCAGGTAGGCAGGCAGGCAGGCTGTATAGGAGACGCAGTGGTTATACCAGCAAACACTGCATTACAGTCCTGTGTGCTCCTGTTGCTGAAATTGCTGGACTTAGCTCCAGGTCTCAGGGGCCAGGAAAAATCATTTTTTTTTCATCTAAATCCTCTTTTTTTTTCCTCCTTCCTTCACACTGTACAACTACCCGTCTTATTAATCCCCCCCCCCCCCAAAAAAAAAAAGGGTGTCTGTGACAGTTCAGACACAAATATATCTGTTGAAAATAGTCTGGTGTAGGCAAGAGAAACAGAAGTGTGGTTTTGCAGCTCCACGGTTCAAACCTCTGTATTATCCACTTTTGGGCAATTTGTATCTAAAAAAAAAACAGTTTGTGTGTCGCTCACTGTTCAGCCGCAAATATATATATATTTAAAAAAGTCTGGCATACACCAGTAAATTATAACTTTGGTTTTGCTGTTCCACGGTAAAATATCTCTGTTATCCTGCTTTTGGCATTTTTTGCCATAAAAAAAAACGGTAGTAGTGTCTCCCTGATTGTTCAGACACAAATATATCTGTTGAAAATAGTCTGGTGTAGGCCAGAGAAATAGAAGTGTGGTTTTGCAGTTCCATGGGTCAAATCTCTGTATTATTCTGCTTTTGGCATTTTTTGCCGTAAAGAAAAACAGTAATAGTGTCTCCTGATTGTTCAGACACCAATATATCTGTTTAAAAGAGTCTGGTATACACCAGTAAATTATAACTGTGGTTTTGCCGTTCCACAGTAAAAAATCTCTATTATCCAGCTTTTGCTATTTTTTCGTAAAGAAAAACAGTAATAGTTTCTCCCTGATTGTTCAGATTGTTTAAAAGAGTCGGGTGTAGGCCAGAGAAATAGAACTGTGGTGTTCCTCTTCCACGGTTCTAATCTACTTTCTATTACACTTTTTTCATTGATAGTGCGAGTGTAAGCTATTTTACTTCCTTTACAATGGGCAAGGCGCGTGGCAAGGGACGTGGAACTGTACTTTCTGGTGATGGTGCGTGCAGAGGACGGGCCGTGGCCAAGGTGAAAATGTGCCACAACCAACAGCCACATCTTCTCGCTCCCACTTCTTGACCGAATTACTAGGGAAGCACAGAACAACACCAGTATTGAGAACTGATCAGTGTGAACAGGTTATTAATTGGATAGCAGATAATACTTCCAGTTACCTGGACACCACCACCTCCGGTCTGTCTTCCACACGGTCAAATCTTAGTAGCCGTGAGTCTCGACCGCATACTCCTCCTCACCCTGATGCTCCTTCCTCCCACCATGCCGAGTGTCGTCAGACAGCAACTGATCCCACACTTGGACACTCTGAAGAGCTGTTCACTGGTCCATTTCCAGATTTGTGCCCCTCGCCTGCTCCGCTTGAAGTGGTGGAAGAGGAGATCCCATGTTGCGATGCCCAAATATTTGAACAGCCACGGCCACAGGAAGTCGACGCTGGCAATTTGTCACAAGAGGTGGACGATGACGAGACACAATTGCCAGGAAGTGAGGAGGAGGATCGTGGTGCACAAGTGGAAGAGGAGGAGGTGGTGGATGATCTAGTAACTGACCCAACATGGCAGGAGGACATGCAAAGCGAGGCCAGCAGCACACAGGGTGAGGGAGGCAGAGTACCCCAACAGGCAGGAAGAAGCAGTGTGGTGGCTGCACACAGAAGGCAGGCAACAGTTCCCCGTAACACCAACACAAGGGATGTTGCCAGTACAACTTGTAGGTCTTCCAGAGTCTGGAATTTTTTTAAAGACTCTGCTGATAACCCCAAAAAGGCCATTTTTACCACCTGCCATGCCAGCATCAGCAGGGGTGACAAAACTACCAGCCTGACCACCACCAGCATGATCAGGCACATGGCAGAAAAGCACCCGACTTTGTGGGGCGAAACCCAGGGTCCACGACCAGTGTCAGCGGGTGTCACCACTGCTTCTTCCGCTATTGTGCGTGCAATAGAACCCCCTGTTGTGTGTGCAAGGCAATCCTCTGTCCATACTGCATGCAAAGATGCCCCCTCCTCTCAGTCTTCACTTGTTATGGCAGTTTCTCAAGAAACAGTATCAACGTCCACGTTCACGTCCCACTGCTGCGTTCAATTGTCCATATCCCAGACCTTTGAACGAAAGTGGAAATTCGCAGCTAACGCCCCACAGGCCACAGTCCTAAATTCGCACATTTCACGACTGCTTGCGTTGGAAATGCTGCCTTTTAGGCTGGTGGAGACGGAATCCTTCCGCAACCTTATGGCGGTGGCCGTCCCTCAGTACTCGGTCCCCAGCCGACACTATTTTGCCCGGTGTGCCATCCCCGCACTACACAAACACGTGTCCCAAAACATCTGCTGTGCCCTCAACAACGCAGTTACTGGGAGAGTCCACCTGACAACGGACACGTGGACAAGTGCTTGTGGCCAGGGACGGTACATCTCCCTGACGGCACACTGGGTAAACATAGTGGAAGCCGGGACCCAGTCAGACCTTGGGACGGAACACATCCTCCCCACACCGAGGATTGCGGGCCCTATGTCAGTCAGAGTTGCCCCCACAATGTACAGCTCCTGCGCATCATCCTCCTCCTCCTCCTCCTCATGTTCAGCCTCCATCTCAGATATCACCACATCAGTTACAAGCTGGAAGCACTGCAGTACTGCCTCCGCCAAGCGGCAACAGGCTGTGCTGAAACTCATAAGCTTAGGTGAGAAACCTCACACTGCTTGTGAGTTGTGGACAGCTGTGAAAGAGCAGGCAGATCTGTGGCTGAGACCGCTGAACCTACATCCAGGCATGGTCGTGTGTGACAATGGCCATAACCTGGTGGCGGCTCTGAGGCGAGGCGAGATCACACACGTCCCATGCCAGGCTCATGTGCTTAACCTCGTGGTTCAGCGGTTTCTTAAATCGTACCCCGAGTTGCCAGATCTGCTCGTCAAAGTACGCCGCCTGTCAGCACATTTTCGCAAGTCGGCTACAGCTTCCACCGCCCTTTCTGTGTTGCAGCAGCATTTGCAGCTTCCGTCACACCGACTGGTGTGTGATGTCCCCACACTTTGGAACTCTACCCTCCTCATGTTGCAAAGGATTTGTGAGCAAAAGAGAGCAGTTGTGGAGTACCAGCTGCAACAAGGCCGTCGATATTCAGGTCAGACTCCACACATAAGACCTCAGGAGTGGACCTGGATGTCTGACATATGTACCATCTTGACAAACTTTGAGGAGTCCACCAAGATGGTGAATGGCGATGACGCCATCATTAGCGTCAGCATTCCACTTGTCTATCTTTTGCAACGCTCTCTGCAGAGAATTAAAGAGGAGGCATTGCAGCCAGAGTATAATGAGATGGATCAAGAAGCCGTAGCGGTCGATTACACACAGCCCAGCCTCATCTCATCCCAACGTGCATTGGGGGACAATGAGGGAGAGGAGGAGGAGGAAGAACAGGAGCTGGTATCATGCGCTGTAGATGGTAGTACCTGTACAACTGTCATACCGTCGGTTCAGCGTGGGTGGCCTGAGGACAGGGGGGAGGAGGAGAGCATGGTCAGTCGTCATCTTGGTGAGGACACGGAAGTCTTGCCCGTTACCAGTCTGGCACGTATGGCTGACTTTATGTTACGCTGCCTTAACCGTGACCCTCGCGTTGTCAAAATGTTGGGTGACAGTCATTACTGGTTGGTGACACTTTTAGACCCCCGCTACAAGGAGAACTTTCACTCTCTTATTCCTGAGGTGGAGAAGTCTACAAAAATGGGGCAGTACCAGAAGGCCCTTGCTGCAGTACTGTTAAAAAAATTCCCATCTGAACACGCTAGCGTCAGAGGTCACAGTTCGTTGCCCAACCAAGGCGTACATGCGAGAGAGACGCAACTCCAATCCAGCAGAGGCAGGGGCACACGGTCAACGTTCTGGGACAGTTTTCTCAGACGCTCCCTTTGGACAGACCCTGAGGCGCGGGGTACTCTCACAAGGAGTGGAAAGTTTCAAAGATGGTGAGGGAGTACCTTGCCGACCATACCAGCGTCCTCCATGATTCCTCTGTGCCTTTTAATTATTGGGTATCCAAGCTGGACACTTGGAATGAACTCGCTCTGTACGCCTTGGAGGTCCTGGCCTGCCCTGTCGCTAGCGTGTTATCGGAGCGTGTTTTTAGTGCCGCTGGGGAAATTATAACTGATAAGTGCACTCGCCTGTCAACTGACAAGCTGACCCTTATCAAAATGGGCTGGATTGGGCCAGACTTCTCATCACCACCAAGTGACAGCAGAGTAACATAAAGTCAAATCCACGGTGTTATTTCGGGAGGTGTATTCACATGCACTGCTTCACACCCACACATGGGTATACGCTTCCTCATTTCAGCTGTTTTATGTTCTTCTCCTTATCCTCAGCCTCCACCACCACTATACCACCAGTGTGACAGTGGTCCGTGTTGCCATTATTGAAAGTTCCTCCATCCTTATTTTTGTCAGCTTTTGCTTCGAAGGCATAAGCAAAGACTGTGGGAGACCCACTCCCCAATAATGGGAATAATGTTTTTAAGATACTGTACTGTATGGCTCTTGTAAGGGGCATTAAAACCGTCTTGTTAAGCTACTGTGACCTCCACCACTTTTCCAAGGGGCATTAAAACCATCTTGTTAAGCTACTACGACCTCCACCACTTTCCCAAGGGGCATTAAAACCGTCTTGTTAAGCTACTGTGACCTCCACCACTTTTCCAAGGGGCATTAAAACCGTCTTGTTAAGTTACTGTGACCTCCACCACTTTTCCAAGGGGCATTAAAACCGTCTTGTTAAGCTACTGTGACCTCCACCACTTTTCCAAGGGGCATTAAAACTGTCTTGTTAAGCTACTGCGACCTCCACGTCTCTTCTGAGGGGCATTAAAACCATCTTGTTAAGCTAGTGGGACCTCCACGTCTCTTCCGAGGGGCATTAAAAGCATCTTGTTAAACCACTCTGAACGCCACAGCTCTTCCAAGGGGCATTGAAATGTTGTTTTTAATTAACTCTAACCTCCACGATTCTTTGAACGGGCATTGCATTTCCTCCTAATTTTTGGCAGCTTTTGCTTGGAAGGCATAGGCAAAGACTATGGGAGACCCACTCCCCAATAATGGGAATAATGTTTTTAATATGCTGTACTGCATGGCTCTTGTAAGGGGCATTGCAAGTTCCTCCATCCTAACCTTTGGCAGCTTTTGCTTGGAAGGCATAAGCAAAGACTATGGGAGACCCACTCCCCAATAATGGGAATAATGTTTGTAATATGCTGTACTGCATGGCTCTTGTAAGGGGCATTGCAAGTTCCTCCGTCCTAATTTTTGGCAGCTTTTGCTTGGAAGGCATAAGCAAAGACTATGGGAGACCCACTCCCCAATAATGGGAATAATGTTTGTAATATGCTGTACTGCATGGCTCTTGTAAAGGGCATTGCAAGTTCCTCTGTCCTAATTTTTGGCAGCTTTTGCTTGGAAGGCATAAGCAAAGACTATGGGAGACCCACTCCCCAATAATGGGAATAATGTTTTTAAGATGCTGTACTGTATGGCTCTTGAAAGGGGCATTAAAACCATCTTGTTAAGCTACTGTGACCTCCACGTCTCTTTCAAGGGGCATTGATATTGTCTTTTTATTCCACTGCGACCTCCACCACTCTTCCAAAGGGCATTGATATTGTCTTTTTATTCCACTGCGACCTCCACTAGTCTTCAAAGGGGCATTAAAACCGTCTTGTTAAACCACTCTGAACTCCACAGCTCTTCCAAGGGGCATTAAAACCGTCTTGTTAAGCTACTGTGACCTCCACGTCTCTTCCAAGGGGCATTAAAACCGTCTTTTTATTCCAGTGCGACCTACACCACTTTTCCATGGGGCGTTGATATTGTCTTTTATTCAACTGGGACCTCCACCAATCTTCCAAGGGGCATTTATATTGTCTTTTTATTCCTCTGGGACCTCCACCACTCTTCCAAGGGGCATTAAAACCGTCTTGTTAAGCTACTGCGACCTCCACGTCTCTTCCAAGGGGCATTAAAACCGTCTTGTTAAACCACTCTGAACTCCACAGCTCTTCCAAGGGGCATTGAAATGTTGTTTTTAATTAACTCTAACCTCCATGACTCTTCCAACGGGCATTGCATTTCCTCCTAATTTTAGTCAGCTTTTGCTTTTCAATGCATAGGCGAACACTAAGGGAGACCCACTCCCCAATAATGGGTAGAAGGTTTTTAGTATGCTGTAATCCACGTCTGTTTCAAGGGCCATTGCAGTTCCTCATAATTTTTGGAAAGCCTTCCATTCACTGCTTAGGCCAACAGTGTACAGGAGACCCAGTTGCTATAAATGGAAAAAAACGGTTTAGTTAAGGCCCTCTGACCTCCATGTCACTTCCAAGGGGCATTGGAGTGCCTTGAAATTTTTGGTAGGCATTGCACTCACTGTATGCCCTATAACTGTGTAGCCGAACCGCTCCTTTTGGTACAGAAACATATCCTACAAGACATGTGTGGTTGACTGGCCTGATATTGATGTGAACGGTCCCTGTTCCTCCTGCTCTTTCTCCTTTGCCACCACCTCATCCATCATTCATCACTTGAAGCTTTGTTTTAACGGGAGTCATAGAACTGGGATAGTAGCAGGAAAACATCCAGCAATCCTCGGAGGAGGTAGGATATGCGCCAAAACGCTGACCACCTCAGGCCTAGCCGCTACTAGATACATGCGCTTGCATTCCAAGGAACAGAAAGCTAAGGAGATGTATGGCCTCATGATCATTAATAATTTACTCGTTGTGTAGGAGGCTGACCACTGCTGCTGTCTACCTTTTGAACTTTGTGTTGAAGCCTGATTGACCCAGGAGGACGTGTTGCATCCCAGTGTCCAACTGTGTCCCGGCTTCCACAATATTAACCCAGTGTGAAGGCGTGAGATGGACCATCCCTGGCCACATTCACTTGTCCACGTGTTTGTGGTTAGGCTGTCCTTCAAATAGGGGCAGCTGGGGACCGTTTATGGACATCCGGCTGCCCCCAGGCGGCTGGGGACTGTGTGTGGACACCTGGCCGCAGGGCGGCTGGGGACCGAGTATGGACACCCGGCCGCCCCCTGGCAGCTGGGGACCGAGCGTGGACATCCGGCCGCTGGGCGGCTGGGGACTGAGTATGGATACCAAGCCGCGGACGCAGCCATGACGTGGTGGCCAGATTCCGCCTCCACATGCCTAAAAGGCCCAATTTCAAGTGCAAGCAAGCTAGCAGTATGGTATTGCAGCCTGGGGGTGGGTGGGTGGCAGGTTGCACACTTACGCTTGCATTCCAAGAACACAAACAGATGCTAACTTCTATCATCATCATGCTCCTCACCTTGGCACTCTCAACTCCCCTGATGGAGAAGCCAGGGCCTATCGGAGGAGTCTGGTTCTCTGGTGGGCTCGTCCAATGCTGCCTTAAAGCAGGCCAGGCTAAGAAAAGTGTGGGGGAAGTTCAGCAGAGAAATAGGGACGGCTGGGGACCGTTTATGGACACCCGGCCGCCCTCAGGCGACTGGGGACCGTGTGTGGACACCCGGCCGCCAGGCGGCTGGGGACTGAGTATGGATACCAGGCCGCCGACGCAGCCATGACATGGTGGCTGGCATCTGCCTCCACATGCCTAAGCAAGCTAGCAGTATGCTATTGCAGCCTGGGGGTGGGTGGGTGGCAGGCTGCATACTTGCGCTTGCATTGCAAGGAATGGGGGAGGTACAATTGAACACTGCTCTGGGAGAAGGACTTGCACGGGGATAGTTGCAAGTCTGCGTCTTCTGATGCGGCAAGGATCACTTCTGATGGGCACACTTTTAGGCGGTGACCTGGGTGTCAGAGATGCTTCCAGGTGTCTTCCCCATGCTGTTCCCATGTCTTTTCAGCACTGTATGCATGTGTCACACAGCACATGGCCAGATAAGGTTGTAAAATGTTAAAATGACATTTCCCGGTGAATGCATTTGTCACGGTTGAAAGCAATACAAAAGTGCAAAAACGAATAAAAAATGCTACTTGTGAACATAGCCCAAGGTGTGGAGGAGTATTTTTGTTTTTGGTTATTTATTTTACCTTATACACAAGTCTTTACCCTGGAAAGGAAATTCCTTAACATATTTCACAGGAAAGCACTTTCAGTTTCGTTTTTGAACGTTTTCTTGTGACCCCGTAAAAGTGGCTTAATACCTCTGACCACGTTGTTGACAGCAGTGACCTGGGGGTCAGAAATGCTTCCTGGGGCGATGCCCATGCTGTCCCCATGTCATTTGAGCACTGTCACTATCGTTTTGGGCACTTTTTAGGCTTTCTACAGACTGCCGGGGGTGCTGCCGCAAAAATGCTCGGGTCTCCCATAGACTAACATTGGGCTCGTTGCTCGGGTCGAGCACCCGAGCATCACGGTGAGCTCGGCCCGAGCTTCGAGCACCCGAGCATTTTAGTGCTTGCTCAACACTAGTTGTTACCTTCCATCATCACACTGCGGACCATATAGGAACCACAGAACTGATGTGGTTCTCCAAAGCGTTTGATACCGTGCCACACAAAAGGTTGGTATATAAAATGAGAATGCTTGGTCTGGGGGATAATGTGTTCAAGTGGGTAAATAGCTGGCTGAGTGATAGAAAGCAGAGGGTGGTTATCAATGGAGTAAGCTCAGGGTGTGTCAGGGTTACTAGCGGGGTGCCTCAAGGGTCTGTCTTGGGCCCTATATTATTTAATATATTTATTAATGATCTAGTGGAAGGGTTGCATAGTAAAATAGCAATATTTGCAGATGAAACTAAACTTTGTAAAGTAGTTAATACAGATGAGGATAGGGCACAGCTACAGGAGGATTTAGATAAATTGGGGAGTTGGGCCAAAAAATGGCAAATGGGGTTCAATGCCGATAAATGTAAGGTCATGCACATGGGAAAGAAAAACAGCAGTCACCCATACATATTAAATGGGAAACTGTTGGGGAAATCTGACATGGAGAAGGACCTGGGCCTCTTGGTTAACAGCAAATTAAATTGGAGTGCCCAGTGTCAGGCAGCAGCTGCGAAGGCAAATAGAGTCATGGCATGCATCAGAAGAGGAATAGGGGCATATGATGAGAACATTGTTCTTCCTCTGTATAAAGCGCTGGTAAGGCCGCACTTAGAATATTGTGCACAGTTCTGGGCTCCGGTGCTCAGGAAAGACATATTGGAGCTAGAGAGGGTACAAAGGAGGGCGACTAAGGTAATAAAGGGAATGGAGGGACTAGAATACCCAGAGAGGTTGTCAAAATTAGGCCTATTTACGTTGGAAAAGAGAAGGCTTAGGGGACACCTCATAAACATGTATAAATACATCAGGGGGCAGTAAAGAGATCTCTCCCATGACCTGTTTATACCAAGGATGGTTACAAAGACTAGGGGGCACACTATGCGCCTGGAGGAAAGGAGGTTCCTGTACCAGCATAGAAGGGGATTCTTTACGGTCAGAGCCGTGAGACTCTGGAACTCTCTGGAAGAGGAAGTGGTGATGTCCAACTCACTTAATGAGTTCAAGAGAGGCCTGGACGCCTTTCTTGAGAACAATAAAATTACATCTTATGCTTAGTGATAGTTAATTAATCCAGGGATTTAATCTGACTGCCAGATGGGAGTCGGGAAGTGAATTTTTCCTCAATGATGTAAATTGGCCTATACCGCATGGGTTTTTTTTGCCTTCCCCTGGATCAATGCTGCGGAATAGCTGCAGTGTACAAGAAATAGGCTGAACTGGATGGACGCTTGTCTTTTTATCGGCCTTGTAAACTATGTAACTATGAAAAGCAGGCAGTATGACAAATAAACATTTACATCCTGGTACCTTATAGGTGACATCTTCTCTGATTCAAGTCATTCTCATCTCTTTTGTCTCCATGTAGTACAGACACCATGATGAGATTTCATGCTCAGAGCTCCTCTCTGCAGCCGTCTATCTTCTCCATCTTCAGCAGAACTTCCCCACACTGTGCCCTTAGAAATATAAGTATCATTATACTGCCCCATGAATAAAAATATCTCCCATACTATGCCCCTGAATAAGTTGCCCCTCACTGTGCTTCCTGCAAAAATTATCCCCTTAGCAATGCCCCTCTCCATAGTATCCCTCCATACTACCCCTCTCCATAATGCCCACCCACACTGCCCCTTTCCATAATGTTCCCCCATACTGCCCCTCTCCATAATGTGCCCCCACCCAATCATTTCCATAATGTCCCTCCACACTGCCCCTGTTCATAATATCCCCCCACACTGACCCTCTCCATAATATCTGCCCTACACAGCCTCTCTCCATAATATCCCCCACACACAGCTCTTCTCCATAATATTCCCTCACACTGCCCCCCTTTAATGTCCCCTGCACATACTGCCCCTCTCCATAATGTCTCCCCCAAACTGCACCTTTCCATAATATCTCCCCCACACTGGCTCTCTGCATGAAGGCCCCCCCACCATACATTATACTATGCCCCCTTTCACAATCCACCCTAATGTCCCAAATTGCCCCATGATGTTTCCTATTGCCCCATGATGTTCTCCATTGCCCCATAATGGCCCCCACAGTGTTCCCCATTGCCCCACAATGTTCCCCATAGCCCCATAATGGCCCCCATAGTTTCCCTTGGAAAGGAACATCAAGCAAAAAACAAACCTACTTTTTCTTTGGCTTAATAATAATAATAATAATAATCTTTATTTTTATATAGCGCTAACATATTCTGCAGCGCTTTACATACATTATTGTTGCTGTCCCCATCGGGACTCACAATCTAGATTTCCTATCAGTATGTCTTTGGAGTGTGGGAGGAAACTGGAGAACCTGGAGGAAACCCACGCAAACACGGGGAGAACATACAAACTCCTTGCAGATGTTGTCCTTGGTGGGATTTGAACCCTGGACCCCAGCGCTGCAAGGCTGCAGTGCTAACCACTACGCCACCGTGCCGTGGCTTCTCCTGAAGTGCTTACCAGTGCCCACTGCATCTTCACTACCTTTGCGGCCCAGCGCCAGCAGCAGTGTGATGACGTCAGCAGCATGCTGACCTCATTCCGCCGATGCACGTCGAGGCCAGAGCTAACCGGCGCTGCTCCTGTCCCAGTGCCGCAGTGTCTAAATATACACTGCTCAAAAAAATAAAGGGAACACTTAAACAACAGAATATAACTCCAAATAAATCAAACTTCTGTGAAATCAAACTTTCCACTTAGGAAGCAACACTGATTAACAATCAATTTCACATGCTGTTGTGCAAATGGAATAGACAATAGATGGAAATTATTGGCAATTATCAAGACACACTCAATAAACGAGTGGTTCTGCAGGTGGGGACCACAGACTACATCTCAGTACCAATGCTTTCTGGCTGATGTTTTGGGCACTTTTGAATGTTGATTGTGCTTTCACACTCGTGGTAGTATGAGACGGACTCTACAACCCACAGAAGTTGCTCAGGTAGTGCAGCTCATCCAGGATGGCACATCAATGCGAGCTGTGGCAAGAAGGTTTGCTGTGTCTGTCAGCGCAGTCTCCCGAGGCTGGAGTCGATACCAGGAGAGAGGCCAGTACACCAGAAGACGTGGAGGGGGCCGTAGGAGGGCATCAACCCAGCATCAGGACCGCTACCTCCACCTTTGTGCAAGGAGGAACAGGAGGAGCACTGCCAGAGCCGTGCAAAATGACCTCCAAATGTGCATGTGTCTGCACAAACGGTTAGAAACCGACTCCATGAGGGTGGTATGTGGGCCCGACGTCCACAGATGGGGTTGTGCTCACAGCCCAACACCGTACAGGACGCTTGGCATTTGCTACAGAACACCAGGATTGGCAAAGTCGCTACTGGTGCCCTGTGCTCTTCACAGATGAAAGCAGGTTCACACTGAGCACATGTGACAGACGTGACAGAGTCTGGAGACGCCGTGGAGAGCAATCTGCTGCCTGCAGCATCCTTCAGCATGACCGGTTTGGCAGTGGGTCAGTAATGGTGTGGGGTGGCATTTCTTTGGAGGGCTGCACAGCCCTCCATGTACTCGCCAGAGATAGCCTGACTGCCATTAGGTACCGAGATGAGATCCTCAGACCCCTTGTGAGACCATATGCTTGGCGGTTTGCCCTGGGTTCCTCCTAATGCAGGACAATGCCAGACCTCATATGGCTGGAGTGTGTCAGCAGTTCCTGGAAGATGAAGGCATTGAAGCTATGGACTGGCCCGCACGTTCCCCAGACCTGAATCCGATTGAGCCCATCTGGGACATCATGTCTCGCTCCATCCACCAACGTCACGTTGCACCACAGACTGTCCAGGAGTTGGCGGATGCTTGTGTCCAGGTCTGGGAGGAGATCCCACAGGAGACCATCAGCAACCTCATCAGGAGCATGCCCAGGCATTTTAGGGAGGTCATACAGGCACGTGGAGGCCACACACAATACTGAGCCTCATTTTGACTTGTTTTAAGGACATTACATCAAAGTTGGATCAGCCTGTAGTGTGTTTTTCCACTTTAATTTTGGGGGTGACTCCAAATCCAGGCCTCCATTGGTTAATAAATTTGATTTCCATTGATGATTTTTGTGTGATTTTGTGGTCAGCACATTCAACCTTGTACAGAACAAAGTATTCAATGAGAATATTTCATTCATTCAGATCTAGGATGTGTTATTTGAGTGCTCCCTTTATTTTTTTGAGCAGTGTATTTGCGTCTGAAAGATGCAAATATATTTGAATTTAGGAAGAAAGGAGTGGCATCTCCGGGGCAGTTCCGCGGGCTGTTGTGCAGGCCTGATCTAGTGATATGTTGAGCATTTTGGTGCTATGCATTTACCATATAGTATATACTTTGAACTCCGCGGTGGACTCCAGTGGAGCAGATCTACGCTGCATAGTTTATAATTATACACAGCTTCAATGGCGTTAAAATTATATAGTATTTACTATATACAAAGCACCATATTATATGGTATAGAGTGAAGCACAATGCCACACTCTAATATAGACCCACCATGCATTTAGAAAAATGTATTTAGAAAAATGCATGGTGCCTACAGTAAAGTGGCCGGGGAGCTACATTTCATTGATGTTATTATGAATTCACAGATGTACGGCTCTATATTGAAAGAGACGATGCTACTACACTCTGTGCACCTGGTAGATGTGAATTTTTTCTAAATACATGGTGTATACAGTGAAACATGGTGGCGGCAGCGTCCTTATTGGGGCTAGTGGTGTCGGGGAGCTACATTTCATATATGATATCATGAATTCACAGAGAGAAAAGGTTTTAGCTCACCAAGATAATTTTTCTACCACCGCATATAACTTTGGACATTTAGCAACCCAGTTGGCTAGGGCAAGGTTTAATCATAATCACAGACGTGGATTCTTTACTGTAAGAGCAGTGAGACTATGGAACTCACTGCCGCATGATGTTGTAATCAGTGATTCACTACTAAAATTTAAGAAGGGCATGGATGCCTTTCTTGAAAAGTATAATATTACAGGTTATATTATGAGATTCCTCGATAGGGCGTTGATCCAGGGAACTAGTCTGATTGTCGTATGGAGTCGGGAAGGAATTTTTTTCCCCAATGTGGAGCTTAGTGTTTGCCACATGTTTTTTTTTTGCCTCCCTCTGGATCAACATGTGGGTTGAACTAGATGGATTTAGTCTTCCTTTAACCTTAAAAACTATGTTACTATGTTACATCATATAGTCATTTAGAAAAGAGGAAGCTGAAGTCTACGATAAAATTAATCCTCCTTATTCAAAATCCATTGTCATGGCAAGAGAGCAAATAACCTGTTTAGACTCTCTGGTCTAATCGTAACGTCAAGCTTGAAGCACTATCGATCATGAAACTTAAAGGAATCTGTCACCAGGTTTTTGCTACCTCATCTCAGAGCAGCATAATGTAGAGAAAGAGACTCTGATTCCAGCGATGTGTCACTTAGATTACTGGGTGCAGCAGTTGTGACTCAATCAGAGTTCTTAGATGCAGCATGAAGCAGAGCTCAGAAAGCTGCCCCCACCCACACCCCTGAATCACAGCTTTTTATGCACATTGTTCATTGACGACTTGGCACGAGGCAGCAAGTCGGAGCAGTGATTATCTCCTGGTGATAAAACCTTGATTGTAAGTAAACAACAGCACATACAGTAGCTTATAAAATGACATATCCCTGAATTCTGTGTTTCAGCCTCTATCTCCTGCTGTCTTCAGATTACATAGCAAAAATCTGCTGACAGGTTCCCTTTAATATTAGATCACCACAGGGTTTGGCTTTTTGCAGTGTCTTAATGTACAGTTATATGAAAAAGTTTGGGCACCCCTATTAATCTTAAGCTTAATGTTTTATAAAAATTGGTGTTTTTGCAACAGCTATTTCAGTTTGATATATGTAATAACTGTTGGACACAGTAATGTTTCTGCCTTGAAATGAGGTTTATTGTACTAACAGAAAATGTGCAATCTGCATTCAAACAAAATTTGACAGGTGCATAAGTATGGGCACCCTTATCATTTTCTTGTTTTAAATACTCCTACCTACTTTTTACTGACTTACTAAAGCACTTTTTTTGGTTTTGTAACCTCATTGAGCATTGAACTTCATAGCCAGGTGTATGCAATCATGAGAAAAGCTACTTAAAGTTGTCACTTGCAAGTTGTTCTCCTGTTTGAATCTCCTCTGAAGAGTGGCATCATGGGCTCCTCAAAACAACTGTCAAATGATCTGAAAACAAAGATTATTCAACATAGTTCTTCAAGGGAAGGATACAAAAAGCTGTCTCAGAGATTTAACCTGTCAGTTTCCACTGTGAGGAACATAGCAAGGAAATGGAAGAACACAGGGAGAGTTCTTGTTAAGGCCAGAAGTGGCAGGCCAAGAAAAACATCCGAAAGGCAGAGAAGAAGAATGGTGAGATCAGTCAAGGACAATACTCAGACCACCTCCAGAGAGCTGCAGCATCAACTTGCTGCAGATGGTGTCACTGTGCATCGGTCAACTATACAACGCACTTTGCACAAGGAGAAGCTGTATGGGAGAGTGATGCGAAAGAAGCCGTTTCTGCAAGCACGCCACAAACAGAGTCGGCTGAGGTATGCAAAAGCACATTTGGAGAAGCCAATTTCTATTTGGAAGAAGGTCCTGTGGACTGATGAAACCAAGATTGAGTTGTTTGGTCATACCAAAAGGCGTTATGCATGGTGGCAAAAACCACAGCGTTCCAAGAAAAACACTTGCTACCCAGAGTAAAATTTGGTGGAGGTTCCATCATGCTTTGGGGCTGTGTGGCCAATGCCGGCACCGGGAATCTTGTTAAAGTTGAGGGACGCATGGATTCCACTCAGTATCAGCAGATTCTTGACAATAACGTTCAAGAATCAGTGACAAAGTTGAAGTTACGCAGGGGATGGATCATTCAGCAAGACAATGATCCAAAACACCCCTCCAAATCTACTCAGGCATTCATGCAGAGGAACAATTACAATGTTCTGGAATGGCCATCCCAGTCCCCAGACCTGAATATCATTTAATATCTGTGGGATCATTTGAAGAGGGCTGTCCATGCTCGGCGACCATCAAACTTAACTGAACTGGAATTGTTTTGTAAAGAGGAATGGTCAAAAATACCTTCATCCAGGATCCAGGAACTCATTAAAAGCTACAGGAAGCGACTAGAGGCTTTTATTTTTGCAAAAGGAGGATCTACTAAATATTAATGTCACATTTCTGGTGAGGTGCCCATACTTATGCACCTGTCAAATTTTGTTTGAATGCAGATTGCACATTTTCTGTTAGTACAATAAACCTCATTTCAAGGCAGAAACATTACTGTGTCCAACAGTTATTACATATATCAAACTGAAATAGCTGTTGCAAAAACACCAACTTTTATAAAACAATAAGCTTAAGATTAATAGGGGTGCCCAAACTTTTTCATATAACTGTATAAGACATGTATGTCTTAATGTATATTTACTAGTGATGAGCGAGTATGTTCTATTAACCCTTTCGCCGAGTATGCTTGGGCCGAGCTCCGAGTATTTACAGCTGCTCGGTGATAGGTTTGAATCGCTCCAGTTGCGACTGTTTGACAGTTTTATTACATGTGAGGAATGTCTATTTCTTACACATTCCTCCCATGTAATAAAGCTGTCAAACAGTTGCAAATCATGCACACGGGAGCGATTCAACCATATCACCGAGCAGCTGTAAATACTCGGAACTCGGCCCGAGCGTACTCGGACAGAACATACTCGCTCAACACTAATATTTACTAAAAAAAATCATGTTTCTATATGTTTTCCAATGTGGTTTAAATGTTTAAATGTTCACTATGTATATTATTACTTAAGTGATGTCATGAAGGGAGAGTGGCTAATGGTTTTATAAACTGTCTGGCATTTGTTGAATAAGTTATGATTAAGACCGGAGAGTTGAAACACAAACAAGTTTTTTTGCTGTCTTGCCATGACAATATTTTAAACGGATTTTTAATAAAGAGGATTAATTTTATCAGAGACTTCAGCTTTCCAATTGGACTACGTCATTAATTCACAAATGTACTGCTCTATATTAAAAGAGAAGATGCTACCATCACTCCGTGCCCTTGGTAGATGTGCACTTTCACAACATGACAATGATCCAAAACACACACCTGTGGCATTACTGAAGAAGAACAGGGTGAAAGTGATTCAGTGGCCAAGTATGTCTCCTGATCTGAACACCTATGGGGAATTCTGAAGAGACAAGTTGAGCATCACTGTCCATCCAGCACCCAGGCTGTAAAAGAGGTCGTTCTTGAAGAATGGAAAAAGATAAATGATGCAATATGTCACCATATGGTTCATGCCGTGCCTAGAAGATTTGGTGCTGTCCTGAAAAAATTTTTTTAGTCTCAACTAATTTGAGTAAACTGAAGATTTTGTATTGAAAGTTATATTTTTAACCTAACATTCATGTTATGGGATGAAAAACTGTTCTAAAAAGATCTGTGTATAACTATATATGTTGATGCTGTGTTTATATTACATAGCATGGAGACCAGTGGAGGTGTGTATAACTAAATACTACAGTTGTGCTAAAAAGTTTACATACCCCGGCAGAATTTTTCCTTTCTTGGCCTTGTTTCAGAGAATATGAATGATAACAAAATAACTTTTTCTCCACTCATGGTTATTGGTTGGGTGAAGCCATTTATTGTCAAACTACTGCGTTTTCTCTTTTTAAATCTTAATGACAACCAAAAGCATCCAAATGACCCTGATCAAAAGTTCAAATACTCTGGTGATTTTGGCCTGATAACATGCTCAAAATTGGACACAAATGGGTTTGAATGGCTACTAAAGGTAACATCCTTATCTGTTTGCTTGTAATCAGTGTGTGTGCATAAAAGCTGAGGTAGTTTCGGGGATCCAGACAGACTCTTGTGTCTTTCATCCAGCCACTGACGTTTCTGGATTGTGAGTCATGGGGAAAGTAAAAGAATTGTCAACGGATCTACGGGAAAAGGTAGATGAACTGTATAACACAGGAAAGGGATTCAAAAAAATATCCAAGGAATTGATAATGCCAGTCAGCAGCGTTCAAACTGTGATTAACAAATGGAAAATCAGGGGCCCTGTAAAAACTAAACCACAGTCAGGTAGACCAACAAAAATTTCAGTCACAACTGCCAGGAAAATTGTTCGGGATGCAAAGAAAAACCCACAAATAACATCAGCTGAAATTCAGGACTCTCTGAAAACTAGCAGTGTGGCTGTTTCAAGATGCACAATAAGGAGGCACTTGAAGAAAAATGGGCTGCATGGTCAAGTCGCCAGAAAAAAGTCATTACTACGCAAATGTCACAAAGTATCTCTCCTACAATACGCCAAACAGCACAGAGACAAGCCTCAAAACTTCTGGAGCAAGGTAATTTGGAATGATGAGACCAAAATGTAACTTTTTGGCCACAACCATAAACGTTACATTTGAAGAGAGGTCAACAAGGCCTATGATGAAAGGAACACCATTCCTATTGTAAAGCACGGAGGTGGATCGCTGATGTTTTGGGATGTGTGAGCTACACAGGCACTGGAAGCTTGGTAAAAGTTGAAGGAAAGATGAATGCAGCACGTTATCAGCAAATATTGGAGACACATTTGCACTCATCAGCCCGGAAGCAGCGCATGGGACGTACTTGGACGTTCCAACATGACAATAATCCAAAACACAAGGCCAAGTCAACCTGTCATTGGCTACAGCAGAACAAAGTGGAGGTTCTGGAGTGGCCATCTCAGTCTCCTGTCCTCAATATCATTGAGCCACTCTGGGGAGATCTCAAGCACGCAGTTCATGCTAGACAGCCCAGGAATTTACAGGAACTGGAAGCTTTTTGCCAAGAAGAATGGGCTTTACAATCTGAGAAAATAAAGAACCTCATCCACAACTACCACAAAAGACTTCAAGCTGTCATTGATGTTAGAGGGGGCAATACACGATATTAAGAACTGGGGTATGTGAACTTTTGATTAGGGTCATTTGGATGTTTTTGGTTGTTATTAAGATTTAAAAAGAGAAAACACAGTAGTTTGGCAATAAATGGCTTCACCCAACCAATAACCATGAGTGGAGAAAAAGTTTTTTTGTTATCATTCATGTTCTCTGAAACAAAGCCAAGAAAGCAAAAATTCTGCTGGGGTATGTAAACTTTTGAGCACAACTGTATGTGTGTATGTATATGTATATATATATATATATATATATGTATAATATAACCGGGGATGTGTGTCTCTGTACGAAGCCTCGATAGACTGAGCATGCTCAGTGTGGCGCCATGATGACAATATGTCCAGGACAAGAGAGAGAGGAACAGAGAGACACATTCCTGACTACACTCCTATATTATCACTACATTATATACACAGCAGTCAGCATAAGTGAGTACACCCCCCTGTATTCTCAGTACATTATATACACAGCAGTCAGCATAAGTGAGTACACCCCCTGTATTCTCAGTACATTATATACACAGCAGTCAGCATAAGTGAGTACACCCCCCTGTATCCTCAGTACATTATATACACAGCAGTCAGCATAAGTGAGTACACCCCCCTGTATTCTCAGTACATTATATATACTGTACAGTGCTCAGCATAAGTGAGTACACCCCCCTGTATCCTCAGTACATTATATACACAGCAGTCAGCATAAGTGAGTACACCCCCCTGTATTCTCAGTACATTATATACACAGCAGTCAGCATAAGTGAGTACACCCCCCTGTATCCTCAGAACATTATATACACAGCAGTCAGCATAAGTGAGTACACCCCCCTGTATTCTCAGTACGTTATACATACAACGCTCAGCAAAAGTGAGTACACCCCCCTGTATTCTCAGTACGTTATACATACAGCGCTCAGCATAAGTGAGTACACCCCCATGTATCCTCAGTACATTATATACACAGCAGTCAGCATAAGTGAGTACACCCCCCTGTATCCTCAGTACATTATATACACAGCAGTCAGCATAAGTGAGTACACCCCCCTGTATCCTCAGTACATTATATACACAGCAGTCAGCATAAGTGAGTACACCCCCTGTATTCTCAGTACATTATACATACAGTGCTCAGCATAAGTGAGTACACCCCCTGTATTCTCAGTACATTATACATACAGTGCTCAGCATAAGTGAGTACACCCCCTGTATTCTCAGTACATTATACATACAGTGCTCAGCATAAGTGAGTACACCCCCCTGTATTCTCAGTACGTTATACATACAGTGTTCAGCGTAAGTGAGTACACCCCCTGCATTCTCAGTACGTTATACATACAGCGCTCAGCATAAGTGAGTACACCCCCCTGTATTCTCAGTACGTTATACATACAACGCTCAGCGTAAGTGAGTACACCCCCTGTATTCTCAGTACATTATACATACAGTGCTCAGCATAAGTGAGTACACCCCCTCGTATGTATATACATATATATATATATATATATATATATATATATACACACACTATACAGTGTATAATCATAGCTCCCAACCATCTTAGATCCAGCGGGACATTCCTGATTTGTATACTTTGTTTGGTTTCAACTTTCTGGTAGCCGCTTGGACACACATCAGCACAGGGTTTGTATATCAAAACAACATAAAGTTTATTGTCCATCATAAACTTTACAGCTCCAAAACTAAAACAGCTTTTCTCCATAAATGAATAACATAAACAGTCCTTTCTTCCGGAACAATTTAACAATGTAAATGTAGCATCCTCACAAATCTCAGTATTCCAGCCAGTATGAGCTCAAGCAGTTTTAAATGCATTTATAATGCCAGTGTCCCTGCATGGTTCCTCTCCCTCCACCCAGCAGGGGCGCTGACATACTCACCGCCACGTCTCCTGCTCTGGCCTCCGCCACGGCTTCCTGTTCCCAGGGCTCACGCACATCGTACAAGTCCCCCAGCAACACGCACGCTTCCCGTTTCTTAAAGGGGTAGCACACACATTCCGGAAATGCTCCCAGCCTATAGCTGGGAGGCATTAGGTAGTTAAGGCACTCCCACCCCTGTAGGGAGGTGCTTGAGCAATTTCAGTACCTAGTTAGTCTTGTACCCACTAGAACGTTGTCAGGTTCCTGATGATGAACCCATTCTGCTACCCTGCACCAAAGTCTGAACTGTTATCCTGAATCCGCCCTGCCAAAACCTGTCTGTATTAGTCATTCTGTCCGAAGCTGTAACCGCTCTGTCTAAACCAGCACCATTATCCATACCACCAGTGGCCCTGCCAGACACTCCAAGTCCATAACTGCGTCCCTGACTCCTAGGGTCAACTGCTGGAGTATCAGGACAGCCCTGGAGTGGTACCTGTCCCTCCAGGGTAAGCCCGGCCTGTGGCACAGTTTGTACACAACCCACCAGTGTGACAGCGTTCACCAAACAAACACACCTCTGTTAAGCTGCAGCCCAAACTCCTCTCTGCTAATCTAGTCCAGCTGTTGTTATTAGGCCTGAAAGCCTCGGGTTGGATTATAGAAATGACCTTTCCCACCCAGACTCTTTGATTGCTCTTGAGTCCTGGACCCAAAATCCAGTTGCATTAAAACTCTCTCAGTAACCTAGTGTTACTGGTACAGATTTTACATCACCGAGGCCAACCACCTCGGTGACACATAGCTGCCATCCATACCTCCTGCTTTATTACAAGTTATTCACAGCTCCACTTGAGTTCAAACTATATAGTATATACTATATACAAAGCACTATACTGTAAAGTCAAACACAACTCCACACTATAGTACATAGTTATATATAGCTCCACTGGACACCTCAGCATATAGTTATATACACAGCAGCACACTATGCTATATACACAGCACTATAGTATATAGTTCTACACATGTCCACAGGCCTCCACACCATATAATATATAGTATATACAGAACACTACACTGTATGGTTATACACAGCTCCATGTGACGGGCCCAGGGGATGGGGACGACTCGGCGCCCAGGCCTTGTTGTTGCCTGATCTTGGGGGATGTCGCGGTGGTCGGCTCCTGGGCCTGTACCCTGGGGTCACTCTTAAAAGAAAGGGGGATCACCAGCGCTGCGACAGTCCTCTGAGGCCGGTGTTCAGGCAGCTTAGTTGGTGCGGCTCCCCACAGGTGGAGAGGGGCCTCAGGACAACGTAAGTGTAGGGATGCAGGACAGAGGGGACCCAGCCGGGTCAGAGGAAGAATAGGCACACACACAACAGCTCACTTCAGTACCTTTACTGGTGGTGTTTCTGGCACGGTCCAGGGTACTTCAGGGTGAAGGGTGCATATCAGGACTCTCCCCAGTGAGCGGGTGTGGGGCCTCCTGTTCCTTGCCTTTCCTTGATAAGTTTCTGACCTGCCTGGAGCTAGGCCTAACTTGGTCTCTGTCTTGCACCTGCTGACCTGGTGGTAGGGCCTTCTGTTGGAGATCACGCTCCCTGGTCTCTTGGGCCTCCGTGACTCCTGACCCTGGTACGCAATCAGCTTTTGGTGTTCCTGGGACATATAGTTCGCCAGGGGTTCCGGTTGTTTCTGCTGGATGCAAGGAATCCCTGCATACGCGGACCCGGTGTCCGGTAAATGGTCTTGGGGTGAGCTGGTTAAGCTCCTCTGCCCCCTATGTTGCTTGCTTACTCCACTCGCCTTCGGCCACGCTCGGGGCCCTCACTAGGCTTCACAAGGGCAGTAGGCCTCGCTACTCTTCACCGCTCTTTTGGCGTTGGCACGCCCTAGGCTCACTAATTCGAGCTCTCTGAGTCTGCACTGAACTGACTGAGCTCCACTGCAGGCTAGCTTTTGCAGGAGATCCTCTCAACAGACTGCCTTCTCACAGACTTCACTGAGCTGCCTGGCTCCACCTTCCCTTTATATATCCCTAACGGGCTTCCTCTGCTGATCTGAGGTGGAAGGTGGAGGTGTGTGAATGCTATGTGGGCCTCTTGTGGAGAAGTCCGTCCATACACCCCTCTGGGATCTGTGGCACCAATGTGCAGCAGGGCGCCACATTCCCCCCTAGCAAAGCTCAGTACTCCAGGACTGAAGTAATTTTTATACCAGGTAACAACAATAACTCTTCCCTTTATGGGAGGCACTTTGCCTTGAACGTTGCATAATAAAACATTATAAATAATAAATATATACATACATACAATAAGCAACCTCAGAATTTAAGTCTGTTCCGGTGAGGTCCCCTGACAGGGTGTCCATGTCACGGGTAAAGTACAAGGTAGCTTGAGGGACCTGTCCAAAGCAAACCCTCAACGTAGGCCCTGGGGTGGCTGCAGGGCATGGCGATCCTGAGTTGGACCTCCACTTCTGCCACGCCAGACAGGTTTTTGTTCTGAGGTCGCCTAAAGGGGCACTCCAGGGAGTGCAATTATTTACAGCAAATAGTTTTTGGGCTGCACATAGTCCTCAGCCACAAAGTTCTTTATGTACCCTTACGGGTAACTAGAGATAACACGGGAAGTGTCCATATCACTTAAATTGCCCATTATTAAGGCAAAGCACATATCCAGATACACATACAGTACAGACCAAAAGTTTGGACACACCTTCTCATTTAAAGATTTTTCTGTATTTTCATGACTTTGAAAATTGTACATTCACACTGAAGGCATCAAAACTATGGATTAACACATGTGGAATTATATACTTAACAAAAAAGTGTGAAACAACTGAAAATATGTCTTATATTCTAGGTTCATCAAAGTAGCCACCTTTTGCTTTGATGACTGCTTTGCACACTCTTGGCATTCTCTTGATGAGCTTCAAGAGGTAGTCACCGGAAATGGTTTTCACTTCACAGGTGTGCCCTGTCAGGTTTAATAAGTGGGATTTCTTGCCTTATAAATGGGGTTGGGACCATCAGTTGTGTTGTGCAGAAGTCAGGTGGATACACAGCTGATAGTCCTACTGAATAGACTGTTAGCTGCTTTTTTCTTGCCATAATACAAATTCTAAGTAAAGAAAAACGAGTGGCCATCATTGCTTTAAGAAATGAAGGTCAGTCAGTCCGAAAAATTGGGCAAACTTTGAAAGTGTCCCCAAGTGCAGTTGCAAAAACCATCAAGCGCTGTAACGGGTCTGGGAGGCGGAACCTCTGAGCTACTATACAAGGGGGCGGTCCTTGTAAGGGAGCGGGTGGCGACCAGGGAAGACGGGCAGGAAGTCACAGCAGGTGACCGGGACAGTCTCTGAGTGAACGGGCTGGAGGTCACGGCAAGTGACCGGGGCAGTCTCTGGATGAACGGGCAGATGGTCACGGCAAGTGACCGGGGCAGTCTCTGAATGAACGGGCAGATGGTCACGGCAAGTGACCGGGGCAGTCTCTGAATGAACGGGCAGATGGTCACGGCAAGTGACCGGGGCAGTCTCTGGATGAACGGGCAGATGGTCACGGCAAGTGACCGGGGCAGTCTCTGGGTAAAGGGTTGGTACGACCTGTGGCGGCTGATGATAGACGTGAGCTCCCAGGTGAGCAGGCGAGAGTCTCTGGATGAACGGGTGGTCACAGCATGTGACGGCGGAGCCTCCAGGAAGACCAACAGACAGGCGGCAGATGAGCGCTCCCAGGTGAGCGGGCAGAAGTCTCTGGACAGGCGGGTGGTCACAACACGTGACAGCAGAGCCTCCAGGTAGGCTAGCAGACAGGCAGCAGATGAGCGCTCCCAGGTGAGCGGGCAGGAGTCACTGGACAGGCAGGTGGTCACAGCACGTGACGGCGGGGCCTCCAGGTAGGCTAGCAGGCAGGTAGCAGATGTGTGCTCCCAGGTGAGCAGGCAAGCTGGTCCATAGACAGACTGACAGGAGTTGGAAGGCAGACCGTCGGACCTCAGGCAAGCAGGCAGGTGGCTGAAGTGCGCTCCCAGGTGAGCGGACAGGCTGGTCCTTAGACAGACTGACAGGAGTAGTAAGGCAGACCGTCGGACCTCAGACTAGCAGGCAGGTATCTGGCAGGTAACTGGCAACGGGACCTGAGGGCTGAAGCAGAGTAGTGAACAGTGCAACAACATTGCTCGGGCACCTCCATTTTGGAGGAGGTGCCTTATATATGGTGAAGTCCTCTGGCCATTGGCCGGGGACTCCTTAGGACGGCGCGCGCGGCCCCTTTAAGAGGGAGGGAGAGCGCGCGCGCCCTAAGCACAGTGGCCGGGAAGGAGCGCGCGCTGCCAGCAGAGCGGGAGGAGGACGCCGGGCACGGAGCAGAGAGGTGAGGGGAACAGCGTCCCTGCCTAGCAGAGGGCAGGGACGCCGGCGCTACAGTACCCCCCCCTTTAGGCCCCCCCTTTTTTAGGCCAGACAGAAATTTAGCTAGGATAAGAGGGGCATGGATGTTCTCCCGGGGCTCCCACGTTCTCTCCTCAGGACCAAACCCCTTCCAATCTACTAGAAAAAAGGTTTTTCCTCTTACCCTTTTGGTGGCAAGAATGTTCTCTACCTCAAACTCGTCCTCAGCAGAAACCGGAGCAGGAGGCGTACCTGTAGACTTGGAAAAAGAGTTAAGTACCACAGGTTTGAGGAGAGATACATGGAAGGAGTTAGGGATCCGTAAGTTGGCCGGGAGTTTCAATTTATAGGCCACCGGGTTGATCTGACTGATGACCTCCAGAGGACCGATGAACCGAGGCCCTAACTTGTAAGAAGGTATCTTGAGTCGGACATATTTAGATGAGAGCCAGACTTTATCTCCAGGACGAAATTGTGGAGGATCCAGGCGTTTTTTGTCAGCGTGTCTTTTCATCCGTTCGGACGACTGAAGGAGTGCGGATCGGGTACTCTCCCAAATGGAGGAAAATTTGCTAACGAGAGATTCCGCAGCCGGGTTGTCCACAGAGGTGGAGACAGGAAAAGGAATCCGAGGATGCTGACCGAAGACTACAAAAAACGGGGATTTGGAGGAGGATTCGCTCTCGTGATTGTTATAAGAGAACTCGGCCCATGGTAGGAGATCCACCCAGTCTGAATGATGGGCATTAACGAAGTGCCGGAGGTAACTGGTCAGGTTCTGATTGATCCGCTCCACTTGACCATTGGACTGTGGGTGGTAAGCGGAAGAGAAGTCCAGGGTGACGTCTAGCAGTTTACAAGTGGCTCTCCAGAAACGTGAGGTGAACTGTACCCCACGATCCGACACGATGTGGAGGGGCAGGCCATGAAGACGGAAGATGTGGCGGATAAAGTCTTTTGCCAGCTCGGGTGCAGACGGGAGGGCTGGCAGGGGAATAAAGTGAGCCATCTTGGAAAAGCGATCAGCGACCACCCAAATGACCGTACAACCGGCGGAGACGGGGAGATCAGTTATGAAGTCCATAGCAATATGCTGCCAGGGGGCAGCAGGCACAGGAAGCGGAAGGAGGCGACCGGCTGGCAGGTCTCGGGACTTTGTTGCGGGCGCAGGACACACAGGCAGAAACAAAGTCTATTACGTCCTTGTGCAGGGTAGGCCACCAGTAGTGCCGGGCAATAAGCTGGAGGGTCTTTTTCTGACCGGCGTGGCCAGCTAGTTTAGACGAATGGCCCCAGTGTAGGATCTTCTTCCGATCAGGTACTGAAACAAACGTCTTACCGGGAGGGAGACGATTTAGACTCACGGGAGCCACCTGCATTACTCTGGCGGGATCGATGATATGTTTAGGTTCTTCCTCGAGATCGGACACCAGAAAGGATCTTGACAAGGCGTCTGCTTTGACGTTTTTGTCAGCCGGGCGAAAATGAAGAACAAAATCAAAGCGAGCAAAAAACAAGGACCACCGGGCTTGGCGCGGGTTAAGTCTCTGGGCATGCTGGAGGTAAGCCAAGTTCTTGTGGTCAGTGTAAATTATTACCGGGTGAAGAGCCCCCTCGAGTAGGTAACGCCACTCCTCCAACGCCAGCTTGATGGCCAATAACTCTCGGTCTCCTATGGAATAGTTGCGCTCAGAAGAGGAGAAGAGTTTGGAGAAGAAGCCACAAGTTACCATTCTCCCGGAAGATGATTTTTGAGTAAGTACCGCTCCGGCTCCAGAGGAGGAGGCGTCAACTTCCAGGAAGAACTGCTTGTTGCCGTCCGGGCGATGCAGCACCGGGGCGGAAGAGAAGGCCTGTTTTAGGGAAAGAAAGGCCTCCTCTGCTTCGGGCGGCCACTCTTTGGGATTAGTACCCTTACGGGTGAGCGCGGAAATTTGGACAGTCCGGGAAGAGAAGTGTGGTATGAAGAGGCGGTAGTAGTTAGCGAAGCCGAGGAATCGCTGAATGGCCTTCAACCCCTCCGGTCGAGGCCATTTCTCGATGGCAGACAGTTTCTCTGGATCCATTCGTAGGCCGGTCTGAGAAATAATGTAGCCCAAAAACGGAAGCGAGGTCTGCTCAAAGAGGCACTTCTCGTATTTAGCGAAGAGGTGATTCTGCCTGAGCCTGAGCAAGACCTGACGAACGTCCCTCCGGTGAGTCTGGAGATCCGGAGAGAAGACCAAGATGTCGTCCAGGTACACCACTACGCAGGAGTAGAGAAGGTCCCGGAAGATGTCATTGACCAACTCTTGAAAGATGGCAGGAGCGTTACAGAGACCAAAGGGCATTACCAGATATTCATAGTGGCCGTCCCGGGTGTTGAATGCCGTCTTCCATTCATCCCCCTGACGGATACGAACCAGGTTGTACGCCCCACGGAGGTCCAGTTTGGTGAAGATTCTAGCCCCCCTCAGACGATCAAATAACTCCGGAATGAGCGGAAGGGGGTACTTATTCTTCACCGTGATCTGGTTAAGGCCTCTATAGTCTATACAGGGACGGAGAGAGCCGTCCTTCTTTTTGACGAAAAAGAAGCCTGCTCCCGCCGGGGAGGTAGATTTCCGGATGAATCCCCTGGCCAGATTCTCCTCAATATATTCGGACATCGACCGGGTCTCAGCAGCGGATAATGGATAAATACGCCCACGGGGAGGAGTACTACCAGGTAACAGGTCGATAGGGCAGTCGTATGGTCTATGAGGGGGTAGTGTCTCTGCTTCCTTTTTATTAAAGACATCAGCATAAGACCAATAAGGAATCGGAAGTCCAGGTAGATTAGCTGGGGTAGGAGAAGGACGGACGGGATGGACGGGAACCAGACAGGTCTTATGGCAGTCCTGTCCCCAGCGAAGGACTTCTCCGGTCTGCCAGTCAAGCACGGGTGTATGTCTCTGGAGCCAAGGTAGGCCTAGCAAGAGGGCGTGGGAGAGTCCAGGCAGAACATGAAAGGAGATACTCTCAGAATGCAGCATTCCCACCTGCAGAGTAATGGATTCGGTGATGAGTTGGATGGGGCGTGGTAAGAGACCCCCATCCACGGCAGCAACAGACAAGGGTACAGCCAGAGGTTTGGTGGGGATGCGGTATTTCTCTACCAGGGACTGTGAAATAAGATTCCCGGCTGCTCCAGAGTCAAGTTGGGCTAGTTCGAAATAACGGTTCTCCCCGCAGACGATTGAGACTGACAACAGCAGAGATGGAGAGGATTTATTCTTGTCTAGGTCGACCTCTCTGAGCGAACCTAGACACAGGCGTTTCCCGACCTCTCCGGGCAGGTACGGATCCGGTGCTCCTTACTGCCACAGTAGAAGCAGCTCCCCTCGGCACGGCGTAAGTCCTGACTGGTTTTGACCATCTTGGTCTGGTCGACCTGCATAGGCTCAGGAGAGTGTACCTGGGTAGAGACGGAGGGAGTGACGGGTTTCTGAAAAGTAGGAGCTAGACGTGGTAACCTCCTCTCACGGGTGACCTCTTTGGCACGCTCCTGGAACCGTAGGTCAATCCGGGTGGCAAGAGTTATTAGGTCATCGAGAGTGGTGGGGATGTCCCGACCGGCAAGTTCATCTTTAATACGGCCGGACAGACCCTCCCAGAAGACGGATACCAGAGCGTCGTTATCCCAGGCCAGCTCCGAGGCAAGGGTACGGAACCGTATGGCATATTGGCCCACGGTGAGACTTCCCTGACGGAGGCGTAGCAGTGATGATGCGGATGAGGTCTTCCGTCCGGGTTCGTCGAAGACTTTCCGGAAAGCCGTGAGAAAAGCAGGCAAGTTGGACACCAGGGGGTCTCCTCTCTCCCATAGAGGATTTAGCCAGGCCAGGGCCTCCCCGGTGAGATGGGACATGATGAATGCAATTTTGGCTCGGTCGGAGTTAAACTGGTGGGACAATAGTTCAAAGTGCAGGGTGCACTGATTTATGAAGCCCCGAGCCTGGGCGGAGTCGCCTCCGAAGCGAGGAGGTGCAGAAAGCCGGGGTCCGGGGTAGGATACCATGGTATTAGTGGGCAGCGGAGCTGCCGGATTGCGAGACATGGCACTGGCGGAGGTTGCTGGTGGAGCAGTCAGAGTGTCCAGGCGAGTATTGACATTCCGCAGGTGACCCAGGATGGACTTCTGTTGGGACCTTTGACGGGACAGTTCATGACACAGGTCCGAGAGCGAGGGAGCTTGGGTGCCACCGGGTTCCATGGCCCGAGCAAACTGTAACGGGTCTGGGAGGCGGAACCTCTGAGCTACTATACAAGGGGGCGGTCCTTGTAAGGGAGCGGGTGGCGACCAGGGAAGACGGGCAGGAAGTCACAGCAGGTGACCGGGACAGTCTCTGAGTGAACGGGCTGGAGGTCACGGCAAGTGACCGGGGCAGTCTCTGGATGAACGGGCAGATGGTCACGGCAAGTGACCGGGGCAGTCTCTGAATGAACGGGCAGATGGTCACGGCAAGTGACCGGGGCAGTCTCTGAATGAACGGGCAGATGGTCACGGCAAGTGACCGGGGCAGTCTCTGGATGAACGGGCAGATGGTCACGGCAAGTGACCGGGGCAGTCTCTGGGTAAAGGGTTGGTACGACCTGTGGCGGCTGATGATAGACGTGAGCTCCCAGGTGAGCAGGCGAGAGTCTCTGGATGAACGGGTGGTCACAGCATGTGACGGCGGAGCCTCCAGGAAGACCAACAGACAGGCGGCAGATGAGCGCTCCCAGGTGAGCGGGCAGAAGTCTCTGGACAGGCGGGTGGTCACAGCACGTGACAGCAGAGCCTCCAGGTAGGCTAGCAGACAGGCAGCAGATGAGCGCTCCCAGGTGAGCGGACAGGAGTCACTGGACAGGCAGGTGGTCACAGCACGTGACGGCGGGGCCTCCAGGTAGGCTAGCAGGCAGGTAGCAGATGTGTGCTCCCAGGTGAGCAGGCAAGCTGGTCCATAGACAGACTGACAGGAGTTGGAAGGCAGACCGTCGGACCTCAGGCAAGCAGGCAGGTGGCTGAAGTGCGCTCCCAGGTGAGCGGACAGGCTGGTCCTTAGACAGACTGACAGGAGTAGTAAGGCAGACTGTCGGACCTCAGACTAGCAGGCAGGTATCTGGCAGGTAACTGGCAACGGGACCTGAGGGCTGAAGCAGAGTAGTGAACAGTGCAACAACATTGCTCGGGCACCTCCATTTTGGAGGAGGTGCCTTATATATGGTGAAGTCCTCCGGCCATTGGCCGGGGACTCCTTAGGACGGCGCGCGCGGCCCCTTTAAGAGGGAGGGAGAGCGCGCGCGCCCTAAGCACAGTGGCCGGGAAGGAGCGCGCGCTGCCAGCAGAGCGGGAGGAGGACGCCGGGCACGGAGCAGAGAGGTGAGGGGAACAGCGTCCCTGCCTAGCAGAGGGCAGGGACGCCGGCGCTACAAGCGCTACAAAGAAACTGGCTCACATGAGGACTGCCCCAGGAAAGGAAGACCAAGAGTCACCTCTGCTTCTGAGGATAAGTTTATCCGAGTCACTAGCCTCAGAAATAGCAGGTTAACAGCAGCTCAGATTAGAGACCAGGTCAATGCCACACAGAGTTTTAGCAACAGACACATCTCTACAACAACTATTAAGAGGAGACTTTGTGCAGCAGGCCTTCATGGTAAAATAGCTGCTAGGAAACCACTGCTAAGGATAGGCAACAAGCAGAGGAGACTTGTTTGGGCTAAAGAACACAAGGAATGGACATTAGACCAGTGGAAATCTGTGCTTTGGTCTGATGAGTCCAAATTTGAGGTCTTTGGTTCCAACCACCGTGTTTTTGTGCGATGCAGAGAAGGTGAACGGATGGACTCTACATGCCTGGTTCCCACCGTGAAGCATGAAGGAGGAGGTGTGATGGTGTGGGGGTGCTTTGCTGGTGACACTGTTGGGGATTTATTCAAAATTGAAGGCATACTGAACCAGCATGGCTACCACAGCATCTTGCAGCGGCATGCTATTCCATCTGATTTGCGTTTAGTTGGACCATCATTTATTTTTCAATAGGACAATGACCCCAAACACACCTCCAGGCTGTGTAACGGCTATTTGACCAAAAAGGAGAGTGATGAGGTGCCACGCCAGATGACCTGGCCTCCACAGTCACCAGACCTGAACCCAATCGAGACGGTTTGGGGTGAGCTGGACCGCAGAGTGAAGGCAAAAGGGCCAACAAGTGCTAATCATCTCTGGGAACTCCTTCAAGATTGTTGAAAGACCATTTCCGGTGACTACCTCTTGAAGCTCATCAAGAGAATGCCAAGAGTGTGCAAAGCAGTCATCAAAGCAAAAGGTGGCTACTTTGAAGAACCTAGAATATAAGACATATTTTCAGTTGTTTCACCCTTTTTTTTAAGTATATAATTCCACATGTGTTAATTCATAGTTTTGATGCCTTTAGTGTGAATGTACAATTTTCATAGTCATGAAAATTCAGAAAAATCTTTAAATAAGAAGGTGTGTCCAAACTTTTGGTCTGTACTGTACATGAAAATACACAAGACAATACCCCATGGGCAACTATTTACACTGTCAGAGTTTCCTTCTTTACTCTCTGTATCTGACAGGGGTCTGACCTCATGTGCTACGTGTCGACCTACGTGGTACTGGGATGCGTGAGGCACTAGTATTTGCACTACCTTCCATTCTGTTAGTTCTAAGTGTTGGGGAACTGCAGGGTTGCCTTAACCTCTCTACGGGACTTGCAAGTATACCATTGGCTGGGCCTTCTTGCTCTGCTCCAACCGGGGATCCTTCTTCCGGGATTCTTCTTGAGCAGGCTCTTCTGAAGCACTTACAGGTTCTACTTGCTGTGGGGGGTCTTCTGGCTGTTGAAAGAAGTGGATCACAGGTTTTATTACTGCTCCTCCTAGTTTAGGCCAATCTGCCAGGAAATCTCCTAAATTAGTATGGAGTACTGCTTCTTTAGGCTCCTCCGGTACGGTGAGAGGCACTTCTTCTTTGGGCTTTAGCAGGTCTGCACACAACTTCAGATGGTCTCTAGCTACCGTTGCAGTCGTTATTCCTCCGTCTTTGCTAATCAAACGGGTCTTCCTGTTATCAAATCTTGAATTTAACACAGTGTAGGGTTCTCGATCCCACTGGTCATCAAGTTTGTGGTTTCTCCTTTTCCTCTTTAACACCACTTCTCCTGGTGTGAAGGGTTCTGCGGGTGAACTTTTATTGTAGTGGGCTTCCTGCTTGTCCCTTACCCGAGTGAGACTGTCTTCGACACAGGCCTGTACTCTTCTGTACTGCTCCTGTCTGGTCGTGTCCCAGTCCTCAGTGGACATATCTGCTTCTGGATCTACTACACCAAGTTCCAGATCCATGGGCAACTTCCCGGGTCTTGCTCGCATGAGATAAGCTGGAGTACAATTGGTGGAACTCACAGATATGTGGTTGTACAGATCTACCAGGTCAGGTAGTAGGTCTGGCCACTGATTTCTCTCCTCTAGTTGTAAGGTCTTCAGCAGGTCGATGATGATGTTATTCATCTTTTCATAGAGACTGTTGGTTTGGGGGTGGTACGGTGTAGTCCGGATCTTTTTACACCCGTACAGATGGCAGAACTCCTTGAACAATTCGGCTTCAAAGGCTGAGCCTTGATCTGTCAGCACCTGCTCCGGGTATCCATGGGGCCTGCAGAAGTACGCCTGAAACGTCTTTGCCGCAGTTTCTGCCGTCAGATCCTTGACGGGGGCGACCACCAGGAACCGGGAGTAGTGATCCACCATGGTCAGGGCATAGGAAAATCCTGACCTGCTGGGTGACAGCTTGACATGATCCAGGGCCACGATCTCCAAAGGTCGAGTTGTCTTGATGTGTTGCAGGGGTGCCTTCTGGCTGCTGTAGTCTTTTCTTCTGAGGCTACAGGGTCCATAATTCCGGCACCACCTCTCAATGGAACTGCGCATTCCTACCCAATAAAACCGACACTTCAGCAGGGTTTCTAGCTTCTTCCAGCCAAAGTGCCCCGCTTGATTGTGGTAGGCTTCCAACACCATCTGGATGTCCATCTTGGGCACCACTATCTGCCATACCATCTCATGGGTTTTGGGGTTGACGTACCTCCGGCACAGTTTCTCTCTATAGATGAACTGCCGGCTCTTCTCATTCCACAGCTGCTTGGCTTGTAGAGACGCGTCCTTCTTCAGGGAGGAACCTTCCTGGGTTATCAGCTCTTTGATACGGCTGACAACTGGGTCGCTGTCCTGGGTCTCCTTCCAGCTGTGGTGAGGCAGGGGGTTTAACGTCTTACCGCGATGCCTCCTGGAGGCTCGTTGCTCGTGGACCACTCCATTACGGTGGAAGGCAGGTAACTCAATCTCTTCCAAGTCATCCACTTCTTCTTCAGTGTCCGACTGGTGAGGCATCCTGGACAGGGCATCGGCGTTGGCGTTCTTGCGGCCCGCCCGGTACTTAATAGTGAATTGGTAATTTGACAGCCGAGCCATCCATCGTTGCTCCATGGCTCCTAACTTGGCTGTTTCTAGATGAGTCAAGGGGTTGTTATCAGTGAAGGCAGTGAATTTACTGGAGGCTAGGTAGTGCTTGTACCGCTCGGTGATGGCCCAGACCAGGGCCAGGAACTCCAACTTGAAGCTGCTATAGTTCTCTGGGTTCTCTGGGTTCCTCTTGGTTGGGCGGAGCTTCCTGCTTGCATAGGCGATCACCTTCTCTCGGCCATTCTGCTTCTGACTCAGTACAGCTCCTAATCCTTCGTTGCTGGCATCAGTGTACAGCAGGAACGGTTGGCTGTAGTCAGGGTAGGCTAGGATCTCTTCGCCGGTTAGGATCCCCTTCATCTCCTCGAAGGATTCAGCTTGCTCCTTACCCCACTGGAACGGGGGGTTCCTGCCTCTCCCGGACTGTCCTACCAGGAGATCTTGCAAAGGCTCCGCTTTCTTGGTATAGTCCTTCACAAACCTCCGGTAATACCCGACTAGTCCCAGGAACTGATGTACCTCCGGCCATTTCTGGATGGCAGTGACCTTCTCCGGGTCTGGTGCTACTCCCTCTGGACAAACGATGTGCCCCAGGTACTGTACCTTTCGCTTGAGCAGGTGGCACTTTGAGGGCTTCAGCTTCATCCCATACTGGGACAGCGACTCAAATACCTCTGCCAGGTGCTTCAAGTGTTCCTCATACGTTTTGGAGTACACTATCATGTCGTCCAGGTATAGTAGTACAGTCTTGAAGTTGCGGTGTCCCAGGCAGCACTCCATCAATCTCTGGAACGTTCCGGGGGCATTGCAGAGTCCAAACGGCATGCTATTGAACTCGCAGAGTCCCATCGGGGTGGTGAAGGTCGTCTTCTCCCGATCCTCCTCAGCAACAGCTACTTGCCAGTACCCACTAGTGAGGTCAAGGGTGGAGAAGTAATTTGCAGACTTTAAGGCAGCCAGGGATTCCTCTATACGTGGTAAAGGGTATGCATCTTTATGTGTAATGCGATTTACTTGTCTGATATCTACACACATTCTCATGCTTCCGTCCTTTTTCCTGACTAGAACTAGGGGAGCTGCCCAGGGACTACAACTATCCCTTACTACCCCTGCCTTCTTCATGTCGTGCAACATCTCCTTCGCCTTCTGGTAGTGTGCTGGTGGTATAAGCCTGTATATTTGTAAGGTGTATGTCAGTGTGTATGACAGTGTATATATATTTCTGTCTGTTTTATGTGTTTTTAAGAATGTGTTCAAATATGTATGCCTGTATGTGCACATATCTGTTTATTTGTTTGTGTATGTGCGTGTCTGCATAATGTATGTGTGCATTTCTGTGTACCATGTGCGTGTACTGTGTGTGCGCGCATATCTGCATACTGTGTGCACGCATGTCTGCGTACTGTGTGTGTGCATGTCTGCATACTGTGGGTGTGCGCGCATGTCTGTGTACTGTGTGTGCATGTCTGCGTACTATGTTTGTGCATGTCTGCGTACTGTGTGTGCGCATGCATGTCTGCGTACTGTGTGTGCATGTCTGCGTACTATGTGCGCGCATGTCTGCATATTGTGTGCGTGCGTGCATGTCTGGGTACTTTGTGTGCATGCATATCTGCATACTGTGTGTGTGATCGCATGTCTGCGTACTGTGTGTGTGCATGTCTGCGTACTGTGTGTGTGCATGTCTGAGTACTGTGTTTGTGCACGTATGTCTGCATACTGTGTGTGTGCGTGCCTGTCTGCGTACCGTGTGCATGTCTGGGTACTTTGTGTGCGCGCATGCCTGCGTACTGTGTGTGTGGGTGCATGTCTGCGTACTGTGTGTGGGCGCATGTCTGCGCATTGTGTGTGGGCGCATGTCTGCGTATTGTGTGTGGGCGCATGTCTGCGTACTGTGTGTGGGCGCATGTCTGCGTACTGTCTGTGGGCGCATGTCTGCGTACTGTGTGTGGGTGCATGTCTGCGTACTGTGTGTGGGCGCATGTCTGCGTACTGTGTGTGGGCGCATGTCTGCGTACTGTGTGTGGGCGCATGTCTGCGTACTGTGTGTGGGCGCATGTGTGGGTGCATGTCTGCGTACTGTGTGTGGGTGCATGTCTGCGTACTGTGTGTGGGTGCATGTCTGCGTACTGTGTGTGGGTGCATGTCTGCGTACTGTGTGTGGGCGCATGTCTGCGTACTGTGTGTGGGCACATGTCTGCGTACTGTGTGTGGGCGCATGTCTGCGTACTGTATGTGGGCACATGTCTGTGTACTGTGTGTGGGTGCATGTCTGCGTACTGTGTGTGTGCATGTCTGCGTTCTGTGTTTTTGCGCGCATGTCTGCATACTGTGTGTGTGCGTGCATGTGTGCGTACCGTGTGCGTGTGCATGTCTGCATACTGTGTGTATGTGCATGTCTGTGTACTGTGTGTGTGCATGCCTGCGTAGTGTGTGTGTGTGTGCATGTCTGCGTACTGTGTGTGTGTGTGTGCATGTCTGCGTACTGTGTGTGTGCATGTCTGCGTACTGTGTGTGCCTGCATGTCTGCGTACTGTGTGTGCGTGCATGTCTGTGTACTGTGTGTGTGTGCGTATGTCTGTGTACTGTGCATGTGTGCATGTCTGCATATCTGAAGGATGAGGGGATAGGCTGGGCCCAATGTACTATACCTATATTTCTCTGCTGTATCTGTGCATCATGAATGGTGGTATGTGTTAAACGGGCCCACTGAGACTCTTTCGCCCGGGGCCCACGAAAACCTGGAGCCAGCCCTGGTTGAAAGCAATGATGGAGGAGGCAGCATCATGTGACACTCCCTCTCCCATCATTCCTCCTCTGAGTCTGACGCAGTGGTGTGATGACACGCCACGCTGTGTCAGGCAGTGGAGCTGTCAGCTCCTGAGGTGATGAGATAGCCACACTGCAGAGACTGAAGCAGCGGGGAATGAGGAGCAGTAAGTATATATTTATTTATTTTTTTAAATCAGTGAGTACTGATAATACTGGAGGACTGGGGCTGTATTTTACCCTATAGGGGGTTGGCATTTTACCCTATGGTGGAGGCTGCATTTTACCCTATGGGGGGCTGCATTATACTGTGTACAGGATCATGGGGAATGCATTATACTGCATACAGGACCATGGGAAGTGCCTTATACTGTGAGGAGGACTATGGAGAGTGTTTTATACTGCGTACAGGACCATGGGGAGTGCATTATACTGCGTACAGGACCATTGGGAGTGCATTATACTGCGTACAGGACCATGGGGAGTGCATTATACTGCATAAAGGACCATGGGGAGTGCATTATTATTTAAACTCCTGTTTGTTTTTTCCATCTTGTGTTTTGCGGTCACGTGACCTTCTGCCTTTATATTCCAGCTCCGCCCTTTTGGCTGTGCTGGACTTCAGTGTTGTTTGACTGTTTTGCTAGCCAGGTGCTTCGGTGCCTCTCTCTGTCAGTTCGCTTGGTCCTTCTGGGACCTCTAATACCTTTTTGTCAGTTTATATTTTTGTGTTCTGCAACAACTTTCTTTGTTAAGGAGGGGTCCCATTTTTGTTCCAGTCCTTAGTTCTTTTAGGGACCCCTCCCCTTATGCTATAGGTCTTCGTTCAGACTAGCCGAGGACTAAGGCGGGTCTGTTCGCAAGGAACAGGCAGCCCGCTACATTGTAGGGATTCAGCCTAGTCTTATAGTAGGGATAGCTTTCCCCTTTCTTTCCATAGTACTTGTTGCAGATCATAACAGTAAGTCCAGCCCAAAAAAACTAAAAGGAAAGAAATTCGGGGATCAGTATGGCTTCCGCCCAGGTTTTGGCTCAACGCTTGCAGGGATTGTCTCTGGAGGTGGCCGAGCTCCAGCAACACGTGAGTAGCTGTTCTGCAGCGCATTTTGTGGAACCCAACGTAGGACTGCCTGATGTTTTTTTATGGTAAAAATGATTGTTTGTTACATTTCCGTTTGAGACCAAGGTCCTCTGGGAATGAATCACAGCGCATTGATTTTATTATGTCACTTTTGCGCAATGAACCACAGGGGTGGGCCTTTTCCCTCCAACCTAATGATCCTTGCTTAAGGTCGGTAGAAGAATTTTTTTCTGCTATGGGTCTATTATATGACGATCCTGATCGAATCTCATCTGCCGGATGCAGAACGCAGGCGTTTGAATCAGGGTTCAGGTGATGTTGAAAATTATTGCACACACTTTAGAACGTGGGCTTCAGAAGTCAAATGAAATGATCCTGCTCTGAAATGTCTATTTCTTGCTGATCTGAGTGAAAGGGTTAAGGATTTGCTAATTGCATTCCCCGCACCTGAGACTCTGCAGGATGCCATGCAATTAGCTGTTTGTATGGATAGGAGGCTGAGATCTAGGAAGAATGAGGTAAAGACTCCTGTAATGCCAGGTCCTAGTCCCCAGAAAATCTGCTCAGACGGCGGAGAACCGATAGAGGTTGGGGCGATGTCGCTCCGCTCTCAGGAAAGAGACCGGAGGTTCGCCGAGGGATTGTGTCTTTATTGTGGTAAAGCTGACCATTTGATTAAGTATTGTGAGCTTCGTTTAAGTAAAGAAAAAAAAAAGGTCAGGTACGCCCGTATAGCTTGTTTACTCTCTGCAGGAGTATTTCTTTCAGGGAGTACTACTTTGCAGGAAAATTTGATTGAATTTCAGGTATTTGTGGATTATGGTTCAACACTTAATGTGATTGATAAGGGGTTTTTGGAAAAACTTAAATTGAAATCCAAACCTTTGTCATCACCTATTTCTGTGATTGCAATTGATAACACTCCCTTGAAATGTATTACTCACAAGACTGCTGCATTTCCCCTCACTATCAATGGACTTCATCAAGAAATTTTGGACTTGGTTGTGTTAAATAATTCTAGGATTGCCTTGGTTAAAACTGCACAATCCTTTGCTGGACTGGTCTACTAATATGATAAAGTCTTGGAGTCCGAAGTGCTATGATAAATGTTGTAATGGTCGCATTGTGGCTGTGGAAAAAGGGGAATTACCTGTACCTATTCAAGATTTTTGGAGGTTTTTTTCAGAGGAGGAGTCACAAGTTTTACCTCCTCATAGGGATTATGATTGCGCCATTGAGTTTGTTCTGGGAGCTACTCTTCCCAAGAGTCGCTTGTTTAATCTGACTATCCCTGAAAGAAAGGCCTTGGAGGAGTACATACAGACTAGCCTGGCTGCTGGTCACATTAGACCTTTTGAGTCGCCTGTGGCAGTTGGATTTTTCTTTGTTAAAAAAAAGGACGGGGGTTTGCGTCCATGTCTGGATTTTCGTGAAATTAATAAGATTACCGTATGCAATTCCTACCCATTGCCGTTAATTTCTGACTTGCTTAACCAGTTAGTGGGGGCCAAGTGGTTCTCTAAGATTGATCTCCGGGGGGCATACAATTTGTTACGAGTGAAGGAGGGTGATAAATGGAAAACTGCTTTTAACACTCCGGTAGGTCATTTTGAGAATCTTGCCTTTTGGTCTTACCAATGCACCTGCATTTTTTCAGAACCTTATTAATGACATCCTGAGATCTTTGATTGGTAAGAATGTGGTTGTGTATTTAGATGACATTCTGATTTATTCGCCAGATCTGGAGTCCCATTGGCAGAGTGTACGTGAAGTTTTGCATTTATTGAGTGATAATTCACTCTTTGCTAAGCTGGAGAAATGTCAGTTCGCTGTGCGTAAAATTAGTTTTTTGGGCTACATTGTCTCCAGCGAGGGCTTTGAGATAGACCCGGTGAAGGTTCAGGCTGTTCAGGAATGGCCTAGGCCTATTGGTTTGAAATCTATACAGAGATTTTTGGGTTTTGCCAATTATTATAGGAATTCATTGTTAAGGCTCTAACCGATCTCACCAGGAAAGGTGCAAATACGGTCCAGTGGACTACTGAGGTCATGGAAGCGTTTAAGTATCTCAAAGAGAGGTTCAGTTCTGCCTCTATCCTTATGCAGCCTGATGAGACCAAGCCTTTTTTGGTCGCGGTCGATGCTTCATCGGTGGGGGTCGTATCAGTTTTGTCTCAGGAGAACAGGGATGGAGTACATCCTTGTGCCTTCTTTTCGAGAAAAATTTCGGAAACCGAACTGAATTATGATGTTCGAAATCGGGAGTTGCTGGCTATTAAACTCACGTTTGAACATTGGCGTCATTTTTTGGAAGGCGCTAGATTTCCTATTCAGGTTTTCACAGATCATAAGAATTTGATCTATCTGGATGCTGCCAAGCGCTTGAATGCCCATCAAGCTAGGTGGGCACTTTTTTTTTTCTCGGTTTCATTTTTCTGTTACCTATATCCCTGGTACTAAGAATGTTAAAGCCGATGCTTTATCTCGCAGCTTCTCTCCTACGGTCGGTGCCGAGGAGGAGGAGAGCATTTTACAGAAAGGAGTTGTGGTGGCAGCATTGGACTCCGTTTTGGAGAATGGTATTCTGAAAGCTCAAGATGATGCTCCATCTAACACTCCCCATGGGAGGTTGTTCGTGCCTAGAACCATTAGGAGAGATTTGTTTGTGGAGTGTCATGAGTCTCGGTTGGCAGGTCATCCAGGAATTTCTGAGATTAAGAGACTTATCAGTCGCAGTTTTTGGTGGCCTGGATGGCATAAAGAAGTCATCAAGTGGGTGCGTCAGTGTACTGTGTGTGCTAGGTCAAAGGCTTCACATACTCCTGCTGCGGGGTTGCTTTGCCCTCTGGAGGTTCCTAGTGCGCCTTGGACGCATCTCACAATGGATTTTATTACTGATCTGCCTGTGTCCGAGGGTTTTACTGTCATCTGGGTGGTCGTGGACCGTTTTAGTAAGGTGTGTCATTTGGTTCCATTCATTAAGTTGCCCTGCGCCAAGACTCTCGCTAAGGCGTTTGTTAAGGAGATTGTCAAGCTTCATGGTGTTCCCACGGATATTGTTTCTGATAGAGGACCTCAGTTTGTGGCTCGCTTTTGGCATGCTTTTTGTGACAGGTTGGGAGTCCATTTGTCATTTTCGTCTGGGTATCATCTTGAGTCTAATGGACAGACTGAAAGAAAGAACCAGGATGTAGAACAGTTTTTGCGTTGTTTTGTGGCGGACATTCAAGAGGTGTGGTCTGAGTTTCTGCCTCTCGCAGAATTTGCTCTTAACATACATCCTCCTCAGCTGGGTGTTCTCCTTTTTTTGTTGTACTGGGAGACATCCGTCTTTTGGTTCGTTCTCCAAATTGGGGTCGGCGGTGCCGGAGGAGGAGAATTTTTACGGTGATTTGGAGAGAGTTTGGACTAATGTACGTTGCAACCATCAAGAGGCTAACAAGAAGTCCAAGAAGTATTTTGACAGGAAACGTAAGGAGATTTTGTTTACTGTGTGTGACATGGTTTGGTTGTCCTCAAGGAACTTGCGGTTGAGGATTCCCTCTAAAAAACTGGGTCCTAAGTTTGTGGGTCCATTTAAAGTGCTTCAGGTTGTTAACCCGTCTGCAGTTTGGTTGGATGTCCCTACTTCCTGGAAGATTAATCCTGTGTTTCATGTTTCCTTGTTGAAAAAGGCTGATGTATCAGATAGGGATGCCACTGTCACAGTTCCTCCTGTGGTGGAAGACGGCGAATATGAAATTTCTCGTATCTTGAATTCTAGATGTTATAGAAGGAGATTACAGTATCTCGTCTCCGGGAAGGGTTTCGGTCCCGAAGATAACTCCTGGGTAAGGGTGGATGATGTCTCTGCTCCTAGGCTTGTTAGAGCTTTCCACAAGAGGTTTCCGGATAGGCCTGGGCCTGGAGGATCCGAAGGATCCTCATAAAAGAGGGGGTACTGTTAGAGCCCTCCTGTTTGTTTTTTCCATCTTGTGTTTTGCGGTCACGTGACCATCTGCCTTTATATTCCAGCTCCGCCCTTTTGGCTGTGCTGGACTTCAGTGTTGTTTGCCTGTTTTGCTAGCTAGGTGCTTTTGTGCCTATCTCTGCAGTTCGCTTGGTCCTTCTGGGACCTCTATTACCTTTTTGTCAGTTTATCTTTTTGTGTTCTGCAACAACTTTCTTTGTTAAGGAGGTGTCCCATTTTTGTTCCAGTCCTTAGTTCTTTTAGGGACCCCTCCCCTTATGCTATAGGTCTTCGTTCAGACTAGCCGAGGACTAAGGCGGGTCTGTTCGCAAGGAACAGGCAGCCCGCTACATCGTAGGGATTCAGCTAAGTCTTACTGTAGGGATAGCTTTCGCCTTTCTTTCCTTAGTACTTGTTGCAGATCATAACAATTATACTGTGTGGAGGACCATGGCGAGTGTCTTATACTGTGTGGAGGACCATGGCGAGTGCCTTATACTGTGTGCAGGACCATAGGGAGTGCATTATACTGTGTGGAGGACCATGGGGAGTCCATTATACTGCGTACAGGACCATGGGGTGCATTATACTGTGTTGAGGACCATGGGGAGTGCATTATATTATGTGGAGGACCATGTGGGGCTGCATTATACTGACCATGGCGAGTGCCTTTTACTGTGTGCAGGACCATAGGGAGTGCATTATACTGTGTGGAGGACCATGGGGAGTCCATTATACTGCGTACAGGACCATGGGGTGCATTATACTGTGTGGAGGACCATGGGGAGTGTCTTATACTGTGTGGAGGACCATGGAGAGTGTCTTATACTGTGTGGAGGACCACGGGGAGTGCATTATACTGTGTGGAGGCCCACAGGGAGTGCATTATACTGCGTGGAGGACCATGGTGAGTTCATTATACTGCGTGGAGAACCATAGGGAGTGCATTATACTGCTTGGAGGACCATAGGGAGTTCATTATATTGCGTGGAGAACCATGGGGAGTGCATTATACTGCGTGGAGGACCATAAGGAGAGCATTATACTGCGTGGAGGACCATGGGGAGTGCATTATACTGCGTGGAGGACCATGGGGAGTGCATTATACTCTGTGGAGTGTGAAGGTTTGTGTGGAAGCCATTATACTGTATGTAGGCCCATTATACTGCATGGAGGGCTGTGTGGGGGGTCAGAGTTGGGGGATCATACTGTGTTGGGGTCACCATACTTTGCCATGGGAGTTGAGGTGGGGTACAGTAGGGTCATTGTACTGTGCATCTGGAGGAATTCACCATGGGGGTATCATACTGTGTCAGGGGGACACTTTTATTGGCATCATACTTTATGGGGCAATGAAAGAGGAATCTAGGACTTCAACAGGAGGAAAATTACTACTATGTAAAGGCTGAAACGTTGTGAGATCTGCTCTTCTGTGACACAAATATTTATTTATTTTTTGTGTGGGGGGGGGGCAATTAGAACTTCTGCTATGGGGCCCCATGATTCCTATGTATGCCCCTGCACAGACGTCTGCTTGAGGCCTAAGCGCGTGTGCACTCGATGTTTCTAAGACGCAGCTTCGCTGGTGGTCTTGCTGTACTTTTTGTGTTGGCTCTGCCACTGGCACCTTTTTCTTTCATTTAAACTATAAGCGGAAGAAGATCGAAGAAAGAACACACTACGGTTTCCAACCCCTGAAGCGGTTAGAAGAAGTAACAAAAGACTAAGCATGTGCACAGCAATGTAATATTTCAATTTCTGTGCAGTATGTTCTTTTTTTCTGTTCTTTTGAGGTGCTTTTTCAGGTGGATTCCAGGTGAAATCAGCCTGAAAAAGACGTAATGTGCACATAGTCTAAGGCCTCGTTCCTATGCGAAACGCGCGTCGGGTGCGTCGTGGGTGCCTGGACCATTGACTCGTGCTCCTAGGTAACTATGGTTATTTGTTGATAACTACACTATGGGCCTTCCCTTTACTGACACTGGTCATTGATATATGCAGCTGTATTGATTTCTCGATACCTGTATATACTAGTGAGGGATGTTATTGATATTTATCATGCTATTTATTAAATTCCGCTTGGTTATCTGTATATTGGATTACATATATATATTTGCTGCTTTTCTTTGATATGCCCTTTATCTCTGCATTTGGTATATATTTTCAAGTTACACGTAGGATATTGTGGGCCTGTCCTTTACTGACACATGTCACTGATATATGCAGCCGTATTGATGCTTGATACATGTATACACTAGTGGGGGATGTTATTATTGATATTTATCATGCTATTTATTAAATTCCACTTGGGTATCTGTGTATAGGATTACATATACAGTACAGACCAAAAGTTTAGACACACCTTCTCATTTAAAGATTTTTCTGTATTTTCTTGACTATGAAAATTGTACATTCACACTGAAGGCATCAAAACTATGAATTAACACATGTGGAATTATATACTTAACAAAAAATGTGTTAAACAACTGAAAATATGTCTTATATTCTAGGTTCTTCAAAGTAGCCACCTTTTGCTTTGATGACTGCTTTGCACACTCTTGGCATTCTCTTGATGAGCTTCAAGAGGTAGTCACCGGAAATGGTCTTCCAACAATCTTGAAGGAGTTCCCAGAGATGCTTAGCACTTGTTGGCCCTTTTGCCTTCACTCTGAGGTCCAACTCACCCCAAACCATCTCGATTGGGTTCAGGTCTGGTGACTGTGGAGGCCAGGTCATCTGGCGTAGCACCCCATCACTCTCCTTCTTGGTCAAATAGCCCTTACACAGACTGGAGGAGTGTTTGGGGTTATTGTCCTGTTGAAAAATAAATGATGGTCCAACTAAACACAAACCGGATGGAATAGCATTCCGCTGCAAGATGCTGTCGTAGCCATGCTGGTTCAGTATGCCTTCAATTTTGAATAAATCCCCAACAGTATCACCAGCAAAGCACCCCCACAACATCACACCTCCTCCTCCATGCTTCACGGTGGGAACGAGGCATGTAGAGTCCATCCGTTCACCTTTTCTGCGTCGCACAAAGACACGGTGGTTGGAACCAAAGATCTCAAATTTGGACTCATCAGACCAAAGCACAGATTTCCACTGGTCTAATGTCCATTCCTTGTGTTCTTTAGCTCAAACAAGTCTCTTCTGCTTGTTGCCTGTCCTTAGCAGTGGTTTCCTAGCAGCTATTTTACCATGAAGGCCTGCTGCACGAAGTCTCCTCTTAACAGTTGTTGACGAGATGTGTCTGCTGCTAGAATTCAGTGTGGCATTGACCTGGTCTCTAATCTGAACTGCTGTTAACCTGCGATTTCTGAGGCTGGTGACTCCGATAAACTTATCCTCAGAAGCAGAGGTGACTCTTGGTCTTCCTTTCCTGGGGCGGTCCTCATGTGAGCCAGTTTCTTTGTATCGCTTGATGGTTTTTGCAACTGCACTTGGGGAGACTTTCAAAGTTGCCCTATTTTTCGGTACTGACTGACCTTCATTTCTTAAAGTAATGATGGCCACTCGATTTTCTTTACTTAGCTGCTTTTTTCTTGCCATAATACAAATTCTAACAGTCTATTCAGTAGGACTATCAGCTGTGTATCCACCAGACTTCTGTACAACACAACTGATGGTCCCAACCCCATTTATAAGGCAAGAAATCCCACTTATTAAACCTGACAGGGCACACCTGTGAAGTGAAAACCATTTCCGGTGACTACCTCTTGAAGCTCATCAAGAGAATGCCAAGAGTGTGCAAAGCAGTCATCAAAGCAAAAGGTGGCTATTTTGAAGAACCTAGAATATAAGACATATTTTCAGTTGTTTCACACTTTTTTGTTAAGTATATAATTCCACATGTGTTAATTCATAGTTTTGATGCCTTCAGTGTGAATGTACAATTTTCAGAGTCATGCAAATACAGAAAAATCTTCAAATGAGAAGGTGTGTCCAAACTTTTGGTCTGTACTGTATATATTTGCTGCCTTTCTTTTTATATGCCCTTCATTTGTATATTGGTATATATTTTCCTAGGGGAGTTACAAGCAAGATATTATACCTGATACTTTTAGTGGTCCAGACTCTCCACCGGTTTCTTTCTGTGGTGTGTCTTTTATTGTTTTTTATTGTGTGTATTTACTTGTATATGTTTTCAATAAAGCTTTGGCACATTTGGGCTATGTGTGTTTTTATCTCTCATTGGTGTCTATTCCACCTGAAAGTAGCATGATGTAAGGGCAGAGACCCTGATTCCAGCGATGAGTCACTTACCCTATTTCTCGCACTAAATAGTGAAAACTTGCTTGACACATTCCCTATAGGCCACGTGTGCACGATGAATGTTTGGTGATTTTTTTCCATCAGTATTTGTAAGCCAAAACTAAGGGTGGGTGAAAAATACAGAAGTTGTGACGTGTTTTTATTATACTTTTCCTCTGATAGTTCCAAACCTGATTTTGGCTTACAAATACCGATGTAAAATACTGACCAAATACTGAATGTGTGAACGTGACCTTAAACTGGCTAACTTGCAAATATGATCTCAACACTAACAAAACTTACAAGGAGCCACTATTAGAGAATTGCTACAAATTTGCCATGAGGTGCTTAACTTCTTTGATAATATACATAAAATGTATTGTCAAATATACTCAGATTCTACAGTGGGGGAAATAAGTATTTGATCCCTTGCTGTTTTTGTAAATTTGCACACTGACAAAGACATGAACAGTCTATAATTTTAAGGATAGGTTAATTTTAACATTGAGAGATAGAATATTCAAAAAAAAAAATCAAGAAAATCACATTGTATAAATTAGATATTTTCTTTTGCATTTTGCAGTGAGAAATAAGTATTTGATCCCTCTGGCAAACAACACTTAATACTTGGTGGCAAAACCCTTGTTGGCAAGCACAGCAGTCAGATGTTTTTTGCAGTTGATTATGAGGGTTGCTCACATGTCGGGAGCAATTTTGGTCCACTCCTCTTTGCAGATCATCTCTAAATCATTAAGATTTTGAGGCTGTCGCTTGGCAACTCGGAGCTTCAACTCCCTCCATAAGTTTTCTATGGGATTAAGGTCTGGAGACTGGCTAGGCCACTCCATGACCTTACTGTGCTTCTCTTTGAGCCAGTCCTTTGATGCCTTGGCAATATGTTTTGGGTCATTGTCTTGCTGGAAGACCCAGCCACGACCCATCTTCAATGCTCTTACTTAGGGAAGGAGGCTGTTGGCCAAAATCTCGAGATACATGAATCTATTCATCTTCCCTTTAGTATGGTGCAGTCATCATGTCTCCTTTGCAGAAAAGCACCCCCAAAATATAATGTTTCCCCCACCATGCTTCACAGTTGGGTCGATGTTCTTAGGGTTGTATTCATCCTTCTTCTTCCTCCAAACACGGTGAGTTGAGTTAATGCCAAAGACCTAATTTTTTTCTCATTTGACCACAGCATTTTCTCCCAATAACTCACAGAATCATCCAGGTGTTCATTGCCAAACTTCAGACGGGCCTGCACATGTGCCTTCTTGAGCAGGGAGACCTTGCAGGCACTGCAGGATTTTAAACCTTTAAGGCGTAATGTGTTACCAATGGTTTTCTTGGTGACTGTGGTCCCAGCTGCCTTGAGATCATTAACAAGTTCCCCCTGTGTAGTTTTAGGCTGATCTCTCACCTTCCTCATGAGCAAGGATACCCCACGAGGTGAGATTTTGCATGGTGCCCCAGATTGATGTCGATTGACAGTCATTTTGTATTTCTTCTATTTTCTTACTATTGCACCAACAGTCGTCTCCGTCTCACCCAGCTTCTTATTTATGGTTTTGTAGCCCATTCTAGCTTTGTGCAGGTCTATGATCTTGTCCCTGACATTCTTAGATAGGTCTTTGGTCTTGCCCATGTTGTAGAGGTTAGAGTCTGACTGATTAATTGAGTTTGTGGACAGGAGTCTTTTATACAGGTGACTATGTAAGACAGCTGTTTTTAATGCAGGTAACAAGTTGCTTAGGAGAGTCTAACTGGTCTGTAGGAGCCAGAACTCATAATGCTTTGTAGGGGTTCAAATACTTATTTCTCACAGTAAAATGCAAAAAAAAATATCTAATTTATACAATGAGATTTTCTTGATTTTTTTTGGATATTCTATCTCTCAATGTTAAAATTAACCTACCCTTAAAATTATAGGCTGTTCATGTCTTTGTCAGTGGGCAAACTTACAAAAACAGCAAGGGATCAAACACTTATTTCCCCCACTGTATTTGTGAGCTGGGTAAACACACCATCTATGTTTGCGCAAGAGCTTCATGATAAAAGAGCAGCTCTATTTGCTAATTCTATCAAACAGCAGTCAGGAATGAAAATCCATCTAAGGGCCCCGTCACACTAAGCGATGCAGCAGCGATCCCGACAAAGATACGACCTGTCAGGGATCGTTGCTGCATCGCTAATACATCGCTGGTGAGCTGTCAAACAGGCAGGCTCACCAGCGATCAGGGGAGCAGCGATATCGTGGAAAGAATCGTTCCACGATGTCCTGCTCCCGTTACCAGCCTGCTGCAAGCAGGAGCAGGCTGGTAACTATGGTAAACATCGGGTTACTAAGAGCGCATGTGCCCCTAGTAACCCGCTGTTTACCATGGATACCACTCTGCTACGGTGCGCGGGAGCCTCCGTGCACCGTAGCAGAGTGGTATCCATGGTAAACAGCGTGTTACTAAGTGCGCGCGTGCCCCTAGTAACCCGATGTTTACCATAGTTACCAGCCAGATCGTTGGTCCCGCTGGTCACACACAGCGATGTGTGCTGGCCAGTGGGAGGCCAACGACCAAAAAATGGTCCAGGACACTTTGCAACGATCAGCGACCTCACAGCAGGGGCCTGATCGTTGCAAAGTGTCACACACAGCGACATCACTGGTGAGGTCGCTGGTGAGTCACCAAAACCGTGACTCAGCAGCGATATCGCTAGCGATATCGCTATGTGAGACGGGGGCTTAAGGGCTCATTCAGACACCCATTTTTTGCACATGAGTGCTATCCGTGGTTTTCACAGATAGCACTCATACCTATAATAGTGAAAGGGGCCATTCAAATGTCCATGATTTTTCACGGGTTGAATGGTCCACGCAAAATTGGGGAGACATGTCCAATTTTGATCTGAGTGTCGGATCAAAATCGGCAATGCAAGTCTATGAATCTGTAAAAAAACTGGACAACATTAATATGTCATCCAAGTATGGTCTGATTTTCATGGACTGTTAGATCGGAAAGGAATAGAGAAATTTTTTTTCATGTATTAGAAAAATTGCTGAAACTCAGGCCAAACTTGGACTAAACTCTGATACAACTTGGATGAAACTTTGACCAAATTCAGCCAAAACCAGGAGCTGGTAAAAATACAGAAGTGGTGACGTGTTTCTATTATACTTTTTCTCTGATTGTTCCACTCCTGATTTTGGCTTACAAATACTGAGGTAAATAACTGACAAAATACTCAATGTGTGAACGTGGCCTAACACATTTTCTGTAATTTACTACACTAAAACTCAGTGTTTTTCTCTGATGCTACCGTCTCTTGACACCGGAAAGGCTTTTCACCAAATGAACTTGGTTTTCATGGTACAACAAAGAAAAGTCGTGCTTACTCGGCAATTGTTTAAAGTTGTCAGTCTCAAGCAAATTGGATAAATTCAATCAGGCATTCCAGCGCTTCTTTAATTGTTAAATTCTTGATTTCATAATGATAAATATCCACATAGACATATAAAAGCTGGAGATTAAAAATATAAGTGTTTCGAACTTTAACAGTTCTTACTCATAGGTCATGGCAGGCGTAAACGAATATGAACCTTATTTTGGAACTATTAGGCACAAGTGAGAATCATTGGTGCCTTGTCTACTCCCATAAGAATAAATAATCGCACCATGCAGGGCTACTCTTTTCCCCCTTAGTCTATGTCTTAGTCGTGGAGGATCTACTGATCTCCATAAGACAATAATAATTGGGGACCTTCAACTAAAATGTTTGCCTTTTGCAAATAATTTACTCTTATAATATACTGTATGTCTCTCAAACTCATATCTCGCTGCTGACTCTTACATTAAAGGGGTTGTGCACTACTAGAACAACACCTTCTAAATCTAAATGTTTGCCCCCATTAAAATAAAAACACCTATACTCATCTCCCATGCCGGCTCCATTCCAGTGGTTTCAGCACTCATGTTCCAGAGCCTCACGTGAGGTTTTTACATCATGTGATCCTGTGCCCAATCAGCCCCAGCTTCACTGTTCCCACCGGACAATTCGAACATAAAGAGGAAGTCAGAGAGCAGCCGCAGCCCTGATTTCCTATTGATGTTCAATTTGAAGGTGGTGACATTGAAGCCGACGCTGATGGGCCACAGGGCTCACGTGACAAAAAAACCTCACGGGAGCCTCAGGAACGTGAGTACTAACACCAGTGAAATGTAGCTGGAGGTAAGTATAGGTGTTTTTATTTTAACGAGGGCAAACATTCAGATTGAGAAGGTGCTGTCCTAGTAGTAGACATCCCCTTTTAGAATCCACAAAGTTAGCTTCATCAGGAATAAATAAATGAATCAGCAGGGGCAGAACTATCCAGTGAAACTGTGGGAGGCCTCAGTCTCATTGACTAGCTCAGTACTGTAACTCAATAAAGCAGGGGTGGATCTAGCCAGTGAAACTATGGGAGGCCTATGATCTGTGTTACAGCAGTGCCGACACCCCTACATGGGTCACCTTCCTCCCCTGTGCAGGCACACTGGCATGTTAACTTACCTGTTCACACTCCCCCGGTGTCTGCTTTCATCCAGGACATGCGCACGGTACGCAGGTCTCCTGGGAGTGTGCTTAGTGAGCACATGTGCTCCCTGCCTCTTAAAGGGCCAAGTGCACGCTGATAAAAACGTCCCCAGCTAATAGCTGGGAGGCGTTTGGTATATAAGGCATCCTCCCCTTAGCAACTTTAGTCAATCAGTGCATATCCTGCTAGCTAGTTGTAAGGTCCCCGTACCCATGCCCTCTGATCCTGTCTGCCCCTCTTACCTGATCCTGTCTGCCCTGACTGCACCTGTTTCAGTCCGTCCGCTGAACCCATACTCATGTACATCCTGTCCATGCCTAGTTCTGCCCTTGGTCTGTCTGAACCTGCACCCGTGTACCTGCACCTGTGATCCCGTACCTATGGCTGTCCTGTGTCCTGTACCTGTCCGGCCTGTGCCTGATACCTCATCTGCCTACCAGCCGTTTTCCTCCTGCTTAACAAGTTCCTGACCAGTCGTGCTTCACTGCCCCTTTGGGGGTCAGCTGCCACAGCTCCAGGGTCAGTCTGGAGTAGCACTTGAAGTCCATCTGGAGCCAAGTCTCACCCCATCATCAGGGGCTCTAGCGTAGAGTCAAGTGTTCACCTAGTTACGTCCCTCCAGGCTCTCCCTGGACCGTGGCACAGTGGCTCCACAAACATGTGCGTAATAGTTTGCTAAGGCCATGGAACCCACTGACTCTCATTCCCCTGCAGTCTCGGACCTGAACCATGAGATGATCCGTCAGAGAGATCAGTAAGATAAGATCTTATCTTACCTGCGGATTGTTAACACCCGCCTGGACACTCTGACATCAGATGCCTCATCCCTTCCGGTTCAAGCTGCGGCAACCTCAGCAGTAACCATTGAATCCACAAGTCATGCTTCAAGTCCTAGACACCGTCTGTCTGCACCACCACGTTTTAACAGATATCCGAAGCAATGCCAAGCCTTTATCAACGAGTGCTCGCTGCATTTTGAACTGTTGGCCCACCAGTTTCCCTCCAATTGGCAAAGGTAGCTTTTCTACTGTTTCATCTTAGAGGAGAGGCCCTGGCATGGCTCAACCCCTTGTGGGAAAGAGGGATATGATAATCTCAGATCTGTAAACCTTCTTGGTGGCGTTCTTCAAGGTATTTGACAAACAAGACCGAGTTACTTCTGCTGCCTCATCCCTCCTCAGACTACGTCAGGCCAGTCTGTCTGTAGGCCAATATGCAGTCCGTTTCCGCACCTTGGCTTCTGAACACGGCTGGAACCAGCCGCCTTCTGGGAGGGATTGTCTGGAAGAATCAAGGATTAGCTAGCAGGCTGATACATTCCTACTACACTGGACAATCTAGTTTCCCTTGCCATTCAAATTGACCTCTGGTTCCAGGAGCACTCTCGTGAAACAGTGCTTGAGTGAAAACCTCTTTGTCTGGCCTCGTGCTTCTAAAGGCCGCTCACTCCTCAGCCTACTGTGCCTGCAGCATCTCTACAACCAAGGCAAGTCAACAGGGTGGGGCTGGCTGAGCAACTGCAGGAGATCTGTCGGGTCAAGGGCTTGTGCTTCTATTGTGGAAAAACCGGTCATCTCATTTGCTCCTGAAGAGCAGGAAAAACAGACAGCATCCACTTCAGGGTGTCATAGAGATAAAAACCTTTTTTATTCCGCCATGTCAAAAAGACCACACAACGTTTCGACTTAAAAGAGTCTTTATCAAGTGCATACACATAATCCAACATGGTGGCCTTATATAGTGTGGTAAATGGACATAAACCGATCACTACACAAGGCACACCCACTAAAACATCATTGCATACACATTAAATAGTATACATCAGAGTATTTCAAAATACATCCAAACATTATAACAATATATCATTACATAAATAGATGGAAAATACAATGCTTAACAAGTATGTAAACACATTTACCATAGGTGTAAGACGCCAACCAACCAATCATTTGCTCCTGTCCCAAGAAACGGGAAAACTCCCAAGCCTAGGGCCATTGGGAGAGGCTACCCTGGACGAGACCAATTTCCATTTCCTCCATTGATCCTGACCGTATCTGTGACTTGTGGAGATCCCGGTTCGTTGAGACAGCATATCTGGATTCCGGTGCGGCAGGGAACTTCATACAGCAAGCAGTGGTAGAAGGCTACCAGATTCCCGTTCGACTACTCCAAACTCTGTTGCTGGTGTCATCTATCAATGGGAAGCCAATATCCGAAGCTATTCGACTGGTCACCGAGCAAATAGCACTCCGAATAGGAATGCTGTACACTGAGAAAGTTGCCTTCTACGTATTTGTTAGCTTGTCTCATCCACTTCTTCTGGGTTTTCTTTGGCTCTGCATGCATGTATACCTGTACAACCGGTCTGCCACTGGTGGCACCATCTTCTCTGTCGGGATTACCATCTGCCTACTGGTCATATGCGGACGTCTTTGACAAAAAAGAAGCAGAGACGTTACTTCCACATAGGCCATACGACTGCCCTATAGAACTGCTTTCGGGATCCTCACCTCCATGAGGCCGTATTTACCCTCTGTCCCAAGCAAAGACACTAGCCATGTCTGAGTATGTCAAGGAATTTGGCTAGGGGTTTCAATCAGTAATCCTCTTCTCCAGCTGGAGCCGGCTTCTTTTGTAAAGAAAAAGGAAGAGACCCTCCGACCTTGCATCAATTATAGGGATCGCAATTAGTGATGAGCGAGCATGCTCGCTACTGCTCGGTGCTCGCCCGAGCATCTCACTGCTCGAGATGCTCGGCGCTCGCCGAGTATTTCCGGGTTGCTCGGGCGGGAACTCGGGTCCCCTCCCTGCATGTTTGGCGCTCTTTAGAGAGCCAATGAACATGCAGGGATTGCCTGCCATGCACTGTAATGCCGTAGCCATGCTGGTTGTGGGCATTACAGTGATTGGCTGGCCGCACAGTGACATCAGGTCTATATCAGACCTGGCGCCGCCATGCTCGTCACAGTCACTCCAGATCAGACAGTGTAAGGAGAGCTGCTGATGTATCAGGGAGAGATTTGATCGTGTATTAGGTAGTGTAGGGAGAAAAACCGTACATTACACATATCCATCTTAACAAACAGTCCTTCTGAGGACTAATCCATCTACAGAGATATCAAGCAGGCAGGGTGTATAGGCAGGCGGGGTATATAGCAGACTGCAGTGCATATAGCACAAGAGGCTCCATTCCAATTCTGCCTTCTGTTGCTGTTAGATATTTCTATACAAAGGCCCAGGTCTCAGGGGCCAGGAATACTTTTCCTTGGATCTTAATCCTCATTATTTGCTTAAAAAGCAATCCAGAGAACACCATTTTTCTGCACCATTTGCTTGTTTTGGGAGAGGTGCTGCTGCGTCAGGGACAGATTTGCTTGTGTATTAGGTAGTGTAGGGAGAAAAACCGTACATTACACATATCCATCTTAACAAACAGTCCTTCTGAGGACTAATCCATCTGCAGAGATATCAGGCAGGCAGGGTGCATAGGCAGGCAGTGTACAGTACAGACCAAAAGTTTGGACACACCTTCTCATTTAAAGATTTTTCTGTATTTTCATGACTATGAAAATTGTACATTCACACTAAAGGCATCAAAACTATGAATTAACACATGTGGAATTATATACTTAACAAAAAAGTGTGAAACAACTGAAAATATGTCTTATATTCTAGGTTCTTCAAAGTAGCGACCTTTTGCTTTGATGACTGCTTTGCACACTCTTGGCATTCTGTACTGTATATAGCAGACTGCAGTGCATATAGCACAAGAGGCTCCATTCCAATTCGGCCTTCTGCTGCTGTTATATATTTCTATACAAAGGCCGAGGTCTCAGGGGCCAGGAATACTTTTCTTTGGATCTTAATCCTCATTATTTGCTTAAAAAGCAATCCAGAGAACACCATTTTTTCTGGGCCATTTGCTTGTTGGCACAGCAGAATACAGCCAGGTCCTTTCCATATTAGAGCGCTAGAAATCCAGCTATTTAAAACCGTGTTTTCTCCGTCACACGGATCACATATACGTCGTCTGAAAATACTGCCATTTCTGGCCTCCATTAAAAATTTCCTTTAGTGTGTCATTGAAGCAATTCACAGCAGTTTGCTGTTGAAACTACAGTCATGGCCAAAAGTTTTGAGAATGACACCAAAATTATATTTTCACATGATCTGCTGGCCTCTGGTTTTTATTAGTGTTTGTCTGATGTTTATATCATATACAGAAATATAATTGCAATCATATTATGAGTACCAATAGGTTATATTGACAGTTAGAATGAGTTAATGCAGCAAGTCAATATTTGCAGTGTTGCCCCTTCTTCTTCAAGACCTCTGTAATTCTCCCTGGCATGCTCTCAATCAACTTTTGGACCAAATCCTGACTGATAGCAGTCCATTCTTGCATAAACAATGCTTGCATTTTGCCAGAATTTGTTGGTTTTTGTTTGTCCACCCGTCTCTTGATGATTGACCACAAGTTCTCAATGGGATTAAGATCTGGGGAGTTTCCAGGCCATGGACCCAAAATCTCTATGTTTTGTTCCATGAGCCATTTAGTTATCACCTTTGCTTTATGGCAAGGTGCTCCATCATGATGGAAAAGGCATTGTTGGGCGCCAAACTGCTCTTGGACGGTTGGGAGAAGTTGCTCTTGGAGGACATTCTGGTACCATTCTTTATTCATGGCTGTGTTTTTAGGCAAGACTGTGAGTGAGCCGATTCCCTTGGCTGAGAAGCAACCCCACACATGAATGGTTTCAGGATGCTTTACAGTTGGCATGAGACAAGACTGGTGGTAGCGCTCACCTCTTCTTCTCCGAATAAGCTGTTTTCCAGATGTCCCAAACAATCGAAAAGGGGATTCATCAGAGAAAATGACTTTGCCACAGTCCTCAGCAGTCCACTCCCTGTACCTTTTGCAGAATATCAGTCAGTCCCTGATGTTTTTTCTGGAGAGAAGTGGCTTCTTTGCTGCCCTCCTTGAAACCAGCCCTTGCTCAAAGAGTCTCCGCCTCACAGTGCGTGCAGAAGCACTCACCCCAGCCTGCTGCCATTCCTGAGCAAGCTCGGCACTGCTGGTAGTCCGATTCCGCAGTTGAAACAGTTTTAAGATACGGTCCTGGCGCTTGCTGGTCTTTCTTGGGCGCCCTGGAGTCTTTTTGACAACAATGGAAGCTCTCTCCTTGAAGTTCTTGATGATGCGATAGATTGTTGACTGAGGTGCAATCTTTGTAGCTGAAATACTCTTCCTTGTTAGGCCATTTTTGTGCAGTGCAATGATGGCTGCACGTGTTTCTTTAGAGATAACCATGGTTAACTGAAGAGAAACAATGATACCAAGAACCAGCCTCCTTTTAAAGTGTCCAGTGATGTCATTCTTACTTAATCATGACTGATTGATCGCCAGCCCTGTCCTCATCAACACCCACACCTGTGTTAATGCATCAATCACTAAAATGATGTTAGCTGCTCCTTTTAAGGCAGGACTGCAATGATGTTGAAATGTGTTTTGGGGGTTAAAGTTCATTTTCTGGGCAAATATTGACTTTGGAAGTACAGTAATTGCTGTTAAGCTGATCACTCTTTGACATTCAGGAGTATATGCAAATTGCCATTACAAAAAATGAAGCGGTAAACTTTGGAAAAATTACTATTTGTCTCATTCTCAATACTTTTGGCCATGACTGTACTTACCCACAGGCCAGGTATTTAAAACTGTGTTTTCTCCGTCAAACGGATCACATATACGTTGTCAGAAAATACTGCCATTTATGGCTTCCATTAAAAATTTCCTTTAGTGTGTCATTGAAGCAATTCACACCAGTTTGCTGTTCAAACTAGTTACCTACAGGCCAGGTATTTAAAACTGTGTTTTCTCCGTCAAAAAGATCACATATACGTTGTCAGAAAATACTGCCATTTATGGCTTCCATTAAAAATTTCCTTTAGTGTGTCATTGAAGCAATTCACAGCAGTTTGCTGTTGAAACTACTTACCTAGAGGCCAGGTATTTAAAACTCTGTTTTCTCCGTCACACGGATCACATATACGTTGTCAAAAAATACTGACATTTCTGGCCTCCATTAAAAATTTCCTTTTGTGTGTCATTGAAGCAATTCACCGCAGTTTGCTGTTCAAACTACTTACCTAGAGGCCAGGTATTTAAAACTGTGTTTTCTCCATCACACGGATCACATATACGTTGTCAGAAAATACTGACATTTCTGGCCTCCATTAAAAATTTCCTTTAGTGTGTCATTGAAGCAATTCACAGCAGTTTGCTGTTCAAACTACTTACCTACAGGCCAGGTATTTAAAACTCTGTTTTCTCCGTCAAACGAATCACATATACTTTGTCAGAAAATACTGCCATTTCTGGCCTCCATTAAAAATTTCCTTTAGGGGGGGCCGTGGCTAGCTACGGATCTGTGAGGACACACACACCAGAGCTCCTCCACATCAGTTGTGAAAAGATCTGATTAACCGACTCTACAAGGCATGGGAAAAGCCAAAAAAGGCAGGAGTACTGTCTCTGCATCACCAACAACCATTGTGCAGGGAAATATCCAAGCTTATCTCCTGCGCAGCAGCTTATCAGCACCTGTAATAGCTACCACAACAACAGAGACCTGGACACACTGAGGTAATATGCAATCAGTTCCTGCCTCCCCCTCCCAAATGCTTGCTTTGGAGACTCACTCCAGCCACAGTATGAACTCTGCTGAAGATCGTGGCTTCTGCAGGGTAATCACTACTGCAGTTACATCTCCTACAAGTACACATGTTATGTCCAAGATGGGGCTGGCCTCCTGTGTGGAAGTCAGAGACAGACAGGCACAGAGGGGGCAGGGCACAGGAGGGAGTGAATGCAGACCAGCCCCTACACAGCCATACAGTGGAAAGTGAAAGTGGAGTCTGTGCATCTGAAACAGAACAGGATCTGGCAGCTCCTCATAGAAGATTAATTAACCCTATCCCTCCTGATAACATACCTCCACAGAGGGCCTTTTTGAGTCAACTATCCACACAGGGAAATACAGCTGGCTTAGAAAAAGCATTTAATCACAGCTCACTGTGTGCTCAGGATCATATATTAACCCCTTTGGAGCCTGCTCAGAATCTCATGGATCTCTCTTCAGAGCCTCTAACAGGGGTTCCACAACTTCTAAGAACACAAACCGAACAATCCATGGTTGATGCCACTAAATATCCTACTTCCATAGAACCCTCAATTGCACCACAACCAGCACCATCATGGGCCGCGAGCTCACGACCAGTGACTTTGGCTGACATTCAAACACTTTTGCAATCTTTCCCAGTTAAAGAGGATATGACCTCATTTGCAAAATACATTGTTGAGGAGTGCAAACAGGAATTTGCAAAACTGCAATCTGATGTGGTTACCCTGACAACGAGAGTGGACACCATAGAACAGAACATGACTATTACCTCTGCCACTATCACAGCGCTCCAGGATACAATACACGTCCAATCTGCCCATATCATCAACCTCCAATCTCACCTGGACGACTTGGAGAACCGCGGAAGACGAAACAATCTACGCATCAGGGGCTTGCCGGAATCGGTGGTTACTGCGGACTTACCCTCCACTCTTAATCACATATTCAATAAAATACTAGGGGCCCCTCCTTCCTCCGTGATAGAGCTAGACAGAGCTCACAGGGCATTACGCCCTATGGACTTAGACCCCAATAAACCAAGAGATGTCATCTCTCGAGTCCACTACTACAAAGCTAAGGAGGAGATCCTGCTCAAATCCAGGGACAGCTCTGCAACAATGTACAAAGGCAAGCAGTTGATGATCCTCCCTGACTTGTCTAGGCGGACATTATCAATGAGAGCAGCTTTGAAACCACTCACAGACGCACTCAGGAAACGGGATATCCCCTACTGTTGGGGTTTCCCGTTCTCCCTTCAAGTTAGACACAATGGACGCTCGGCGAGACTACTCACCCCGGGAGACCTGCCGGAGTTTTTAAAACAACTCGATCTCCCACAAATATCGATCCCACAGTGGTTCCAGTTTTTCACACTGTCTTCGGCTTTAGAGGACGGCAGAACTCGCCGTGGGCGGGACAGAGAGGCTTCATCTTCTATTAATCTCCCCCAGAGAGTCACCAAGCGCTCCCAGCGACCGCCGCAGATGCCCAGAAAAGGACCCTGAACCTGGAGGCCCATGTTTAGTGGTGTACTTCATTTGAACTGCCTGTTAGTCTTAAGATAGCCTAACGTCTTCTCCTGAAAGGAGTCAGGAGGGAAAAACGGGTAGCTCCACTGGTGAGCACATACAAATATCTGATTAAATGTATAGGTCTTAATGCCTTAACTTTGCTAGCACCTATCAACAGAATATTCACCTAGATTTGTTGACCCCACTGTAACCCCGTGGGAGTTTAATGGTTTTGCCTTTCAGTAAGTTTCAGTAATGTTTTTCATAGTCGGTTGGTTAGTCTTTTTTCCTGCAACGCAATTCTCAAAAGGAGTGTTAGTGTTCACGATGCTTAGCTGTCACTTTCCCCCTGAAGGGACACCGCCAGGCGATCGGGTAGCCCCATACGCTTGGTTCTACTTAAAATGGTTACTTATACCCCGAACAGTAGTTCTTTACTTACTGTTTCTTTTGTTATGTTTGTTTCACCCTGTTGTCTTTTTCCCACAGTTGCTTCAAATGTCCATCGATGCTTGCAATCATTTCACTCTGAGGGGAGCGGACCGCCAAGAGATTCAACCCAATGGCGACACTTAAGTATGCCTCCTTCAATGTGAAGGGATTTAACATCCCGGAAAAAAGGGCCCAAATTCTTAGACTACTTCACAAAAAAAGGTACAGATTGCGTGCTTACAGGAAACACACTTTAAAGAACATCATACCCCTACCCCTAAAAACAAATATTATAACCACTGGCACCTGTGTAATAACACCCAATCTAAGAGTAAGGGAGTTGCTATCCTCATTCAGAAAAGCCTGACACACGAGTTTGTCGAATGCATTAAAGATCCAAATGCAAGGTATATGCTCCTAATTTTAAAAATTGAAGGCAGACTTTTCACAATCATCAATGCTTATACCCCTAACCAGGGTCAAACTCAGTTCATTCTCGACCTAATAGACAAAGCCATTCCCATTGTCCAGGGTACCGTCATTCTGTGTGGAGACCTCAATTTAACACTAGATCCTACATTAGATAATTCAACAGGAAAAGCATCTCTATCTTATTCAGCTATCAAAAAAGTAAAGAGGGCATTTCTCCAACTACAGCTCTGTGACGTTTGGCGCCTCACACACCCGACTGTCAAAGATTATACCTTTTATTCCTCCCCTCATGATTCTTACAGCAGAATTGACTTTATCCTGGTGCAACACCGAGCCCTATCTTGGCAGCCGGAGACGGAGATAGGGACTATGCTTTGGTCTGACCATGCTCCCATATTCTGTTCTCTCGTTATTCCCAATCTACCCAAGCTTTCAGGGTCATGGAAACTAAACGAATCCTTGTTACTGGACCCGGTGTGCACCCAGGATGTAACCAACACAATATCAAACTTTGAGGAAGACCACAAATATGACGAATCTCCCCCCACAATCAAATGGGAGGCACTGAAATGCGTTCTTAGGGGTCTATTTATTAAACATGGCTCCCGATTGAAGCGAGAGAAGGCACATAACCTCAATCTCGCTCTGCGTAAAGTAGAAACCTTTGAGGTAGCCCACAAACATGCCCTCTCCACAGCAACACTCCGAGACCTATTAGCAGCCAGACAGGAAGCCAAAAAACTATTAGACTTGGGATATAGACGCTATCTCCAGGTCTGTAGCAGTAAGTTCTATGAATATAGCAATAAATGTGGACGCATGCTAGCGAGAGCTCTAAAATCCCAACAAGCCCAAAATCACATCCCAAAAATAAAAGACAACTCGGGTCAAATGCTAAACAAAACGGAAGGTATTACAACTGAATTCCATAAATATTATACTCAACTATACAATCTCGATGGTATACCAAACAACACATCCCCTGTTAATACTTCCTTGATTGGGCCCGACACGCCTGAAACACAAGCACAGAACCCTTTAAAAATGTCTCCCGCCACATCTCTAGATGAACCCTTAACAGAGTCCGAATTGCAGTTAGCTACCCAGTCGTTAGCGAGTGGAAAAAGTCCAGGCCCAGATGGATATACAGTCAAATTCTATAAAACATTCCTTCCGCTCCTTTCACCTCTCCTGCTGGGAGGATTTAATCACGCATCCTGCACAAACCCCTTCCCTCCCCAAACTACAGAGGCACATATCACTGTTCTCCCAAAAAAGGGTGGGGACCCACACTTATGTTCTAGCTATAGACCAATCTCTCTGCTGAACGTGGATCTGAAGATCTACGCGAAAATATTGGCGAATAGGCTGCAACCTTTCTTAACCGCACACATACACTTGGATCAGGTGGGATTCCTCCCTGGGCGGGAAGCTCGGGACAACACTTTAAAGACAATTGACATTATTCATCATGCCCAATCAAGAGGTATCCCTCTACTGATACTCTCTTTGGATGCTGAGAAAGCATTCGATAGAGTCTCCTGGCACGCCATATATTACTCTCTTAAAAAGCTTGGGGTAGGGGACCCTTTTATAGCCAAAATCATGGCCCTGTATCGCAATCCGTCAGCTAGGCTGAAGATAAATGGAACATTATCATCACCTTTCATAATAACCAATGGGACAAGACAGGGATGTCCTCTGTCCCCTCTGTTATACATCCTAGTGATGGAGCACCAGCTCTCATCAATCCGCGATAATCCCAATATTAGGGGAATTGGGGTGGGAGGCACCGAGTACAAGTGCTCTGCATTTGCTGATGATGTCCTGCTATATATCACTCAACCATATATATCCATCCCTGCTGTTATGGCTGAAATAGATCACTTTGGTACATGGTCAAATTTTAAAATCAATGCAGCGAAGTCTGAGGCCCTCGGTGTTTCCCTCCCCAAATCCATACAGGATTCCATCCAGTCCAACTTTCCCTTTGCCTGGCCCTCACAGGGTATCAAATACTTAGGAATTCGTATTCATAGAAACCTCTCCCGTCTATTTTATCTTAATTTTGGGCCCTTTATTGAACAACTCCATAGAGATCTTACTTCTTGGACGGTGAAGGATTTTTCCTGGTTCGGCAGAATAAATATACTAAAAATGAACGTCCTACCTAAACTCTTATACCTCTTCCAAACCATTCCCGTGGTAATTCCCTCAAATTTTTGGAAAAGACTGCGCAGTAGCTTTTGCAGATTTATCTGGGCAAGTGGGCGTCCACGCATTCGGGGAGATGTTCTAATCAGACACAAACAAAAGGGGGGCCTTAGCCTTCCGGATTGTAGAAGGTATTACATGGCAGCAGTACACGCTAGAATCCTGGACTTCTTCCATCATTCGGAGGGGAAGTTATGGGTCAGGAAAACAAACCACAAAGACCAACAAAAGTTGGAAAACCAGGGTACAAAACTAAGCAACAAAAACCAAAACAAGACCCTTAAAAAATACCTTTAATAATTTCTTTTATAAAAAAGATACTCAATAGTACCTATGGAACAGAGTTTACACACAAAAGCAAATATATATTTTGATATACTTCAATAATCCTAAATACTTCAATAATCCTAAATAGGGAGGGATGTATAACCACGATCCAAAATTGCCCTAGGTCACCCTAGTAGTAGATAATAACCCACCTAAAAGCCGAGTATTTAGTTCACCGTAAGGGTTCAAATGATGTCCCCGCTCATCAGTAGGTATAGCTAAACTCTCCCTGTATCCCCATACACACACAAATGAAAAATATCAAAATAGAAAAACATAAATAAATTGCAAAGCGTCAGATCAAGTAGCAAGATGCCAGTCACATACAGTATCAGAAATGGACTAAATTGTTACACGTGGCAATCACATATACAAAATAGACTTAATCAACTATCGCCCACAAGATGCCAATCACATACAGTATCAGAAATGGACTCAATTGAAAATAGCCCGTTACACGTGGCAATCACATATACAAAAATGGGCTCAATAAACTATCGCCCGTTTTTTGAGATATCAGCTAGTACTTATTGAAAGTATAACTTATGGGACCTCAAGTTGCATGATGCCAATCACATACAATATCAAAAATAGACTCAATTGTAGATAGCCCGTTCATGGGGTATAAGCTAGTGCTTATTGGTAATACTCATTATGGGATCATGAAAGAGATAATCAATTATAATCAAATACTAGAAAAATACAAAGCTTAAAGTACTGATTAAGATATCAGATGATATCCGGAATAATAAGGAACGGAGTTTGCGTAGTCCCCTTGGTTTTCTTTCGGTGTCTACGTAACCGGAAGTTGCGTTTAGCGTAACTCCCGGAAATGACACTGAATTGCGTATGGAGGATATTGTGGAACGCTGCTTGCGCTTCAGGAGGTAAGGTAACCGTACTATCAACTGCAGGTGTTTTGCCTGATTGAATGTGGGCTCCAATTAAGGGAAGTATATATATAGAGAGACCATGTGCATTAGTCTACATACGGTGCTTTTTGAATTATGGAAGCACACATTTGCCGTGCACCTATTATGGGCTTTCTCCTCTGATATTGTCTGTCCCCCGATGAGCCCCATACTGAGGAGGGGGTTAAACGCGTAGGGACTAGGACTAGGTGGATGGGACCTCTTGTTTGACATATCACCTTGGGACATTCATTGATGGACTTTCTTTGGATAAATCTGGATGGGCGCACCTGCTGACAATCCTTCATTGTGAATCCATTTTTTTTGGCTGGATGATCTCTATGGTCCCCCTAGGAACATTGCCTGGAATACATCATCTGTCATCTCAGAAGAAATGCACTTAAGATAAGTCCATTTGTTTATTTTTGCAACCACCTTGCTAGGATATGCTGCATAACTGCGGATACTGGGATGCTAATAATGGACATTTTGTCATTTTCTCCGAGGATAACTGTTGCATAATTGCTGATGCTGGGACAGTATAAATGGTCGCTTCATTCCTTTTCTTGATTGAGGGACTATTTAAATTGGATACATGCATTGCCTGGAATACATCATCTGTCATCTTAGAAGAAATGCGCCTAAGATAAGTCCATTTATTTAATTTTTTGCAACCACCTTGATAGGATATGCTGCATAACTGCGGATGCTGTGATATTAATAATGGACATTTTGTCATTTTTTCTGAGGATAATTGTTGCATAATTGCTGATGCCTGGGACATTATGAATGATATTTCGTCTCCTTTTTTGGTATATTTTTTTTTGAGGGATTATTACAATTTGAGACATTCATTGATAACCTTCTACTAGTGATCTATTTTTTGGGTCATTTTTTTGTGGCCCTATGGTAAATAATATTGATGAGTATTGATGGACATCTCAGAAGAAACATCCTACATTAAGTTTATTCTTGTATTATGTCTATTTATCTAAATTTATCCTCTGACATCCTAATCAGACATCTCAGAAGAATTATCCTACATTAAGTTTGTATTATGTCTATTTATCTAAATTTATCATCTGATATCTTAATCAGTACTTTAAGCTTTGTATTTTTCTAGTATTTGATTATAATTGATTATCTCTTTCATGATCCCATGAGTATTACCAATAAGCACTAGCTTATACCCCATGAACGGGCTATCTACAATTGAGTCTATTTTTGATATTGTATGTGATTGGCATCATGCAACTTGAGGTCCCATAAGTTATATTTTCAATAAGTACTAGCTGATATCTCAAAAAACGGGCGATAGTTTATTGAGCCCATTTTTGTATATGTGATTGCCACGTGTAACGGGCTATTTTCAATTGAGTCCATTTCTGATACTGTATGTGATTGGCATCTTGTGGGCGATAGTTGATTAAGTCCATTTTGTATATGTGATTGCCACGTGTAACAATTTAGTCCATTTCTGATACTGTATGTGACTGGCATCTTGCTGCTTGATCTGACGCTTTGCAATTTATTTATGTTTTTCTATTTTGATATTTTTCATTTGTGTGTGTATGGGGATACAGGGAGAGTTTAGCTATACCTACTGATGAGCGGGGACATCATTTGAACCCTTACGGTGAACTAAATACTCGGCTTTTAGGTGGGTTATTATCTACTACTAGGGTGACCTAGGGCAATTTTGGATCGTGGTTATACATCCCTCCCTATTTAGGATTATTGAAGTATTTAGGATTATTGAAGTATATCAAAATATATATTTGCTTTTGTGTGTAAACTCTGTTCCATAGGTACTATTGAGTATCTTTTTTATAAAAGAAATTATTAAAGGTATTTTTTAAGGGTCTTCTTTTGGTTTTTGTTGCTTAGTTTTGTACCCTGGTTTTCCAACTTTTGTTGGTCTTTGTGGTTTGTTTTCCTAAGTTATTATGGCTGGGTTTTTGTCGGGGCCTTTGAACACTAGTAGATGGCTGGATGAGGCAAGAGAAGTTTTTTCAGGGGCTGATTGTAGGGATTCATCTTCAACTGAACCTAATATTAAAAATGTTTTTTCAGACCTGTTGGATGTATACAAAGAGAATATAAAATCCTGGTGGGAAGTACAATCCCTTGAAAATTATATCAAACAAGGGATAGTACCAAGAGGTTTAAGGATCAATTTGTTACCAGCTATTAGGAGCAGGTCAACCTCACTCCTATCTAAATGGGAGAAGGAGTCTACAGCCTCATCTTTGAGATTTATGCAGATTCTATTGGAGGAAGAGAAGATTACTTTTGAGAAATCCGCGGTTACTCTTAAGGAACATATTGATAGGGCTCTTAACTTTAAATCAGCATCAGAATTTTCCACTAGAGAAGAAGCATTGAAAGTCGCGATAGAGAAATACCAACTTATTCTTAAAGATAGGAAGCATAAACGCTTCACTAGGGACCTTATTGATTTTAGAGAGAAACGAGCCTATCCAGCTCTTAATAATAAATCAGGTACATTGACGGATATTTCTTCATCAGACCTAGAGTCATCGGATACTGAACGCATCCCTAGGGACTATTCCAGTTTTCATAATAGATCAAGGGGACGGGGTAGAAAGAGTACCTATAAGAGATGGCAAAACAGAGGCTCTCCTGGTCAGGGACCGCCTCCCTCTACTCCCTTTTCTATGGTTTCACCCTCCACCTCGTCTTCCTCTTCTTCTTTTTTAGAGAACAGGGATGCAAGATACCATTTACGAGAAAGGATGGTGAATTACAACCGGTAGTTAATTATGAACTACGGTCTGTCCTACATGCTGGTTCTGATAGTAGTATTTTAAATCTATCCTCACGTACCCTTACAGTGATGGAGAGAAGGGTATTGGGTGCTGGACTATCATATGTTCCTACGACCCGTTTCGATCCTTTTCTGTGGGTTAAGGATATTGAACTATTTCTTAGAAAACTGAGGTGGAAGAAGTTTTTTTCCCATAACGACAGGCATAGATGCCAAGAACTTGGTATCTCCCTGGATGAACTTAAAGATGTTCACCTTCTGACAGAATTGGCAGAGGAGGGGAGTCGCGGACTAGGTGAAGGTCCTTTCTCAGATTTGAGACTTAAGAGCACGAAAATGCCACCTATGGGGGAGATTAGCAGTATAGATATCTTTTCCTCACTTGTTACAGAGGAGATAAAGAAAATTAATCCAAGATCACATAGAGTGAAGTCCAATCTCACTTTTGAGGAGCGAAGAGCACTACAGGATTTGAGTAACGACACCTCCCTTGTCATTAAACCATCAGACAAGGGAGGGAATATAGTGCTCCTGGACTGTGATCAGTATATTGCCATGTGTGTTGATATCCTTTCAGACACCATGACTTACAAGATACTGCAAGGGGACCCTACCCCTGTCTATATCAAAGCTCTATCTGCGATTCTACAACAAGCCAGACGAGACTGCCTTATTTCATCAAGTGAATTTAATTTCCTTCTTCCTAAATTCCCTATGACTGCGACTTTCTATGCCCTCCCTAAAGTTCATAAAGGGTTTCCTCCCTTAAAAGGAAGACCCATTGTTTCTGGTGTAGATGCACTGAGTCAGAATTCGAGCATATATCTTAACCAGATGCTTAGACCTTTTGTCACGGCCCTTCCTTCCTACCTCAGGGACACAACAGATCTGTTAACAAAATTGGATGGCATCATAGTTGATCCAGGGACCATTTTGGCCTCAATTGATGTGGAGGCGTTGTACTCCAGTATACATCATACGGCAGGCCTATCAGCAGTTGATTTTTTTCTTAAAACAAGGGGCAATCATCTTATCCCACATAATGGATTTATCCTTGAATTATTGGAATATGTGCTGACTCACAATTTTTTTCTTTTTCATGGTAAATTCTACCACCAGCTCAGGGGCACAGCAATGGGGAGCCCTTGTGCCCCCACTTATGCTAATTTGCTCCTGGGCTGGTGGGAGGACACTATTGTTTTCGGGGACGGGGATGTCATCGGTGGCCCATATATTCAATTTTGGGGTCGTTATATTGATGACATCCTCGTCCTCTGGATGGGTGATGAGGCGTCTTTCATTGGCTTTATACAACGTCTAAATGTCAATGAATTGGGCCTAAAATTTACATATGAAATTGGTGGTAAAAAACTGGCTTTTCTGGATGTTTTGTTATCAATTGATGATGAAGGTTCTCTGAGGTCATCGATCTTTAGAAAACCGACCGCTGCTAATAGTCTCTTAAATTGGGGAAGCTACCACCCTAAACCATTAAAACAGGGGATTCCGAAGGGTCAGTTCTTAAGATTAAGGAGAAACTGCTCATCTACTTCTGATTTTTTGTCGAAGGCTAGGGATTTGAAAAGTCGATTTATCGATCGTGATTATCCGAGCAGGGTAGTAAATAAAGCATTTACACATGCCCTACAACAGGATAGGTCTACATTACTTATAGCTCGTGATCGATCTGAACAGACTTCATTAACCAGACTGATTGGTACATTCGATGATCAGCATCCAAAAATTATGACAATCTTGAGGAAACATTGGGGCATCCTAAAGGTAGATCCGGATATTGCTAAGTGCATTGCGGATTTTCCATCCGTAACCTTTAGGAGAGGTAGATCCGTAAAAGATCAATTAGTACATAGTCACTTTGTACCTCCGAGGAAGGAGGGTACATGGTTGGACAGAAGGTCTACTGGGACTTTTAGATGTGGCAAATGTTCTTTTTGCCGACATATATCTATCTCTGATACCTTTATGAGCTCAGTCACCAAACGTATATATAGAAATAAATTCTTTGCTAATTGCAGAAGTATGGGTGTAGTTTATATTTGTACCTGCACTTGTCCTAAAGACTACGTAGGAAAGACTAGGAGGCAATTTAAGGTCCGCATTGGAGAGCATCTGGGGGACATCCGCAACAACAGGGATATACCCCTAGCTAAACACATCAATTTGCATCACGGAGGTGATTTAAATTCTTTCACGTTCCGTTCAATAGAAGTCGTAGATATGGCAATTCGTCAAGGTGATTGGGACCGAAAAATTTTACAGCGTGAGTCGAGGTGGATTTTTTGGCTCGAGTCCCTAGCCCCTGGAGGTATTAACGAACAATTGAGTTTTTCTAGTTTCATCTAGCCATTTCAGGTTTTTTCTATAACCCTTACTGACAAAATCAATATCAGCCTTCTTTAATAAATTTTAGCTTGTTATTTACTTTCCAATGTATTTATAATATACATTGTGAATTTGGGACACTGTTGTCATCAACAAGTTTATGGACTATAAGCCTTCTTTTGGTCATTGTACTTTTTTGCCAATTTTTGTGAGTTAATCAGTGTTGTCTCTCTCTTTTCCCCCTTTTTTTTGCTTATTATTTATCCCTTCCCCTCCTCTCTTATTTACTTTCATATTTTGTTTTTGATTGGGTCAGCATTGATTCTGCTATTTCTCAATTGGGCCTATTATGGTATTGCTTCATTTATTACTCTTTATTATTTTTCATTTTGGTTGGTTACTGATATTAATATGATTATGAGCTATTTAGTATGCATTATTTTATTTTTTTTATTTATTTATTTTTTTAATCCATAAGTATGAGAACTTTCACTTGAGCGAGGGTTTGTTATTGTTTCCTTTCTATATTGTGTGCCCTTTAAAATCGTATGTTATTAAGTGCTGCAGTACAAGTAACTGGTACGTAGTTTGAGTACCCCTCTCTGTGAATTGCGTTACCTACGCAGCCGGATTTTGAGTTAGATGTAATATCCGGAATAATAAGGAACGGAGTTTGCGTAGTCCCCTTGGTTTTCTTTCGGTGTCTGCGTAACCGGAAGTTACGTTTAGCGTAACTCCCGGAAATGACACTGAATTGCGTATGGAGGATATTGTGGAACGCTGCTTGCGCTTCAGGAGGTAAGGTAACCGTACTATCAACTGCAGGTGTTTTGCCTGATTGAATGTGGGCTCCAATTAAGGGAAGTATATATATAGAGAGACCATGTGCATTAGTCTACATACGGTGCTTTTTTAATTATGGAAGCACACATTTGCTGTGCACCTATTATGGTCTTTCTCCTCTGATATTGTCTGTCCCCTGATGAGCCCCATACTGAGGAGGGGGTGAAACGCGTAGGGACTGGGACTAGGTGGATGGGACCTCTTGTTTGACATATCACCTTGGGACATTCATTGATGGACTTTCTTTGGATAAATCTGGATGGGCGCACCTGCTGACAATCCTTCATCGTGAATCCATTTTTTTTGGCTGGATGATCTCTATGGTCCCCCTAGGAACATTGCCTGGAATACATCATCTGTCATCTCAGAAGAAATGCACTTAAGATAAGTCCATTTGTTTATTTTTGCAACCACCTTGCTAGGATATGCTGCATAACTGCGGATACTGGGATGCTAATAATGGACATTTTGTCATTTTCTCCGAGGATAACTGTTGCATAATTGCTGATGCTGGGACAGTATAAATGGTCGCTTCATTCCTTTTCTTGATTGAGGGACTATTTAAATTGGATACATGCATTGCCTGGAATACATCATCTGTCATCTTAGAAGAAATGCGCCTAAGATAAGTCCATTTATTTAATTTTTTGCAACCACCTTGATAGGATATGCTGCATAACTGCGGATGCTGTGATATTAATAATGGACATTTTGTCATTTTTTCTGAGGATAATTGTTGCATAATTGCTGATGCCTGGGACATTATGAATGATATTTCGTCTCCTTTTTTGGTATATTTTTTTTGAGGGATTATTACAATTTGAGACATTCATTGATAACCTTCTACTAGTGATCTATTTTTTTGGGTCATTTTTTTGTGGCCCTATGGTAAATAATATTGATGAGTATTGATGGACATCTCAGAAGAATCATCCTACATTAAGTTTATTCTTGTATTATGTCTATTTATCTAAATTTATCCTCTGACATCCTAATCAGACATCTCAGAAGAATTATCCTACATTAAGTTTGTATTATGTCTATTTATCTAAATTTATCATCTGATATCTTAATCAGTACTTTAAGCTTTGTATTTTTCTAGTATTTGATTATAATTGATTATATCTTTCATGATCCCATAATGAGTATTACCAATAAGCACTAGCTTATACCCCATGAACGGGCTATCTACAATTGAGTCTATTTTTGATATTGTATGTGATTGGCATCATGCAACTTGAGGTCCCATAAGTTATATTTTCAATAAGTACTAGCTGATATCTCAAAAAACGGGCGATAGTTTATTGAGCCCATTTTTGTATATGTGATTGCCACGTGTAACGGGCTATTTTCAATTGAGTCCATTTCTGATACTGTATGTGATTGGCATCTTGTGGGCGATAGTTGATTAAGTCCATTTTGTATATGTGATTGCCACGTGTAACAATTTAGTCCATTTCTGATACTGTATGTGACTGGCATCTTGCTACTTGATCTGACGCTTTGCAATTTATTTATGTTTTTCTATTTTGATATTTTTCATTTGTGTGTGTATGGGGATACAGGGAGAGTTTAGCTATACCTACTGATGAGCGGGGACATCATTTGAACCCTTACGGTGAACTAAATACTCGGCTTTTAGGTGGGTTATTATCTACTACTAGGGTTACTTAGGGCAATTTTGGATCGTGGTTATACATCCCTCCCTATTTAGGATTATTGAAGTATTTAGGATTATTGAAGTATATCAAAATATATATTTGCTTTTGTGTGTAAACTCTGTTCCATAGGTACTATTGAGTATCTTTTTTATAAAAGAAATTATTGAAGTTATGGGTCAAAATAGCTCAATCCATTTGTCCTAAAGCTCTTACCACTCTCCCATGGTGCGCCCATTTAACTGTCCCCTCTCTTGGCCTTATGCCATATAGTACTTATGCCACTGCTCTGGCTTTGAGATCCCATAAAAAAAGCTTATCCTTAATCGACCCCCAGGGCCCCTTGCTCCCGATTTCAGATAATCCGGATTTCCCACCAGGACTATCTGCAAATAGATTTCAAAACAAATCCCATCCGATATTCTTTTCTCATGTCATCTCCAACACTTCGCTGCTCCCCCTCAATGACTTGTTACAGGGAAGAGCTACTTCCCCGAAGGCTAATTTTGAATATAGTCAATTACAACACTTCTATTCAACTGTGAAGAAGCGCACACATCTTCATAGAGATTTCACAAACTTTGAAAAATTGTGCCTATCATTGTCACCCCCTACACACTCCATCTCCCTACTGTATAATCTCCTCATTGCCCAGGTAGCTGACAATAGGCCAGGATTCTGCGGTGCATGGGAAAGGGAACTGGGGAAGTCCTTCTCTGACTCACAATGGGATAAATGTTTCTTCCTAACACATAAAACCTCAATAGGGTCTAAAGCTCAGGAAACCTCCTTCAAAATTATCTCTAGATGGTACCGGGTACCAGCAGTCCTTCATAGATGGTACCCAGTGGTCTCAGACAGATGTTGGAGATGTGGGGAGGGGGAAGGGACAATGTCACACATATGGTGGGGGTGCTATATAATAAATGCATTTTGGGCAAAGGTGGTTCCCATGATTGAGAAAATAACTGGTTTGACTATCCCTAATACGCCAGAAGCCCTCCTTTTATCAATGTTACCAATAAGTAAACGTAGTTATAAAAGGTCATCAATAGGCTACCTAATACAGGTGGCTAAGAATGTCATTCCACGACACTGGAAAAGCAGAGACCCACCCACTGTGGAGGAATGGTTTGCGGAGATCTCCCTCCTTAATAGGATGGAGCATCTGATTGCCATCTCACCGGCTGATGTTGATAGACACTGTGTGACTTGGAGGGATTGGATGGATTTCCAAAACTCTGACGCCTACCATCTAGCCCCCAACTAAAGTTATCCGGGATGTCGTCACAACAAAGATCATAATCACACTCTATTGATTGGTGGTCTGCCGTGGTCCGCTCCCTCTCTCTCTATCTTTCATATGGAAAAATACATGCTTGATCTGGATATTGATGGAAAACCCTACCTGTACCCCCCCAATGTACTGTAGTTATGCATAGATTTATAGTTACGTTACCCCTTTTACTATGTATATTGTATTTTCTTGTACTTTTTCAACACAAAAAATAAAAAAACTTGAATTTGAAAAAATTTCCTTTAGTGTGTCATTGAAGCAATTCACACCAGTTTGCTGTTCAAACTAGTTACCTACAGGCCAGGTATTTAAAACTCTGTTTTTTCCGTCACACGGATCACAAATACGTTGTCAGAAAATACTGACATTTCTGGCCTCCATTAAAAATTTCCTTTAGTGTGTCATTGAAGAAACTCACCACAGTTTGCTGTTCAAACTACTTACCTACAGGCCAGGTATTTAAAACTCTGTTTTCTCTATCACATGGATCACATATAAGTTCGCTCCAAACTCAGTCATTTGTAGTGAGCGTGGAAGATACTGTCCTCCATTTAAAATGGGCAAGGCACGTGGCAAGGGACGAGGAACTGGACGTGATGGTAAGGCTATGTGCCCACGATGCAGAAATGAAGCAGAAAATTTCTGCAGCATTTCTGCATCTCCCTGGCAGAAAAAACGCATGCAGATTGTGCATGCGTTTTTCCTGCAGAATACATGCGGATCCACATGCGGATTCACATGCGTTTCCGCATGCAGATTGACAAGCGCTTTCCAGGCGATAGCATCACTTGGAAAGTGCTTGACAACTAGGTCACACTGTATAAATCCATGCAAACAGCATGAATTTATATATTGTGAACCGTAAAAATGAAAACAAATAAAGCTATACTCACCCCCGAGGCCCCGGTGTGTGCAGCAGCGCTCGTTCCTGCCTGGTTCCTGGCTGCCGGCATATCGCGAGACAGAGCGGTAAAGGGCCTGCGGTCACATGACTGTGACGTCACCGCAGGTCCTCAAGCGATGCCGGCATTCAGAGAGAAGCCGCCGGACAGGTGAATATAAACTTTATTTGTTATTTTATTCTTTTTTTACAGGTACAATGGTACCCAGGTCTGGATGAGAGTCTCCTCTCCTCCAGAACTGGGTACCATCCGCACATAGAGACGCATAGAAGCCGCTTGTAAAAATGTACAGTCGCGGTTTCTATGCGTCTCAATGCAAGTCAATGGCGGGAGTTCCGCTGCGCTTCCGCAAAATTAAATGACATGCTGCGGATTTTTGTACGCAGCATAAACGCATAAATCCGCAGCATGTGCATAGAACATGCGGAATCCCCTTGGGGACCATGGGGTGCGGATTACCTAGCGTTTCACAAGTGTTTATGCTGCGGAAATTCCGCAGCATAAACGCTTGAAAAACGCTACGTGGGCACTCAGCCTAATGGTGCATGCAGAGGCCGAGGACAAGGCTGTGGGCAAGCCGAAATTGTGCCACAACAAACACCCACATCTTCTCGCCTGACCTTCCTGTGCATTTCTAGTGGACCGCAGCACACCACTATTGAACCCAGAGCAGTGTCAAAAGGTTGTTGGTTGGATAGCAGATAATGCTTCCAGTCACTTAGCCACCACCATCACCACCCTGTCTTCCACACGGTCAAGTCTCAGTAGCTGTGAGTCTGGACTGCATATTCCTCACACTGATCCTCCTTCCTCCCACCATGACGAGTACCCAGAGACAACTGATCCTACACTTGGACACTCTGAAGAGCTGTTCACTTTTCCATTTATAGATTCGGGCCTCTCGCCAGGTCCACTTGAAGCGGGGCAAGAGGAGATCGCGTGTAGCGATGCCCAAATATTTGAGCAGCCACGGTCACACGAAGGCAATGGCGGGAAAGTGTCACAAGAGGTGGACGATGATGAGACACAATTGCCAGAAAGTCAGGAGGAGGACCAGGGTGCGGAAGTTTAAGACGAGGTGGTGGATGATATAGTAACTGACCCAACCTGGCAGGAGGACATGCAGAGCGAGGACAGCAGCACACGGGGGGGGGGGAGGCAGAACACCCCAACAGGCAGGAAGAAGCAGTGTGGTGGCCGCAGACAGAAGGCAGGCAACCGTTCCCCGTAACACCAACATGAAGGAAGTTGCCAGTACAACTGTTAGGTCTTCCCAAGTCTGGTTGCTTTTTAAAGACTCTGCCGATAACCCCAAAAAGGCCATTTGCACCACCTGCCAGGCCAGCATCAGCAGGGGTGGCAAAACGACCAGCCTGACCACCACCAGCATGATGAGGCACATGGCAGCAAAGCACCCGACTTTATGGGCCGAACCCCAGGTTCCAGGAACAGTGTCTGCGGGTGGCATCATTGCTTCTTCTGCTGTTGTGCATGCAAGCCATATCCCCTGTCTATGGTGCATGCGAAGACGCCTCCTGCCCTGCACCTGTCGTTGCACACTCTCAAGTAGCAGCATCAGGAAGCACATCCATGTCCTTGTCCCAGTGCAGCATTCAGTTGTCCATACCCCAGTCCTTGGAACGCAAGCGCAAATATGCAGCCAACGCCCCACAGGCCACACTACTAAATTCTCACATTTCACGACTGCTTGCACTCGAAATGTTGCCTTTTAGGCTCGTGGAGATGGAAGCATTCCGCAACCTGATGGCGGCGGCCATCCCTCGGTAATCGGTCCCCAGCCACCACTATTTCTCCTGGTGTGCCTTTCCCTGAATTACACAAGAACGTGTCCCAAAACATTAGCCGTGCTCTCAACAACGCAGTTGCCGGTAAAGTCCACCTAACCACGGACACGTGGACAAATGCTTGTGGGCAGTGATGGTACATCTCGCTGACGGCACACTGGGTTAACATAGTGGAAGCCGGGACCCAGTCGGACCTTGGGACGGAACACGTCCTCCCGACGCCAAGGATTGTGGGCCCTAGGTCAATCAGGGTTGCCCCCATGGTCTACAGCTTCGGCACCTCATCTTCCTCAGCCTCCTCCTCTTCAGCCTCCATCTCCAAAATGACCACATCAGTCACAAGCTGGAAGCACTGCAGCACTGCCTCGGCCAAGCGGCAACATGCTGTGCTGAAGCTAATATGCTTAGGTGAAAAACCGCACAATGCTGAAGAGTTGTGGACAGCTCTGAAAGAGCAGGAAGATCTGTGGCTCACACCGCTGAACCTACAGGCATGGTCGTGTGCGACAATGGCCGGAAGCTGGTTGCGGCTCTGAGGCGAGGCGAGCTCACACACATACCATGCCTGGCCCATGTGCTTAACCTCGTGGTTCAGCAGTTTCTCAAATCCTACCCGGAGCTGCCGGATCTGCTTATTAAAGTACACCGCCTGTGTGCCCATTTTAGAAAGTCAGCCACAGCTTCTGCCGCCCTTGCAGTGTTTCAGCAGCGTTTGCAGCTTCCGGCTCACAGACTGGTGTGTGATGTCCCTACGCGTTGGTACTCTACACTGCAGATGTTGGGAAGCATTTGTGAGCAGAAGAGGGCAGTTGTTGAGTACCAGCATCAACAAGGCCGTGGGTATTCGGTTCAGACTCCGCACATAAGACCTCAGGAGTGGACATGGATGTCAGACATATGTACCATCCTCCAAAACTTTGAGGACTCCACCAAGATGGTGAGCGGCGATGACGCCATAATTATAGTCACCATCCCGCTTCTCTGTCTTCTGAAACGCTCTCTGCTCACAATCAAAGAGGATGCATTGCAGGCGGAGCACGATGAGATGGAGCAAGGAACCATACAGGGTGATTACACACAGCCAAACCTCATCTCATCCCAACGTGGATTGGGTGACTATGGGGAAGAGGAGGAGGAAGGACAGGAGATAATTTCATGCACTATAGACGTTACTACCTGCATAGCTGTCATACCGTCTGTTCAGCGTGGATGGCCAGAGGACAGAGAGGAGGAGGAGGAGCATGGTCAGTCATCCTCTTGGTGAGGACACGGAAGTCTTGCCTGTTAGTAGTCTGGCACGCATGGCTGAGTTTATGCTACGCTGCTTTTCCCATGACCCACGCATTCCCAAAATTTTGGGTGACGGTCATTACTGGTTGGTGACATTTCTAGACCCACGCTACAAGGAGAAATTTATATCTCTTATTCCTGAGGCGGACAGGTCTACAAAAATTGGGCATTACCAGAAGGCCCTTGTTGCGGAACTATTAAAAAAATTCCCATCTGAAAACGCTGGCGCACACTTCGTTGGACAACCAAGGAGTACAGGCGAGAGAGACACAACTTCAATCCAGCAGAGGCAGGGGAACACTGTCAAAGTTCTGGGAGAGTTTTCTCAGACCCTTCCATCGCACAGGCCCTGAGGCGCGGGGTACTCTCACAAGGAGTGCAAAGTTTGGGAAGATGCTGAGGGAGTACCTTGCCGACCGTACCAATGTACTCCGAGATTCCTCTGTGCCTTATAATTATTGGGTATCCAAGCTGGATACGTGGAATGAACTGGCTCTCTATGCCTTGGAGGTCCTGGCCTGCCCTGCCGCCAGCGTTTTATCAGAGCGGGTTTTTAGTGCCGCTGGTGGAATTATAACTAATAAGCGCATCCGCCTGTCAACTGAAAATGCTGACAGGCTGACTCTTATAAAAATGAACAAGGGCTGGATTGAGCCAGACTTCTCAACACCATCGAATGACAGCAGCGTAACATAAACTAAAATCCAGTGTCTTTTCTTGGGAGGTGTATTCCCATGCACCTTTTCATACCCACACATGGGTATACTCTTCCTGATTTTGTCTATTTGCTCTTGCCCTCCTCCTTCTCCTCATCCTCCACCACCATATCACCAGGGTGACCGTGGTCCGTGATGCAACACCCACATAATTTTTTTAAAGGGTGTTTATGATGCCCGTGAAAATTTTTTTTATACAGTATGTTCATGTATACCCCCCAGGGGTAAATGTTTGTCAGCCCATACACTTAGTGCATGGGCATTACAAGTATAGGAGGCCCGTTCCTTTCTAATGGGAACAGTTTTTTATGAAGCCCTCCTCCACGTCTCTTCCAAGGGGCATTGAAGTGCCTCCAAAGTTTTGGCAGTCCTTGCATTCACTGCAAAGGCCAACACTATGGGAGACTCTCTCCTTTCTAATGGGAATTTGTCGTTACTGTGGCCCTGCTCTGTGTGTCTTTAAATTCTTAGTGGGGTTTTTCCTAAAATTGGTCAGCCGTTGGACTCACTGCATACCCTATAAACCCTATATAACTGTATAGCAGACCCTCTCCTTTCTAATGGGAACATGTCGTACCTTGTTACTGTGGCCCTGCTCCGTGTGTCTTTAAATTCTTAGTGGGGTCCAGGCTGCACACTTTGCTCCAGTACCTGTTGTGTCTCTTGTCTGATTGCTTAGGGTGGCGGCGCGGTTACTGCCTGATTCTTATAGTTACTGTGTGTGCATTCCTAATGCCTCCCCAGCCTATTGCTGTGAGTCACTGGATACTTAAACCCCCTCCACCCAGTAGGAGGTGCCTGAGCCACTCTTTCTTTGTGTGTTCTGTGCAACTGAGTTGCCAGGTCCTATCCTGTATCTTGTCAGTTTCCACCACCCTGGGGGCTGTATACCCAGGCCTGTTACCTGTATCTGTGACTTCTAGTCTGTTCCGCCACCCTGGGGGCTGTATACCCAGGTCTGTTATCTGTATCTGTGACTTCTAGTCTGTTTTCCGCCACCCTGGGGGCTGAGTTCCCAGGCTCGTTCCTGTATCTTGTTCCGGGTTCAGTTCCTGTCTGAACTGTGCCCTAGCCCGTTACCTTTTTGTCTCTATGTCCATACCTTTCCTTTTCCTGCAGTGTCTGAACCTGCACCTAACTCCAACTCGTTGTCTCTGTACTTCTGTTTGTGAGTTTGTGTCCACTCGCTACTTCATTGTAAGTACCTTGTGTGAATCTGGTTCTGCTTGTCCCGTTTCCCTGCCTCCGTATCTACCTCCTGTGTTCTAACTATCTTCCTGTATTTTCCAGTCTGTTCCATGTGAACAGAGCCCTGTCCTGTCTGCCTGCACCTTCTGCTCTGTTCAGCTCTGCTTGTCCACTGCTCCTGCGGTTTCGCTCTGCTCTGCTTGTCCACCGCATCTGCTGTTTCGCTCTGCTCTGCTTGTCCACCGCATCTGCGGTTTTGCTCTGCTCTGCTTGTTCACCGCACGTGCGGTTTCGCTCTGCTCTGTATGTTCACCGCACCTGCGGTTTCGCTCTGCTCTGCTTGTTCATCGCATCTGCGGTTTCGCTCTGCTCTGCTAGTCCACCGCACCTGCGGCTCTGTTCCTGTACCCCAGTCTGTACTGGTCCCTATCCAGCCTGCGTTCATACCTGCCAGTATCTGCCAGTCTGCATACCAGCCATGCCTGCCAGTACCCGCCTGTCGGTATACCAGCCGTGCCTGCCAGTACCTGCCTGTCTGCATACCAGCCGTGCCTGCCAGTACCCACCTGTCTGCATACCAGCCGTGCATGCCAGTACCCGCCTGTCTGCATACCAGCCGTGTCTGCCAGTACCCACCTGTCTGCATACCAGCTGTGCCTGCCCATTCCTGCATTCCCCGGTGTGGGTCAACAGCTGTGACCGGGGTCTGACCTGGAGTAGCACCTGGTCCCTCTGCTCGGTTCCTCTCTGGTTCACGGAGTCGACTGAGCCGCCGTGCGTCCTTGGTCGGACCAAGTTGATACTTAGTCACGCCCCTCCAGGCACTCCTCGGTTCATGGTCCAGTGGGATCACTAACCACGCTCCCGCCAGTTAGTCCGGGCGTGAGCGTAACAGTTTGCTCAGGCCATGGTCCCCGTTGAGCCCCACCGCCCTTTGCTCTCTGAGACATTTTGAATCCTTGTCTGGCGAATATGTGCACCAAGGAAAATTTTTTTCTCAAGCTGAAGTCCAGGCGATTTACACACCAGCCCAAATGGAACTATCAGCACTCATTCCTGCAGATCCACCACGGTACTATGGCGATCCAAAACAAAGCCGTGCATTTGTGGAGCAATGCATGCTGCATTACAAATTCTATGCTCACTATTTTCCCACTGATCGGGTTAAAGTAGCATTTCTGATGTCCTACCTAGCGGGTGATGCCTTCAATTGGATCACCCCCCTATGGGAAGCATGGGATCCTATCGTCTCTGACCTGCAGGCTTTCCTGGTGGCCTTTCTAATGGTCTTCGATGACCCTAACCCTGAAGCTTCTGCTAAAGCTTCCCTTCCCAATATCCTGGAGCAGTCCCGATGGGTGATGCGTGTAGGTAGCCCACCAGTTCCCCAGCCAGAAGAGGCTGCTGCCCACACAGAATCCACACAGGATGACAATGCTCTACAGAATACTTCTCTTCCCAACCTCAAGAGGCAGTCCAGACGTGCAAGGCGTAGAGGTAAACCGTCAAACCAGGTTCTGTCCTCCCAAAGACCTCCTGTTCCCAAGCCTGAGAGGCAGCTACCCACACAGAATTCATGAAGGATGACCATGTTTGTCAGGCAAAGCAGAAGCCGGAACTCAGTCACAAAATCGGATTGCTGTCCCGCTGCGGTTGTTTGGGACACCCTGACGGTCTTTGTCCAACGAAGGTTGGAGAATCCCAAGACATTAGGCCTGTAGGAGAGGCTGCCCTTGGCGTTAGTGTTTCCTCTCCACAGATGACCGTGACTGTCTCCGTGGCAAGTGAAGGCCTCGGATTAACCGGAAGTTTCGGGCATAAAGCCTTGAAGAGTCGATGTCAGATTCCCGTCCGACAACTCCAAAATCCGGTTTGGGCATTGTCAGCGGAAGGACGAGCCCTACTCAGAAACAGTCAAAATATGTCTGTACAAATTAAGCTCCAGATTGGAGCATTACACATGAAGAAGTTCACATTCCAGGTGCTGTCGGGTTTACCCACAGGTCGTCCAGAGCCGAGAGATCTAGTGCCCGCTCAGGTCTGGAGATCCTGCATGGTGTTTCCTGGGGGACTGCTGAGGTACAAGGGGTGTCCAGTCCCCATATCTTCAGGACAGTCAGCAGTGTCTTCTTCTTCACCAGATCTGCTAGTCGCTGACTTGCTGTGCGCTGAAGTCTCTGAAGGAAGGGAAGAGGAGGCATTGTCCCCACTCAGTCTCGACGATTGTACCAATGATCTGGCTTCAGGTACCACCCCGCCTCACAGACGTGTCATCTCAGAAACCAGACTGAAGTTGGTCCCTAAGCAAGGATCCTCCATCTCTAATAAATCTGGCAATAAGTCCATCAAGGCGGTGGCTACCTCCAAGTCTCTGCACCCTCCAACCAGGCTGAGGACTTACAGTTGTCTCCTGAATCCTCCGGGGTGCTACCTGATAACAAATGGAGAGAGACTTTTCTGCACCCTGTACCTGGTACTTCGCCCACTTCATCCAGTAAGCTTGGCAAAGTGTAGGTCAAGGCAGTGGTTACCGCCGAGTCTCTGCACCCCTCCATCCAGGCGGAGGACATCCAGTTGTCTCCTGAATCCTCCGGGGTGCTACCTGATAAGAAATGGAGGGAGACTTTCCTGTGTCCTGTTCCTGGTACTTCACGCACTTCATCTGTTGCTGAGGATGGCTCGATGGAAGGAAGCATCCTAGTCACCAAGATGGTGAGACCAGTTTCGTTCCCTCTAGTGGACAGAAGAGGTAATCTTCTTGAAGAGAAGGATCGGCTTCCAAATTCTCTGCAGAAAATCCTTGCAGGATTGAAGAAGAGGGGGCATAAAGGGGGGTACTGTAACATCCCTGGCGGAGTGCTGGCATGGCTTACCACCTCCCACCATGCAAGACCGCCATCTTACTTATCAGTCCAGGCTGCACACTTTGCTCCAGTACCTGCTGTGTCTCTTGTCTGATTGCTTAGGGCGGCGGCGCGGTTACTGCCTGATTCTTATAGTTACTGTGTGCGCATTCCTAATGCCTCCCCAGCCTATTGCTGTGAGTCACTGGATACATAAACCCCCTCCACCCAGTAGGAGGTGCCTGAGCAACACTTTCTTTCAGTGTGTTCTGTGCAACTGAGTTGCCAGGTCCTGTCCTGTATCTTGTCTGTTTCAGCCACCCTGGGGGCTGTATACCCAGGCCTGTTACCTGTATCTGTGACTTCTAGTCTCTTCCGCCACCCTGGGGGCTGTATACCCAGGCCCATTATCTGTATCTGTGACTTCTAGTCTGTTTTCTGCCACCCTGGGGGCTGAGTTCCCAGGCTCGTTCCTGTATCTTGTTCCGGGTTTAGTTCCTGTCTGAACTGTGCCCTAGCCCGTTTCCTGTTTGTCTCTATGTCCATACCTTCCCTTTTCCTGCAGTGTCTGAACCTGCAGCTAACTCCAACTCGTTGTCTCTGTACTTCTGTTTGTGAGTTTTGTGTCCACTCGCTACTTCATTGTAAGTACCTTGTGTGAATCTGGTTCTGCTTGTCCCGTTTCCCTGCCTCCGTATCTACCTCCTATGTTCTATCTTCCTGTATTTTCCAGTCTGTTCCATGTGAACAGAGCCCTGTCCTGTCTGCCTGCACCTTCTGCTCTGTTCAGCTCTGCTTGTCCACTGCTCCTGCGGTTTCGCTCTGCTCTGCTTGTCCACCGCATCTGCAGTTTCGCTCTGATTTGCTTGTCCACCGCATCTGCGGTTTCGCTCTGCTCTGCTTGTTCACCGCACCTGCGGTTTCGCTCTGCTCTGTATGTTCACCGCACCTGCGGTTTCGCTCTGCTCTGCTTGTTCACCGCACCTGTGGTTTCGCTCTGCTCTGCTTGTTCACCGCACCTGCGGTTTCGCTCTGCTTGTTCACCGCACCTGCGGTTTCACTCTGCTCTGCTTGTTCACCGCACCTGAGGTTTCGCTCTGCTCTGCTTGTCCACCGCACCTGCGGTTTTGCTCTGCTCTGCTTGTCCACCGCACCTGCGGTTTTGCTCTGCTCTGCTTGTCCACCGCACCTGCGGTTTTGTTCTGCTTTGCTTGTTCACCGCATCTGCGGTTTCGCTCTGCACTTCTTGTTCACCGCATCTGCGGTTTCGCTCTGCTCTGCTTGTTCACCGCACCTGCGGTTTAGCTCTGCTCTGCTTGTTCACCGCATCTGCGGTTTCGCTCTGCTCTGCTTGTTCACCGCATCTGCGGTTTCGCTCTGCTCTGCTTGCTCACTGCATCTGCGGTTTCGCTCTGCTCTGCTTGTCCACTTCACCTGCGGTTTCGCTCTGCTCTGCTTGTCCTCCGCACCTGTGGTTCTGCTCTGCTAGTCCACCGCACCTGCGGCTCTGTTCCTGTCTCCCAGTCTGTACTGGTCCCTATCCAGCCTGCGTTCATGCCTGCCAGTATCTAACAGTCTGCATACCAGCCGTGCCTGCCAGTACCCGCCTGTCTTTATACCAGCCGTGCCTGCCAGTACCTGCCTGTTTGCAAACCAGCCGTGCCTGCCAGTACCCACCTGTCTGCATACCAGCCGTGCCTGCCAGTACCCGCCTGTCTGCATACCAGCCGTGCTTGCCAGTACCCACATTCCCCGGTGTGGGTCAACAGCTGTGACCGGGGTCTGACCTGGAGTAGCACCTGGTCCCTCCGCTCAGTTCCTCCCTGGTTCATGGAGTCGACTGAGCCGCTGTGCGACCTTGGTCGGACCGAGTTGATACTTAGTCATGCCCCTCCAGGCACTCCTCGGTTCATGGTCCAGTGGGATCATTAACCACGCTCACGCCAGTTAGTCCGGGCGTGAGCGTAACACTGTATAGCAGACTCTCTCCTTTCTAATGGGAACATGTCGTACTTATTACTGTGGCCCTGCTCTGTGTGTCTTTAAATTCTTAGTGGGGTTTTTCCTAAAATTAGTCAGCCGTTGGACTCACTGCATACCCTATAACTGTATAGCAGACTCTCTCCTTTCTAATGGGAACATGTCATACTTGTTGCTGTGGCCCTGCTCTGTGTGTCTTTAAATTCTTAGTGGGGTTTTTCCTAAAATTGGTCAGCCGTTTGACTCACTGCATACCCTATAACTGTATAGCAGACCCTCTCCTTTCTAATGGGAACATGTCGTACTTGTTACTGTGGCCCTGCTCTGTGTGTCTTTAAATTCTTAGTGGGGTTTTTCCTAAAATTGGTCAGCCGTTGGACTCACTGCATACCCTATAACTGTATAGCAGACCCTCTTCTTTCTAATGGGAACATGTCGTACCTTGTTACTGTGGCCCTGCTCTATGTGTCTTTAAATTCTTAGTGGGGTTTTTCCCAAATTTTGGCAGCCCTTGCAGTCACAGCATGGGCATTACCACTATAGGAGACCCGCTCCTTTATAATGGAAACATTTTTTTTACTGAGACCCTCCTCTATGTCTCTTCAAAGGGGTATTGGGTTGCGTCCAAATTTTTGGCAGCCCTTGCAGTCACTGGATACGTGATAACAGTATAGGAGACCCACTTGTTAATAATGGGAACAACAAAGCATAGCCGGCTGATGGCTCTCTAACAATAGCTACGGCCGACTGCTGGCCTTTTAAGAATAGTAAGGGCCGTCTGATGTCCCTGTAAAAATAGGCTTTATGACTTTCAGAGTCCCTCCATCATAAATAAAAAAGGATGTGTCTGATGATGTGTCACACACCACATTGCCAGATAAGGTTGTAAAATGTTAAAATTACATTTCCCGGTGAATGCATTTGTCTTAAAAAAAAACAAAACAATAGGATCTTTCTTTAGTATAAAAAACAGCGTCACCACTTTAACCTCAATGAAATCACATTGTTCAGCTCATGCACCTCCTCCTCAATCTCCGAAATGATCACATCAGTCACAAGCTGATAGCACTGCAGCAATGCCTTGGCCAAGCGGCAATAGGCTTTGCTGAAGATAACATGCTTAATGCTTAATTGACAAACCGCCCAGCACTGCAGAGTTGTTGAAAGCTGTAACACAGCAGCCTGATCTGCGGCTCTCACCGCTGAACATACAGCCAGGCATGGTCGTGTGTGACAATGGGCGGAACCTGGTTACGGAGAAATGACAGCCGGGGTAGATACGGTTAACCTCTATGCCAGTCCTTTCACCGAGCTAAAGAATATGGCTATGGTGAAATACAACTCCCACTGAGAAGCTGTTTCAGATTGAAAAACATTGTGCCCACCAGAGGATTTTATTCTGAGGGTTAACCTTTCTCAACCGCTCAAGAGCCCCATAGCAGCTGCAAAGTTAGCGCTATCATGAACCCAAGGCACACCAGAGGATTCTCTGGTGGGACCGTCCGACCCTGCTGAGAAGCAGTCCTGGCTAAGAAAAGTGTGTGGGAAGGTTCCCGGACACTCTATGGCTGCTTTTTTACTGAGGAGGAAACACACGCAAACACGGGGAGAACATACAAAGTCCTTGCAGATGTTGTCCTTGCTGGGATTTGAACCCAGGATCCCATCGCTGCAAGGCTTCAGTGCTAGCCACTTATCCAATGTGCTGCCGTTCACCCTCTAATATCTAACAGGCTGGAGAAACTTGCACCTACTGCCACTCTATCTTCAGCTCCTTTGTGAGAAAATGTATTTGGGCAGCCACTCAGTCTACCAAATAAAATTCCTGAGAAGGAAATTGGGGATGGCTTCGCTACTGGTACTGGGGGCAGTGCTAATACCATGGCGTCGTACCATAGTTTGCTGGAAATATTCCAGGCTGGTAGGAGGCAAGCAAATTCCCACAGAAAAGTACCAGCAGTAATGTTCAGGCCACATTTCAAGTTCAAGCAGCTTTAGAGGACTTCCTGGGAGAAATGACACGCAGGGTAGATACGGTTTCCCTCTATGCCAGTCCTTTCACCGATCTAAATACAACTCTCAGCCAAAAAATTTGTGGGCTGGCTCCGTACCGTCCCTGGCCACATTCACCTGTCCACGTGTTTGTGGTTAGGCGGTCCATCCCAGTAAGTGCACTGGGGAGGGCACGGGTAATGTTGTGGGACCCGTGCTTGTGGAAGGCGGAGGCGATACCGGGAAATATAGTGGCGGCTGGGAACCGAGTATGGACACCCGGCCGCCGCCGGCATGAGGTTGTGAAAAGCTTCCGCCTCCACAAGCTTAAAAGGCCATATTTCAAGTGCAAAGAGCTGCCCAGAAATCTGGCAGTTTAGTGTTGCGGCCTGTGGGTGGGTGGGTGGCTGGCTGCATACTTGCACTCCAAGTAACAGAAAACTAAGCAGATAGTGGCCTCTATCATCATCATGGCCTCACCTCGGCACTATGAACTCTCCTGAAGGTGAAGCCAGGGCCTGCCGGAGGAGTCTCCGGTTCTCTGGTGAGCCCTTCTAACCCTGCCGAAAAGCAGCCCTGGCTAAGAAAAGTGTGGGGGAAGGTTCCCGGACACTCTATGGCTGCTTTTTTAAAGTGGATCGGCCATGCTTATGCATGTTATTTCTCAAAACGCATTACAGATCAGGCCATTATCCAACTCTGTATTCAAGAAATTAAATGCGCAAAGAAAGATGTGTGTGTGTCAAAGCACCACCGACAAGTGCGAGTTGATGTTGAACGGGCTGCCATTGCTTCTGCAACAAGCTCAATTACAGGACTTCCTGGGAGAAATGACACGCAGGGTAGATACGGTTTCTCTCTATGCCAGTCCTTTCACCGAGCTAAATACAACTCTTAGCAAAAAAAGTATTGGACTGCCTCCGTACCATCCCTGGCCACATTCACCTGTCCACGTGTTTGTGGTTAGGCGGTCCTTCCCAGTAAGTGCACTGGGGAGGGCACGGGTAATGTTGTGGGACCCGTGCTTGTGGAAGGCGGAGGCGATACCGGGAAATATAGTGGTGGCTGGGGACCGAGTATGGACACTCAGCCGCCGCCGGCATGAGGTTGTGAAAAGCTTCCGTCTCCACGAGCCTAAAAGGCCACATTTCAAGTGCAAGCAGCTGTCAAAAATTTGGCAGTATAGTATTGCAGCCTGTGGGTGGGTGGGTGGGTGGTTGCCTGCATACTTGTGCTTGCATTCCAAAGAATGGGGTAGGGACAACGGAACGCTGCAGTGGGATAAGGACGTGGACGGTGATTGTTGCAAGTCTGCAACGACAGGTGCATGGCGGGAGGCATCTTCGCATGCGCCAAGGATCACTTATGATGGGCACACTTTTAGGCAGTGACTTGGGAGTCAGAGATGCTTCCAGAGGTCTTCCCCATGCTGTTCCCGTGTCTTTTCTGCACTGTATGCATGTGTCTGATGATGTGTCACACACCACATGGCCAGATAAGGTTGTAAAATGTTAAAATGACATTTCCTGGTGAATGCATTTGTCTTGGTTGAAAGCAATTCAGAAGTGCAAAAACGCATCAAAAATGCTATGTGTGAACATAGCCCAAGTTGTGGAGGAGTATTTTTGTTTTTGGTTATTTATTTTGCCTTATATACAAGTCATTACCCTGGAAAGGATGTTCCTTAACATGTTTCCCAGGAAAATCCATTTTGGTTTCATTTTTGTATGTTTTATTGTGAGTCCGTAAAAGTGGTGTAATACTCTGACCACGTTGCTGACAGCAGTGATCTGGGAGTCAGAGATGCTTCCAGGGGTCTTCCCCATGCTGTTCCCATGTCATTTGAGCACTGTTCCCATCGATTTGGGCAATTTTTAGGCCCTCTGCAGACCGCTGGGGGGAGCCGCCTGAAAAATGCTCGAGTTTCCCATAGACTTACATTGGGCTCGTTGCTCGGGTCGAGCACCCGAGTATTCCAATTTGCTCGGCCCGAGCAACGAGTACCCGAGCATTTTAGTGCTCGCTCATCACTAGTCGCAATCAGATCATGGAAAAAAAACAAGTATTCGTTACCGTTGATTCTGGAGTTGTTTGACCGACTTAGAGGTGCTAGGATCTTTACCAAACTGGATCTGCGTGGAGCATACAATCTAATCTGGATACGTCGAGAGGAGATGAATGGAAGAAAACTTTCAACAATTTGTGAATGTCATCTTTCGAGATCTCCTCTACACTTGTGTTGTGGATTAGCTGAACAATATTTTGATCTTCTCTGCAGATCTGCCTTCTCATAGGCGGCAGAACGTTCGTCAAGTCCTGCAGCGACTCAGAGAGAATCGTCTGAATGCTAAATTTGTGAAATGTGTGTTTGAACAATCTTCTCTCCCTTTCCTAGATTATATCATCTTGGACACAGGCCTGGAGATGGATTCGGAGAAGGTGTATTTCATTCTCGAGTGGCCGCTCCCTGACAGCGTTAAAGCTATCCAGCGATTCCTGGGATTCGCCAACTGCTACTGTCAATTCATTCCGCATTTCTCGTCCTAGACAGCTCTCATCTCCGCCATGATCCCTAAGGGTGCCAATCCAAAGGTATGGACTCAAGAGGTTGAAAACGCTTTTCTCTCCCTGAAAGAGGTCTTTTCCTCTGCTCTAGTATTACATCAAGCAGAGATGAACAAACAATCCTTTCTGGACGTAGACGCCTTGTCTTCTTGGGTTGGAGAAATTTTTACCCAGAAGTCTCCTTCCGGTCATATGGTGACCTGTGGTTTCTACTCCAAGGCTTTCTCAGCCCTGGAGCACAACTACTTGGGTTGGAGAAATTTTTACCCAAAAGTCTCCTTCCAGTCATATGGTGACCTGTGGTTTCTTCTCCAAGGCTTTCTCAGCCCTGGAGCGCAACTACTTAATTGCCGAACGAGAGTTGTTAGCAATTAAGATGGCGCTAGAGGAGTGGCGGTACCTTCTTGAGGGAGCGTTCCATCTATACCGACCACAAGAATCTGGCCTACCTGTAGTCCACGCAAAGACTGCACCTGCGTCAAGCTATGTGGTCTCTATTTTTGCCCTTTTTTATTTTGTTCTGCATTTTCGGCTAGCTGACAAAAACATAAAAGCTGATGCTCTTTCTTGCTCCTTCCTGCCCACTGATCAAGAGGAGGAACCTCAACTCATCATTGAACCAGCCAAGATGGTTAATGTGGCTCCAGTAAATCTGTTTCGAATTACGCCAGGGTAAGACCTTGGTGTCAGAATCAGACAAGTGGCAAGTTCTGCAGTGGGGACACTCCTCCAAGGTGGCAGGTAGTGATGAGCAAGCATGCTCGTTTAACTCTTTAACCGAGCATACTCGTGTGGTTACCGAGTATCTTCGGCGTGCTTGTATATTATGTTCGAGTCCCTGTGTCTGCATGATTTAACAAAAAGGCAATCCCTGAATGTGTTGAGTCTGTCTAACAGCCATAAATCATGCAGACGCAGGGACTCGAACATACTATGCGAGTACGCCGAAGATACTCGGTAAGCACCCGAGCATGCTTGGTTAAAGGGTTATCACTAGTGGCAGGCCATGCTGGGCAAGAGAAAGACTTTGCAGCTCATATCACGTCACTACTGGTGGCCTACCATGCATAAGGAAATCATTGAGTTTGTTTCCTTCTGCCCTTCCTGTGCTAGCAACAAAGTTCCTCGGTAACTCCCGTCCGGGCGACTCCTACCACTCCCTGTGCCCTCGGTGCCTTGGCAGCATATTACTATGGACTTTATTACAGATTTTCCTGTGTCCTCGGACTGTTCCGTCATTTGGGTAGTGGTGGATGGATTCTTGAAGATGGCACATTTCACCAGGCCTTCCGTCCGCTCCAGAACTTGCGGAAAAATTAGTCCAGAACATCTTCCATCTTCACGGATTCCATCGTCACATCGTGTCTGATCGAGGTGTCCAGTTCACATCCGGTGACCTTTGTGTAAACTTCAAAACGTTGCCCTGGATTTCTCATCTGCATACCACCCTCAATCTAACAGAGAGGTAGAGAGAATCAACCAGATTCTGGCCAACTTCCTGTGCCACTTCACTAAAGCACATCATGATGATTGGGTCATGCTCTTACCATGGGCGGAGTTCTCCTATAACAACCACGTAAGTGAGTCTTCTGCAATTCTCCATTTTTCATCGTTTTTGGGCAACAACCAAAAAAAACCCACACCCCCTTTCTCTTGCGGATCTCAGGGGAAATATGTGACGCAGTAGATCCCCCTAATTGCATGGTCTCCTCCAAATCCATGAGCGCAGGTTCACCCCCAGACTGCCCCCCCCCCTGGCAATGGGCTGTTGCCCTGAAAAAGGGACTCCGGAGAAGGTGGTCTCACTCTCCTATGATGAAGGTGTCTACGCATATAGCCAATGACATGGTAGCCTCCAAGGACCCAGGGGTTTCATAAACTGCCAAGGCATCCTTCAACCTTTCTGAAAGACACTGACAAAATTGGCATCTAAGAGCCGGGTCATTCCACTTGGTATCGGTTGCCCATCTACGAAATTCGAAGCTATAAGTCTCCGCTGACCGATCCCCCTGCTGAATGCAACGCAGCCTGGATCAGCCAAGGAGATTCAGTCAGGATAATCATAGATGAGGGCCAGAGCACCGAAAAATCCTTCAACCAATAAGAGGCAAGCAGAGCCCTATGGCAAAGAGAAAGCCCAGGATTGAGGATCTCCTTGTAACAGTGAAATCACAATACCCACCCAAATATAACTTACAAGCTTCTTTAAACACAGAAAATGTATCTCTTCTCTACCTCCTGAAAACCTGTCTGGGAGGGCAATTTTAAGCTCAAGCTGGACCGGCCTACCTGCAAATTCCCCAACAATAGCAGTCTGCGGCCCCTGCAGTTGCTGCTGAACAGCTGATCGAAGGACAGCCACCTTCAGTGACAAACCCCAAAGCTGCTCTGCCAGCACTGAAACGGGATCCATAACAACACACAAAAAAACAATAAAAAAAAAAACGAAAGTCAGTTTGCTTTTTTTTTAAAACGGCTGGTGATAATTTCACGCTAGGGGAGAACCCAGCATATAACGAAGGGAAAAGGGGAGGGAGCCCTACAACTAGGGAAAGGGAGAGTGGAGACCCCTAATCGGAGCTAACAACAAACCCTGAATCCCCTATAGACCCTAAATAGGTTCTGCACCTATCGCCAAGCAGGAAACCTGGCCCTAGCTGATCCTAAGGCTAGGACCTGGGTAGGAAGAGGGAGGGGTGAGCACTAAGTCAGCACCACTACAAGCTAAAGTACACAAATGGTAAACAAATAGGGGAATACACTTAGCTCCAAGATGACACCGGAGAAAGCACGACAACAATCCACGAAGGAACTCCAAGGTAATTTTAGTCGACTACTAAAATCTCAGGCCTGAATAGATACACGCTATCACCAGCAACTCTCTGAGGAGCTGAGGGTATTTAAGAACACAGCCAGAAAGTGCTGATTAACAGCAGAAAGGTGAGGATATCTCAGGGTCCTAAAGGGAAAGGTATAATCCCCAAGCAAAGTGAGAATCACCACTGGGTCCTAAAGAGAGAGGAATAATAAAAAGATCAGGGACATGCTTGTAAGGCCAAACGCAGCGACATTCTACAGCCGGACACCGTATGACTGTGTTTCAACCCTGACACACCTGTGACACATATACACCAGGATGGTGCCCACGATACAGGACGTATTGCCAGGATGGGGCCCAGGATAAGGGACATATCAGGATAAGTGACATATTACCAGGATGGGGCCCAGGATAAGGTACATATACCAGGATAAGGGACATATTACCAGGATGGGGCCCAGGATAAGGGACATATCCCGGGATAAGGTACATACTATCAGGATGGGAGATATATACAGTACAGACCAAAAGTTTGGACACACCTTCTCATTTAAATATTTTTCTGTATTTTCATGACTATGAAAATTGTACATTCACACTGAAGGCATCAAAACTATGAATTAACACATGTGGAATTATATACTTAACAAAAAGTGTGAAACAACTGAAAATATGTCTTATATTCTAGGTTCTAAGTAGCCACCTTTTGCTTTGATGACTGGTTTGCACACTCTTGGCATTCTCTTGATGAGCTTCAAGAGGTAGTCACCGGAAATGGTTTTCACTTCACAGGTGTGCCCTGTCAGGTTTAATAAGTGGGATTTCTTGCCTTATAAATGGGGTTGGGACCATCAGTTGTGTTGTGCAGAAGTCAGGTGGATACACAGCTGATAGTCCTACTGAATAGACTGTTAGAATTTGTATTATGGCAAGAAAAAAGCAGCTAAGTAAAGAAAAACGAGTGGCCATCATTACTTTAAGAAATGAAGGTCAGTCAGTGCGAAAAATTGGGCAAACTTTGAAAGTGTCCCCAAGTGCAGTTGCAAAAACCATCAAGCACTACAAAGAAACTGGCTCACATGAGGACCGCCCCAGGAAAGGAATACAAATCCCATGCCCACTATGTGTCTCCGTGCACGTGCGGATCACCTGCGGATACGGACATGCGGTGCGTCTTTCCAGACCGCAGCATGTCAATTTCTCTTGCGGAGTCGCTAGTTTCCGCAAGAGAAATTATATCAGTGTAATGTATAGGCTGCGGTGAATCCACATGGTTCAATTAACACAGGCGGCTTCACCTGCGTGCAGAGCTTTGGACACAGCATAAAGAATACTGCATTCAAAGAGCTGCCACTACTGACCGTGTGCACATATGCTTACATCAGCATAGTGTGAGACGATTCTTTTGGATGAGAGAATTGGAGCACACCATGAGAAGATGGAGAACAAAATTTCTCCATCTTCTCCATTCTGTAAGTCCGCGAGTCCAATGTTTTCCATGTACCCTAGATTTAAATGTGTGAGCGACATCCGATTTCATAGTGAAATCTCAGCATGCTGTTACTTTTTTCACTTACAAATTCTGTCAGTGAAAAAAATCATGCATCAGCACTGCCCCATTGAATAACATTGGTCTGAGTGCTATCTGATAAAAAATGGGATAGCACTCGTGAGAGAGCCCTTAAAGGGAGCATGTCATATCCCAAAATGCTATTAACCTGTAGATATCAGGTTAATCTGCAGGTTAATAGCATTCTGAAGCCCTGCGGCTGCCACACAGACAGCGGAAATGAACTTAATTCCTCCTGTGAGCCTCTGGCTTTCAGTCATAGAGGCTCGGCTTCAGTCACCACTCAATACATAGTGAGCAGCAGCTCTAACCACAACCCAGCAATGACTGACAGCTGGCTCTGTACTGATGCACTGCTGAGGCAGCTGTCAGTCAGTGCTCCCTCTGTACTGAGTGGTGACTTGAAGCCGAGCCTCTATGACTGAAATCCAGAGGCTACCAGAGGAATAAAGGGCTTTCAGTGTGGCAGATGCATGATTTTAATCCCTTATCTTCAGATTAATAGGGTGTTTTGATGATGGGCTCCCTTTGAAACAGTTGTGTGACAGACAGCCGCAGACAAGGTGCACAGGTGTTTTCGTCGCACGACTCATATAAGAATGGCTGTGGTCAGGGTCGGTCTGGCCTGGCGGGAAATCGAGAAATTTCTCGGTGCGCCCCGATATGAGAGTGAGAAAATTGGTGGCGGGGGCCCTTTAAAAGTGTGGGCCCTTTAAAAGCGCGGCTGGAGGAAATGTAGCGTCGTGCACACTGAACATTCATTGGTGACAGCGGGCCTGCAGTGACGTGCATGCAGCATACTTACCACGTGAGTAGTCCCTGAGGATGGACTCTTTCTGGGTGGTGACACGCACTGCGCTCTGCTTTCCCGCTGGCTGGCAGACTGTGGTGTGGTGTCAGGTGACACTGACGCCGCTCTCTTCTGGCCGCTCTCTGCAGTGCTCTCTCTCAGCTCCGGGGCCGTCCTCCTATGATACGCCGGCGCCAACGAACCCGACGTCTCGCTCTGCTCTCCCTGCTCCCGGGCTTCTGATACGGTCCCATCCCGGCTCCTTACCTGCCCTGGCCTACTCGCCTGTAGTAATACCGGCTCCGGACCGGGTGGTGGCACCGGCATCGGCGCACCGCCCCCTTCTCTCCAGCTCTGACTCTGGGCTTTTTTATAAAGGTTCCGGGGCTGGATATGTGGACGGTGACCGTCCTCTACAGTTCAACTCTCCAACCTGGCCTGGAATTGGAAACAAGGCTGCAGGCCTACAGCTCTCACTGCTTTAATTTCATGTCAAGAGCACCGTGCCAATTATTCAATAAGGATTTTATGGGTGAGTGTTCCCAGCATTGGCCAACAATAATATAATTTATTTTATACATTATGCATTGCACTCTAGGCCTCCTATATGACATGTAGATCATACTCTTGGCCTCCTATATGACATATACAGATAATACAGTGTATATGTCACATAGGAGGCTGAGAGTGCGGTATACATTTTATAAGAGGCCTAGAGTGCGGGCCTACATAATGTACAACGCACTCGGCCTCCTATATAAAGTATATACTATAGGAGGCTGAGAGTGCGGTATACGTTTTATATGAGGCCTAGAGTGCGTGCCTACATGATGTACAATGCACTCGGCATCCTATATAAAGTATATACTATAGGAGGCTGAGAGTGCAGTATACGTTTTATATGAGGCCTAAAGTGTGGGCCTACATGATGTACAACACACTCAGCCTCCTATATAAAGTATATACTATAGGAGGCTGAGAGTGCGGTATACGTTTTATATGAGGCCTAGAGTGCGTGCCTACATGATGTACAAAGCACTCGGCATCCTATATAAAGTATATACTATAGGAGGCTGAGAGTGCGGTATACGTTTTATATGAGGCCTAGAATGCGTGCCTACAAGATGTACAACGCACTCGGCCTCCTATAAACAGTATATACTATAGGAGGCTGCGAGTGCGGTATAAGTCATATGGGGCCGCCGCCTATATGATCTATATTTCGCACTCTCTACCTCCTATATGAAATATAGATCACACTCTTGGCCTCTTATAAAACATATACAGTCTATAAGGGGTTTTTAACACATCCGTGTTTCTAGTTCCATGTGGTGACAGTTTCCACACGTACCGGAGACACATACACACGTAGACACATTCAAATGCATGGGTCTGTGCACATGTCAGTGTTTCCATGGACCGTGTGTCCGTGGGCAAAACACGCTGACATGTCAGGTTTTTTTATACACTGCACGGGCAGAAAAACATCCCGCACACGTGCACACAGATGACGTGCATGTGTCGTCGGTGTGACACATACCGGCGCCTGGGAATCAGCGGTACAGTTCATGCTGTTCCCAGGTGCTTAAGGAATCAGCGATCAGCGCTAGCAAGGGACAATGTTGAGAGCAGTAGGTTCACCTCCCGATGTCGCCAAAACCGGTAAATATAAGAAAATAAAAAAAACATATTTACCTGGCTTGAGGCGACCACACATACTGAGGAGATTGACTCCCTGCAGCGAGCAGGCCCCTACGCTCACTGAGCTCAGCATAGGTCGGGGGACCGCTCACTGCAGCAAGTCATTCTCCTCAGCGTGTGTGGTCACTTCAAGCCAGGTGAGTATATTGTTTTTTTTTATTTTAGTATTATTTTTACAGGTTTTGGAGACATTTGGAGGTGAATACTACTCTCAACATTGTCTCTTCATTGTCCCTTGCTAACACTGATTGCAGCACAGGCAGGGGACAGTGATGAGCGATTCCTTCAGCACTCGGTGCTTGGGAACAGCACAAACTGTACTGCTGATTCCCAGGCGCTGGTACGGTATGTGTGATCCTGATGGAGCACACGCATGCCACACAGACATGGATATCTCCGGTACTGTTTTTTCCAGTACCGGAAATATCCGGATGTGTGAAAGAGCTCTATGCCATATAGGAGGCCGAGAGTCTGTATGTCACATAGGAGACCAAGAGTGCGGTATACGTTATACACTGTGTGCAGAATTATTAGGCAAGTTGTATTTTAGAGGATTATTTTTATTATTGATCAACAACTATGTTCTCAATCAACCCAAAAGACTCATAAATACCCAAGCTTAATATTTTTGGAAGTTGGAGTGTTTTTTTTTTAGATTTGGCTATCTTAGGAGGATATCTGTTTGTGCAGGTAACTATTACTGTGCCGAATTATTAGGCAACTTAATAAAAAACAAATATAATCTCATCTCACTTGTTTATTTTCACCAGGTAAGCCAATATCAGTGCACAAAATTTAGAAATAAACATTTCTGACATGCAAAAACAAAAACCAAAAAAATTAGTGATCAATATAGCCACCTTTCTTTATGATGACACTCAACAGCCTTCCATCCATAGATTCTGTCAGTTGCTTGATCTGTTTTCGATCAACATTGCGTGCAGCAGCCACCACAGCCTCCCAGACACTGTTCCGAGAGGTGTACTGTTTTCCCTCCCTGTAGATCTCACATTTTATGATGGACCACAGGTTCTCTATGGGGTTCAGATCAGGTGAACAAGGGGGCCATGTCATTATTTTTTCTTCTTTTAGACCTTTACTGGCCTGCCACGCTGTAGAGTAGTTGGATGCATGTGATGGAAGCATTGTCCTGCATGAAAATCATGTTTTTCTTGAACGATACCGACTTCTTTCTGTACCACTGCTTGGAGAAGTTGTCTTCCAGAAACTGGCAGTAAGTCTGGCAGTTGAGCTTCACTCCATCCTCAACCTAAAAAGGTCCCACAAGTTCATCTTTGATGATACCAGCCCATACCAGTACCCCACATCCACCTTGCTGGCGTCTGAGTTGGAGTGGAGCTCTCTGCCCTTTACTGATCCAGCCTCTGGCCCATCCATCTGGCCCATCAAGAGTCACTCTCATTTCATCAGTCCATAAAACCTTTGAAAAATCAGTCTTAAGATATTTCTTGGCCCATTCTTGACGTTTTATCTTATGTTTCTTGTTCAAAGGTGGTCGTTTTTTAGGTTTCCTTACCTTGGCCATGTCCCTGAGTATCGCACACCTTGTGCTTTTTGATACTCCAGTAATGTTTCAGCTCTGGAATATGGCAAAACTGGTGGCGAATGGCATCTTGGCAGCTTCACGCTTGATTTTCCGCCTTTTTTGGCCAACACGCTTCTTGCGACCCTTGATTGTTCGGTGATCACGCTTCAAAAATTTGGAAATTTCAAGACTGCTGCATCCCTCTGCAAGACATCTCACAATTTTGGACTTTTCAGAGCCGGTCAAATTTCTCTTCTGACCCATTTTGCCAAAGGAAAGGAAGTTAGCTAATAATTAAGCACACCTTATATTGGGTGTTGATGTCATTAGTCAACACCCCTCCTCATTACAGAGATGCACATCACCAGATTTACTTAATTGGTAGTTGGCTCTCAAGCCTATGCAGCTTGGAGTAGGACAACATGTATAAAAAGTATCATGTGATCAAAATACTCATTTGCCTAATAATTCTGCACACAGTGTATATGGGGCCTATATGATATAATAGATCACACTCTCTACCTCCTGTATGAAATATAGATCACACTCTTGGACTCTTATGAATTATACAGCGTATATGTCATATAGGAGGCTGAGAGTGCGGGTCTATATGAAGTATACAACACACTTAGCCTCATATATAAAGTATATATTATAGGAGACCGAAAGTGCGGTCTGTACGTCATATAGGAGGCCGAGAGTGCGATATATGTCATGTGTGGGGCCAATATGATGTATACCACATAGAAGTGAAGTATGCCGGCACCAGTTCCCAAATCTTGCCTGTTTAGTAAAAAAAAACTCTATGACGGGTTTTTTCGCCCTCGGCTATCCACATCAGGAGGTGCAATGTCTAAATAAGAGGTGCTAATCAAATGTCCAAGGAAGTATGAAAAAGACAGCACTCACCAAAGGATCCCAAAAAAAGATTCTTTTATTTCAGATCCAGCATAGAGACGTTGCGGCTGGTTCAGGGGTGCGGAGGTGAAAAGAGGACGACGGCTGTTTCGCGCACAAGCAGCGCCACCACGGGTCCAGTATAGTTCACCCCCGCACCCCTGAACCAGCCGCAACGTCTCTATGCTGGATCTGAAATAAAAGGATCTTTTTTTGGCATCCATTGGTGAGTGCTGTCTTTTTCATACCTCCTATATGATGTATAGATCGCACTTTCTACCTCATATATGACAAACAGACCGCACTCTCTGCCTCCTATATGACATATACAATGCATTCGGCCTCCTATATAAAGTATATATTATAGGAGACTGAGCATGCGGTCTGTATGTCATATAGGAGGTAGAGAGGCTGTATACATCATATGTAATCTCGCTCTCTCTGTCTCCTGTATGACGTATAGACCACAGTCTCGTTGTTCCCTATGTAATGTATACAGCATAATAAAGTGTATAGTATGGTGCTGTGTTTATATAGAATATTATGTAGAGTTGTGCATATAAAAATAATAATTTTTATTTCTATAGCGCCAACATATTCTGCAGCACTTTACATTACAAAAGGGACTTGTACAGACAATAAAGACATTACAGAATAAACATAACTCAGATACCAAGAGGAGAGAGGGCCCTGCTGCTCGCAAGCTACAATCTATGAGGAAATAGGGAGACACGACAGGTAAATGATAAAATGTGCTTATATTGTACGATACAACCATTATAAACTAAACAGGGTCTGCACATAACGCTGCATGAACCGGTCACCAGCCAGTGTGTGCACAAGTACAGACACAGAAGGCTATTAAGTGCATGGAGGGTGTGTACACAGATGCTACAAGGATCTATACAGTGCTGGCCAAAAGTATTGGCACCCCTGCAATTCTGTCAGATAATACTCAGTTTCTTCCTGAAAATGATTGCAATCACAAATTCTTTGGTATTATTATCTTCATTTAATTTGCTTGCAAGAAAAAAAAAAAACAAAAGAGAATGAAGCAAAAATCAAATCATTGATCATTTCACACAAAACTCCAAAAAAGGGCCGGACAAAAGTATTGGCACCCTCAGCCTAATACTTGGTTGCACAACCTTTAGCCAAATTAACTGCGAACAACCGCTTCCGGTAACCATCAATGAGTTTCTTACAATGCTCTGCTGGAATTGTAGACCATTCTTCTTTGGCAAACTGCTCCAGGTCCCTGATATTTGAAGGGTGCCTTCTCCAAACTGCCATTTTGAGATCTCTCCACAGGTGTTCTATGGGATTTAGGTCTGGACTCATTGCTGGCCACCTGAGAAGTCTCCAGTGCTTTCTCTAAAACCATTTTATAGTGCTTTTGGAAGTGTGTTTTGGGTCATTGTCCTGCTGGAAGACACATGACCTCTGAGGGAGACCCAGCTTTCTCACACTGGGCCCTACATTATGCTGCAAAATTTGTTGGTAGTCTTCAGACTTCATAATGCCATGCACACGGTCAAGTAGTCCAGTGCCAGAGGCAGCAAAACAACCCCAAAACATCAGGGAACTTCCGCCATGTTTGACTGTAGGGACCGTGTTCTTTTCTTTGAATGCCTCTTTTTTTTTCCTGTACACTCTATGTTGATGCTTTTACCCAAAAAGCTCTACTTTTGTCTTATCTGAACAGAGAACATTCTTTCAAAACGTTTTAGGCTTTCTCAGGTAAGTTTTGGCAAACTCCAGCCTGGCTTTTTAATGTCTCGGGGTAAGAAGTGGGGTCTTCCTGGGTATCCTACCATACAATCCCTTTTCATTCAGACGTCGACGGATAGTACGGGTTGACACTGTTGTACCCTCAGACTGCAGGGCAGCTTGAAGTTGTTTGGATGTTAGTCGAGGTTCTTTATCCACCATCCGCACAATCTTGCGTTGAAATCTCTCGTCAATTTTTCCTTTCCGTCCACATCTAGGGAGGTTAGTCACAGTGTCATGGGCTTTAAACTTCTTGATGACACTGTGCACGGAAGACACAGGAACATTCAGGTCTTTGGAGATAGACTTGTAAGCCTTGAGATTGCTCATGCTTCCTCACAATTTGGTTTCTCAATTCCTCAGACAGTTCTTCGGTCTTCTTTCTTTTCTCCATGCTCAATGTGGTATACACAAGGACACAGGACAGAGGTTGAGTCAACTTTAATCCATGTTAACTGGCTGCAAGTGTGATTTAGTTATTGCCAACACCTGTTAGGTGCCACAGGTAAGTTACAGGTGCTGTTAATTACACGAATTAGAAGCATCACATGATTTTTCAAAGGGTGCCAATACTTTTGTCCACCCCCTTTTTTAGGTTTGGTGGGGAATTATATCCAATTTGGCTTTAGGACAATTCTTTTTGTGCTTTTTTCATTGAAGACAAATTAAATGAAGATAATAATACCAAAGAATTTGTGATTGCAATCATTTTCAGGAAGAAACTGAGTATTAACTGACAGAATTGCAGGGGTGCCAATACTTTTGGTCAGCACTGTATATGATACTATATACAGTATATAGTGTAGAGATGGTTAGATAGTATGGTGCTGTGTATATGGTGTGGAATCCACACTATATACACTGCCATATCTATACATTATATAGTATATACACTGCTCCACTCTATATTCCTGAACACAGTGTATATGTATATATAATGTGTGTGTCTGTATATATTATATATATATTGCAGAGTACCACTTCTGTCCTCTATACTGGGTGTAATTCTCTGTGTGTATTATTCTTTATATACAGTATAAACATTGGATAGAACCAATCTCCTGTCATGTATACTGGGTGTAATTCTCAGTATCTGTATATACACACTGCACTGCTAAAATAAAATGTATAATAATAATAATTTGAGTGGTTTACCCTCTGATACGTACCAGTCCCAGCATGCACTGTCAGATTTAATCCTTCAGGGCCTGCTGGGAGTTGTAGGTTTGTTACTGCAAGGATGATGCTGGGACAGGTATTGCATTTGAACCCACAGCATCAAGTCATTCACACTTTAAAGGGAACCTGTCACTTCCTAGCTGCCCTCTAGACTGCCCCCATAGCGTTGGTAGTGATGCAATGTGCATCACTAACAAGCTGTTTTCATAAAAATCGGTGCAGCTATAATGAATTTATAACGTTTAATATACTTAGATCCTATCTGCTTATTCAGTAATAGGGGCGTGCTTGTCATATTCAGTCATGGGCGGGCGCATCATTCACTCACAGCTGGTGCCGTCCATGTATTTGAATCCTGTTCCCGGCCAGCGCTGATATTGTGGGACGCAGGTGCACTTGTAGATGTTTGGCCTCCTGCGCAGTGAGGCTGTGTGATTACCAGATTCACTGCACATGCGCCGGGAACATAGCGTGTTATAGCGCATGTGCAGTGAAGCTGTGTAGTCCGTAGCTGCACTGTGCATGCGCTATGACGCTCTATTCCCCGCGCATGCGCAGTGAGGCTGTGTGATTATGACTTTTTCTTCACTTTGAAAATTGTTTAAGTTGGCTGAGGGACTGAGTGGTTTACCTAGGACAAGGAATGGCCAAGTGTAAGAAAAACCGCTACTGATTGTAAATTACAGATTCTCTTAGCTACAATAAATAAGTTGGTTAACAAGAAACACTTTGATATAGTGCACTACACAATACAGGTCTCTTTTGCACACTGTATAGTTTGCTAAAAGGCACAAGTTTTAGTGCGAGAGGCCGAAAAATGAACGAGTAATACAACCGTTTATGGTATATGTAGTGTGGGCCCCTAGAGTCAATTCTCCTGGTGGGCCCTAGGCACCCCAGTCCGACCCTGGCTGTGGTCCTGTTGTTCCAGCTGAAATGACACAGCTGCTCCACCAATTCTGCTCTTTGTGAAGGATTTCAAGATAAAGACTGTTACTAATATCAAAAGTTACAGCCATGAGAGAAATTCACCTCAGGGCAAAGAGCAGCCCCAGCCTGTACTATGTGCTGGAGGGCAGAGGTCGCAGTCCATGACCAGAGGAGGAGGAGGATGAGGAGCAGGGCGGGACTCAGGACAGAGTAGGAAGAGTGCAGCTCCAGAGAAGTTCAGTGCTTCCTGCTCTCACACAGATGACATAGTAGCAGGCTGCAGGCTGGCAGCTCAGCGGAGCCATGGACGACTTCTCAAGCCTGGCATATCACGTCTTCACAGCATGGCTCGCCTTCATTTTGGTGTTAATCATGTTGCCCTCCATGTTTGGCATGTCTCTGGGCATTTCTGAGGTGTACCTGAAGATCCTGATGAAAATGCTGGAGGTGAGCAGGGGCTTGTACTCCTATGTGCGACATTCGTCCCCTCACCGCACTGATTGCGCCACAGGTAGCTGTGCAGACTCTGCATACACCTGTAGGTGCGTTACTAAAGCGGTCAGGTGTGAGCCATGGGAGAGTTTGGCTTCAGCCCTATCAGGTGGAGGCACTGTTCCTGTGCCATCTTTTTTCCTCCCCAGCTGCAGCACCTATTTTCTTCTGAGTTGTTTTTTCATTTTTGTTGGTTTTCTGCCTTTTAATTGTACAATAATATAACATTAATATATCCATTATGTGCCGCACCTACAGCCCTCCGGTAAATTAACATAGAATTTTTTTTTTTTCTTTGCCTATTTCCAAGAGTGATAACATTTTTAATTTCCCATCGTCCTAATCGTATGAGGGCTTGTTTTTATTTTATTATGCAATACAGTATAGTTCTGTATGACGCCATTAATTTTGCTAGGCAATGTAGTGTGAAAAAAATTCCAACTGGGATAAAATGGTGAAAAAATAAATGCAATCTCGTAATTTTTTTTTGGGTTTTATTTTTTAAAGGCATTCATTGTGCGGTAAAAATGGTAATCTAATATTAGTCCAATTACGGCACTACCAAACTTGTGTTTATTTAATGTTTTTATTTTTCTATTTAATGACAAAATTCATAATATTGTTAAGAAATAACTACTGTACTTTGTCTATATTTTCTGAGATTTTTTTATTCTGTTTATGGGGCTGAGTGAGTTGTTTTTTTGCTTGTTGAACTGACCTTTTTATTGACATCTATATCATGTACATATGATGCTTTGCTTATTATTAAATTTTTTTAGGAGGTGACTGGAGTTTTGATTGGTTCTCTTTTTCCGGTGTTTACCACAGGGGGTTAATTATATTTTGATCAGACTTGTATGTAAGCGACAATACAAAAAAAAATAAAAATAAAAAAATATCTATCTACGGTATATATATTTTTTTAGCAGTATAGGGAGGTAATTTTAATTATTTTTAAAAACTATATTTTTTACATGATTGTTTAGTGCCCTTAGGGGACTGGAGCCTGCTATCATTAGATTGCTTTTACTGCATATTGCAATATCACACCATATAGTGTAAACCTTGGTCTACTGTGGAGGAATTCTGAGATGACGGCAATAGGGGCCTTCAGCGGATCCCCGGTTGGTTATAATGCCAATCGGTCTCCCGCGATCGTGTCGTGGGGGGCCCAATAGAAGCAGATACGCGCAAGCATCTGCAACCGGTCCATTGACAGTAGCTTTTAAATAGTTAACAGCCGCGTTTGAGCCCCCTGCACAACTGTAGACCTTTTCCCAGGATGTTAATTCACATCCTAATGTGGTACAGTAAGATTAAAAAACAACTGTTCGTTCACCAAAAAAAGAAATGGCCTTTTCCAATATCCTATGTAATCTCTGCAGTTAAATGGATCTGTTAGAACATGTACGTGCAACATGGTAATCTGAATGAGTCCCATCTGTTTGTTTTTTTTTCCACTGATAACACATGTACCCATCATAATCCATGTTCACATAACTGTGTTTATTGACAGACCATATGTCTGTGCAAACCTCATAGGCATGGTATCACAGATGAAAAGGGACAGTACAAGTCTCTGTCCATGAAAAACACGTAGACAGATGGAATCAATGTGTCATCCGTGTGCTGTCTGTATTTAACATTGCAAATTATAAGAGAAGCTTTGGCACTTATTGTATATGTTCGTGAAAAACAATGATTTTAAAAATGGACACACTGAGAGTACACAGATGACACACTGATAGGAAAAATGGACACAAAGATCGTACACTGATCCAAAACATTCAAGGCACCAGTGCAAACTTTTCTTGTACATGTTTAAACGCTAATGTGTGAATGAGGCCTTAAAAAGGGTTTCATTAGGATGGTGTCCATATGGCATTTGTTGTTTTTTATTTAAAGAAGGCCATAGGCTACATGGTGATTTCACATCTAAGGGTATGTGCACACGGTCAGGAGCTGCAGCGTCAAACCCGCAGCGGCAAGATGTTACAGCATAGTGGATGGGATTTCTAGAAATCCCATGTCCACTATGCATCTGTGGATCACGCGCGGAAACTGACATGATGCGCATCTTTCCAGACCGCAGCATGTCAATTTCTCCGGCGGGTCTGCATGCGGGCTTTCCTCATAGACTAACCTCTATCAGGAAAGTCCGCAGGTGGGGTAAAAAAAATAAAAAATGGCGCTGCTCATTTGCATAAAATGAGCGGAAGCCGCCCACGTCCATTCTGCTATGTCGGGGCCTCAGGCGGCTCTGGACGGTGTGCACATACCCTAAGGCCACGTTCACACATTCAGTATTTGGTCAGTATTTTACATCCGTATTTGTAAGCCAAAACCAGGAGAGGAACAATCAGAGGAAAAGTATAATAGAAACACGTCATCACTTCTGTATTTATCACCCACTCCTGGTCTTGGCTGACAAATACTGATTTAAAATACTCACCAAATACTGAATGTGTGAACGTGGCCTAATGGTTATTTAATTCTTTTAAATTTATTTATTTTACTCACTTATCGCCATTAATTCCACAGCACTTGACGTACATCACTGCACTGGGGGCTCACAGCACTTGACGTACATCACTGGGGCTCACAATCTAGATTCCCTACCAGGATGTCTTTGGAGTGTGGGAGGAAACCGGCGGCACACAAACATGGGGGGAAAATGCAAACTCTTTGCAGATGTTGTCCTTTGTGGGATTTGAACCCAGGACCCCAATGCTGCAAGGCTGCAGTGCTAACCGCTGAGCCACCGTTCCAAGGAATGATAAGGAAATGGCACCACTGGATATTTTTCAGTAGCAACTTTAAAAAAAAAAAAAAAAAAAAAAAAAGATCCGTTGGTGCTGTGTCCTCACTACTGCTTTTTACCTTTGAAAACTTGCTCTGATCACTAGGAGGCATGGTACAGTAGCTTGTACTGGCTTTGATGGGCTGCCCTGGATGTTGTGCCCAATTTATCAAAATCAGAAAGGTGAATTCTCGGTGCATGGCAGGAATTTTGTACATGCTTTTTTTGAGCACTATCCTATGGGAAAACAGCACTGTTTAAACTTTTTTTTTTTTTTTTACTATTTAGAGCAAACCTGATATTTTTATCCTTGGTCGTATGTCACGCACAAATTTACCCCCATAGGCAGTGGCGTAACTGGAGTCCGATGTATGGGCCCTTGTAGCGTTCTAAATCCTAAAAAAAAAACATACAAGTTGTCACCCCCTCCTGCATAGTAATGTTCCCCATCCTGGATACTGCTTGACAAGTGCTTTTCAATAAATTAGAATATCATCAAAAAGTTTGATTTCAGTTCTTCAATACAAAAAGTGAAACTCATATATTATATAAAGTCATTACAAACGGTGATATATTTCTAGTGTTTATTTCTGTTAAACGGGGTTGTCCAGTACTTTATATTACCCCCCCACCCTCCCCAATGTATCCCCCCGGGGCCCCTAAGGATTTTTGTAATTACCTTACTTTGCAGATACTGCTTGTAAGCGGCACTATCACTGGCCGCTCACAGGCATCACGTGACCCCCTGGTCTCTGTCTTCTGCATTCCACGGTGGATGCCAGGCTGTGCCCACAACCCAGCAGCCACCGCAGGGACCCCAGCTCTGAGTCACGCCTCACTTGTCGAGATGCCTGTGAGCAGCCAAGGACAGCGACGCTCACAGGCAGAAACAGCAACGTAAGATATTTACAAAAATCCTAAGGGGCCCCGGGGGGATACATTGGGGGGGGGGGGGGGGTAATAGAAAGTACTGGACAACTACTTTAATGTTGATGATTATGGCTTACAGCCAATGAAAACGCAAAAGTCATCTCAGTAAATTAGAATACTTTAGAACACCAGGTTAAAAAATGATTTTAAAATCCGAACTGTTGGCCTACTGAAATGTATGTTCAGTAAATGCACTCAATACTTGGTCAGGGCTCCTTTTGCATCAATTACTGCATCAATGTGGCATGACATGGAGGCGATCAGCCTGTGGCATTGCTGAGGAGTTATGGAAGCCCAGGTTGCTTTGATAGCAGCCTTCAGCTCGTCTGCATTGTTGGGTCTGGTGTCTCTCATCTTCCTCTTGACAATACTCCTTTCTCTATGGGGTTAAGGTCAGACGAGTTTGCTGGCCAATCAAGCACAGTGATACTGTTGTTTTTAAACCAGGTATTGGTACTTTTGGCAGTGTGGACAGATGCCAAGTCCTGCTGGAGAATGAAATTTCCATCTCCAAAAAGCTTGTCGGCAGAGGGAAGCATGAAGTGCTCTAAAATTTCTTGGTAGATGGCTGCACTGACTTTGGTCTTGATAAAACACAGTGGACCTACACCAGCAGATGACATGGCTCCCCAAACCATCACTCATTGTGGAAACTTCACACTAGACCTCAAGCAGCTTGGATTGTGTGCCTCTCCACTCTTCCTCCAGACTCTGGGACCTTTATTTCCAAATGAAATGCAAAATTTACTTTTATCTGAAAACAACACCCTGGACCACTGAGCAACAGTCCAGGTCTTTTTCTCCTTGGCCCAAGTAAGTCGCTTCTTGTGTTGTCTATTGGTCATGAGTGGCTTGACACAAGGAATGCGACACTTGTAGCAGCAGTCCAGTGCTTGTGAATCTCCCCCAATATTTTGATTGGCCTTTTTCTTAAACAAACCTTTCAAGGATGCGGTTATCCTGGTTGCTTGTGCACCTTTTTCCTACCACATATTTTCCTTCCGCTCAACTTTCCATTAATATGCTTGGATACAGAACTCTGTTAACAGCCAGCTTCTTTAGCAATGACCTTTTGTGGCTTGCCCTCCTTTATGGAGTGTGTTAATGACTTCTGGACATCTGTCAAGTCAGCAGTCTTCCCCCATGATTGGAGCCTACTGAAACTGACTAAGGGACCTTTTTAAACGCATTGGAAGCCTTGGCAGGTGTTTTTTGTTAATTATTGTAATTTACTGACACAACTTTTGTGCTTTTCATTGGCTGTAAGCCATAGTCATCAACATCAGCAGAAATAAACACTTGAAATAGATCACTCTGTTTGTAATGACTATATAATAAGTTTCACTTTTTGTATTGAAGAACTGTAATAAATGAACTTTTTGAGGATATTCTAATTTAGTGAGAAGCATTTGTATATCTTGCCTTTCCTGGTATACAGTAGGGAAAATAAGTATTTCAAACACTGCCGAATTTGCAAGTTTTCCCACCCATGAACAATGGAGAGGTCTGTAATTTTTATCACAGGTACACTTCAACTGTGAGAGACAGAATCTAAGAAAAATCCAGAAAATCACATTGTATGATTTTTACATAAGTAATTACTTATTTCATGCAATAAAATGCTATCTGATACAATAGAAAAACAGAACTTAATATTTGGTACTGAAACCTTTGTTTGCAATTACAGAGGTCAGACGTTTCCTGTAGTTCTTGACCAAGTTTGCACACACTGCAGCAGGGATTTTGTCTCACTCTTCCATACAGATATTCTCCTAGATGTTTCGGGTCTATCGCCGGGCAACATTCAGTTTCAGCTCCCTTTAAAGACTTTCTATTGGGTTCAGGTCTGGAGACTCATTAGACCACACAAGGACCTTAAAATGCTAAGGAGCCACTCCTTAGATTCACTGACTGTGTCTTTCGGGTCATTGTTATACTGGAAGACCCAGCCTCGACCCATCTTCAATGCGCTTACTGAGGGAAGGAGATTGATAGCCAGAATCTCACAATGCATGACCCCATCCATCCTCCCTTTAATACGATGCAGTCGTCCTGTCCCTTTTGCAGAAAAGCACCCCCAAAGTATGTTGTTTCCCCAACCGTGCTTCACAGTTGGGATGGTGTTCTTGTGGTTGTACTTATCCTTCTTCTTCCTCCAAACATGGCAAGTGAAGTTGATACCAAAAAGTTCTATTTTGGTCTCATCCGACCACATGACCTTTTCCCGTCCCTCCTCTGGATCATCCAGATGGTCATTGGTGAACTTCAAATTGGCCTGAACATGTGCTGACATGAGCAGGGGGACCTTGCGTGCCCTGCAGGATTTCAATCCTTGATGGTGTAATGTGTTACTGACGCACCCCTGGGCCTGTGTCGCGCAGCGTTGCGCACGCGGGAGCTTACCCGGAGCCGGATCTGTTGAGGGTTGTAGTCTCGTGGCGGTGACCCGGTCCGTGCCCAGGGAGTCAGACTAAGTGGCGCTGTATCAGCGGTAGATGTAGGACGACTATGCCACCCGTTGAATGCAGCTATGGAGCTGCCGCTGCAGGGCAGACCGCTGAGGCCGGTGGTAGGATAGTGCAGCGTAGATGGTATAACCCCCAACGGGAGGGGTATGGCCTCAGGGCAGCCGACGTGGATGATGGGGGTAGCAGGAACCACTCAGAGACGATGCGGTGTAGTTCAGGGTCTTTACTGGTGACAAAGATAGACCCTCCCGGAGTACTGGCTAGCGGTTGGGGCCTGGTCAGTCCTTGAGCAGATGGGATCTCCCCTGGCCAGGCGGAGTTGTAGGCCTCCCAAACTAACGATACTCTTCTGGCTACCTTGCTAGAAGCGAGTATAAGTAGCCCACGTCCCTGAGTGTACCGTGTGGTGCTCACCTGTATGGCCGGTGACTCGGGGCCTTCTAGTAGCTTCCGCTCCACGACGGCGGTGCTGGTCCCATGCGTGTGACCGTGCCTTCGGGTTTCTTGGCCAGAGGACCTGAAATCCCCTGCCTGACGGATTCTGCTGCTGGGTAGGAGTTAGTCCCCACAGCCTCGGACTCCGGGTCCGGTAAGAAATCTTCTCAGTCAGGGCGAGCTCTGCAGCTGCCAGCCCCTGACTCTTTGTAACACTGCTCCCACAGAGCTCCTGTTGTTTCTTCCTATGCTGCTTCTCTTCTCTACTTCTGGCATGGCCCAGGAGCTGGGCCCAGCCGGAGCCACAGCTCCCTGTCAGCCCTCCTGGCTGCACTCTCCCTCTGAACTCTCTAACCCTGCCTCAGCCCCAGGTTTATACAGGGGAAGTTCTTCCCCTCCCAGGACTGGGCAGGAGGTGTGGCATGCACAGGATCCCTGACCAAGAGACCTCTCACCTGCTCTCAGACATAACATTGCTTGTTACTGTGGAAACCAGATCCCTGGGGTGCCACATTACTAATGGTAATGTTTGAGACTGTGGACCCAGCTTTCTTCAGGTCATTAACCAGGTCCTCCCTTGTAGTACTGGGCTGATTCCTGACCTTTCTCAGAATCATCCTTACCCCACGAGACGAGATCTTGCATTGAGCCCCAGACCGAGGAAGATTGACAGTCATCTTGTGTTTCTTCCGTTTTCTAATTGTCTCTTCAGAGAGGAAGAGGACCAGAACTCTAGTGCCACCTACAAGAAGTAGCAATCCTAAAAGTTAATAGCCCTTTAACGAGCCTTATCACATAACTTAGGATATAAGCCAGAACCAGAAACTCAATTTGCAGACACTGTGTTTCGGGGTACTGCCCATCGTCAGTGCAAAGTGAGAGTTCTGGTTTTTCTGGATGAGAGGCGTCAGACCAGTATCTAATTTTCTAATAATTGCACCAACAGTTTCCTTCTCAACAAACTGCTTGCCTATTGTTCTGTAACTCATCCCAGCCTTGTGCAGGTCTACAATTTTGTCCCTGTTGTCCTTAGACAGCACTTTGGTCTTGGCCATTGTGTGATTTATTGAGTGTGTGGACAGGTGTCTTTTATATAGGTAACGAGTTCAAGCAGGTGCAATTAATACTGGTAATGAGTGCAGAGGACTTTTTAAAGAAAAGCTAACAGGTCTGTGAGAGCCAGAATTCTTTCTGGTTGGTAGGTGATCAAATACTTATTTATCGCAATAAAATGCAATTTAATTATTTCAAAATCATACAATGTGATTTTCTGGTTTTTATATTTCGATTCTGTCTCTGAGGTGAATTATACCTACAATACAAATTACAGACTTCTCCATTGTTTGTAGGTGGGGAACACTGCCGATTTTGCAAGTTATCAAATACTTATTTTCCAAACCGTAAATCTTGCCTATCCTGGTTTATGTATATATGTATGTGTGTGTGTGTGTGTGTGTGTGTGTGTGTGTGTATATATATAAAATGTCAGCTGAGTTCAGTGTGCAAGCAACGGGAGCACATGACGTCACTGCCATGCGCCCCCAATCACGTGCATTCCGACATCAGCTACTGGCTTCCGATTGGCTGGCAAGTGTATTGCAGCACACGGATCTCTGTGCCGCAATACACTTCACCTGAATGTGCGTCCGAGTTTGCGCTTGCCCTCCTCACCCGCGTAGGCCCAGTTGCGACGTCTGCGATATTTAGGCCCCTGCCCATAGGCTTCAATGTATGATGGGCCCAACTTCAACATGTCTTCGATATTAGCTGTTTTTTTACGACCAAATTGCAAAACTAAGTCTTACAACACTGACTAATCTCCCAAATGTTTTTGGTCGTGCAACTTCTGTGAAACTTGCTGTCGTATACACAAGTTGCCTTGCCCTGTAGCCCTCGCATTAATTTAAGAAAGGGCAATCCCATTCTTTAAAGGAAAAGGGAAGGACTGGCACAGTTAGTAAGCTAGAGTTCTGTGCTGGCTGTACACCGCAAAAAACTAAAGTGTAAGAAGGTGGGGGGGTGGGGTTGTACAAACGGCACTAGTAACCTATAAATTATTATTATTATAGCGCCATTTATTCCATGGCGCTTTATATGTGAAAAAAGGGGTATACCTACAAGAACAATTACAGTAATCATATAAATATTAATTAAATGAGAATGCAAAATGGCTAGCAGTTAGAAAATAAGTGATCGCATTTATTGTCACCCCGAAGAAGCCACAGCTGGTGGTGTAACACGTGGGGTTCTCTCTCCCTCTCTCCTCCCTATTTCCTTGTTGGAGTTTATTCCTTAGAGGTCACACATCCAGGTCTTTATTCGTTCATTGAGACATTATTACTGATCTGCTATCTACACGCATGGATATTTCACTTTGCTTATTCCATATTTTTGGTGACCTGTTTGGTACGCTATAGCCGGTTGCTATTATTATTTTAGTAACTGGTGCAATATTTCCTACTAGTTGTCACTGCTGCTACATAGGCTCCAATTTTTACAGTTGCTTTTTTTCCTCAAATCTTCACTTTTTCCAACCTTTAGGCTATGTTGACACGTTGCTTTTTTGCTTCTTTTTTTCTGCAGCCAAACCTGATCTATTGGCAGTAAAAAAAAAAGCTGCAGACAAAAAGTAAGTCTTGCTGGCTTTTCTTGCTGGCTTTTCTTGCTGGCTTTTCTTGCTGGCTTTTCTTGCTGGCTTTTCTTGCTGGCTTTTCTTGCTGGCTTTTCTTGCTGGCTTTTCTTGCTGGCTTTTCTTGCTGGCTTTTTCAGGATCCCAAAGTTTAGCTTTGCTTCCACCATACAAGCATGAACAATGCAAGGTGTTAGGGCACCAATGCAAGACATACTGTATGTGAACCATAAAACATTTTTGGAAATTGATCAAATTTTTTATTGGAAAAAGATTTGTATGTCTGAAAAAATAGTGACTATTCTAATATTCATTAAAAAAAATACATACGGTAATTACAAATGTAACAGCAGGAGGAGTTTAATTGGTCTGGAATAGTGTACCCGAAGACACTGGGAGTGCATTTTGTAGGGCGGACACTGTTTACTTCTACACATTTGTTGGCCATTTAGTTGGTCGGTATTGTTCAATTTCAAACATTGGTTAGGCAATTGTTTACTTTAACCCCTTTAAAGCCCATGACGTACTAATACGTGTCTGTGCCCTGGGACTTAAGAGCCTGACCCGTATTAGTACGTCATCGCGATCGCGCGCGCACACAGGCTGTGCGGGCGCGATCGCCGCCGGGTGTCAGCTGATTGTCACAGCTGACACCCGGTACTATATGCAGGGAGTGGTCCCGCACCGCTCCCGGCACATTAACCCCCGCAATGCTGCGATCGAAGTCGATCGCAGCATTGCGGTGGCTAAGGGGAGGTGATCGCAATACTCACCTCCTCTTCCGGCCTCCAGCGCTGTCTGCCGCGGCTTCCCGGGTGTTGCCATAACGACCCGATGTCGTCATGACAACATCCGGGTCACCAGACAGCAGGAAGATTGTTTGGTCATGCGCAGTGCATGACCAAACAATCTTCTCACTGTGCATCGCTGACTGCCTGCATGGCACAGGGATGGTGCTCCATCCCTATGCTATACAGGCGATCAGAATAAAAAAGTGAAAGTCCCTGAGTGGGACAAAGTAAAAAAGTAAAAAAACTTTCAGAAAGTGTGGGGAAAAAAAATAAAAAAAATTGTAAAAATATAAAAAAAAATAAAAAAAATAATCCACCAAAAATAAAAATATAATGTACCCATCAATAAATATTATTATGAAAAAAACAAACAATAAAAGTACACATATTTGGTATCGCCGCGTCCGTAACAACCTGACCTATAAAACTGTCCCACTAGTTAACACCTTCAGTGAACACGGTAAAAAAAAAAAAAAAAAAAAAAACGAAGGAAAAAACAATGCTTTATCATCATACCGCCAAACAAAAAATGGAATAACACGCGATCAAAAAGACGAATATAAATAAAAATGGTACCGCTGAAAACGTCATCTTGTCCCGCAAAAAACAAGCTGCCATACAGCTCCATCATCCGAAAAAATCAAAGTTATAGCTCTCAGAATAAAGCGATGCAAAAAAATATGTTTTTCTATAAAATAGCTTTTATTGTGTAAAAGCGCCAAAACATAGAAAAACAATATAAATGTGGTACCGATGTAAACGTACTGACCCGAAGAATAAAGCTGCCTTATCAATTTTACCACACGCGGAGTAGAATAAATTAAAAAAAAAAAAAAAAAAAACACATTTCCTGAATTGTTGGTTTTTGTTTATTCTGCCTCCCAAAAGCTGGAATAGAAAATGATCAAAAAATGCCACGTGCCTGAAAATGGCAGCAATAAAAACGTCAACTCATCCCGCAAAAAACAAGCCGTCACATGACTGTCTGCCAAAATATGGAAAAATTATAGCTCTCAAAATATGGCGATGCAATAACTAGATTTTACAAAATGTGTCTTTTAGTGTGTCAATCATAAAAACCCGATATGATTCTGGTATCTCTGTAGTCGCACCGACCCGAAGAATAAGGTCGTCTAATCACTTATACCGCACTAGGAACGGCGTAAAAAATAAACGCTAGGGCTGGGGTTGGGGTTAGGGTTGTTTTTTTATTCAAAAGTTAAAAAAAAAAACAAAAAAAAAAAAAAAAAAAACGATATGGCAACTAGTGTTGAACGCAAGTGCTCACTACTTGAGTTTGCATCGGGTGCTCGGGTATGCATTGAGTATCGTGGGTGCTCGAGTCTCCGCCCCATATGCTTCGCGGCCAAAAAAACCTCGCGGGGATTGCCTGCCATGCACGAGCGATCCCCGCATGTTTTTTTTGGGGTGTCTAATAACCGTGAAACATGCTTGCGGGGACTCGAGCATTTCACTCCAGCACCCGTGATACATGGTGCATACCTGAGTACCCGATGCAAACTCAAGCAGCGAGCATTTGAGCTCAAGACTAATGACAACTTATTCAATATGATGACCTAATGTCATCAAATTCTGTGTCGTACCTCTGGGTTCAAAATGTTCACTATACCCCTTGATAAAATCCTTGAGGGGTGTAGTTTCCAAAATGGGGTCACTTGTGGGGGGTTTCAACTATTTAGGCACATCAGGGGCTCTCCAAACGCGACATGGTGTCCGCTCTCGATTCCAGCCGATTTTGCGTTCAAAAAGTCACACAGTGCTCCTTTCCTTCTGATCTCTGCCATGCACCCAAACACTGTATTTTCCCCACATATGGGGTATTGGCGTACTCTGGAGAAATTGCACAAAGTTTTTGGGGTACATTTTCTCCTCTTACCCTTGTGAAAATAAAAAAATTAGGACTAAAAGTGGAAAAAGTTAGATTTTTTTTATTTTCACTGCTCCATGTTATAAACTTCTGTAAAGGACTTGGGGGTTCAGGGTGCTCACCACACATCTAGATAAGTTCCCTGAGGGGTCTAGTTTCCAAAATGGTGTCACTTGTGGGGGGTTTCCACTGTTTAGGCACATCAGGGGCACATCCGCTAATTATTCAAGCAAATTTTACAATCAAAAAGTCAAATGGCGCTCCTTCCCTTCCGAACCCTGCCGTGCGCCCAAACAGTGGTTTTCCCCCACATATGGGGTATCTGCTTACTCAGGAGAAACTGCACAACAAATTTTGGGGTCCATTTTTTTCCTGTTACCCCTGCGAAAATAAAAAAAAATTGGGTCAAAGTAACATTTTTGTGAAAAAAGTTAAATGTTCATTTTTTTTCTTAAACATTCCAAAAATTCCTGTGAAGCACCTGAAGGGTTAATAAAGTTATTGAATGTGGTTTTGAGTACCTTGAGGGGTGCAGTTTTTAGAATGGTGTCACTTTTGGCTATTTTATGTCATAAAGACCCCTCAAAGTGACTTTAAATATGATGTGGTCCCTAAAAAAATGGTATTGTAAATTTTGTTGGAAAAATGAGAAATCGCTGGTCAACTTTTAACCCTTATAGCTCCCCAATTAAAAAAAAATTTTGGCTCCAAAATTGTGCTGATGTAAAGTAGACATGTGGGAAATGTTATTTATTAACTATTTTGTGGGACATATCTCTCTGATTTAAGGGCATAAAAATTCAAATTTTGAAAATTGCAAAATTTTCGCCAAATCTCCGTGTTTTTCACAAATAAACGCAAGTGATATCGAATAAATTTTACCACTATCATGAAGTACAATATGTCACGAAAAAACAGTCTCAGAATCAGGGGAATCCGTTGAAGCGTTCCAGAGTAATTACCTCATTAAGTGACAGTGGTCAGAATTGTAAAAATTGGCTTGGTCATTAACGTGCAAACCACCTTGGGTTGTAAAGGGGTTAACACATATGACTAATTTAATTAAATTGTACTAATCCTAACTGCCATTCTCATGTGAGAAGACCAAGATATTTTTGGTTTAAACTTGTGAAAAATCACAAAAATGAATGGTTTTCACATCCTGCTATAACTGCTTTTTTTCACTAAAAACGCAGCAAAAACTGATGGCAATGTTTTTTGCTTCGTTTTTGCACTTGTTGCTTTCTATGGCTGAAAAAAAAAAGGCAGGGCTGTGGAGTCTGAGTCGTTGTCCATTTTGGTGGAGTTGGTATAAAATGGTCCGACTCCTAAAATAATAAATTGGGTTCATTAGTACAATGCAGTTTGTGGGGAATATTTTTTCATAAGAATTTGGGAAAGTTATGAAATGTCCTATAGAAGTCTGTTCTGTTCCTGATCTAAGGATCTCTACTTTTAGGTGAGATGAAACTGTGCTGCATTTTATGTACATGCTTAGTAGTGAGGCAGTGCTGTGAACTCTGTGGTTTGGCTTACTGACTCTACAGCCCTGGAAGAATCACTGAAAGAGGTGACATGCTGCAGTTTTAAAAAAAAAAAAAAAAAAAAAAAAAAAAAAAGCAGTTTTCAAATTCAGTCAGGAAAAATACCAATGTATGTGCATGGGATTTAGAAAAGCTCATGGCTTTTGCTGGTACTGTAAAAAGCAGCTTTTAATTTGACTAAAAAAAGCAGGAAAAAATGCAACGTGTGAACATAGCCTTAAAATCTGTCATTTCTGTTAGGCTCTTTTCACACGTTCCGTTTTTGCTGGTTTTTTTTTTTTAGCCACCTTTATTTTACAATAATTTAGATTTCTGTTTATAATAAAGTTACAAGGGGGAGTGAAGGGTAACATTTGCAACGTGCAATTTTCCATCTAAATTTAGTAAGTTTGCATTCTATTGTATTTTCTCTTTAAATTACAATCTGTCGTTAACGGTATTTTTCCCAGCATTTTTCAGCTTTTTTTTTTCCCCCTCGTTTGATCTTTTACAAAAAAATAAGTTACATCAAATTAATCTATTGAGCAATAGTTTAACATTTTTTAGGTAATTCAAGTGAGTTGCGTGCAACTGCCAACATGAAGTCCAAGACTCACAAAAATGTGCAGCAAAAGAAATGAAATATACCCTTCCTTCCTTTACTCCTTTAATTCCATTACCTAATATTACACAACATAGAGTAACCGTCATTTTATTTGTTTAATAAACCAATAGTACACATGTAAATAAGCAACTTTGTAATATATCTTATCAGAGAAATCGGCTTGTTACATTGTGACAGATTATTACATTACTGAGATAGGAGATGGCAGTTGCTACTGATAAGATTCTGTGTAGATAGCAAAAAGCAAAGCTCCTCCCTTCTCCCATCCATCTACAGTAGATAGGAGATGGCAGTTTCTAATGTTAAGATTCTATCTCGGTAATGTAACAATCTTCTCTGAATACAGATTTTACCTGTGAATTTAGAATTTTGAGAATGACTGATCAGTCAAGAAGGAGAGAGAAGCAGATTTCTCTGTGATTTGACAGCCAAATCACATATCTAAAATAGACTACTGTCTTACAAATTGGTGAGGGTGACCAAAAAAAACATGTAGTCCGAATATTAATACTAATCAACATGGGGTTTTCTTATTTTCAATGGCGTAGTGTGAGTTGGCAGCGCCTGACGAAAACCTAGCATTTTGCACCCACTAACCTATAAATCGTTAGCACTTCTTCACTCCCTTCTAATAGTCCAGTATTTAACCCTTATTCTCCCATGCACAAGTATTGAATGTTAAGAAAATACATATTTAATTTTAGCTTGCTTGTTGCCTCTAGATATTTTAAGCTTTTTTGCTTAAATCTGGCATAAAATATTTTATACTTTTTTGTCCTATGTAACTGTTTTATTATCCTAACCCTAGTTAGGGTTAGAAAAAGTATTTTAAACAAAATTTATTGTAACATTAGTGTGGTGTGTTTTTTTTTTTTTATTAAATTGAGAGGAGAGGTGTAGAGTTGTTGAAGAGTACAGTGCATCCTCTGTTATCTCAGTGGCTGCCTATGCAGAGCAGAGTAGTTGAGATGAGACGGCGGATGCTGTTTACTTACACAGAAACAGAGATGAAATCAGTGCCTATGCAGAGCACAGCATCATGATAAAGGTATTGCTAAGGCTGCTGAGCTGCACTCTGCATAGACACTAAGTGGGCTTCCTTACTCTCCTCCTCCTGGCCATTCGAAGCTAGAAGAAGCTGCATTTGTTAGCACCTCAGTAAATATTGCCTAGGGCTAAGGACAGGTCCTTGGATCATTTCACAGTCAGGGAAAGAGCAAAAAAATTGTGCCTCTGTAGAATTTTAAGTTGTTGTTGCCCCCTCCATGCTGTACTAGTGTGGTTCTTTGATCTAATAACTTTTTCCTACCTTTCCTGATTTCTTCAAGATTCTTAAAAAGGCTCCACTGGATAGTTGGTAAAATCTCAAAGGATTATATATTTATCATTAGGATTTTAAATGATTACGAAAACAGGGGTCACTTAATTTACTGTTTAGACCTTATTCAGACATCCGTGTTAATGTATATATTGCATCATGGAAAAACACATACAGCATACGGATGCCATCCTTGTGATGTCCGTGTTTGACTTTGCAAAGTATATGCAAAGTTTTTTAAATTTATTTATCCATCCATGAAAAACATTGATGATGCACTGATGACATCGGTACCACTTTTTCACGTGTGAATTAGACCTTAGGGAATAATGGTCACTCATGTGCAGTACCGCTAAATTCACAGTTGGACATGGGAAGTTTGTTGTCGTGAATGATGGTGGTCCCAATGATGTCTGATTCAAGACTGAGTCCTAGTTAGAATGATTTTGCAATTCATTTATTGATACGTTTCACTTCTTAGGCAACTTGGGGGCTATTAACTGCATTGCAAAACTATGGGAAGAAAGAACACACCCTGATCTCTGCAGCTACAGTGTAGTATAGAACAGAGCTGAGTGTCAATACAAGATCCATATCTCCTCTCACAACAGTCAGTGTGGGGGAGGGAGAATATGGCAGAGCAAACTGTGACTACAAACATTTCCAGATGTTTACTCACAGCATTCATTGTGGGGAGAAGGGCAGAGCAGACATCACTTTCAAACCATAGCTGCTGTTGCAGAAGTGTTTGTAATCACACTCAGCTCTAGTGTACCCTGCTCCCACACTGACTGTCATGAGAGGTGATCTGGAAGTGTATGTAATGACACTGGGCTCTGCTCTACACTACACAGTATGTGATTGGTCAACATCATGCAGAAGAAAGTACACTGTTAGTTTTTTTTTTTTTTTTAAACAATGAGTTTTTATTAGAATTTTTCAAACATAACAAAGGGAAAAGGGTATCAGATACATCACATACAATATTTAGTGTACAATAATGCTTCTGAGAGCAAGTAGCAAGGAAACTTTAATGTCATGAACCTGAGGAACAAGAGAGGAAGGGTAGCAGGATATAAGCCAACCTCTCAATTGTGGAAGGGAGAGGAGGGGGGGGGGGGGGGGAGTAAACCAGGGAAGGGTATATTCTCCAAAATGGATACCATCAGTTTCTTCTCTATGTATAATTCCTAAGTTCAGTTTCTACAAAAGCAAGAAGTATGGAGTAATGGTAATCATGAACATATTATACTCAAGATTTACACTTTTAGTTTTTGAGAAACTGCATTACTCATAAATTTGCCCAGGGGTAAAAAAAACAACACCTTTAAGGGTACTATAATATGAATTGTAATAAATATTTTATTATCTGGGTTATAAAGCCATTCCATAATAGCATTTTTCCAAGTAACTAAGTGCACCAGGCTCATCAGGTATAAGACATCTATTTAATGTGGTTAGTGTGTATTATGAAACAAGATAAGCTTTAAGCTGTGTTCACACATGTTGTTTTTTTTTGCGTCACAAATCTGCAGTAAAACTGATCTCTGGCAGGAAATCACCTGCGTCAAAAACGCAGGTTTTGCTGCGTTTTTTTATGTTATTTTTCACTGTCGTTCTGTCTCTATTTATGCATGTACATAAAGTTCTGTGAAAAAAAGAACCCCATTCTCTTTTGCCATCTCCTCTTGATGCGTTTTTTCCACCACCCATTACTTCCTATGGGTAAAAAACGCTGAAAGAAGTGACATGCTCTATTTTCCAAAAACCCAACCAACGCAACAAAAAAAACTTGGTACTGCAAAACTCATCTGAAAATTTGCATAAAAATCTGCAGCAAAAAAACGCTGAAAAACATAACATGTGTGAACATAGCCTTAGGCTCTGATCAAATGTCCGCTTTTGATCTGTTAGTAACGGATCCAGCGTTTAAAAAAAAAAAAAAAAAAAAAAAAAAATATGAATGTGTCACAAAACCGATCCAAAATGGAAACCAAATGAACAGGTTCGGTAGTGGAATGTTTTGTTTCTGTTTATCCAGTGGACCCAAAAGCAGAAATACAAACTGGATATGTGAACATAGTCTTAAATGGATGCCTCTGACAGATGTCAAAGAGTGGATACCATTAAAAAATGTGTGTTTTTTACTGTGTACCATTTTGCCTACCCTTTCCCAAATACTCCTTCCCACCTGCTTGTCTTCCTGCACAACCTCCATCTTTGATTGATTGACAGTTCTGGCTTAATAGAGCCAGAGAATAGATGGAATACAAGCAGGTGGGAAGGTGTATATAAATGATTGGCAGCGCCATGATGCACCGAGCGCCTGTACTTGGTTTGAACAGTCATTCTGTGCTGACAATCCTTTTAAATTGAGGCGCGTGGCCAGTTTGTGCATCATTGTCAGTTCACGGACAGCAGGGTTGCGAACTTGAGATATACAGTACAGACCAAAAGTTTGGACACACCTCATTTAAAAATTTTTCTGTATTTTCACGACTATGAAAATTGTACATTCACACTGAAGGCATCAAAACAATGAATTAACACATGTGGAATTATATACTTAACAAAAAAGTGTGAAACAACTGAAAATATGTCTTATATTCTAGGTTCTTCAAAGTAGCAACCTTTTGCTTTGATGACTGCTTTGCACACTCTTGGCATTCTCTTGATGAGCTTCAAGAGGTAGTCACCGGAAATGGTTTTCACTTCACTGGTGTGCCCTGTCAGGTTCAATAAGTGGGATTTCTTGCCTTATAAATGGGTTTGGGACCATCAGTTGTGTTGTGCAGAAGTCAGGTGGATACACAGATGATAGTCCTACTGAATAGACTGTTAGCTGCTTTTTTCTTGCCATAATACAAATTCTAAGTAAAGAAAAATGAGTGGCCATCATTACTTTAAGAAATGAAGGTCAGTCAGTGTGAAAAATTGGGAAAACTTTGAAAGTGTCCCCAAGTGCAGTTGCAAAAACCATCATGCGCTACAAAGAAACTGGCTCACATGACGCCCGCCCCAGAAAAGGAAGACCAAGAGTGACCTCTGCTTCTGAGGATAAGTTTATCTGAGTCACCAGCCTCAGAAATCGCAGGTTAACAGCAGCTCAGATTAGAGACCAGGTCAATGCCACACAGAGTTCTAGCAGCAGACACATCTCTACAACAACTGTTAAGAGGATACTTTGTGCAGCAGGCCTTCATGGTAAAATAGCTGCTAGGAAACCACTGCTAAGGACAGGCAACAAGCAGAAGAGACTTGTTTGGGCTAAAGAACACAAGGAATGGACATTAGACCAGTGGAAATCTGTGCTTTGGTCTGATGAGTCCAAATTTGAGATCTTTGGTTCCAACCACCGTGTCTTTGTGCGACGCAGAAAAGGTTCCCACCATGAAGCATGGAGGAGGAGGTGTGATGGTGTGGGGGTGCTTTGCTGGTGACACTGTTGGGGATTTATTCAAAATTGAAGGCATACTGAACCAGCATGGCTACCATAGCATCTTGCAGCGACATTCTATTCCATCCGGTTTGCGTTTAGTTGGACCATCATTTATTTTTCAACAGGACAATGACCCCAAACACACCTCCAGGCTGTGTAAGGGCTATTTGACCTAATGGGAGAGTGATGGGGTGCTACGCCAGATGACCTGGTCTCCACAGTCACCAGACCTGAACCCAATCAAGATGGTTTGGGGTGAGCTGGACCGCAGAGTGGTAAGCATCTCTGGGAACTCCTTCAAGATTGTTGGAAGACCATTTCCGGTGACTACCTCTTGAAGCTCATCAAGAGAATACCAAGAGAGTGCAAAGCAGTCATCAAAGCAAAAGGTGGCTACTTTGAAGAAGCTAGAATATAAGACATAATTTCAGTTGTTTCACACTTTTTTGTTAAGTATATAATTCCCCATGTGTTAATTCATAGTTTTGATGCCTTCAGTGTGAATGTACAATTTTCATAGTCATGAAAATACAGAAAAATCTTTAAATGAGGTGTGTCCGAACGTTTGGTCTGTACTGTATATATATTTTTTCAAATCACGTACAGCTAACATTTCTTATGGACACCTTTAAAAACCATAATAAATCAATAAGATTAAGTGATACATGGCTGTGGCCCATAATTCTTATAGGAAGACATTAGCTGCAGACAATGAACTGTAAAATGCTGATACTCCTAATAGTTTCTCCAGTTTGAAAAAAAATCGGACGTGTCGGACCGTGTTTCACAGACATCTGAAGGAGGTTTAAATGTGAACATAGCCTAATGTATTTGTTTTCAGCCCTTCAATAAAGTCATAAACCTCTCAAGATGAGCACCTCTTATTGTGAAAGAGATGGGTTATCAGTCAGCAGGCTGCTAGGTCAATAGTTTTCTAACCCATTAGGCTGATATGGTATCATTTGTCCCATAGCACGAATAACAAATGTGTATGAGCTATTATACTGTACTATAAGGCATAGACTGACTTCTATGTAACATTTTTGTTAAATTGACAGATGCACACCATATGCAAAAATAAAGTCACACATTTTAAAGCAATTCACAATAGTGCAGAAAGTATAAAGCTTTTTTGGTTATGTGCTTTCCTTGTTAATTTTCAAAATTGATATGAGAAGCGGGCAAGGATTAATCTATTAGCTTGATGGCATTGGCCCTTAAGGGGCATATACACTGCAAGATAATTGTGAACGAGCCTTCTTAAAAAGGCTTGTTTCATGATAATCTTGCCGTGTAAACAAGCTGTGACCGAGCAAAAGAATTGAAATGATCTCTAGTACTGCACAAAAGAATGCTCGTTCTTGGCGGTGCATCATCCTGTGTAAACAGAAAACAGAACGCACACTGCCGAGCACTATGGCAGCTTATAGGTTAGGTGGGTAGGTATAGATTGCTCAGTGTGGATCGTCCACTTTGGTTTGCCTGTCAGGCATTTAAACGACAAAAGCTTACCGATCGGTAATCGTATTATGCCTCAGTTGGTGTGCGAAAACATTTACTCAGAGTTATCTACCCTTAAGGGGTACAGCCTCAGGCTACAAAGCTGTAGTCACTTGATATGACTGTAGACTTCTGAATCCTCACATCGAGTGCGCTGTGAGGATTCTCCGGTGCCGGTAACTGGTCATGTGTACTCCCGACCACATTCCGACTAGATGGGTGAAACAGTCTAGTCGGAACGTGGCCAGAAGCATGCATATTGCATACTTGCGGTCAAATGACCGCGGTTTCTGGTACCTGAATGGGACAGTCCTCACGTGAGGATTTGAAAGTCTGCAGTCATATAGTAACTGCAGACTTGTAGTTTAAGACCGGACAACCCCTTTAACTTATGACAGAAAGTAGTGTAAATTATAGCTCAAAACCTACTCATAGCTGGCACTGATTTGACTTTTTGGTGGATGGACTGTCAAAAGATTCACCAAATATACTGCATATAAAGGTTAAAAAAAAAAAAAAAAAAAAAAAAAAAGTATTCAGCTCACCCTCCTATCGACCAGCAATCACAAGAAATGTGGTGTATTGGAGCACTTGGGAGAGTCAGTCCCACACAGAAGGTTCCAGGGCAGTAGGAGATCCAGCACACGTGTGTAGATAAAATGAATGTGCATTCCAAAATTTGTTAAAAACGTTTTCATCAGTGTATATTCCATAAAAAGATTAGGCAAGAGGTCTATAAACATGGGAGTTACTATGCATTTCAATACTTTCCCTGGTTCTTAGTCATAACATGAAGCGCCAATCTTTGTACATTCCCTCCAGTGTTTGTGTGCCCGCCCAGGTAATTTGTTAATCTAGTCACTTGCACATCCTGGACACTAGTCATAAATTACGAATTGTGACATGTTGGATTCCATTTGGATGGCTGGATTAATTCGCAGCAGTCAAGCTGTGACTTTCCACTGTTTCCCTGCACAATCACTTAAAGGGGCTGTCCTCTTCCACAAAATCTTCATCATCGGCCAAAGCTCTGAAGAGGGCGTTCTGGGCAGAGCCGCTGAGCTCACACATTGGCTGCCATACTGTTGACGTGATGTCTGTGCCACAGCGATTACCAGTCTTATGGAGCAGTGAAAAAAGAGGTTTTTTTACATTAACCTACAGCCAGGGGGTAATGATTTTCTTAAAGGTGATAACTCCTGTTATTTTGCAGGGAAACAACTGTTTTAACTGTGAGACTGCGCTGCCAATCATAATGACCACGCATTTTTGTAGAACTTTGAATTGCAGAATAGTCTTATTCACTTGGATGCCATGCTTTCCCAAAATACTTTACTGGTGATCTCGTAATGCGTTTTGCTAGGCATGTGTGCGATTACCATTCAGGATAAATTACCAAGGAGCCCTGGTTTAATGCAGTAAACTTAGTCACTTATCAGTCATCATATGGATCTAAACGCATGCTTCGGGCACATATAGACAAGTCGAAAATCGAGAATAAGCGTTCCTAGGAGCATTCGAGTCACGATTATTGGAATATCTAAACAGGCCTGTAATCGCCATGCAAATGAGAAAAATGGTAATTCATTGGGTGAGAAGATTTTTAAGCAAGCTCAAAGGGAATCTGACAGCAGGTTTTTGCTACCCCATCTGACAACAGCATAATGTACGATCAGAAACCCTGATTCTAGCGATTTGTCACTTACTGAGCCGCTTGCTGTTATTTTGATAAAATTACTGTTTTATTTGCTCCGCATCTGGCATTTACCTGAATTCTGAGCTCTGTATAACTCCGCTCACACCACTGATTGGCAGCTTTCTGTTCTTGTACACCACACGTCAAACTCCAGCTCGTGGCCAAATCTGGCCTGCAAGGTGGTTATATTTGGCCCACGACACCAAAACCTCCACCCCTATGTGAGGTTATTCTGTATGGAGGACTATGTGGTGGCCATTATACTATATAGAGGATTATGTGGGGCCCATTATTCTGTATAGAGGGCTATGTGAGGTTCATTATACTGTATTGGAGGGCTATGTGTGTCCCATTATTTTGTATACTGGTTGGCCCGCGACTTTGTCCAATTTTTTTATTTTGGCCCTCTGTGTATTTGTTTGACATCCCTGATGTACAATGTATGCAGGAAGCTGTTACAGTGGTGGGGGTGGGGTTATACTGCGCTCATGAATATGGAGGACTACATGCCAACAGGTTTACTAATGCTCTAGCGTTAATCTCCTGCTTATAAAACTGATTTTCTCAAAACTACACTAAGCAGCCCAGAAAGCGACACATCACTGGAATCAGGGTCTCTGTCTTTGTTATGCTGCTCTCAGATTAGTTGGCAAAAACCTGTTTACAGATTCCCTTTAAAAATCATCGTTATCGGCAGCACATTGTCCTGTGTTAGGGCATGTGCTGCCGATAACATAATGTTCTATAATCATTGAACGATTGAGTGCGGTCGGACAGTCTAAACAGGCCTCTACATGCAATGATCTGGGATCGGATTGCATGTAGTGATTGTTCAATGGCTGTGATTGTGCTGGCAAACCTAGGCTTTTACACTGGTTAAATATGATTTGTATGACTGGCTTCTGAGTAATTGTAGTAGAAGATTCCTGTACACCACTCCCTTAAATCCGTTATCTTTTGGGGCAGCTCTGCCATATTGCCAGCGAATCCAACGTGAAGTATCCAAGGCACCCAATATATTCCTTTATTAAGCTTCTTTATTGATAACGACATATACAACATCACAAAAAAAACACTTTTTTTTTTCTTGCATCTAAGTGATTGTAATGATTATTAGCCATTGTGTCTGCCGGAAAACATTGCAGGTAGAGTTGGGAAGTGAAAGATTGGCTACTTTCAGATGTTGGTCTAATCTGAATACATTGTGCCACTTGTGGTTACTATTTTTTATAAACGTGAACTATATTGCACAATTGCAAGTTTGTTCATTCCAGAAATATGTTCCAGCAGATTGTCATGAAACAGGTCAGAGGGCACAGCTTTTCTGAAGGAAAATAATCTTTTCTTAAAAATGTGCTTTATTTAGGAATTCTTCCCACAAGAAAAGAAATAAAAATTAAATATTGACTCCTTTTTTTTGTATACACTTGGCACCATTTGGCAGGAATGAAATTTAATCCCTTAGGGTGCTTTCACATTGCGTTTAGGCACCCGTTAAGTGGCCCCGTCAAGACTTGCGTCTGAACCCCCCTCAAAACGAGTTTCGGATGTTTGCGCCGACGGGGCCATAAACTATAATGGTGTAGACAGAGCGAATGTGCACTCTGATGTGCATCGTTTTTGAGCGTGTACGCCTACTGGTGGCGAACACTCAATTGTAGTAGACTGCGTCTGAGTGTCCGCCTCCAGTAGGCATATACGCTTCAAAATGATGCACTTTCGCTCTGTCTGCACCATTATAGTCTAAGGCTCCGTGAGCGCATATGTCTGAATTCCAATTTTCCAGAGCTAAGCCTCAAAGGGGTCACGCAATGTGAAAGCACCCTTACTAGGATTCCCATTTGTAGTATGCAATATATAGCTTGTTCTTTTAGAGCAGTGTTTCTCAAACTCGCGTATTCAGGGCCCCCAACAGATCATATTTTCAGGATTTCCTTAGTATTGCACATGCATGAGAGCCTGTGGCAGTTTCTGATGCCTTGGTAATAATTCCATCACCTGTGCAATACTAAGGAAATCCTGAAAATATGACCTGTGGGGGGCCCTGAGGACTGGAGTTTGGAAAACACTGTTCTAGAGACATGCACCCTATAAATGAAGTGCGTTCTCCACGCTAAAACGATACCATACATGTGGAATCTAATTGCGGATTGGGCATATTGTGGGGCTCAGAAGGGAGTGGGGGGTGCCAATTGGCTTTGGAAGTACGGATTTTGAGGTTTGTATTTTTTTTTTATTTTTTTAGCTACCAGCCAATAACCCCTAATTTTTCCTTTGACAAATGTTGGCCCTAAAAGGGGACACATTTTTTACAGAAAAGTTGATGTTTTTATTGGTATAATCTTGATGTACATAACATTTTTTGATTGGTTTTAAGGCTCTGTTCACATTTATCCTGTGCTCTCTGCTGGGTGCTTAACGTTTCCGTGTAAATCCACATTAAAAAAACAAGATTCAGATAGAACCCTTTACTATAATGAGGTAGTTGAAGACATTTTAGACTCCGTCGGGCCTGTGTTCTAGTGTTGTCCCGTCTTCCTTTTTTTTTTAGGCATTTACTAAACTGTGGTCGACCAGTTTTGAGCGCTGTAAAGATGGATGCAGCAAGAAGAGAGGCCAAATGGAGTCCAAAGTGTCTCCATCTGCCTTATTATAATGAATGTTCGTTCCAAGAGTTCAATTCGGCCCCACTGGAACTTTTTTGCAGAAGGCTTGACATAAATGGTCCGTGTAGAGCCCAGAATAAATGTGAGCAGAGCCTGTGTTTTGGGAGTCAGAATGAATGAACAGCAGTTGAGGATTTTATTTATTTTTTTCGGCCATTCGATGCACAGTATGACTGTTAAGATAATTTTATTCTTTGGGTCAGTACAATTACAGTGATACCAGATTTATAGTTGTTTTTTTTTTCTTAGTATCGCTACTTTTGCAAACTTTTTTTTTTTTTTTAAACCCCTTTCCAACCCATGACGTCTTTAGTACGCACATTTGCGTACCCCCGGTTCAGTGAGGGCTGCTGCACTGAGCCCTCACTGAACCGAGCACATATCAGCTGATTCTTACAGCTGACATGTGCCCGCAACAACTGCGGGTGGAATCGCGATCCACCCGCGGCTGTTAACATGTTAAATACCGCTGTCAATCTCCGACAGCGGCATTTAACGCGCGCTTCCGGGTTGCGCGTCATAAGCCCCGCCCATCGGCGACCCCGTCACGTGATCGCGGGTCGCCGATGCATGACAACCCAGGGTCTGCAGCAGACGCCTGTGGTTGTCATGATCTGGTCGCTATGAGCGCCACCTAGTGGTTGGCGCTCATAGCACAGGACCATTTCTGCTGCATGCAGGGGATCTGCTCGTCCCCTGTATGTAGCAGAGACGATCAGACAACTGCTGCTTCTAGTCTCCTATGGGGACTATTGAAGCATGCAGTAAGTGGAAAAAAAATGTTTTTAAAAATATAAAAAAAATATAAAAGTTTAAATCACCCCCCTTTCGCCCCATTCAAAATTAAAATATAAAAAAAAACAACCCACATACACATATTTGGTATCGCCGCGTTCAGAATCGCCCGATCTATCAATATAGAATTAATCCGATCGGTAAACGGTGTAACGAGAAAAAAAATTCTAAACGCCAGAATTACGTTTTTTGGTCGTCACAAAATTGCAATAAAATGCAATAACGGGCGATCAAAACATCGGATCTACCCCAAAATGTTATCAATAAAAACGTCAGCCCGGCGCACAAAAAATAAGCCCTCACCCAGCCCCAGATCACGAAAAATGGAGACGCTACAGGTCTCAGAAAATGGCGCTGTTTTTTTTTACTGTTTTTAACCAAATTTTGGAATTTTTTTTCACCACTTAAATCTAAAATAACCTATACATGTTTGGTGTCTACGAACTCGTAATGACATGGAGAATAAGAATGGCAGGTCAGTTTTAGCATTCAGTGAACGTGGTAAAAAAAATAAATAAATAAACAACTGTGGTATTGCACTTTTTTTGCAATTTTACCGCACTTGGAATTTTTTTCCCGTACACGATATGGTAAAACTAGTAATGGCGTTGAAAAGTACAACTTGTCCCGCAAAAAATAAGCCCTCACACGGCCATATTGTCCAAAAAATAAAAACGCTATCGCTCTGGTAAAAGGGGAGCAAAAAACGAAAAAGCAAAAACGATAAAACCCAAGGTTGCGAAGGGGTTAAAGTCTTAAATTTTTTCAAGTGAGAACACCTTTAAAGAAAAATGCAAGTAACACAAAACCCTGATTTAAATAATGTGATTTTCTGGTCAGGGCTTCCTTTTAAAAAGCAATATAGATTTTGTTGATAAAGAAGATTAGTCAAGTGAGTAATAAAGAAGATTGATTTGTTGTTTCTTTACTTCTAGTGGGCAACTTTAAGAATTCAAAAAGGTTTTGAAGAACAAAAAAAACTTCGAATGGTGGCTTCCAATGGTAAGAGTAGAAACTAACTCAATTATCATTTTTGGTAAATTGGAAACTGTGAGCAGCATGGCGTATGAGCGGAAACTGTTTTGTCTGCTGCAAATATACCAGTTCGTGAATGCTGAGCTCTCTATAACCCCGCCCACACCACTGATTGGCAGCTTTCTAAGTACACTGTGCATAGGCAGGAAGCTGCCAGTTGGTGGTGGGGCGAGTTCTTGAATATTGAATAATAAATGGGAGCCGGTTTACTAGCTGTCTAGTGATAATCTCCTACTGAGAAAACAGTGGTCGTTATTAAAACTACAGCAAGCAGCCCAATAACACATCGCTGGAATCAGGGTCTGTACCCTACATCATGCAGTTCTCAGATTAAGTAGCAAAAATCTGGTGATGGCTTCTCTTTAAAAAGAGGTTGTTCAGCTTTGGGGCCCCAGTCTGCAGTCATTAAGTGACTGGAGACTTTTGAATCCTCACAGCGTGCGCAACGCATGCTGTTATGTTTCTCCAGAAGAGAGCGGGCGGTAACATGAAGTCATAAAGCCCACAAAATGATAAACCTACTTAAATTAATAAAAGAACCACACTACTATTATATATGGAGTAAAACTTATTTATTGGTCGGGTACCTTTGTCAAGTTTAATAAAATAATCAATATAGTAAATCCATGAATAATCAAATACATTAAATATTAAAACTGCTCCAGACATAAATAAATAATTTAATAAATAACTCATTAATAATTATCTCCATACAGATCCACCCAAGTATCTGGGTGACCCATCCACCAGGACTCTGCTTAAAAAGCAGAGGCCCCCCCCACAAAGCCACCCGACCAATGCTCAATCATAGTCTGAAAGTCTAAATTCAAAATGTCATAACCGACATCAGAAAGATGAACAGAATCTCTACTATACATCCCCACTACATATCCCTCCAACTCTCTGTGCCTATAGCAAAAACCGTTGAGGCTTGGCAAAAATTTGGAAAGATCTCTATTCACTTTACGCTTGATCTTTTCAAGAAAAAATACCCCATCCGATTTCCAACGAAGGCGGGATATTATCTCCGAAAAGGCAATCGTAGCAGCAGGAAAACAAACAAACAAAAAACTGGTAATCCAAAGAAGATCTTGTTTGACTTGCCAGAGCAGATCAGAAGACCGAAACTTGCCAATATCATTACCCAATAAATGTAAAATTAAAAAATCAGGTATAGGATAACGCAAAGATAAATCTAATAATACTTTCTTCAACTGTGACCAACGCATACCACGAATACCATGCCAGAAGATTTGAAATTCGGATGAACTGAACGATAAATTTTCAGAATAATTTCTTTTATTCGCCCTTCTCTGCGCCCAATAAACATAAGAGTGCCCAATAATCCATATACATCTGGGCCCTACAAAATAAAAAGAATCAACATGTAAATAACAAGTCAGGGCGAACATACAACTGGTATCGATTTGACTTCCACCTCCCTAATTGCTTAATCAAATTCTCATCTAGGCCAGCTTGGGCAGCCATAGTTGCTGCCCCTATCCTAAACGAATGACCTGTAATATGTAAATTCCCCAGTTTCAGATCGCCCAAGCATTTCCTCAATATGAAAGAAAATTGGAATTTAGTTACTGGGCTACCATTTTTATGAATGAATAGAAGGGAAAAACCAAGGGGGCGAATTGACAGCCATCGTCTCATGTTAGACACAGGGCATAAGGGAGAATCGCTGATTGCCCTTACTATGATTTTAGTGCCCCTGCCCAACTGATCTGTCTTAGACCTCCTCAAGAAAAGGACCATACTGTGCTGTAGTACTGAAACGTCAGAAAACAGAAGCCCCGTAGGCCGAAGCCCATTATCTGACAATAACTCCCCCGTCCTCATTGCTGAAAAAAATTAAAGTAATAAAAATGGCCCTAAAAAGAGTTGCTTCAAAAAGGTTGAAACAAACCTCAGAAACCACTGAACACAATTTGGACAAAAGTTCAATCGTAACTGGACGTCTGGTATCTGCAGAAAAAGAATTACGCTTAAAACCCTTTAAAAATTGCTTTACTACAAATAATGACGACAAGGGAGCTGACCCATATAACTTTAAGAAAAATGATATCCCTGCTATACTTTTTGCCAAAGCTGAGTGAGACAACCCTTCACTCACTAACATGTCTAAAAATGACAAGGCTGAAGTAGCAAAACATGCATGAGGATCAAAGCCATTAACTTGACAAAATCCCCGCCATCGCTCCCACGCGCATGTATAACCAGCCCATGTGCGCGGAGCTAAGGAATGAATAATGTATTTAGGAACATGAATTAAACCAGATCCCACAGGGACGTGGGAAGCCTCGTTCTGTCCGCTTCTGCCTCTGGATCCCGCGCAAGGAATTCTTCCACCCGCTGCTGAGACAGAAGATCCGCCATTACATTACTATATTCTGTAGAAACGCAGGCTTTAAGCCAAATGTTGTGCTGAAGTAATAATATCAAATGCCTCAAAATTTGAGATCAACCCGTTTCTAGAAGACATAGTGTTAAGTGAAAAACAAAGACCCGGAGATCTGGAGCGCAACAAAATTCTACAATTATCGAGACGAGAACTCCAAATGGAAAAAATAGCAAAAACTGCAAAGACTTCAAAAAATGATATAGTAAAATCCTTGCCGCAGAAAAAACCCGGCCAAAGCTCTGAAATCCATGCACCGCGGAAAAATCCCCCAAAACCGAAAAGACTAGCTGCACAAAACAATTGCAGTTTATCCGCTGATTGAAATTCTGACTGCCAGCAAGACACACCATTATACTCGTCCAAAAACCGGGCCCACACCCATAAATCCTCCTTCAGATCAGGAGAAATAATAATCAAGGACGTCGGGGAGGTGTGGCCTTTGATAGCATCGTACAAACGCCTCAAAAAAATTCTCCCAACAGGTATTATGCGCAAAGCAAAATTTAATGCTCCTAATAAAGATTGAAAATCCCTCAAAGAAGCAGTGTCCCGTCGCAGAAAAAGGTAGACTAGTGATTTCAGCTTAATCACTTTATCCAATGGCAGCCTACATACCATTTCATTGGAATCTAACTCTATCCCTAAAAATTCCAGTTTCGTACAAGGAAAAACCGTCTTATCTGCTGCAATGGGGACCCCAAAAATAGCCATAATGGACAAAAAACGTGTCAACAATTGAGAACAAATGTCAGAACCAGAGGGGCCTAAGAATAAAAAATCATCTAAATAATGTAACACATGTCCTTGTGGAAAAATAGATTGAAGACACCATTGCAAAAAGGAAGAAAACATTTCAAAATAAAAACAGGATAACGAAAAACCCATTGGGAGACATCGGTCAAAAAAAATAAAATCCCTCAAAAACAAAACCCAATGAACAATAACCAGACGGATGAACAGGAAGCAGGCGAAAAGCCGCTTGAATATCCGTCTTAGCTAGCATGGCATTGCCGCCGACATTCCGTAATAAATCTACGGCCATGTCAAATGAGGCATAATGGACAGATGCTTTAGTCTTATCCACCTGGTCGTTCAATGAATCGCCGGAAGGGAAAGATAAATGATGTATAAGGCGATAGGAACCCCGCTCTTTTTTTTGGAACAACCCCTAATGGGGAGATCCTAAAATTCAAAAAAGGGGGATCAATGAATGGACCAGAACACCTACCGCGCTGAATTTCCTTAACAATTTTCTCTCTCACTGCCTCAGGAAAACGCCTGGCTGAAGGTAAATTCTCAATTACCTTGCAACCAGACCCTTCAAAACTAGGTACAAAAAAACCCTCTGTGAAACCTTTAAACAGTAGCAGGGATTTCTCCCTGTCGTGATATTTGTTTAGAAACGGTAGCATTTCTACCACCTTCACCGGTGTCTTTGCCATTAAGAAATGGCTCTTTTGCAATAGCCCTTTGAGGCGACTGAGTAAATTTCTTGAAGCATTTATTCATTGGGTGAGCCCCCCCCCCCCGCAAATGGAACACTCATGCTTATAACGACAATTGTGCAGCCATCTGCAGGAGGACTCATTAAATGCGAAACATAACCCTTTCCGAATCTGTTGAGAAACCGGGTTTTTAAGAATATTAGGTTGCCTCTGTGGGACCATCATTTGTAGCCATAGGCCTACGTCTTCAACCCCCCATTTTAATGAAGGGTGAACAGACAATTTTTGCCTAAAGGCTTCATCATACAGCAGCCAAGCAGTACCGCCAAAATGGCGGTAAGCCTCCAATACAATATCTATATGTTGAAGGAGTCCACAGCAAAGAGACGCGGATTTCTCCCCCAACACGGCCGCATAAATTAAGAAGGCCTGTAGCCACGAATGAAAAGATTTAAAAATTTTCTTTTTTTCCTCATCCGATTTATCGGTCCGAAAAGCATCTTTACTGGGAAGCAGGGAAAAAACATCCAAATACTCCCCAGCCCAGATCCTTTCTTTCACCGACGCGGACAAGTGAAAACCCAAAGGGGAAACCTCGCAGGACAATGCTTCCTTGAAGCAAGCTGCAGGTACATGAGGCCTCTGAGAAACCTTAAGGGAGGACCCCATATCAAACTTAGAAAATCCCCTAAGGGCATCCTGCACCGCAATATTAATTATCTCTTTAAGAGCGGCTGAGCTAGAAATAACATTATCAATTAAACTGTCATTATGCATTAGTATCTCACCATCCGAAGATCGTGCCGGAGATGTCTGCATCTGTCCTTGCGTTACTGATGTCTTCTCTATTCTCCCACCAGACCCCTGAGCGGTCTCAGTGAAAGGGGCCATCCCGGTACTAGCCACAACCGCTGGGCTGCAGGCCTGGGACACAGCTGCAGCCGCCTGACAGCTCTTTTGCTGCGGCTGCAAGCTGGCACCCCAGCTCCACGGAGCGGTCGTGACCACTACCGCTGCACCGCTGTCTTCATCTGTCCCGCGCTCCGGGGACCCGGATGCCGGCTGGTTCACGGAACCACGCCCCCTCGTAGGACTACACGAGAGCCTGCTGACAGGCTCCCCGCTTAGCGATGCCGCTGGCCTCTTCCTGCCTTGGCTCCGCCTGCCTCCTGATTGCGGCGGTGATGGGGACCAGCGTCGCAGCTTCCTGGGTCTCGCACTGCGACGGGGAACTGGCGCTCCGTCCTGTATCTCGCCATCTTCGGGCTCCTCAATCGCCCCCTCAACTGCCTCTTCCTGTGCCGCTGAATCTTCCTCCAGGCACCGCAGAAGCCAGTCCCGACCTCCCCCAGCGCTCGCCTTCTCCAACAGCCGGCTCAGGAGCTCCTCCATCCCGTCTTCAGGCTTCTTCAGCTCTTGAGGTAAAACTGACCCCTCCTGACAGGAGCCGTCACCTTATATAGGCATATGCCCCCACTCTCCCCCCCCCCCCCCCCCTTACAGAACCAATCAGCTGTTCTCCATTTCCCGCTCAAAAACCAGTTAAGGCCAGATTTGTACCACTTCTGAAAGTTCCCAGTAATATTGTCAGTTACCTCATAACCTGACTTGACCATGTAATACATTAGGGGCTTATTCCCTCATGATCTCCCCATTTAAGGCAATGTGGCCATCTCATGACCTCATGTATGTGATTTTCATACTTCTGGCCACATTCAAACTAGACATGCGTGTACTCTCTCAAATTCACTCACAGTGAATTGAGTAGCGGTGAGCACATCTAGTTGACATGTGACCACATGTATGCAAATGTCATACTTGTGGTCACTTGACCATCGCTGGCATTGGAGAATTCTGAGAGCGTGCGCTGTGAGGATTCAAAAGTCTGCAGTCAAATAGAGTGACTGCAGACTTTCATCCCAAACCTGGGCAACCCTTGTAAGTTATTGGCCAGTACTTGATATGCTCAGATTTATTTATCTGATATATGTAATATGTGTAAGATGTTTTTACTAATCATTTATTCAGTGAAATGTGAGGATTGGCACAATGCAGAACACTTTGGTATGATTAACTCACTTTTTACTTAGCCGATGACGTAAATATAAGGGTTGTGTCCCTGCCTTTGATGTTGGGTCCGGTGCTGAGCCCGCATCTTTGCCCGCACTTAATGGCTGATTTAATATAAAGTAAATTAATCTGATCAGTAAATGGCGCAACCTGATGAAAAATCATAACTCCAGAATTACGGTTTTTTAGCTGCCGCAGCATTGCAGTGTCTTGCAATAAGAGGCGATCAAAACATCATCGCATCTACCAAAAAATGGTAGCAATAAAACAGTATATCATATCACAAAAAATAAGCCCTTGCTACAGCTATGGGGACCGAAAAGTAAAAATTATGGCTCTTGAAAGAAAGGGAGGAAAAAATGTGTGAAGGAGTTTTTTTAATTAAATGTGTTTATGTGCATGTAATGTAGTGTGCTCTCTCTAGGATCCAGTGCCGTTCTGCTCTGCTTCTCAGTGACGTGACCCCCTCTGTCGACTATGCACTATGTGTAATCCTGAAGTGGCTTTAACACTAGGACTACTGGACTCGTGACCCCGCCTAGAACTACTGAAAGGAGTCATTTTGACTCCTTGCTTGTTTTCGTTTATTTTTAGAGTTTCATTTGTGGTTATTTATTAATAATTATATTTTTTGTAATGTATTATTATTGTGAGATCCAACAGTAATGCTTTTGATTGTTTTTTTTCTGCTTTTCTTATTTTTCTACAGAAAATAACAATAATTATAATAGACGTTTTTCAAACATTTTTTTTTATTCAAGTGCACACATATAAACAACAACTGAAGAACAAAAAGCAGAGAAAATGTAGGTGGAGGAGCATAAAAATGAAAATATGGCGCAGAATTCACCTTCTAAACATTTGGTGTTTCGCATTTTAGGCATTGCCTTTGATTTATGGCAGTACATTGCCCACACAAAGACTTACCACAAGTCTTACAATTTCCGACAGATCTATTTTTCTTGCACTTTTCTTTGATCTGGCAAAATTTTGTTTGAACCATCACTTCTGAACATGTAGAAACTTGGGACGTGGAACCCTTTTCCCTATCTGTGACATAAGGACCACTCAACTCTCTCACAAGCGTTTGCAAAAATGCCTTGCGTGACATTTTTTGGTGGGTAATCTCCTTGAATATTATCCATGCATTTATACCCGCAAAGTCTAAGGCATTTTCAAATGCATGAACAGGCCATCTCCTTGTGCATGTTCGTGTGGTATATTTTCGTGCCATCTGATCCACTACATCTACTCCATATTTTGTTTCATTGTAAAACTTTACCGTTTCTGGAGTTTTTTTAGCGGAATCAGACGCAACAACAACATCTGGATGGACGGAACTCAAAATGACAACATTTTTGTTGGGCTTTCCTTGATATACTGTAAGTGTAAAATTGTCTTCATTTCTAAACACTTTAGTGTTGTACAATTCCTCTTTCATGGATTTTATTTCTTTAGGCACTTCTCGCCTTATCTTGTTCAGTGTTCCCACGATGGTTGTTCCTTTGCTTTTTAGCTGTTTAGCTAATTTTACTGAAGTAAAATAATTATCGGTTGTAACATTGCGACCTTTTTTCAAAAACGGGTCCAATAACTTCATTACCACATGGTCAGCTAAACGGTCCTCAGCACGGCGTGTGTCATCTTTGCCTAGATAAGGGAAGCCATTTGCCAGATATTTGCTCCTCTTATCAACAGCTAGCCAATATTTGTGGCCATATTTATCTGGTTTGGAAGGCATGTACTGCGTGAATGGACACCTAGTTTTGCTTGGGAAAAGTTGCTCATCCACCATTATGTATGGGCCAGGTTTGTAACACGCAATACAATTTTCAATAAACCTGTCCCACACAGTAGAAAATAGAGCAAACTTGTCCGTTTGCAGTCTCTCCGATCGAGTAGATTTCTCATCAAATCTGAGAAACCTCATAATTTCAACAAAGCGGTCCCTAGACATTGTCGCTTTGCAAAACGGTATTCCCCAGTCATTACACCAAATACTGCTAATCGAGTGACGGTTCGTGCCAGATATTCCACGAGCATAGAATATCGCAATGAATGCATCTAGCTCCTCATCAGATAGAGTTTGTTCAGCATTACACAGTAATACAAGCAGGTAAAACACAAGGAAAATGTGAAAAGTTGACATGTAAATTGAACTACATCTATATGAACATCAGGGTAAATAAGACAGAGTGAAAAAATTATGCACAAAACTTTATAGCAACATTTAGTGACAAAAGGACCTCAAAATATAGTAGGGAGTCAAAATGACTCCGTTCAGTAGTTCTTGGTAAATTTTGAAAAAAACGCGCAAATTTTTCACCAAAATTATTTATTCTCACAAAATCTTTTTTCACATCATATTTGAGGAAAAGTCACCGAGTTTCAAGCCGGAATTCTGAAAAATGTAGTCACAGAAGAGAAATAAAAAACGAAAGGAGTCAAAATGACTCCATCAGTAGTTCTAGTGTTAAAAGTGCAAGTCTATGGAGCGTCAAAACAAGGCTTTACTGGGTCTCCGTATGGCATCTGATTCTTTTTTTTTTTTTTTTCACACACCCATAGACCTGAATGATTTTTTTTCTCCCCACTCAATGAGAAGAATCAGTCATCTGCACGGCTCCATTGAATAAGATTGGTCCAAGTGCTGTTTTTTATTTTTTTTCAAGGACGGCACTCAGACCAAAAATACAGTCATGTGAACCTGTCCATTGAGTGACCTGGCTAGTCGGAATTGTGGTGACTTGACTGAGGAGCAGAACAGTGCTGGATCCTGGAGTACAGTGGTAGGTGAGAATATTCATACACACACCACATTACATGCACACAAATTTAATAAAAAAATATAGATCAAGTGCTGCTTTAACGTGTAAAGGATGCTAAAAACGTCCAATTTAGAATCTTATAATATGTTAATTAGTGGAAGGTGAGCTGCGCAGCGGTTTATGGAAACAATGACTCCCTGAAAAGAAGTGGCTTGAACTTACCATGAAAATAGACAATAGATTATGTCTGACCCTACACAAGGCTCCCCATCAATGAAGCTACTCTGTCTGACCTTTGCTTGTACTTGCTGGCTACTTCTTTTGATCTCTGGCAGGACAGCATAGAATCCCAGAGCCTGGGATATGTTGCAGTGAATTCTCTCTTATAAGCCTTTTTCCCCTCCCCCATGACAGCACACCTTGAGAGAGAGGATCCGCCCCACCAAGGACAGGAAACCGTCTGAAATAAAAGGGCGGCACCACTCCCTCGCTTCAGTTGGTTTCCTGTCCTTGATCGGGAACCTGTCTGGAAGAAAGAAGACTTACCTGGGGCTGTCCCGGTGTGGAAGAGCGGGCACTGGCCTGTGCACTGGGTTCAGTATCCCAGAAGCGCCTGACGTCACGGCGCAGGGCACGCTGGTAGTACATGCAGAAGTTCAGGGGTCCCTGAAAGGGTTCCTTAGAGGGAAGAAAAGACCCTGTAGAGAGGTTTCCTCCGTCTCTGATTCCTCCCAGTCCGAGGAGCAGTGGGATTCATCGTCCTCTTCCTCATCGGGGGGTGGTAGACCCTGCTTCCCCATTGAGAATACAGACAGACTGGTTAGGGCAGTAAGATCAACCATGGGTCCGGAAGAAGAGAGAGCATCTAAATCCCGGGAGGACATCATGTTTGCGGGCTTGGGAGAGAAGAAGAGACGCTCATTTCCGGTTAACAGTAAAATTCAGGGCCTCATTGACCGGGAGTGGAGGAGACCTGAGAGATCAGGGGCTTTACCCTCCTTCTCCAAAAGAAGGTATCCCTTCGAAGAGAAGGATGCGGAACCTTGGGATAAGATCCCCAAGGTGGACGGGACTGTGGCAAGGTCATCGAAAAGATCTTCCCTGCCCTTGGAGGACTCTGGCGTCCTAAAGGATGCACTGGATAAAAGAGCTGACTCCTTCCTGCGCCACACGTGAGAGGCGGCGGCAGGCGGCCTAAAATCAGCGGTGGCTAGCACCTGTGTGGCGAGGTCCTTGATGGTGTGGCTCCAACAGCTGGAAGACCAGCTTAAAGATAAAAAGGTCTCCAGACAGGCAATACTTGCAGAGCTACCTCTAATACAAACAGCATCGGCCTTCCTGGCCGACTCTTCAGCTTACTCGGTCAGACTGTCAGCTAGGGCAGCGGGACTATCCAACGCAGCCAGGCGGGCCTTGTGGCTCAAAGGTTGCCCAGGCGACCTACCTTCGAAACAGAAACTGTGCTCCCTCCCGTGTGACGGTAGACTCCTGTTTGGCCAAAAGTTAGAAGACCTGTTAGAAAAAGCAGGTGATAAAAGCAAAGGGTTCCCGGGATTTTCGGGGGAACCAAGAAGATTTAGTTTTCGGAGGAGAAAATTTAACCGGGGTCGTCCTCCGGGAGACAAAAAGAGATGGGAAGCCAAGTCCAAAAAAGAATCGGGCTACATGTTTGGAGGACCATCCTCGAGTTCGAAGAGATCCTCCCAATGACGCCAGGCTGGAAGTGGGTGGAAGGCTTTCCCACTTTTTTCCAGCTTGGGACGCGATAACAACAAACCCCTGGATTCTGAAAATTATCAGTGGGGGCCTGAAGATCCGGTTCAGCCAGACCCCCTGGCGGACCTTTGTGGTTACCCCCCTACGAAAGGTCCAGGAAGAACAATTAGCCCTGGAAACAAGTGTTAGAGTTAGTAGGAAAGCAGGTCCTTCTCGAAGTACCAGCAACACAGAGAGGGAGGGGGTTCTATTCCCCACTATTCATGATAAAAAAACCAAATGGGTCCTTAAGGACCATCATCAACCTCAGGAGTCTGAACCAAGTAGTAGAAAACCAGACTTTCAAGATGGAGTCAGTAAGCTCGGCAGTGAAGCTCTTACATCGCAACTGCTTTATGGCTGTAATAGACTTGAAGGACGCATATTATCACGTCCCAATCCATCCGGAGTATAAGAAGTATCTGAGAGTAGCCCTTTTTATTCAGGGGAAGCTGAGGCATTTTCAGTTTGCTGCCCTACCCTTTGACCTCTCCATTGCCCTGAGAATATTTACGAAACTAATAGCAGAAGTGACAGCCTTCCTACGGATCAAGAATGTAGTGATCGTGCCATATTTAGACGACTTCTTGATAATAGGGAAAACAGAAGCCCACTGCTCCAGTCAGCTCCTAGTGGTCACGGAAGTGTTGCATCAGCTGGGGTGGTTAGTAAATTTCCAAAAATCAAGACTAACCCCCTCCAGGACTCGGACCTTTCTGGGTCTAATCCTAGACTCTCGTCGCCAAACCTGCTTCCTCCCAGAGGACAAAATCTGCAGGTTGATTGCATTAGTCTCGAAGGCCATTCAAGCTCCGGAGATGTCTCTGAGAGAGGCAATGTCCCTCCTGGGTTCTATGACGGCCTGTCTCCCAGCAGTAATGTGGGCCCAGGGGCATATGAGGCGGCTTCAGTGGGAGGTCCAGTCAGCACAGAGGTCCTGCAACGGGCATTTAGAAGGCAGGCTCTCTCTCTCCCCAGAAGTAGTAGATTCCCTTTCGTGGTGGACAGTCAGGGCAAATCTGACCGCAGGCGTTCAATGGTCCAGACCAGTAGATCGGGTAATTACGACCGACGCAAGCAGTTCCGGATGGGGGGGTCATCTGGCAGAACTCTCAATACAGGGTCACTGGGCTTACGAGAGGGGAGCATCCTCAAACTTAAAGGAGCTTTGGGCAGTAGAAAGATCCCTCAGGGGCTTCCTCCCTCACATCCAAAATCACCATGTCCAGGTCAGGTCCGACAACCGGACAGCAGTAGCCTATGTGAATCACCAGGGAGGGACAAGGTCACGCCCTCTGATGGTGGTGGCAGACAGGATCCTTGGTCTAGCAGAGCGAAACCTCCTATCCCTCAGCGCCCTTCACATAAAGGGGGTAGAAAACGTGAAAGCAGATTTTCTAAGCCGCCATACCCTAAGACAGGGGGAGTGGGGGTTGAACCCGGCGGTCTTCCATCAGATTGTCCAGTTATGGGGGCAGCCAGACATAGACCTGTTCGCCACAAGGGCAAACAGAAAGGTGCAGAGATTTTGCTCCCTAAATCCGGCAGAAAATCCCCATGCCGTAGATGCCCTCCAGATTCCTTGGGGGTTCAGGAAGGCCTATGCCTTTCCGCCATTAGTGATGATTCCAGTAGTGGTGAGGAAGATCTGGGAGGAAGGCGCCAGGGTGATTTTGATAGCCCCTTTTTGGCCCAAGAGGCCTTGGTTCTCTTTGCTTCGACTGTCGGTGTCAGATCCCTGGATTCTACCAGAGAGGCCGGACCTTCTCATGCAGGGACCAGTATTCCATGCCCAGGCCAGGGGGTTGCATCTTTCGGCATGGAATTTGAGAGGTCGCTATTGAGTAGCAAGGGGTTTTCACCAGGCTTAGTTTCTACTTTATTGGGGAGTAGAAAACCAATTACAACCAAGATTTATAGCAGAGTTTGGGGTAAATTCCTAGAGTTTATAGATATCCCGCTATCGAGCAAACCTCCGATCAGGGGGATCCTGGAATTTCTGCAAAAGGGACGGGACCTGGGTCTAGCTACAGGGACCCTTAAGGTTCAAGTTTGAGCTTTGGGAGCACTCTACAATTGTAATCTGGCTGGGAATAGGTGGATCTCGAGGTTTATCAAGTCCTGTGCCAGAGCAGGACCGGTTAGGTCCATGGGTGTTCCTCCTTGGGACCTGAATTTAGTCTTGAACGCTCTTACTAGTGAACCATTCGAACCCCTACACAAGGTTTCTCCAAAAATTCTCACCCTTAAGACCATCCTCCTAGAGGCCTTAACGTCAGCCCGTAGGGTGGGTGATCTGCAGGCCCTCTCGGTTAATCCTCCTTACACACAAATCTTTGAGGATAGGGTCACCTTGCGGCCAGATCCAGCGTACCTTCCCAAGGTGGTATCTAGATTTCACCGTAGTCGGGAGATTGTGCTACCCTCGTTCTGCAGCAATCCCAAGAACCCAGGGGAAGTCAGGTTCCATAGCCTAGATGTTAGGAGGTCCCTGCTACAGTACATTCACATGACTAGTCTGTGGAGGAAAGACTGTTCTCTGTTCCTGGCCTTTCAAGGGTGTAGGAAAGGTCACTGGGTGTCCAAGGGTACCATCTCTAGGTGGCTCAGGGAGGCCATTTGCTTAGCCTATACGTCCACAGGGGTTCCAGCCCCGGACAATGTGAGGGCTCATTCCACCAGAGCCGTTGCAACCTCCTGGGCAGAGAGAGCAGACGTCTCGATCGAGCAGATATGTAGGGCTGCTACTTGGTCTACACCATCCACCTTCTTTAAGCACTATCGGTTGGATCTGTCCTCTTCTGATCTCGCCTTTGGGAGAAGGGTACTTCAGGCGGTGGTCCCTCCCTAGGGTGCTCATAAATTCTCCAAAATTCTCTCAAGGTGTGCTGTCATGGGGGAGGGGAAAACACCAAGGTTACTTACCGGTAGCCGGTTTTTCCTGAGCCCATGACAGCACCCGTAGTTTCCCCCCCTTATTTTTTCTATGTTTCTCACATCCTGGTGTGCACTGTTTGGGGTGGTGTTGGTTATGTGCCTAACCTGTTTAGGGAGGTCCTCTCAATGCTCTGTAAACAACTGAAGCGAGGGAGAGGTGCCGCCCTTTTATTTCAGACGGTTTCCGGTCCTTGGTGGGGCGGATCCTCTCTCTCAAGGTGTGCTGTCATGGGCTCAGGAAAAACCGGCTACCGGTAAGTAACCTTGGTGTTTCTTTGGCACGGAGTGTGTGGTCAAGAATCCATCTTTGCCCTTTCTCTTCTGATTTTACTCTGTCATTTCTTTCGGGTCGTTCAAGGTTTGCAGCAAAATGTTAAGTGTTCTACCAGTCCGTAGTGGCAAGTGCCATCTTTTTCGCAATAATACGCTGGGGAATTAGTGTGCGGGTTTCTGATGTTAATAAGCTAAATAAGCTTATCAAGATGGCAAGCTCTGCTGTTGGCCGCCATATTGCCACTTTAAAGGCGGTAGTGGAGAAAAGAATTCACAAGAATTGTTTGGCATTAATGAGCAATACACACACCCTTTATATGAGATGTTCATGAGGCAGAGGAGCACCTTCAGTAACCGTCTGATCCTACTAATGTGTAAGAAGGAAAGATACAGGAAATCGTTCGTGACTACTGCTATGGGAATGTGCACCAACTACCTAAGTGTGAAACGCTCCAAGTGACTGGTGGATTATTGGCGTTCTAATGGTATATCGTACTGACCGGTCATGAATAGGAATATATGAGATTATGCCTGAAAAATTCTACTATTGTAATTCAGGTCTATGGTCTGCTGCTGTGATACACTTTATTGATCCCGAGGGAAATTACAGTATCATATCATATATTCCATTGGAGACTCTCTTCTGTCATTGCTGGCTTTGTCTTGGGCACAGAGGCCAAGGGCTAATGACTGATGCCTCTAAATTAATAAATGGGCAAAGAAATTGTGTGTATTTGTGTATGCATGGCATTACCCGGTGTTCTTTCCATAGATTATCATCTTGCTTCAGGGCCAGATTATATTGCTTTCTTCCTGCTAGTAACTCTGGATCCACAGGACAGAGTCCAGGCCAGTGCAATGAGTAGAGGGAACAAAGTTTTTGTGTATAATAGTGTTAGTGTGATGTAGAGTATGCAGAAAGCATATTTGTCTATACTAGCATTATTGTATGGCATTGGAGTTAAGATTTAGTAAACACATGTTTTATTAACTGCTTATAGAGTGCTCAGCATAAATAAGTACAACCAACGTAGCAACGCTTTAAATGTTCACTGTCATTTCAAGAAACTTTGCTTAAATCAACAATATAAGAAACTTTGAATTATATTTTATCAGACAGATTTGTTTCTTTTCCCTTAACCCAAAGTCAAATTAATGAGAGAAGGTTCTACCCCCACAGTTTGACAGGAAGCCTAGAGCAAATGAAAAAAAACAAAAACTCCTACTTCAGTGGTTTCGTTTGGAAGGGGAGCTTTGAGTGTGCATCTTGAATGCTGTGAAGATGCAACATCTTGGTAGACTGAACAGTCTCTAGGAACTCTGAAGTGGTAAAGTCAGTCTGGTTGCCCCCTGGGATCTATCACTCCATATGAAGCAGGTGAACAGTCTGGGTATCCCGCCTGCTGCTTCATGCTTTATGCTTCATGGCTTGGCCTGCTGACTTATGGTGTGACCTTGGCCCACTGTTTCATGCTGCCTCGTACCTTGTGGCTTGCCTCGGCCTGCTGCCTCGTGCCTTGCGGCGTTATCCCAGGTCAAAAACTATTGTACTAAGCTGCAGTAGTCTGAAGTGGTAGAATCAGACATTGAGGAAGGACCCAGCTGGTCTATACCCTTAAATAGAAAATGCACTGAAATCTGGCAAAGCCAGTAAAGTCCAATAAATGCCTCTTAGCACAAAATCTGGAGAGACTAGTCAAAGGCTGAGAAAAATGTGAGTCTTATTGCGTTCTACACATATGGGCAAAATTATTGGTACTCTTCTGTTAAAGAAAAATCCATAATGGTCACTGAAATAACTTGACGCTGTCAAAAGAAATTTTCAATTTAAATTTAAACTGTCTAGGACAAAAATATTAACCATAACCTAATATTTTGTTGTGCCACCTTTTGAGGCAATCCTTGCAAACAAATTATTTCTGTTACTCTCAATGAGACTTCTGCACCTCTCCATAGGTATTTTAGCCCACTCCTCATGAGCAAAATGCTCCAGATGTCATGGGTGTGTAGAGTGCCCTCTCCAGACTGAATATTTCATCAATAGGATTTAGATCAGGTCTCATAGAAAGCCACTTAAGAATAGTCCAATGCTTTGGTTTTAGCCATTCTTTGATTTTTTTAGCTGTGTGTTTTGGGTCTTTATCCTGTTGGAGAACCCATCACCTGCGACTCAGACAAAGCTTTCTGACACTGGGCAGCACATTTCGCTCCAGAATGCCTTGATAATCTTGAGATTTTATTGTACCCTGCACAGATTAAAGACCCCCTATGCCAGATGCAGCAAAGCAGCCCCAAAACATAACTGCCTCCTCCATGTTTCACAGTAGGTACAATGTTCTTTTCTTTGTATACTTCATTTCTGCATTTGTGAACATAGAGCTGATGTGAATTGCCAAAAGCTCCAGTTTCATCTCATCTTTCCAAATGACATTCTCCCAGAAACTTTAGGGCTTGCCAATATCCATTTTGGCAAATATCCGTATCTTTTTTATGATTTGATTTTAACTGTGGTTTCCTCCTTGAAGTCCAGACAGATAGTGTAAGCTGACACAAATGTACCTTGACCTTGGAGTTCACCTCTAATCTCTTTGGAAGTTGTTCAGGGCTCTTTGTTTACGATTTATATTATTCGTCTCTTCAATTTATCAATTTTCTTCTTGTGGCCACATCCAGTTCGGTTAGCTAGAGCAGGGTTCCCCTACCCCAGTCCTCAAGGCCCACCAACAGGCCATGTTTTCAGGATTTCCTTAGTATTACTCAGGTGATAATTGCATCACCTGCACTGGCAATAATTCCATCACCTGTGTAATAGTAAGGTAATCCTGAAAACATCACCTGTTGGTGGGCCTTGAGGACTGGAGTTGGGGAACCCTGAGCTATAGTACCATAGACCTTAAACTTCTGAATAATATGTGCATCTGTATTAACAGGCGCATCAAGCTATTTGGAGATGGTCTTATAACCTTAAACTCTAAGCTATGTCCACATGTTGCTTTTTTGCTGCTTCTTTTTTTCTGCAACCAAACCCTAATCTCTTGGCAGAAAAAAAGCCAAAATGCAGGTTTTGATGCCTTTTTTGCTTTTTTTTTCCTTGCTTCGTTTGTGAGTATCCTAAGGGTATGTGCCCACTTTCAGGAGCTGCTGCGGGTTTGAAGCTGCGTGTCTATGCAGCGTCAAACCCGCCGCGGCCAGATGTTACAGCATAGTGGATGGGATTTCTAGAAATCCCATGTTCACTATGCATCTCTGTGCACCTGTGGATCACCTGCGGAAACTGACTAGCGGGTCTGAAAGACTCACCGCAACATGTCAATTTCTCTTGCGGGTCCCCATTTGAACAACTATGAGGAAAGTCCGCATGTGGAGAAAAAAAAAAAGAAGCTCCGCTCATTTGCATAATGAGGAGGGAAGCCGCACGGCTATTCAGCAGTGTCTGGGCTGCAGGTGGCTCCTGACCATGTGCACATAACGTGAAACTCGGCTCTGCTTCCACCATGAAAGCATGAACAACACAAGGTGTTAAGCTACCAATGCAAGACTCATGTCAAACCATAAAACCTTTTTGGAAAAAAGGGCAATTTGATCAAATTATTTAGGGTAAAAAGTTTGTCTGAAAACATAGTGACTATTCTTAACAAAAAAAAGCTGGATTCATGTATGAAGTACAGCTGTGAACTAAGGTTATATAAGTATGTGAAAAAAATAAACAATTTCAAATGTATAAACAGCGGGGGGGGTACAATTGGTAGGGTATTGTTTAATTAACACATTAGTAGGGCATTAAGTTGGTGGGGCATTGTTCACTCACACATTGGTAAAGCATTGTTTACTTTCACACATTGTTTGGGCATCATTCACTTTCACATGTTGGTAGGGAATTGAATTGGTGAGGCATTCTTTACTTTAACACATCACTAATTTAATTAAACTGTACTAATACTAACAGCCATGCTCTTGTGAGGATACCAAGACATTATGGTTAAATTTAAACAAAAAATATTTTAAATGGCTTGCTCACCAAAATCTCTGCAAAAAGCAATGGCAGCATTTTTGTTGTTTTTTTTGCATTTACTTTGCTTTCTATGGGTGAAAAAACACTGCAAGAATTGATATGCTGCAGTTTTCAAAAACGCAGCAATTTTCCAATTCAGTTGGGGGAAAAAAGAGTGCATGAGTTTTCTAAAATCTCATAGCTTTTGATGGTACTGTATAAAGCAGCATTTAATTCGAATAAAAAAAGCCGCAAAACGCAATGTGTGAACATGGCTAAACATGTTTGTATATAATTTTCTTTCTAATCGGAGACCACGCTCTCCTGGGCTTTATTTGGTCCATATACTTACTATGTGTTACACAACATGATACCAAACTGCACATTGACTATTTTTCATCCTTTAATCCCGTAAGGACCGAGACACTTGGTACGTTAATGACTGAGCCTCATTTTTCAAATCTGCCCAGTGTCACTTTGTGGTAATAACTCAGGAATGCTTCAACATATCCCAGTGATTCTGAGAGAGTTTTTTTTCATGACACATTGTAGTTCAAGTTAGTAATAAATTTTGGTCGATATAATTTGCGGTTTTATTCATGAAAATTTGGCAAATTTTGAAAATGTCGCAATTTTGAAACTTTGAATTTTTATGCCCTTAAATCAGATTAAATCAGTTATACCAAACAAAATAGTTAATAAATAACATTTCCCATATGTCTACCTTACATCAGTATCATGTTTGAAACATTATTTTTTTTTTGTTTACCTTTTAAACCTTAACTTCCTATCAGCATTTTTTCATTTTTCCAACAAAATTTATAAAACCAATTTTTAGGGACCACATCACATTTGAAGTGACTTTGAGGGGCCTATGTGACAGAAAATCAAAACCAAATTCAATAAGTTTTTTTTTTTTTATCCCTTTCAGATTCATCACAGGAATTAAAGCAATATGAAAGGAAAAAATGAAAATTTTAATTTTTCCTAGAAAAATGGTGCTTTATCTCTAAATTTTTAAATTTCACAAGGGTAACAGGAGAAAATGAACCATACAATTTGTTGTGCAGTTTCTCCTGAGTAAGCAGATACCCCAAGTTTGGTGGAAAACTACTGTTTAGGTGCAGGGCTCGGAATGGAAGGAGTATCGTTTGACTTTCGAAGAGAAAAATTGGCTGGAATAGTTTGCTGACACCATTGTAGTGTTTGTAGAGCCCCTGATGTGCCTAAATAGTGGAAACCCCTGACAAGTGACCCTATTTTAGAAACTACACTCCTCAAGGAATTTAGTGGTGTGGTGAGCATCTTGAACCCACAGGTGCTTCACGAAATTTTAAAACATTGGACCGTGAAAATTAAAAAAAAAAAAAAAAAATTTTCCCCAAAAAATGTTTTTAGCGTCAAATTTTTCATTTTCACAGGGATAACAGGAGCAAATTGTCCATACAATTTTTTTTGTGTCATTTCTCCTGTTTAACCCCTTCGCAACCTTAGGTTTTGTCGTTTTTGCTTTTTCGTTTTTTGCTCCCCTTTTACCAGAGCCATAGCGTTTTTATTTTTTGGACAATATGGCCGTGTGAGGGCTTATTTTTTGAGGGACAAGTTGTACTTTTCAACGCCATTACTAGTTTTACCATATCGTGTACGGGAAAACGGGAAAAAAATTCCAAGTGCGGTAAAATTGCAAAAAAAGTGCAATACCACAGTTGTTTATTTATTTTTTTTTTTTACCACGTTCACTGAATGCTAAAACTGACCTGCCATTCTTATTCTCCAGGTCATTACGAGTTCGTAGACACCAAACATGTATAGGTTATTTTATATTTAAGTGGTGAAAAAAAATTCCAAAATTTGGTAAAAAAAAAAAACTAAAAAAAAATAGCGCCATTTTCCGAGACCTGTAACGTCTCCATTTTTCGTGATCCGGGGCTAATTGAGGGCTTATTTTTTGCGCGCCGGGCTGACCTTTTTATTGATAACATTTTGGGGTAGATCCGATGTTTTGATCGCCCGTTATTGCATTTTTATTGCAATTTTGCGGCGACCAAAAAACGTAATTCTGGCGTTTAGAATTTTTTTCTCGTTACACCGTTTACCGATCGGATTAATTCTTTTTTTATATTGATAGATCGGGCGATTCTGAACGCGGCGATACCAAATATGTGTATGTGGGTTTTTTTTTTTAGATTTTATTTTGAATGGGGCGAAAGGGGGGTGATTTAAACTTTTTATATTTTTTTTATATTTTTAAAAACATTTTTTTTCACTTACTGCATGCTTTAATAGTCTCCATAGGAGACTAGAAGCAGCAGTTGTCCGATCGTCTCTGCTATATACAGGGGACCAGCAGATCCCCTGCATATAGCAGAATTGGTCCTGTGCTATGAGCGCCGACCACTAGGTGGCGCTCATAGCGACCAGATCATTACAACCACAGGCGTCTGCTGCAGACCCTGGGTTGTCATGCACGCCCATCGGCGACCCGCGATCACGTGACGGGGTCGCCGATGGGCGGGGCTTATGACGCGCAACCCGGAAGCGCGCGTTAAATGCCGCTGTCGGAGATTGACAGTGGTATTTAACATGTTAACAGCCGCGGGTGGATCGCGATTCCTCCCGCGGCTGTTGCGGGCACATGTCAGCTGTAAGAATCAGCTGACATGTGCTCGGTTCAGTGAGGGCTCAGCGCAGCAGCCCTCACTGAACGGGGGGTGCGCAAATGTGCGTACTAATACGGCAAGGGTTGGAAAGGGGTTAAAGGGATACCCCTTGTGTGATCAGAAACTCTTGTTTGGGCACACGGCAGGGCTCGGAAGGGTAGGAGCGCTATTTGATTTTTGAAGTGCAAAATTGTATGGAATTGATTGCGGATGCCAAGTCGCATTTGGAGAGCTACCACGGTTTCAAAACAGAAACTTCTAAAAATTTGCCAGTTTTGGAAACTACACCCCTGAAGGGATGTGGCGAGCATCTTGAACCCATTGGTGCTTTACAGAATTGTTTAATATTGGACCTTGAAAATTAAATATCACATTTATTTCAACAAAAATGTTGCTGAAGTCCGACCTTTTTAATTTTTGCAAAGGTAACAGGAGAAAATGGACCCTAAAATTTGTTATGCAATTTCTCCTGAGTACAGGGACATCCCTTATGTGGTGAGACACTCTTGTTTGGGCACTTAGCAGGGCTCAAGGGGGAAGCCGCACCATAATAACCTTTGGAGTACAATTTTTGCTTGAATAGATTGCAGACACAATATAACATTGGCAAGGTTCATGAGATTCCTGAACGGCAGAAACCTCCACAAGTGACCCCATTTTGGAAACTATACCTCTTGAAGAATTCCTCTAGGGGTGTAGTGAGGATTTTAAACCCACAGGTATTGCACAGAATTGTATAACCTTGGGCTGGGAAAATAAACAAAATGTCCATTTTTTTTTCCACAAAAAATGTTTTTAGCCTCAAGTTTCTAATTTTCAAAAGGGCTAATAGGAGAAATTGGCTTACATATTTTGTGGTCCATTTTCTTCTGAGTATGGCTATACCACATGTATTGTAGGAAACTACTTTTCGATCAAAGCTCAGAAAGAAACAAGCGCCATATCGGAGTGCAAATTTGCCTGGTAATGTTTGTGGGTGCCATGTCACATTGTCAGAACCTCTGAGGTGTCAGGACAGCAGGACCCCCATTTTATAAATCGCACCTCTTAATGAAATTATCTTGCTGTGCAGTGAGCATGTTCACACCATATGTGCCTCACAGATTTTTATACTATTGGGCGGTGAAGAAAAAAAGTTACATTTTTACCACTAAAATGTAGTTTTAGCCCCATATTTTACATTTTCACAAGGTGAAATAGGTAAAAATGACCATATAATTTGTTAAACAATTTATCTTGAACATGGCCATTCCCCACTTGAGGCTGTAGAGTATGGTTTGGCCACACGGAGAGACTCTGGAGGGAAAGAGCGATATTTGGAGTGCAGATTTTCCTACAATAGTTTGCAGACTCACATTTACAGAGACCCGAAGTGCCAGAAAAGCAGAAACATCCCTCATTTGAATCCAATTTGGAAATGATACCCCTCTGGGAATTCATCTACAGGTATAGTGATTTTTTTGGTGTTTTCCAGAAACAAATAGCAATGGATGTTGCAGAGTGAAAATGCATATATGCCATTGTAGTGGAGACACGCAGACCATAAATTAAGCGGGCTCTCAGCATCCACATGTTTGTCATTACTGTAGCAAACTGCGATTTAAGCATATTGTTGTGCTCAGAAAGATGGGGGGCATTTGCATTTGGGAGTGCAGAATTCATAGTAAAAAAACGTATTTTTCAGATCATAAGATGCACTTTTTCCCCCAAATTTGGGAGGAAAATAGGGGGTGCGTGTTATGGTCCGAATGTAGCTTACCGGATAGGTGCTGTGGTAGTGGAGCCGGATTGCAGGAAGCAGGACCCTCCGTTCCCTCCCTCAGTAACCCGGTGGCGGCGGCAGCAGAAGAGGTGAGATGCTGCGGGGCTCGTGTCTGGCGGTGAGGCAGAGTGGCGTGCACTGCTTTTCAGGTGGCCACTGCCATCTTCATGAAACCATGATCTACAGGAAAATGGCCGCCCGAGGCTCCCAGTCTGCGCATGCCTTTGAACTGACTCTAACTTCCGAATATCCTTTTTAAAATGTGTAGCCCAAAACTGGATCCCATATTCTAGATTTGGCCTCACAAGTGATTTATGAAGGGATAATAATACTTTGGGATCGGGGGATTTTATCTCTTTATACATCCTAAAATCTTGTTTGCTTTTGCGGCTGCTACTTGACATTGAGTACTGCTGCTCAGCTTACTTTTAACCAGAATACCTAAGCCCTTCTCCTGTTCTGTAGTCCTAAGTATACTTCCGTTTAATGTATATGCAGGAATAGGATTACTCCATCCTTGGTGCAGTACTCTACATTTATCAACATTAAATCTCATTTGCCAAGTGTTTGCCCATTCAGTCATCTTATCCAGATCGTTTTGCAGTGTTAATGTCAAGGTCATATTTTAATATCCTAAATAGTTTTGTCATCAGCAAAAACTGACTCTCTACCCCATCCACACGGTCATTAATAAAGAGGTTAAAAAGAATCTGTCCTAGTACAGATCCTTGTGATATCTCACTGCTGACTATATCCCATTTAGAGAATGTACCATTTACTACGACTCAAAGCCAATTCCTTAGCCATGTGAATATAGTTCCCTCAAGTCCTTGCTTCTGCAGCTTCAGTATAAGGCTGTTATGTGGTAAAGTATCAAATGCCTTTGCAAAGTCCAGATAAATCACATCAGCTGCATTACCAACATCTAGATTTGCACTTACCTTCTCATAGAAACCCAACATGTTAGTTAGATATGACTTATTCTTCATGAATCCATTCTGGTTGTCAGTTATTTTATTATTCTCTGCAGATCATCTCTGATAATGCCCTCAAAAACTTTGCACACTACAGATGTCAGGCTTACCAGTCGGTAGTTACCTGGATCCACCTTCTTACCTTTCTTAATTATCGGTACCACGTGCGCGATCATCCAATCCTGTGGCACCAACCCTGTTACAAGAGAGAATTACAGTCTAAGAATATGAGATGCAGGGGTCTGTCAATTACTGAGCTTAATTCCCTCAATATCCGTTGATGAATGCCACCAGGGCCAGGGGATTTGTCAATGTATAGTTTTCTCAGACGCACACTTCTTGTGTTAATTTAGTTATATCAGGTGGTGAACTTTGATTTTATCCTTGTTGAATGATCCCTGGAACAATCAGTTCATTGGTGAATATGGATGAAAAGTGCCTGTTTAATATCTCAGCCTTTTTCTTCGTCCTCTATAATTATCTTGTTGTTATCATCTTTTAAGATGCCTTTTGTTTTTTTTGTTTTTATCATTGATGTATTTATAAAAAATTTTGAAATTTATTTTAATTTCGCTGTCGATTTGTGTTTCAGTAGATAACTTTACTAGCTTGATTTCATTTTTTACTTTTCTTTATTGAGATCTTTATACTCCTGAAATGCTATTTCTGTATTCTCGGCCTTCCAGATTTTGAAGCCCTTTTGTTTTTGTCTTATTAAACTATGTACTATCTTATTTATCCATAATGGTTTCTTTTTATTACCAGACTAGCTGTACCCGACCACACATTGCAGTGGCTCAGTCTGGTTAAATGGGAAAGAAAGAAAAGAGAGGGCACGTTTTAAAAATATTTAATTTCACAATGCTTGTGCGTATACAATATTTTTTGTTGTTCCATTGTCTATGTAGATATCTCTAGAACACGCAACATATAATTGTCCATGTGAGAAGCAATCCGTGTCTAGATTTAAACTGCACAATTCTAAAGATTGGCCCTGAGCTTTGTTGATTGTGATTGCAAACGCCAATAGAATTGGGAATTGCAATCTCTTAAATTGAAATGGCATATCCGTTGGAATCATAGGAATGTGAGGAATGAGGACATCTTCACCTTTGAAAGGTCCTGTCAAGATTGTTGCTTCAATAACGTTGCTCATTAATTGTTTTACTGCAAGCCGCGTGCCTTTGCAAAGTTTTGGCTGGTTGATATTGAGCAACATGATAATTTGCACGTCGATTTTCAATTGCAATATGTGCGGTGGCATCCCTGGCAGATCGAGTGAATTCAAAAATTCTATTGGATAATTAACTGCTTCATCTGCTCCCACAACAGTGTCAACGGACTTGTATTTGACTGCCTCGCTTTGAATGTTAGACTGAATAATATTTCAGCAGCAGAAGGGAAGGAAGGGAGACACAGATCCATTAGTGGGGTAGGCGGAGCCCCACAGGATAGTTCACCTCAGATTTAAAAAAAAGTGACAACCGGCCCCTCTACTTAGGCTCCTCCTACTCCCATGTTCTCCAGTCTGAAATTTGGGGTCGCAGAGGATAGTCGCTGCCTTGGCAGCTCCTCAGAAGGTTTTTTATTTTAAATTTACCAATGGAGACCTGGATCCCCCGTGGTCTAGAGGTCTCAGGGGGTCTCGGCGCTGCCGGGACCCCTGCCCTCCCCTGGCAGACCTTCGTACCCCTTAAGGAGGTCCCCGCAGTAACCTGCCGGCCCCAGGGGACATAGGGCGCTTCCTGGCGGAGACGCACACCGCCTGTGGGGTCCCTGCGCGCTCCACCGTGGGGGGAGCAAGGGCCACAAGCGCCACACATCCCTGGGGGTCCCTGTGGCGCACAGTGGGGTAAGTGCTCTATGTATGAGTGCTTCAGCGGCGGTTGCGGTGGCTTAGCACGCGCTGAGCTCTCCGCCCCTCTCCCTCCTTCCGGCTTCCCTCCACGTGCACCTCCTGCTCTCTGCTTCCCGTTCACCGCCCACACAGGCTCAGAAGGAGCAGTCACTGCGGCACTGGTGAGTCGCTTCTGCCTGAAGGCAGAAGTTTCCTTTTTTGTTCTCTCCATTGTAAAGCACCTTGGCTGACCTGCCAAGGCAGGCAAGGTGCTGTTTGCCGCTACCACTTTTTGTTTGGACCCCCCCAAAAAAAATAATAAAAAAAAATAATAAAAAGGGAATTTTCACACACCCTAGTTTATTATACTCATTCTAACATGCTGGCATCTGAGGTGGGAGGCATGTCGGATCAGGGTCCCGGGGGCGCGGACCTCTCTACCGATCCGTTTCAGGATCGGTCTCGCGTTTCTGTTACACCCGGGTCTTCGGCGTCAAGTTCGACCCTTAGTGATGTTAAAGTGGAGGCGCTCACCCGCTCCATTGACAGGGTGTCAGCTAAATCGCAAACGACACCACGAGGCAAGAATCGCCGCAGGACTGTGGTGGCACTGTCTCCTCCGCGCAGTGCATCGGAGGCTTCTGATTCACCAACAAGCTCGGTTGGTGAAGTCTCCGATTCTGAGGATGAAGTTCGGCAGAGTCTATCTGCTACGCTTTCGGGCCGCGTGGATGCTCTTATTGGAGCCATGCGAGAAGCGTTACAGCTGTCTGAAGAGCCGACAAAGCCTGGCAAGTCGGCCCGGCTGTATCAGGAGCCGCGTCGGCCTCGTTCAACATTGCCGGCGCATGATGAACTTAACGAGGCAGTGGAGAAAGAACGCCGGTGTCCAGATAAACGCTTCCAGGGGATGCGTTTTTTTGATGCCTTGTATCCCTGCGCCACGGAGACTATCGCTAATTGGGTTCCCTCCCCTGAAGTGGATGTTCCTCTGTCTCAGCTTAGCAAATCTTCCTTGCTTCCTGTTAAAGGGAAGGCCAGTCTTCAGGAACCTCTGGACAGAAGAACGGAGTTAGCGGCGAAGTCCATCTACGAGGCCGCGGGTCATGGATTCCGTGCAGCCTTGGGGGCCATGTGGGCCGGTGAGGCTTCTCTGCGGTGGTTGGACCAGCTGCGGACGGCATGGCAGGATGGAACTCCGCTGTCGGAAGTGGAAAGGCTTTTCCAGCTGTTGGAAGAGGCGACACGTTATGGCAGGGACTCAGTACTGGATACTACTTCCGTTCTGTCCAGGGCTCAGTCTTCAGCCGTCACAGTCAGGAGAGCACTGTGGCTTAAACAGTGGACTGGAAACGCAGTTTCCAAACAAGGTTTGCTTAGTCTTGCGTACAAAGGCGGTTATCTGTTTGGTTCGGACCTCACGGAGCTGATTGCTAAGGCCAAGGCTAAGGATGCTGCCTTGCCTCAGCGGAAGGCGGCAGCTTCCACGTCTGGCAGGTCAAGTGCCAGTGGTGGTCGCCGGTCCTTTCGGACCAGGGGGCGGTTCGGTCAGCCTTCTTGGGGATCGAGTCGTCCCTCGTCTTCCGGTAAGAAGTCCACCCAGAAATCCCGTATTCCTTGGAAGAAACATTTCCGTCAGGAGAAACGGGAGGTTGACAAAAAGCCCGCTAAGGCGGACTGACGCCAGGAATCCACTCGAGGGCTCTCTGGTCGGAGGTCGTCTGCTACAATTCGGGTCGATTTGGGCGTCCCACATTTCGGACGCCTGGGTGACGCAGGTTATGTTGGCAGGCTATTTCATAGAGTTTCACTCTCGTCTCCCGGACAGGTTTTGTCAGTCACGCACCCAGTCCAAGCCCAAACTGGCTGCAGCACTGCTGCGGGAGGTGGACACTCTTCTGCAGCAGGGTGTGGTGGTTCCGGTTCCGCCAGAGGACCGGGGAAGGGGGTTTTACTCCAACCTTTTTGTGGTCCCCAAAAAGGACAAGTTTCGCCCCATTCTGGATCTCAAAGATTTGAATCTTCATGTCCGGACCCGAAAATTCCACATGGAGTCTCTCCGCTCGGTCGTAGCGGCTCTGTCGCAGTACAATTTCTTGGTGTCGATCGACATCCGCGACGCTTATTTGCATATCCCTATCGGCAGGGCCCACCAGCGCTTCCTGCGTTTCACCATAGGTCAGGCCCATTACCAGTTTGTGGCCCTACCATTCGGGTTGGCCTCGGCACCCAGGGTTTTTACAAAAATCCTGGCGCCACTCATGGCGCTTCTTCGAAAACAGGGAGTTACGGTTCTGCCCTACCTGGACGACCTGTTGATTGTGTCGCCCACAGCGGAGGAGGCGATGGCTGCTCGCGATCTCTCCCTCCAGCACCTGGAGGACTTCGGGTGGCTGGTCAATTGGAATAAGTAGTCATTGGAACCGACAGTCAATCCTGTTCTTGGGGATGCTTTTCGACACAGTACGGGCAATGGTGTACCTGCCTCCGGACAAACAAGTGAACCTTCGTCGCCATGTCCAGGCTATGAGGTCGGCGATGGCAATGTCCCTTCAGGAATGCATGCGCCTTCTGGGTCTGATGGTGGCGGCAATGGACGCCGTACCGTTTGCACAGTTTCATTCCCGGGATCTCCAAAATCTAATTCTGACCAGTTGGGATCATTCGCCGACTTCACTGGATCACTCTGTCGTTATCTCCCGCAGGGTGCGAGAGTCTCTTGGATGGTGGTTACGTCCACAAACTCTATCCCTGGGGAACTCCTTTCTTCTCCCAAGGTGGTCGGTGATTTCCACCGATGCCAGTCTGACTGGCTGGGGGGGGGGGGTTTGGAACGACCTCTGGGTTCAGGGGGTCTGGTCGTCAGAGGAGTCGTCTCTACCGAGCAACGTTCTGGAGTTGAGAGCAATTTTTCTCTGCCTCTGACATTGGACGGTCCTGTTGAGCGGTCTGCCGGTCCGGATTCAGTCGGACAATGCGACGGCTGTCGCGTATATCAACCATCAGGGCGGGACGAGGAGTTCCAGACTCATGATGGAGGTCTCCTGGATCCTGGTTTGGGCCGAGTCAAGGGTTTCGGCCATCTCTGCGATTCATATCCCAGGTGTGCTGAATATCTCGGCGGACTTCCTCAGTCGCGAGCAGGTGGATCCGGGGGAATGGAGTCTCCATCCGGAGGTCTTTGCACTGCTGTGTTCCCGGTGGGGGACTCCTCTGGTGGACTTGATGGCATCCAGGCTGAACGCCAGGGTTCCGACATTTATGTCCAGGTATAGGGACCCGGAGGCTGTGGCGGTAGATGCTCTAGTGGCCCCGTGGGACCAGTTCGAGCTGATCTATGTGTTTCCGCCAGTATCCTTACTTCCATTGGTGATTCGGCGGATCAAACTCGAACGAGTACCAGCAATTTTGGTAGCCCCGGATTGGCCATGGAGGGCGTGGTATTCGACGCTGGTGTCTCTGCTGGCGGCGCCTCCTTTTCCACTGCCGCTTCGCCCGGACCTGTTAATCCAAGGGCCCATTCGTCAACCGGACCTGAAGGCACTTTGTTTGACAGCGTGGCACTTGAGACCGAGATCTTAAACCGTTGTGGTTTTTCGTCCGAGGTTATTTCTTTCTTGCGGGCGGCCAGAGGTCCAGCTACGACTAGGATTTATCACAGAACTTGGGAGTCTTTTTATTCTTGGTGTTCTGGATCGTCAAGGAACCTGAGGGTTTTTTCCATCCCCAACTTCTGCAATATGGTTTGGCCAAGGGTCTAGCAGTTGATACCTTGCGAGGTCAGGTATCTGCTCTATCCGCGCTTTTTCGAAGGGCTATTGCTTCACATAGGGACATGCGTTCTTTTTTTCGTGGGGTTGCTCGTCAGTTTCCACCTCGAAGGGCGGTCGTGGCCCCTTGGCGGCTTAATCTAGTCCTGGAAGCTCTTCAGCATGGGCCTTTTGAGCCTATGGATTCGGCTACGCTTTACTTGCTTTCTTGGAAGGTGGCCTTCCTGGTTGCGGTCACCACTTTGAGAAGGGTTTCGGAGTTGGCGGCACTGTCTTGCTCGCCACCTTTTCTGGAATTTCTTCCGGATCATGTGGTGCTTCGTACCCGTGGAGATTTTTTACCTAAAGTGGTGTCGCATTTTCACGTCAATCAGGACATCGTGTTACCTTCTCTCTGTCCGAAGCCGAGGAGTCCAAAGGAGCGGGCCTTGCACTCGTTGGATTTGGTATGGGCATTGAAGTTCTATCTTTCAATCACGCAAGGGTTTCGGAAGTCGGACTCTCTTTTTGTGATTCCTGCTGGTCGTCGACGTGGTCAGCGTGCTTCCAAGGACACTATAGCTCGGTGGATACGTTCGGCTATCCTGGAAGCGTACCGACTCAAGGGCGAGCCTTGTCCGGTGAGAGTTCGAGCTCATTCCACGAGGGCTGTTGGTTCGTCGTGGGCTTTTCGTCAGGGGGCCTCGGCAGAGCAGCTTTGCCGGGCGGCTACCTGGCTCTCCGTTCACGCCTTTACTAAATTTTATAAGGTGGACGTGAGTGCTTCCGCCGATGCGGCCTTGGGGCGCAGGGTTCTGCAGGCGGCGGTGGTTTAGGTTACCTCTTTATTTTATTTTTTGTTCGGCGCTGGTTGCGCTCTTACCTAAGTTGTTGGGGTGTTGGAGATTCTGCCACTATTTCCCACCCTAGAGTTTTGGACTGCTTTGGGACGTCCCACTAGTAATGGATCGGTGTCTCCCTTCCTTCCCTTCTGCTGCTGAAAGACGGATTTTGGTAAGACCTTACCTGTAAAATCCTTTTCAGCGAAGGAAGGAAGGGAGACACAGCACCCTCCCATGGCAGAAGTATATTTTTGTTTCTAGATGTGGCGCGACCCTTTCCTGATGGCGGTCATCTGGTCTGGGGTTGGCGCACTACGGCTCTTTTCCAGCATCGCCAGCTCATCGCAGTTGTCAGGTCCAGTGAGTTGTACCTAGGACTGTGTGTTTTTTCTTGCTGTTATTGCATAACCTGTTTTCTCACATTTCTGAATTTTTCAGAAGGGGTTGTACTGTTCTGCTGGTGTTGTCTGCTCTTCCTTAGCTTGTGTACGGACTGGAGAACATGGTAGTAGGAGGAGCCTTAGTAGAGGGGCCGGTCGTCACTTTTTTTTAAATCTGAGGTGAACTATCCTGTGGGGCTCCGCCTACCCCACTAGTAATGGATCTGTGTCTCCCTTCCTTCCTTCGCTGAAAAGGATTTTACAGGTAAGTTCTTACCAAAATCCGTCTTAAGTTCTTAGACGTCTTTGTTCTTGGCTGCAAGAATAGCTCGTTCACTCAGCCAATTGTGATTCTTATAATTGGTTTGAATATTGGGAAATATTTTTTCAACCAATTGTGTTTTTGACGTCACTAAATTGCAGAAGTTGAGGCAATGAAAATCCTCATGAGGTCAGATCAACCGACACCTTTCCGTTCCCAATTTCCAGCAATTGATGTGAGAATTTTTCAGCTGACCGATTATTTTGCAGCTGGACACGCATATTTGTAGTTATTTTTTTAAAATCTTTACGTGTCACCACAAAGTAGAGTATTTCGGGCAAGCATTTATTTTGTCCACTGGTGTCGATCAAGGAATTACAGGTAATGTTTGCCTGAAATCTCCTGCAAGCAATATTAATGCGTTCCCAAATGGTCTGATGTTTCCACGTAAATCTTGCAATGATCGATCAAGAGCCTCGAGAGATTTATTGTGCGCCATTGTGCATTCATCCCAAACAATAAGTTTGCATTTCTGTAATACTTTTCCCATGCTGGATGCTTTGGAAATGTTGCACGTGAAAGTTTCAATGAATTGCATGTTCAATGGCAATTTCAAAACGGAATGAGCAGTTCTTCCACCTGGTATCAATGTCACAGCTATTCCGGACGACGCAAGAGCTAAGGTGATGTCATTTTGGAATCGAATTGCTGCTAGAATTAACCTAATTAGGAATGTTTTACTAGTTCCTCCTGGCGCATCTACAAAGATGATTTCTCCAACTCCGTTTTTGATGGTCTGCATTATTGATTGTAAATGCCTTTTTGCTCAAGTATTAGCTTAGGAATATTTGATGGCACATACGACAAAAGATCCCCCGTGTTGTAATTTTTGTTCATGACGCAATTCTACATCGAACAAAGCAGCAGCAGCAGATTGATTCGGTGATGGCATTCCCAATTGTTTGAGAACTTTGTTCGCGATTTCTAAGCACAAATCTGCAATCATTATCAACGCTTCGTTGTAGATTTCTGCTGTAAAATCCATGTTCATATTTGAATTTTCCTTGTGTATTCGACGGAAAATATATTCAGTCATGTGTGATTTATGTTTCTCCCATAACTCTGTTGGAGATAAAGAAGAGCAAGCAGTCAATATGATTGCAAACAATGCACGCATTTGATTTGTTGATTTTACGTCCAACAGCTGGTATCTAAAAACGTGTGTATGCGAATGCAACGTTGTCAAAATTTCAAATCAATTCGTGAAGAACTTTCGGAGATTTAAGTTTTTGAACAAACAAACATTTACATTTTTATTTATATAGCTGGTGTATTTTCTACACTATTTTAGTAGTGTATTCTTAAACATGACCCATTTATGTTCGAGATCCCCAGTTACCATGACATGGTCTCAGTCTACACGATTAAGCGCTTCCCTTAATTTGTTGAAATCCGCTTTACTAAAGTTCCAGGTTTTTGCATTTCCCCTTTGAAATGTTTTATTGAATATTACATTGACACTGCCCATATTATGGTCACTGCATTCCAAATGCTCCCTGACCTGTAGATTTGAAATTGTATCTGGTCTATTTGCCAGAACCAGATCCAGCAGATTAACTCCCCTGCTTGCTTCATCTACCAACTGAGAGGGGTAATTGTCTTGAACTGCGGATAAGAACTTGCAGCTTTTAGAACAGCCAGAAGATTCTATGTCCCATTGAATGTCTGGAGGGTAAAAATCGCCCATAATTGAATGTCTCAATTGTAAAATCCCACATCACTATTTGCTGTATTTTTTAATTTGTTGCAGCATTCCATCCTGTACCTGTTAAGCTATATTAGGAGGCTTGCAGCAAACTCCAATTAGCACAACTACCCTCCCCCCCCCCCCCCATCCTATTTTAAAGGCTCCTTCATCCGTCTGACCATTTTTTTCCCCAGCAGAGCTGCACCCTCCCCATTGAGGTGCAGCTTGTCCCTACTGTAGAGCTTGCAGCGGACAAAGAAGTCGGCCCAGTTCTTCATGAACCTTCCTTCCTTCCTGCACCAATTTCTAAGCCACTTATTTATCTCACGAAACTCACTCTGTCTTTTTAGTGATGCTTGGCACCGGCAGCTTTTTTGAAAATACCATTTTGGAGGTTCTGGCCTTCCGCTTCCCTCCTAGTTCCCTGTAATCATTTTTAAGGACCTTCCACTTCTCTCTAACTTTGTCAATGGTACCGATGTGTACCATGACCGCTGGAGTTTCCCCAGCCTCACCTGGCAGACAACACAGTTTCGGCATTCACGGTCTCGGCAGCAGATGACCTTGTCTGTTTGCCTAATTATACAGTCACCTACCGCCAACATCTGTCTTACCTTTGCTGTGCTCCTATTTCCCTCCTTCCTAAAGTAGTCATATTCCTGATTGCTAGGAGCAACATCCTGCTGTTGTGATCCTAGTCCTCGGCTTGCATTCATAATATCAGCCAAACAGGCATATTTACTAGGTTGTGCCAGATGAAGACGGGGCTCCCTGGCACTTTTCCCCCTTCCCCTCCTTCTAATGGTTACCCAGCTACCTACTTCTGGGTCCTGATCTTCCCCACTTCTGCCCTCCTCCATATCACTATTTAGAGAAAAAACACAGCACTACCAGAAAGGTGCTCTAGTAGGGTCCAAACCCATGGCAGGCACATGAACTAGCGGTGGATACTGCGTTCCAACTCCACACCCCTTTTTTTTACCCTTTGTTGGTAGGTGACACAGGTTCAAAAGACACTCACCAATTGAGACACTGAGTCCAGCCTATTCCCACTCCTATCCCTGATCTTCACAGCGGTCGGATTGCACTGATGAAAGCCACGTAGGCCGAAACGTTTGCTTTCCTGGACTGCATTTAAAATTTAAATTTTAGTTTCTAAATTACTACATTGAGTGCCTAGGTTTTCTCATACTCCTCGATATCACTGGCCCCAGCCAGAGCATACTCAGTGAAGTCTAAACTCCTCTTCAGGTTTGCAATGCTCCTGAGTGTTGCAAGCTGCACATTTAGGCTATGTGCACATGATGCGGTTTTTATGCGTTTCCGCGGTGATTTTTCCGCTGCGGAAACTCATTAAAACCGCATGTTAATAGGTCTGCCATGTATACCAATGGTAATCCGCATGGGCTGTGCACATGATGCGGAAATTTCCGCTCCGGATTACCATTGCGGTAAAATCCGCAGTATTACCATTTCTAACTTGATTCCCCAGCGAATACGCACCTATTGACTTGCATTGAATCGCAGCAAACCCGCAGGTAGAATATCTATACCTGCGGAATTGCTGCGTTTCAATGAAAATCAATAGGCGCGAAATCGCGCTGGAATCGCGCTGCGGGTGGTACCCGAGTCGGGAGAGGAGGCTGCTACTCCTATCATCCGACCACTGCTCTGGCTGTTAACAGCCAGAGCAGCGTGGATGGAGAGGAGCAGCAGTCTGCTCTTCCCAGCCCGCGTGCCCGCGGTAGTAAAAAAAAAAATAAAATAAAGAAGTAAAAATAAAAAAATAAACCCGTATACTCACCTGTCCAGCAGTCCCCGGTGTCGTCCTGGTCCCTAGCGGTGATGCTGTCTCCGCGGTGGCCAGCGGTACACTGCAGGGCGCGGGCTTGGGCACCGCAGTGTACCGAGCTGCCAGGACCTTCAGTGAAGTCACGAATCAGCTGACGCTCACCCTGGGTACATTGGCAAGAATGTTCCCACGGTGGTTAGCTCACTGGGGCTGATCAACCCCAGTGACCTCCTGCAGCCTGTATACTGATGGCGTGATTTTACACCCCTATCAGTATACATTGCTGTCTTCTACAGCAGTGATATCACTGCTAGCTGATGTCACTGTTGTAGAACTGACCCAGATCGTCGTGTGACACTCGTTGGCGGTACGTGGACTGCGTCAATGACGGCGGATAGGTGAGGAATATGGTTTTGTTTTTTTTTTATTTTTATTTTTTCAAGAGATTGAGGGCTTCGCGGAGGCGTGTAATAAAAAAAAAAAAAAAATTGTAGAACCGTGTGTGTTTTATTTCCTTAAAATACTTTATTCTGGCCGTGTCTTTTATTGAAAAGGCGGTGACCATTTTACTACACAGTTAGTAATGGGGCGTCTTATAGACGTCCTTCATTACTAACCTGGGCTTCACATCAGCCGCCAATACAAGGCTGACATGAACCCCAACCCCATTACCCGCTACAGGGCCATGGGAAGAGCTGAGGCTAAGCGCCAGATTTGGCGCATCTTTTCGATGCGCCATTTCTGGGACTGCTGAGGGGTGATTTTAATAGCCGCTGAGGGGGCTAGTATCCATGGCCCCTTCCCTGGCTATTAATATCAGCCCGCAGCTGTCCAGTTTAGCCTTTGCTGGTTAGATTTTATAAGGGGACCCCACGTCAATCTTTTTCTGGGGTCCCCCTGTAATCTAGCCAGTAAAGGCTAAATAAACAGCTGTGGGCTGATATTAATAGCCAGGGAACATTTTTGCTAATGGCCCCTTCCGCGGCTACTGTTATCAGCCCTCAGCAGTCGGCTTTCCCTCTGCTGGTTATAAAAATGATGCAGGAGCCCACGCCATTTTTTATTTTAGGCTCGGTGCCCACGATCCGGGCGTAGCAGCATCCAAAACGTTACTTTTTGTTGAATGCGGGTAAATCCAGATGTGGTCACTGAACCATGCGTATTTACCGCATTCAATACTTTCTAGTGGTAAGATTTCTGTTGCACAGACTAACGACTCCGTAAGAGAATTTGACATGCTGCAGTCCTCAAAGACGCGCCACATGTCTGTGAACAAGGGTGATCCGCAGCCTCAGATGCACAAATAGTGGGCATGGAATTTCTAGAGATCCCATCCACTATGCTGTAACATCTGGACGCTGTGGGTTTGACGTATAAACATGCAGCATCAAACCTGCAGCGGCTCCTGACCGTGGCCACTTAGCCAAACTCACCTGCAGCATGTCAATTTCTGCTGCAGATTTTGACCGATTGATTCACATGTACTGACAACAAAAGTGCAGCATTAGAACACTGCGTTTTGGACGCAACATAAATACGTTGTGTTCAAAGTGCTGCTGAGTGCTGATAGGAGGATATAGATATAGAACCAGCTGTGAAAATGTTAATTATGGCCAGGGAAAATGTTTGCTTAATGGCACCAGGCTAAAATTAACAGCTCACAACAATTATAAATTACATGAATAGAAATGCTAATGAAGATTGGGTTAATGGGACTTGCTGACACCCAGCTCTTTTGTTTGGTTATGTCAAGGTGTCAATCAGATCTTTTCATGACCAAGCTTAATTAAAGTAAAGAGTTAAATAAACACACAGACACAGTGTAAACACTTTATTTGAATTACAGTAGACCCATTCTTTAACCATTTCAATGAACAAATATGCTCACCCCAGTTCTATGGTAATCCAAGGGTTTAAGCAATGTCCCACCAAATAACTTTATTTAGCTCCAAAAAGTATCCATTGATGTACAAAAACGCTTCAAAAACCGCATGTTTTTTCTGCCAGGGAGAGGCAAAAATGTTCAGGAGATTTCTGCTTCAAATCCTGAACATGTGCACATACCCTCAGATCCATTGCCTGGGCTTCAAAACATGTAACTCGCTGACATCAAGTGCAGATATATTCACCCTCAAACGGCTGTTCAAGGCATGCATACAGCTCACAAGATGCACAACTGGTAGCATTGTCCATGGAGCACATACTAAATGGGGATAAACAGTACAGCTAAAAGCGGAAAAACGGTGGCAAACTAGTTAGGAAAAAGCCAAACTATGCTTTTACGTTAATCTATGATATTCTTTAAATTAGCTGGATTTCTTTTGGGGGGCGAGGAGCCATGTGACTTTTCCAGAGCCTTTGTTCTACCAGGAACATGGAAGCCCCCTATATTTCCATTAACAGACCACAGACCTGAGTGGGAACTTGTTTTTTGTTGATTGAATAGAAGCTTTTATTGGTGGAATTTTGGGGTATGGAACATTTTGGATCAGTTCACATTTATCCTGTGGTCTACACTGAACCCGTACATAGGGGTTTCCATCTAAATCTACAAAATTCAAATGAAACCCCTGAGACATCTATTCACTAATGAGGCAGCAGAGTTAGTCTGGACTCTGTGTGGCTTCTGGAATCTGGCTTTTAAGAGGTGCCTGCACTTTTATGACGCTTAAAACAATGGGCACGGCCGGATCGTAGGCCAAACAGAGTCCACAATGTCTCCATCTGCCGAATTATAGGAAATCTTCTGCCAGTGCATGCGTCCGTCTGTATCATGTATTTTCACGGAATATCCGGTGTAAGCGCTCAGCACACAGAGCAGGATAAATGTGAGCCGAGTCTTACAGCAGTCTTTGGGAGGCAGAATGAACAAATCAACAGCAGGTCGAGAATAGGCTTTATTTATTTTTTACACCATTTCTCGTGCGGTATAAGTGTTTATGTGACTTTATTCTTCGGGTTGGTGCAATTAAATCGATACCAGATTTATATCTGTTTTTTATGTTTGGCTGCTGTCACCCCGTTTTTTTTTTTTATAAAAAAAAAAAGTTTTTGCATTACTATATCTTGAGAGCTATAATCGGGGACGGTTCCAGGTTTTACATTCCAGGGTTACATTCATTAGCTTACAGAACGCCCTCCAGAATAGTGTTGTAAACTGGAAGCCTCTATCAGAAACAATATGGAGAGGTAACCCTTGAAGACAGAAGATATACTGGATGAACTTCTCTGGTATACAGGGATACAAGCACAGGGTACCTGACAACTAGCAATCGTGCAGATAAACTGAAAGAACACGTTACACTGGCACCTCCCAACAGGTGAAGGTGCCTTAAATTATCAGTGTCTCCAAACTATTGGCTGGGGACACTTTAGGAAAATGCGCACTGTCTCTTTAAGCACGCGTGCGCCCTAAGCACACTTAACAGGGATCTTCCAGACATTCGCAGACCCGGGGAGACTGCAGCAACAGGAGGAAGCAAGGGTCGGGGCAGTGAGTGAGTCGGCGTCCCTGCCGAAGGGGAGGAAGATGGAAATTGTGCATGGACGCTGGCACTACTGTTTTAGTTAAAACAAAACAATGAATACAACCATAAAAAAGGTCAGTGGATGCGAAGCACGAACCCTTTCTTTTAATATTAGCAAGGCATATAGTTTTCCAATATACGTTTTGCATGACTTCTTTACCATATTCTTGCTCTTTATTTGGTTTCCTTCAAACCTTTATTGCTTACTTGTAGTAGATATGTATTTATCCTACTCATGTGATGTACACACAGGTGCAGAGCTGGTTAGAAAACTCCACTCTGCTGCCCATCATAATGTGTGTATGGGTTCCACTCTGGGGCATCCACATTCAACGAAAACCCACATGCATGCCTGATTTTGAGTGTGAAATTGAGGCATTACAGGCAATATCTGCATGTGGCAGTTTTGCCCATTTGTGGCTAGTGCAGTGGGGTGTCCAGTTAGTCCTGCACCTGTGTGTTCATCACATGAATTTTCTGAAACCAAAATTCTGTATGAATGTTTGATATTTTTCATGACCTGGTATGGCCAATATGGTTTCTTACCTGATGGGCTCACCTTTTCCCACCATACCCCAGGATCCCGAGATCCCGTCCCCCGAATGAAAACGCCACAACCTGTTATTCGTTGGATAATTTTGGCCACAGCGGCCGTTTATTAACAAACAAGAAATAACAAAACCACAATGAAATAAATATATATATGGAGGGAGGGTTCTTGGAGCTAATAGATCTGGCTTTAAAATCAACCCGCCATATTACCCTCAGCCGTCCAACACCAGCTCGAGGGCACCAAAACTTCCACAGTCCGTGAAAGCATAACCAACTAAAATGCTCCCATGGTAAAACCCCGTCCAGAGCCCAGAACCGACTGCCAGATCACCCCCCACTCAATTTAAACTACCTGGAATTTTCCAAATTCCTTCCACCGACAATTCGGTACCAGCTCCAAGAACCCCACCCCCCGCCAACCACGAACAGCCCTGAAACCTTAGGCTCGTGAGTGCCCCACCAACGCCCTTTCAATCCCTTCCTGAATTGCCAGGGCCCAAAAATCGATACTGATTGCATTGAAATGCACACCGTCCTCCAGCCAGAAATTACCTACTCCCGATTCCAACTCAAAATGCCTAACACCTATTCCACCATTCCAGGACACAAAGCTGGACACGGCCCTGTTTAATTTAACTCTTGCCCTATTTACTCCTTTTCCAGATCTGGCCGCCCGCCACTTTTTCCTAGGCACTATATCTGACCAAACCGTCAGCACCCCCGGAAAGAAAACCAAAACCTCAAGAATCACAACGGATATCCCGAATAAATTCCCTCACGGGCCTAGCGCCCAAATCGTTACCTCCCGGATGTACAACCAGAATATCAGGTGTCCTGTCCAATCTAGCCGCTTTGTGAAACTCCGACATAAACCGGCTCCAAACCATCCCCCTAAAACTTAGCCACCTGATAACCACCTGTTCCCTCGGAAAGCCCAATTGCCTACCGTCACGCCTTATGTAAACACGCAGCGCCCTCCAATGCTAATACGAGTGTCCAAAATCCAGGCTAACAAGGGAACGCCACCTAAAAGAATAATAATAAACAAGCATATTCAACGATTCGCAAGCCACACGGTCGTGCGGTATTTAACGCCGAACATATGTCAAATAACGGTCCGAACTCCACCTACCAATCCGCTTTATAACCTCCGCCCTTAAGCCGCGCCTATCCGCTTCAGACGCTGCACCAATCCAAAAGGATGTGAACTATAAACCCCTGGGCTCAGGCCCAACTCTTGAACGCCCTTTTTAAGGACCGCTATAAACTGAAACCGGGAAAGGAATGTACCGTCGCAATGACATAACAGTGGGCCAGCTCCCTGACCACGCCTGCCAATATGCCTCCAAGCAACTCCTTGGACACCTCAGAGCCCCGTCCACTCTGCCCAACACAACTCTCTTACCTCTACCTAGCTGATCAATCTTTCCGCGTCTAATCCAAAAATCGATACCCCAGGCCCAACAACTCATGTCTTCAGCTAATAAACCTCCCGCCCTATTCCTGCTAGGGGCGACCAATTCGCCAGTGTTCTATCTTCATCACTCTCCACCGCTCCCCACTGGGACACCCAGCTTTGCCATACTCACCACAATGCCTCGTAAGCAGACCAGGTTGAACCCGCAACTGACTCCTGGATCAATCTTCCAGCTCGTCCGTAATCAGCTGCCACAACTGCGAAGGGCATTCCACTCCTGCGACTTCTGCATCTGGCGCCAGTGCCCGAAAACGCTCCGACTGGAGACGAGACAAAGCATCCGCTATAGAATTTTTGTACCCCTGGCACATGTACTGCCGAGATCCATGCATTCAACTCCAAACACCATTGTACAAGCTCCCTGACCAACTTAATAACTGGAGGAGACGATGCCGACAAGCTGTTAATCACTGCCATCGTGCCCATATTATCACAGTGAAAACCTATTTCTCCGATTCAAGAAGAACTCACCCCAAATCGAAACTGTAACTACATTTGGGAATAATTCCAACAGAGCAAGATTCTTTGTAAGACCCCTCTCTTTCCATGAATGAGGCCATTTTCCAGCACTCCACTTCCCCTTATAAAAAAACCCATAACCCACACCGCCTGCCACATCCGTGTAAATCTCGCAATCCAAACTGTTCAAAAAACTCCTACTAAATCAATGACCTGCCATTGTAATTGTCCAAAAAATGCTTCCACACCAACAAATCCTCCCTGTGCTCTCTATTCAAACGAATGAAATGATGCAATGCCCGCAAGCCGTCTGTCGCCTTTCACACCCTACGACGAAATATTCTGCCCATAGGCATGATCCTACAAGCAAAGTTCCGTCACCGAAGCAGTGACTGCAGCTCATTCAATGTCACCTTATGCAATTTACCGATTCGCTCAACCTCCAGCCTGAGCGATGACAATTTATCCTCGTGCAATCGACACTCCATTTTGTCCACATCAATCAGAATTCCCAAAAAACTCGGAACGGTACAAGGACCTACTGTTTTATCTTTAGCCAAAGGAACACCAAAACGTTCCGCAACCCACACCATGGCTGCTAACAGATTATCACAAACAAAAATTCAGGGGGACCTATAAGCAACAAATCATCCGGGTAATGAATGACGGACTGCACCCCCGCCACGTCCCTGACGGCCCATTCCAGCAAAGTGCTGAAAGTCTCAAACAATGAACATGATATTGGAACAACCCCTAGGCAAACGCCTATGTTCCAAAAAACAACCCAATAAAGGAAATGCTAGCCGGGTGAACCGGAAGTAACCCAAAAGCCGATTCAATGTTGGTTTTTGCTAGCAATGACCCCGGACCTTACCGCCGCACCCATGACACAGCCGCATCAAATGACGTGTACTCAACCGAACACAATTCTGGAGCGATACCGTCATTGACTGGAAAAACCTTTTTGATACGACAAGTGCTGAATAAACAAAATTTATTCAGCTACTTCTTGGGCACTACCCCCAAGGAAAAATGATCACACCTTCAACCGGAATACTATCAAACAGTCCCGCCTTCCGACCTAACTCCACCTCTTTCGACAACTTATCACTAACAACCTCTGGATGCAACAAAGCAGCCCTCAAATTCTTAACAGAGAAAGGGACTTAATGATCCGGTGGCGGGATCCTGAAGCCTTCCAAAAAACTATCACTAATAATCCTGGCCTTCAATTGGTCAGGATATCTACTTAGAAAGGGGGGCCATCCCTAGCAGATTCACTGGAGTCTCCCCCTTGACCGGCACCCATAGGCAGCTTTCCTTTTCCTTTTTTGAAGCACTTAGCAGCCCCATGGGAGCTCCCATTGCAATGGGAACAGACATGTTTAAACTTACAGCTGTTCCCGTATTTGCACTGGCCATCATTAAATTGCCAGCACGTTCCAGACTTCTCTTCACCTCCCTGACTACCCCCTCCCTGTCCTGACGATTGACTCCCACTACCTCCGCTCCCATGAAAGGACTGCCCGTACCTAGCCGGATCCATCACTTTCAACCAAAGACCAATATCCTCCTGATCCCACTTAATCTCAGGCCTCACCACCTTCCTCTGCCTGAATTGCTCGTCGTACCTCAACCATGTCTGTCCCCCGTAAGTACGGTGCACTTCCCCAATAGATTCAATAGAATCTAAATAACAGAATAAACCCGAGCAATTCTCTGGAAACTTTTTTTTTTTTTTTTTTTTTTATAATGACCCCTACCAGAATAGCAAATGCTTAAAGCCAATTAACAAATGTCTGGGGGGGATCAAGCGCCACCAGCGCTTCTCTTCTTCTTCCTTTTTGCTATCGTCCTTCTTCCCTTTATCTAAATTAAACTTCTCCAAGGGAAGGAGGGAGAAAATTTCAACATCTTCGTCGCGCCGAATTTTCTCTAATTTTTTTTTTTTTAAATGGGCTCCCAGCGGCCCCTCGAAACACACTTAAACCTCACCCTTAGCCCTCTCATCCAGCTTAACCGCATCTCCCGTGTCTTTTTCCGTCTGCACCGACACTGAAACACCCGTAGATGCTACCTCTGTACCCGCCGCAGACTCAACCACGCCATAGCTAGACTATGGCAATGCATCCTGACCTGGTAACCAGGCTCCTACTGGAGATGCCGATGACCCCCTCGGTGCCCCGCCCTCCATTCCTAACAAAATCTGCGACATTCTGTGCAAAAATGTCCCTAATCCCCGATACCTCTGCGTCCCCGGGACCGCCAAAAATCCTCCCCCTTGGCCCTGCAACCTGACCACAACCTTCTCCAAGCAATACAGCCCCTGCGGGCGACAAACCAGACATAGAATCATACTCACGCAGCTGCGCAGGTGCTGTGTCCCCGCCAGCCGAAAATCCTGATTCCTGACGATCTCTCCCTCCGTCACGGTCGCCGCTGGAATCGGATCCCTCGGAATCGGTTCGCTGCTCAAGGCCCGCGCCCCTGGCCTCCACGTCACCAGGGGGGATCTGAACAGTCGCGGATGATGACTACGGGCGTCTCACCGAGGATCGCCATCCATAGGCCCTCCCTGCACTCCTAGCAGCAGCTCTGGGACTCCTTCGACTTCCAGACCCAGACACACGGGCCTGGTCCGCGCTGCTGGGCAACGTGGTGTCGCTGCCCGCCTCTACCTCCACTCCGCGTCGTCCAGATAAGCCAGGCAGCAGGGGTTCCCCGGACTGCTGCCTGCCCGCAGATGCTCGCTTCCCTGGTCTCCTGTTGATGATCCCAGCAGGCACCCCGACAGGAGCATCGCCAGTGGTGCCTGCCGCATGGTGTCCAGCTCCTCCGATCCTCCTGGTCTCCCTCGCGGTGCTGTGGCCCCCAGAACTAGCAGGGGCTGGCCTGTTCGGCCCCGATGTATCGCGCATGCGCCGTTCGGCCAGGGCCTGGATCTCGGGCTCCGACAGCTCTACTCCTGCAGGCCGCACTTCAGATTTGGCCCTGACTTCCGGCGCGGCCCTGCTTTTCGGCGCGGGCCGCGATCCTCGCCGTGCAGTGCCAACAGGCCGGCAGTGTGGATTCCTGTCGGGGCGAGCGCGCCAGGCAGGGACAGCGCCGTCGCGCTCGCCACCCGCAGGGTCCCCGGAGCCTGCGCCTGTTGCGCGTGGTTACCTCCGGTGACAGTCTCTCCGGGGGCCTGGTCCTCCTTCTACTTCTCCCCGCTCCAGACGGTGCCTTCTGATCCTCGGCTGCTCCAAGCAGGGCAGACAGCTGGGCCTCCAGCTATCCCCCGCTGCGTAAACGGGCGACATCTCTTAGCTGGACCACCAGGGATTCCACGGACTCAATCTTCTAAGGTAAATCCTGTCTGCTGCTCCTTAGGGAATGGCAGTTTTCCCGCACTTTTCCCTATATATTCCACTCTCCCACTGCCCGCCCCCAACTTCCCCTATCCAATCCCCACCGCTGCCACATTTAAAATTGTAGGGGGGTGTGAAACCTCCAGGCCAATCCCGGTCATGGGTGGCTTCCCCCTAGCTGTGCTGTCTCCAGCCCCCTCCTTTCTTTTTTTACTTCTCTATACATACATTCAATCATGTATGATTGCTATGTAAAGTCCAAGAAATGCAGGGAGGGGTTCGGTGCCTATGTCTGCTGCTAATGTGGTGCATGTTCAGACTGGTTTGTTAGGAGTTTTGAATGTCAGTCTGGTTTTTATTACACCTCCTGTAACTAACCTTTAGATTTTCATATATTGTTTAATAACAAACCCCACTCCTACTAAGAGCATTTCTTTCCCTAAATTGCTAAACTCTATTGTATTCTGCCACGTACTTGTCTCCTGCAGTGTAAGTGTATTGCCACCCAGTTGTGACTCCTTTGTAGAAGTTAAACAGAAGGGCACGTTAGTTGTGCCCTGTACCCAAGCCTACACACAAGCAGCACTTTCCCATTGTTCTGAACAGTTGGCAGTATGTGGGAGACATGTAAATTTAAAAGTCACTGGCACGAATAGAGAGCAAAACAAACTTGGCGGTAATCCCAATCACTGGTTTTCGGAGCACTATACCATGACGTTGTTGGCAATAAAGAAATAAAGGCAGATATTTTGGACACAGAATTCCCAGCTGCTGCCATCATATCACATTCTTGAACTCTGTCCTTCAGTTTACATGCACCAAGGGCATCTGCTGTTTTCCAGTTATAAGTGAGGCAGTAATCCAAAGCTTTTCTATCATGCACTTAATATGCAATGTGCTCTGTGTGTTCTCCCATGCATAGGGTTAAAAGATCTAATCAATGCCTGTTGCCAGAATTCTGCTGCTGTCCAGATGAGGAATACCATAGAACCATGGCACTCATGTAGTATACAGTATGTAGGTTAATGAGCAAATACGTGGTATTTCTTCTGTAAAATTGTACCCATCCTGTCTTCAGGTTTTTGCCACCTAATCTGAGAGCAGCATAATTTAGAGGTGGAGATTCTTGAAATGTGTCATTTACTGGACTGCTTTCTGTAGATTTGATAATCTTCTGGTGATAAAACAGTGATTTTTTTTTACTAGAGGACTAGTAAACCTGCTACCATATAGTCCTCCATATTTATGAACGCTGTTTAACCCCACCACTGATTGGCAGCTTTCTGCCTATGCACAGTGTACACAGAAAGTTGTCCATCAGTGGTGTGGGTGGGGTTACACAGAGCTCCACATTCCGAGAACTGGTAGATCTACAGCAGATAAAACTGTGATTTTTATCAAAATTGCAGTAAGCAGCCCAGTAGCTGATACATCCCTGGAATCAGTGTCTGCTCCTACATCATGCTGCTCTCAGTTGGAGTATCAAAAGCCTGTTGACATATTAACTTTAAAAAGGTTGTGCAAAATATATTGAAGGATAAATTAATAATCTCTGGTGTGACCACTTGGATGCCCACTGAGAATTGTGATATGCAGAGCCTGTCTGAATGCAGGAGACAAGACCTCAAGCATGCACATCTCTATATAGGTTGGAGTCCCAGCAGTCAGTCCCTCGAAGATCAGTAATTTATCCCTTAGCCTATTGATATGGGGTAACATACTTAGTAAAACCTCCTCCAATTATATGTTGTAGGGCCAAGTTCTCTGACCTCTGGGTCCTTACCCTGCTAAGGGGCAGATGGCCGCTTGAAATAGATATAAATACCTGCAACCATAGTAAATGTGGATATGGCCACATGTAGTGGTCAGAGAATCTATTCACATAAATTGTATATACCGCTCCAAGAATACATATGATTTAACAGAAAGAACAAATTGGAGTTTAACGGTAAAAAAGTTAATTTTATTAAATACAAAGATTCATAATATTGGAAAAAAGTGTACATACAAGATAGACAGTCAGGTACCAAACATTGGTGAATTCAGTAACACCTAAAAGTATATAGTGCCATATTATTGGGCATAACTAATGTTCCCAGGTAATTGACAAAGTGGTCAGAAAAATAAATGTCACAAAAGAGTGATCAAGTATTGAGGAACCATACATCGTACCCATAATTGCAATCAACCAGGAAAAAGGAAATTCCCAACACACGTTTTGCTTTTCAGAAGCCTGCTTTCTCAAGAACAAAACTCCAATTTGTTCTCCTTGTGTTAAGCCGCTTGAAATAGTTACTACAATGGGCCTTGTACTTTCCTTTGTCAAAAATCCCCAAAAACTAATGCTAGGCTCACTGGGCATTTTCCCGCAGACCACCCACAGTGCGTATTTTGCAGCAATGTTCATAGCTGTATTTAATGATCTGAATATTGATGCAAAAATGGTGCAGGAAAGCTGCACATTTCACCTTTCCTTGCAAAAGGTGGAATGTCCAATGACATTCACAGGATACATTGACATGCTTCGGATTTAAAATCCACAGTACAGGTCAATTTACTCCGCAAATATCTTTTCACGGTGTGTACATTAGATTTCTTAAAGTCTCAAGCACAAGGCTAGTACTGTAAAATGCAGCGTATTTTCCATCGGGAATGTACCCTACATGTGAATGTATTGCACTCTTTACACCTTGATCTTACAGTGAGAGTAGTTGCGACTAAGAGCAAAAGGAATTTTTAATGTTATTTTTGTTTGTATATTTCTCTACAAAGATATCATTCAACGAGATGAGTCGCCAATGGAGGCAGAAATTGGGGGCCTGAGGCAAAGCAGAAGCCAGTGCTTACAACGTGGTGATTTTGAGTTGTCAGATGTGTTCTACTTCTCCAAAAAAGGGTTTGAAGCCATTGTAGACGATGATGTCACCCAGAGATTCTCCTCAGAAGAGCTCATATCGTGGAATCTTCTGACAAGGACAAACCACAACTTCCAGTATCTCAGTCTTCGTGTGACGATTATTTGGGTGCTCGGTGTTATTGTACGGTACTGCATTCTCCTTCCACTACGGTAAGACATTGCTTACTTTGCTCATATGTATTCTTCTTTTCCTTTGTGATATCAGGGCTTTTAGATGAGTTACTTGCCATTTACGAGGTGGCCTAGCCATTGTATCTCATACTACTCACTAGTTAGGTGAACCTTTCCAGTACAAGTCTTTTATATTTACTTGTCACCTTTTTATTGCTATGTCATTTCAGGGCTAGAGACTTATCAGACTTATTTCCCACATTATAATAAAAATGGACTGTGAGCTTATGAACGTTAAACCTGCAATATATTTCATCCAGTGTCATAAGATTATCTATATAGACCATCAAGTGTTGGCATTCTCATGTCTAGACGCACTGGTCTAGCACGGGGAGGTACCTGCCACATATTGGCAGCGAGCTATACAGCAATAGTATATGAACAGATTACCCATTTCCCTTCACAGCCAAATTTCACCTTCTTGACCAAGCCCCATTTTTCAAATCTGACAATGTGTCGTTTTGTAGTAATAAATTTGTAATAGTATTACATATACCATATTTTTGCTGACACATTTTATTTTATCTTGATAGTAAAGTTAATTTGAGTTGATATGTTTTGCGTTTGACAAAATATCCCAAATTTATGGAAAATTTTCAAAAAAAATAATTTGCAAATGTTATGTTTTATGGCATTTGAAAAAGTCATTCCTTGCAACATAGACCTACACAGTAAATGTTTATTACGTTGGCATCATTTTTTTTAAATGTTCTTTTCTTTTAGGATGTTAGTAGGCTTAAAATTTTAGCAACCATTTTGACAACTCCTATGAAATTTCCAAAATGAGGCCTTTTTTGTTAAAAGGACCAATTTAGTTTTGGATTGACTTTTGAGGGGCTTACATAATAACACTCAATAAATGCCTCCACTTTATAAACTACACCCCTCAAAGCAATCAAAACCCAATTCAGGATGTTTAATTTTTTGGGTGTGTCAAAGAAATTAAACCAAAGTAGATGTGATTTTTTTTTTTTTCGCAGGGAGGTATTCTATCTTAATCCATGTTTTTTTATAACATACCAGGTGTTAACCGTGAAACATCACTTAAGATGTATTGCCTCTGGCAGTTTTTAGAAATCTCCTTTCTATATGTGGCAACAAAACACTATTGGGCTTGAAGGAAGGCACACCAATTGGCTTTCGGAGTGTCGATTTTTCTAGAATAGTTTTCAGATTCCACATAGCATTTGCAGAGCCCCTAATGTGCCAGAACAGCAGAATTCCCGGAAAAGTGATTCTAATTTGGAAACTACACATGTTAAAGAATTCAACTAAGGTTTTAGTTAAAAAAAAAAAAAGCAAAGACCGGAACTTAATAAGCAAATACCCTGCAGTAAATAAATAAATGGCAATAGTGCTTGAAAATTAATATAGGGTACGTAATTAACATCATTTTAATCAAAAAAATGCAAAAGCTGTCCCACCACTTCACGGTGACCCTCTTCAGGACGGTCCGAACTCTAATATTTAAAACCTTACTGTTTGTCAAGTGACATGCATGTGGATAAGGGCTGAGAAGGACTGAGCCCGGCTAGTAGACACACAGCCATGGGGAACAAGATGAATAGAATGTCCAGCTCAAGGAAAAGGCAGGTCACACCTTTAATATGTACATGGTGCAAATAGACTGAAAAAAAACTAAAGAAATGAACTAGGATATAAATTGGTGTGTATGCAGCATGTAAGTGCATGTTCACACTGGCCAGTAAACAGAAAAAAAACAAAGACAGAAACCTAATAAGCAAATGCCCTGCATTTTGACCAGACAGATGTTTCACAGATTTTTTGAACATTTAGCTGTGAAGATTAAAAATACATTTATTCCTCTGAATTTTAGCCTTTCTTGTCCACAGGAAATAATAGGGAAAAAAACATACTTTGATTTCTCCAGAGTGTGGCAATATCCCATATTTGGTTGGTGACTACAGTTTGAGCACATGGCAGGGCTCGAGAGGTGGATTTTCGAGAGAAGGTTTTGCTGGAGTGTTTGTTTGGGTGCAATTTGGCAAGGCCATATTATTAAAACTGCCATTTTATTTAGGGAGACATAGGATGACAAATTATGCTCCACCCTCTCATTCTCTGTCTACAGCATACAAGTCAATCTCTGGCCCGTGGGCCAAATCTGGCCCTCAAGGTGGTTTTATTTGGCCCGCAACACCAAAAGCACCACCCCTTTGTGGGGCTCATTATACTGTATGGAGGACTTTGTGGGGCCCATTATTCTCTATGGAGGACTTACTTTGTGGGGCCCATTATACTGTATGGAGGACTTTGTGCATACTGTATGCTGGTTGGCCAGTAACTTTGTCCAAGTTTTTTATTTTGGCCCTCTGTGTGTTTGAGTTTGACATCCCTGGTCTACAGGGAAGTGAACGCGGTTTGGTGGAGCAGCAGTTAAAAGGGGCATCTGTCTACTGCTCCACTAATCAGAAGCTGGCGCCCCTATACTTATTTTTGTACTTTGGGCTACGTTCCCACCATGAGCATTTCGTGAAATTTTAGATGTTGCAGATTTTCTGCATAAGCTCTGCACCGATCAGGTAAATTAGGTTACTTGTATATTTTACGTGTTTTTGATGTGGCGGTTTTTGTCTTTTTGTTATGTAAAGTGTAATGCAGCGGCATTACGGTAATGGTCCAGGATGTGTTTGGGCTGACCATGTACCTCCCCCTCAGGTGACTGGTCACATGACTGTGACATAGCACAGGTCCTGTGCACACAGAATGTCTGATCACATGACTGTGACATCAGCACAGGTCCTGTGTGCATTGGAAGATATATAAACCCTGGTAGTTTTGAGACAGGGTGTGTAAGGCGTGAGGCCTGTTCCCATGTGGGACACCGCTAGAGTGTGAGGCCTATTGAAGCCTGGTGAAGACTGAAAGGCGGAGGCTGGATCCTTAGGTGTAAGCGATCCCAGTAGCCCTGGAAGGCAAGAGTCCTGGAAGGCAAGAGTCCTGGAAGGCAAAGGCTGGATGTGAGGTGAGACCACATACCAGTAGCCTTTGAAGGAACGAGGGCTGTAGACCCCCATCTGGGAAGCCGTGAAGCCACAGTGGTGGCAGAACAAGTCTGAAGTAGCTAAAACCCGGCAAAGGTAAAACACTGCTTGATGTGGACATTTCTATAAGTGACTTTGCTGGGGGCTGTAACTGGAGCTAGTGGGCCTGTCTGCCACTTGAAAGGCTCCTGGACATTATATGTAATATGTCGGCGAGCCACTGAGTTGGACTCGGTATTAGCAGTTATGTTGTATAATAAACTGCTGGAGTGTGAAAACTGGAAAAACGTGGCTGGTGTGCTTTTATTGACCCGGTGCAGCGAGTGTCCCCCAGTATGATGACTAGCGCTGCCTTACAAACGTTTTAAATAAAGCTGCTTTGTTTTTGATACTTCCTGGTATTTGGATTTGAAAAACATTATTGATATACATGCAATCCACACATGATTGTATTTAGTGTGTTAGCACCGCAGAAATGCAATAAAAACGCATATGCATTTTTTTACCTGATAATTTTCTGCATCAAATGTAATTCTATGGGAAAATCCGCCCATAAATCTCCACGTACCCACAAGAAAAATTGACATGTTGTCAAACACACACCGCAAGTCCATTTACGCAGCGTAAAAAAAAAAGCAGCGTGGGCATGAGATTTCTAGAAGGACCATCCACTTTGCTAGAACTGTAAGACTGCTCAGCAAAAATATGCAGCGTCAAAAGCTCATTGTGGGGAGTTAAGCTTTCATATCCAGGGCCGTAACTACAGCTGGGGCACTGCCCCGGGGCCCCAACCACCCAAGGGGCCCCAAACTGATAATAAAAAATTGTATTTTAATACTTTAATTTCTCATAAAATACCCAGCTCCTATATTCCTGTCAGACAACGTCACCCGGAGGACAGGAAAGACTATCATTTCAATAATTTCCAGGAGCTCTGCCAGCTGTCAATGAATGGAAACCTGCACTGGCCTGGAGAGTCTCATAGCACAAGATTTGTAACAATATGTTAGTCTGGAGATCACAGAGAGTTGGCAAGGCAGGCACAGTGCACACTGACTGTAACAAACTCTCAGCATCATTGAGAGGAGACAGTCTCAGCAGACACAAAGATCTCTGGGACAAACTGTGAGAAGTCCTGCTATTTAATAAACATATACAGTTATTTGGAATTATTCACCTTATTAATTTTCCAAACATATTCACTGAATATTTAACTTCTAAAACTTGCATCATAAAAAAATCTATTAAAGGTCTTGCGGAACGTGGTGAAGCCTGTGTTGTATACAACTATGCGTAGCAGGCTTCACCACGTTCCGCACAACCTCTAGTGATTGAAATGTTGAGGGGCCCCACTATGAAGTTTTGCCCCGGGGCCCCGAAGTTTATTGTTACGGCACTGTGCATATCACTGTTCAATGAGTGATTTACATGTACACTGTAATATTGATTGTGGGTACACTAATCTGGTGTTCCTGTCCTGATTCAAGGAAACTGCATTGCTGATTGCACCTGGTGTGATGGTACCAATCAGGTGAATGTCTGTCTGCAGCGTTATCTGAGTACTAGCCGCAGCTTTGCATTCACAGATTGGCGGTAAATTGTGTTTTTTAGCCAAAACTTTATACAGCAGATGCATTATAACTTTGTTTTAAAACTGCATTTTTTTTCTACTGCACTTAACGGCAAAATTACTGCAAAATAATTCTTTTTTTTTTTTTGGTGATTGTGGTGCTCGCAATCAAAAATTGTGATTTGACAGCAGTGTATGACTGAATCTGATGTATAAAGTTTTTTTTAACTTGTGCTGCGTACTACCACTGGCACCGAGTGCTTACACCGGGGTTTCCGTGTAAATCTCTGAAATACGTGATTCAGACGAACCCCTGGGGGAAGATTCCCTGTAATGAGGCAGATGGAGGTACCATGGGTGTGCATAAAAGTGCCTTCGGCCACCGTTTTGTAAGCCTCTGAAATAAAGAACACCGCTAAACAGAGGCCAGGCTGAGTTCAGAGTAACTCTGCTGCCTCATTATAGTGAATAGATCCCTCGGGTTGTGTTAGAGTTGGGGATGGGTTTGTGTTGGGGTTGTTTTTTTTCAAAAGTAAAGAAAAAAAAAAAAAAAAAAAATTACTATATGGCGGCTAGTGTTGAGCGCAAGTGCTCGCTAGCGGAGTTTGCATTGGGTGCTTGGGTAAGCACAGAGTATCGCGGGTGCTGGGGTGACATGCTTGAGACTCCGCCCCATATGTTTCGCGGCTGTTATACAGCCAAAAAAAAAACACGCGGGGATTGCCTGCCATACACCAGCAATCCCTGCATGTTTTTTCTTTTGGGTGTCTAACTGTGAAACATGCTGGTCGTGGACTCAAGCATGTCATTTGAGCACTCGCGATACTTGGTGCATACCTGAGTACCCGATGCAAACTCAAGTAGCGAGCACTTGAGCTCAAGACTAATGACAACTTATTCAATATGATGACCTAATGTTATCAATTTCTGTGTCGTACCTCTGGGTTCAAAATGTTCACTATACCCCTTGATAAGATCCTTGAGGGAACTTATCTAGATGTGTGGTGAGCACCTTGAACCCCCAGGAACTTCACAGAAGTTTATAACATTGAGCCGTAAAAATACAATTTTCACTTTTTTCCCACAAAAATGTTTTTCAGCCCCCAATTTTCTTAAGGGTAACAGGAAAAATTGCACTGTACCATTTGTTGTGCAATTTCTCCTGAGTAAGCCGATACCCCATATGTGAATGGAAACCACTGTTTGGACGCACGGTGGGGCTCAGAAGGGAAGGAGCACGGTGTGACTTTTTGAATGCAAAATTGGCTGGAATCGAGAGCGGGCGACATGTCGCGTTTGGGAAGCCCATGATGTGCTTAAACAGTGGAAACCCCCCACAAGTGACCTTATTTTGGAAAATACACCCCCTGAGGGGTCTAGTTTCCAAGATGATGTCACTTGTGGGGGGTTTCCACTATTTAGGCACATCAGGGGCTCTCCAAACCCAACATGGCGTCCGCTAATTATTCAAGAAAATTTAACATTCAAAAAGTCAAATGGCGCTCCTTCCCTTCCGAACCCTGCTGTGCGTCCAAGCAGTGTTTTTTTCCCCACATATGGGTTATCTGCGTGCTCAGGGGAAATTGCACAACAAATTTTGTGGTCCATTTTTCCTGTTACCCTTGCAAAAATAAAAAAAAAATTGGGTCTAAATTAAAATTTTTGTGAAAAAATGTAAATGTTTATTTTTGTCTTCCACATTCCAAAAATTCATGTGAAGCACCTGAAAGGTAAATAAACTTCTTGAATGTGGTTTTAAGCACCTTGAGGGGTGCAGTTTTTAGAATGGTGTCACTTTTGGGTATTTTTTGTCAAAGTCACTACAAATGTGATGTGGTCCCTACAAAAATGATTTTGTTAATTTGTTGGAAAAATGAGAAATCGCCGGTCAACTGATAACCCTTATAACTTCCTATAAAAAATAAATAAATGTTGGTTCCAAAATTGTGCTGATGTAAAGTAGACATGTGGGAAATGTTATTTATTAACTATTTTTTAAGACATATCTCTGATTTAAGGGAATAAAAATTCAAAGTTGGAAAATTGCGACATTTTAAAAATTTTCACCAAATTTCCATTTTTTTTTCATGACTAAACGCCAGCCATATCAAATAAATTTTACCACTCTCATCAAGTAATAAACACCAATAAATCATTTGGGCCAGAAAAAGACAATAAGTCACACCAAAATGAGGCAAAAAAAACAACCACATAGCCCAAGTTGGAATTTGCCAAAACTTTAATAAAGACATATAGGGATAAATATACACAATAATAATAAAATCAAAGACACACCACAGAAAGAAAAGGATGGAGAACCTGGACCTCAATAATATATAAGGTAATGTATCCTACTTGTAGTTCCCCCAGGTAAATATATAACAACTAGTATAAAATTTATGGGCATTAAATACAAAGCAGCAAAAAATGTGTAATGTGAAAAATAACTAAAAATTACCAAAGTGGTTATTTATCAAAAAATATATATATAAATGGCAAGTAAATGTAGCTCAGTAAAATACATAAATATATATGGTACAGTTATATGAAAAAGTTTGGGCACCCCTATTAATCTTAAGCTTAATGTTTTATAAAAATTGGTGTTTTTGCAACAGCTATTTCAGTTTGATATATGTAATAACTGTTGGACACCGTAATGTTTCTGCCTTGAAATGAGGTTTATTGTACTAACAGAAAATGTGCAATCTGCATTCAAACAAAATTTGACAGGTGCATACGTATGGGCACCTCACCAGAAAAGTGACATTAATATTTAGTAGATCCTCCTTTTGCAAAAATAACAGCCTCTAGTCGCTTCCTGTAGCTTTTAATGAGTTCCTGGATCCTGGATGAAGGTATTTTTGACCATTCCTCTTTACAAAACAATTCCAGTTCAGTAAAGTTTGATGGTCGCCAAGCATGGACAGCCCTCTTCAAATGATCCCACAGATGTTCAATGATATTCAGGTCTGGGGACTGGGATGGCCATTCCAGAACATTGTAATTGTTCCTCTGCATGAATGCCTGAGTAGATTAGGAGCGGTGTTTTTGATCATTGTTTTGCTGAAAAATCCATCCCATGCGTAACTTCAACTTTGTCACTGAGTCTTGAACATTATTGTCAAGAATCTGCTGATACTGAGTGGAATCCATGCGTCCCTCAACTTTAACAAGATTCCCGGTGCCGGCATTGGCCACACAGCCCCAAAGCATGATGGAACCTCCACCAAATTTTACTGTGGGTAGCAAGTGTTTTTCTTGGAATGCTGTGTTTTTTTGCCGCCATGCATAACGCCTTTTTGTATGACCAAACAACTCAATCTTGTTTTCATCAGTCCTCAGGACATTCTTCCAAAAAGAAATTGGCTTCTCCAAATGTGCTTTTGCATACCTCAGCCGACTCTGTTTGTGGCGTGCTTGAAGAAACTGCTTCTTTCGCATCACTCTCCCATACAGCTTCTCCTTGTGCAAAGTGCGTTGTATAGTTGACCGATCCACAGTGACACCATCTGCAACAAGTTGATGCTGCAGCTATCTAACACCACCCAATTATACATATATAAACATAGCTGCATACATAAATGACCAGTGTCAATAAAAACATAATAGTATTTAGAAAGTAACCATAATTACCCAAGGGCACAAGTCAATGGTCCAGGTACCCACCACACACCCGACGCGCGTTTCGCATAGGAAATGCTTCGTCCAGAGGTGATGGGATGCTGGAAGGAGCAAGTATATAAACGGATCCTGGCCAATACCATTCAAATTGATGATTGTGTACAGCTGCGTATGTGCGCATAGCCTGACCTTTAATTTAATGTTGCCATAGATACCTGTGTGTATCAATCGTGCCCCTGCAGTGAGACGCCGCCGCCACGCCAACCGCATGCATTGGAACCACCGGAAAAACAAGGCAAAGAAAGCGTACTTCCCGTCATGTGACCGCAAGTGGTCACGTGATCGGAACTAATTCACGTGATCAGTTTTGTATCGCAAAGCGCATGCGCGATGGCATTCAAGTTTAAAGCAGGAGTATCACTAAGACACAGAGGTAAACCTAGAAACCAAATAAGAAAGCTACATAGTATACGAAAAATATTAGACGAAGAGAAATAAGAAACCATAATGAGAGCTGAGAAAATAATCTAGTAGATTTATTGTTGTGTAGAAAAAAACCCCAATAGGAAGAAACCACGTGCATAGATACAAAAGTATAACACCAAAGCAGTGCAAATAATGACAATATAAATAAAAATAAAATATTAATAATTATTACAAAGATTATGTGACAAGGAGTACCACAAAGACATAAAATATTTAAAGTGACATGTGCACAAATATATAATAAATGTCAAAAAATATATATAGAAAAAATATATATAGAAAAATATAAATATATGAAAAATATGTTAAATTAAAAAAATATATATATTAAAAAACACAACACAAAGTGTATATGTAATAATTACTAAGAAAGTAAGATTAGCTAAAAGTGACGAGTGCTATAAATAAAAATACCCATACTGCTATATGGAAAAGAGAAAAATGTGAAAATGTATATATGTATAAAAAAATATACAAGTAGGATATATTACCTTATATATTATTGAGGTCCAGGTTCTCCATCCTTTTCTTTCTGTGTTGTGTCTTTGATTTTATTATTGTGTGTATTTATCCCTATATGTCTTTATTTGTTTTGGCAAATTCCAACTTTGGCTATGTGGTTGTTTTTTTGCCTTATTTTGGTGTCCCTATCATGAAGTACAACATGTCACGAAAAACAATCTCAGAATCAGTGGGATTCGTTGAAGCTTTCCAGCGATATTAGCTCATAAAGTGATCCTGGTCAGAATTGTAAAAATTGGCATAGCTATTAACGTGGCAACGGCCATTTTTTTTGTTAGGAAGTTATAAGAGTTAAAAGTTGACCAGCGATTTCTCATTTTTCCAACACAATTTATAAAACCATTTTTTCTAGGGACCACAACACATTTGAAGTGACTTTGAGGGGCCTCTATGACCCCCAAAAATACCCAAAAGTGACACCATTCTAAAAACTGCACCCCTCAAGGTGCTCAAAACCACATTCAAGAAGTTTATTAACCCTTCAGGTGCTTCACAGGAATTTTTGGAATGTGGAAGAAAAAAAATTAACATTTAAATTTTTTCACAAAAATATTTTTTTAGACCCCAATTTTTTTATTTTTGCAAGGCTAAAAGGAAAAAATGGACCCCAAAATTTGTTATGCAATTTCTCCTGAGCATGCCAATACCCCATATGTGAGGGCAAACTACTGTTTGGGTGCACGGCAGGGCTCGGAAGGGAAGTAGCCCCATTTGAATTTTTGAATGTAAAATTTGCTTGAATAATTAGCAGATGCCATGTTGCATTTGGAGAGCCGCTGATGTGCCTGAACAGTGGAAACGCCCCCACAAGTGACCCCTCAGGGAACTTATCTACATGTGAGGTGAGCACCCTGAACCCCAAGGTGCTAAACAGAAGTTTATAACATGGAGCCGTGAAAATAAAAAATTAAAACTTTTTCCCAAAAAATTATGTTTTAGCCCCAAATTTCTTATTTTCACAACGGTAAGAGGAGAAAATGGACCCTAAAAACTGTTGTGCAATTTCTCCTGAGGACGCCAATACCCCATATGTGAGGAAAATACACCGTTTGGACGCACGGCAGGGTTCAGAAGGGAAGGAGCACTGTGTGACCTTTTGAACGCAAAACTACCTGGAATTGAGAGCAGACGCCATGTCGCGTTTGGAGAGCCCCTGATGCGCCTAAATAGTGGAAACCCCCCCACAAGTGACCCCATTTTGGAAACTAGACCCCTCAAGGATTTTATCAAGGGATATAGTGAACATTTTGAACCCTGCGGTACGACACATAATTTGATAACATTAGGTCATCTTATTGAATAAGTTGTAATTAGTCTCGATCGCAAGTGCTCGCTACTTGAGTTTGCATCGGGTACTCGGGTATGTACCAAGAATCGCGGGTGCTCATTGCCATGCTTGAGTCCCCGCCCCACATGTTTCACTGTTATTAGACACCCTAAAAAAAAACATGCGGGTATCGCTCGTTCCTGGCAGGCAATCCCCGCGAGGTTTTTTTGGCCACGAGCATGTCACTCGATCACCCGCGATACTCTGTGCATACCCGAGCACCTGATGCAGACTCAAGTAGCAAGCACTTGCGCTCAACACTAGTCGCCATATCGTCGTCATTTTTTTTCCTGTACTTTTGAAAAAATCCCAAACCCAGCACAGACCCAACCCCAGCCCTAGCACAGCCCCAACCCTAGAGTTTATTTTTTACGCCTTTCCTCGTGCGGTATAAGTGATTAAATGACTTTATTCTTCGGGTCGGTGCAATTAGAGCGGGTTTTTATTATTGACAGCTGTCACACACTAAAAAAAATCTTCGCCGTAATTTGAGAGCTATAATTTTCCATATTTCGGCCGACAGTCATGTGATGGCTTGTTTTTTGCCGGACAAGTTGATGTTTTTATTGGTACCATTTTCAGGCACGTGACATTTTTGAACGCTTTCTATTTCGGTTTTTGGGACACAGAATAAACAAAAACCAACAATTCAGGAATTGTGCTTTTGGGATTTTTTTATGCCGTTCCGCGTGTGGTAAAATTGAGAAGGCAGCTTTATTTTTTGGGTCAGTACGTTTACAGCGGCACCACATTTATATCTTTTTTTATGTTTTGGCGTTTTTACACAATATAAACTTTTTATATAAAAAAATTTTTTTTTACATCGCTTTATTCTGAGAGCTATAACTTTTTTATTTTTCGGCTGATGGAGCTGTATGGCAGCTTGTTTTTTTCTATTTTTTTCCATAATATTTATTGATGGGTACATTATATTATTTTTTGGGGATTTTTTTTTTTTCATTTTACACATTGTCCTACTATGGGACTTTCACTTTATTCAGTCTGATCGCCTGTATAGCACAGGAACGCAGCAGCATCCCTGTGCTATCCAGGCTGTCAGCGCTGCACAGGCAGAAGATACTTTGATTGCGCATGATCGAAGTATCTTCCTGCTGTCTGGTGACCCGGATGTCGTCATCTGGCCACAGATGACGCTGATGAGGAGGTAAGTATCGGTTCTTGCCGCCTCTTACCACTGGAATAATGCTGCGATCAACTTTGATCGCAGCATTTCGGGGGTTAATGTGCTGGGAGTGGTGCAGGGCACAGATACGTATCAGTATGCATAATGTCAGAAAGGGGTTAATTTTGATTTACATTCATTTTTGTTTTATTGTTCTTAACGCATTCCACTATGTAATGAATAAAGTTTTGCAACTGGAATATTTCATTCAGTGATATCTAGGATGTGGTATTTTAGTGTTTCCTTTATTTTTTTGAGCAGTGTATAAAGACTATTATTAGTTTTAACCAAGAGTGCGTATGTTGAAAGACGCCAACAGGAACAAGCTAACTGAGCCAGAACTGATCAAGGAAAGATGGAAAGAGTAGACTGAGCACCTCTACAAGAACGATTCAGGGATACGGGAAGAAACGGAGACTGGAAATAATAGAGATCCGAACATTTTGAAAGATTAAGTCGTTGCTGCAAAAAACTTCTGTCAAACAACTAAGCACCTGGATGTGACAATATTCCAATGAAGCTAATAAAGTTTTCTGAAGGAGGTATTGATGTAATCACATGCCTGTTATGTTCTGCTACCAAAGCTAAGGAAAGAGAGGAGATCTGTCCCTACTATAGGACTCAGCTGAATCCCTACGATGTAACAGGGAACCTGATCCTGCGATCAGACCTGCTAAAGTCCTAATCTAGTCTGTACGGAGACCTATAGATGTGGGGAGGGAATCCCTACAAGTACTAAGGACTGGGAGGAATATGGGACACCTCCTAACAGAAATAGTAGCAGACAGACGAACAAACAAAATAGATAGAACATAGAGGTCCGTAGACCAAGCAAACTAACAGAGCTAGATACAGAGCACAGGCTAGCTAGAAAGTTGATATACAATGAAGTCCAGCAAAGCCAGAAGGGCGGAGCAGGATTAAATAGGCCAACAAGGTCATGTGACCAGCAAAGGAAAAAAAACCTAACAGCAAGGTTCTAACAGTACCCCCCCTTCTAAGAGGATCCTCCGGATCCCCTAGGACCAGGCTTATCAGGAAATCTCCTGTGAAACGCTCTGATAAGTCTGGACGCGGAAACATCATCTGACCTCACCCAAGAGTTATCCTCAGGTCCGAAACCTTTCCAGGCCACAAGATACTGCAAACTACCTCTATACCGTCTAGAGTCAAGGATGCGAGAAATTTCATATTCCCCGTCCTCCACCACCGGAGGAACAGAGGCAGAGGCGTCACCATCCGACACAACAGCTTTTTTTAACAGAGAGACATGAAAGACCGGATTAATTCTCCAGGAGGTAGGAACCTCCAACCTAACAGCAGATTGGTTGACAACCTGAAGCACCTTAAAGGGCCCTACAAACTTGGGACCCAATTTCTTAGAAGGAATCCTCAACCGCAGATTCCTAGAGGACAACCAAACCATGTCACCAACAGCGAACAAAACCTCCTGTCGTTTCCTATCAAAGTAGTCTTTAGATTTTCTGTTGGCCTCCTGAAGATTACCACGCACATCCGTCCAAACTCTTTCCAAATCACCGGAAAAATTCTCCTCCTCAGGCACGGCAGATCCCAACTTGGAGAACGACCCAAACGACGGATGTCTCCCAGAACAACAAAAAAAAGGCGAACAACCAGCAGAAGAAGATGTATGATTGTTCAGAGCAAATTCGGCAAGTGGCAGAAACTCAGACCACCCCTCTTGATTGTCTGCCACAAAACAACGCAAGAACTGCTCAACATCCTGGTTTTTCCTTTCTGTCTGGCCATTAGATTCAGGATGATATCCGGACGAAAACGACAAATGAATTCCCAACCTGTCACAAAAGGCACGCCAAAAACGAGCCACGAACTGAGGACCCCTATCAGAAACAATGTCAGTAGGAACGCCATGAAGTCTGACAATTTCCTTGACAAAGGCCTTAGCGAGAGTTTTAGCAAAGGGCAGTTTGACGAAGGGAACCAAGTGACACATCTTGCTAAAACGGTCCACGACCACCCAGATGACAGTAAAACCCTCAGAGGGGGGAAGGTCAGTTATAAAGTCCATAGCCAAATGTGTCCAAGGAGCACTGGGGACCTCCAAAGGACAAAGCAACCCCGCAGCAGGAGTATGTGAGGACTTAGATCTAGCACATATAGTACATTGGCGCACCCACTTAATGACTTCCTTCTGCCATCCAGGCCACCAAAAACTGCGACCCACCAGTCTCTTGGTCTCAGAGATTCCGGGATGACCTGCCAACCGAGATTCGTGACACTCAACAAACAAATCTCTCCTAAAGGTCCCAGGCACAAACAACCTCCCATGAGGAGTGTTAGATGGGGCATTCTCCTGAGCTTTAAGAATCTCATCTTCCAAAACGGAGTCTAAAGCAGCTATCACAACACCTTCTTGTAAAATGTTTTCCTCTTTCTCAGCACCGACTATGGGAGAAAAACTGCGAGACAAGGCATCCGCCTTAACATTCTTAGTACCAGGGATGTAAGTAACGGAGAAATTAAACCGCGAGAAAAACAGTGCCCACCTAGCCTGACGGGCATTCAGGCGCTTGGCAGCATCAAGATATATCAGATTTTTATGATCCGTAAGAACCTGAACGGGAAATTCCGCACCTTCCAAGAAGTGGCGCCAGTGTTCAAATGCGAGTTTAATAGCCAATAATTCCCGATTACCAATATCGTAATTCAATTCAGTCTCCGAAAATTTTTTTGAAAAAAAGGCACAGGGATGTAATCCATCCCCGTTATCCTGAGACAATACTGCGCCAACCCCCACAGAGGAAGCATCAACCTCAACCAAAAACGGCCTAGTAACATCAGGCTGCATAAGGATGGGAGCAGAGGTGAACCTCTCCTTGAGATACACAAAAGCTTCAATGGCCTCAGAAGACCACTGAACCGCATCAGCACCTTTCCTGGTGAGATCAGTCAGAGGTTTGACAATACTAGAAAATTTTTTTATGAATTTTCTATAGTAATTGGCGAAACCCAAAAACCTCTGTATCGATTTCAAACCAATAGGCCTAGGCCATTCCTGCACAGCCTGAACCTTAACCGGATCCATCTCAAAACCTTTGCTGGAGATAATGTAGCCCAAAAAACTAATTCTCTGTACAGCGAACTCACATTTCTCCAGCTTAGCAAAAAGCGAATTGTCCATTAATAACTGTAATACCTCACGCACGCTCCGCCAATGAGACTCCAGATCTGGCGAATAAATCAAAATGTCATCCAAATACACAACCACATTTTTACCGATCAAAGGTCTAAGGATGTCATTAATCAGATTCTGAAAAAATGCAGGAGCATTAGTAAGACCAAAAGGCATAACCAGATTCTCAAAATGACCCACAGGAGTGTTAAAAGCAGTCTTCCATTCATCACCCTCCTTCATGCGCAACAGATTGTATGCCCCCTTAAGGTCAATTTTAGAGAACCACTTGGCCCCCAATAACTGGTTAAACAGATCAGGAATCAATGGCAGTGGGTAAGGATTGCGTACCGTAATTTTGTTAATCTCACGAAAATCCAGACAAGGACGTAAACCGCCGTCCTTTTTTTTTTTACAAAAAAAATCCAACCGCCACAGGAGACTTAGAGGGCCTAATGTGACCGGCGGCCAAACTTGTCTGTATGTATTCCTCCAAAGCCTTCCTCTCAGGAATAGTAAGGTTAAATAAACGACTTTTAGGAAGAATCGCTCCAGGGACAAATTCAATAGAACAATCATAGTCTCTATGGGGAGGCAAAACCTGCGATTCTTTCTCAGAAAAAACTCTCCAAAAATCCTGAATAGGAACAGGCAATTCTCCCCTATCCAAAGCTGCAATACGCCCGTTACAACACTTGTCATAACATTTATGGCTCCAGGATTTAATTTCACTGGTAGACCAATCCAGTACAGGATTGTGAAATTTTAACCAGGGCAAACCCAATATTACTGGAGAAGGCAAGTTATTCAACACTACCAAATCCAATTTCTCATGGTGAACACCATTAATAGTGAGAGGAAATTCACTGACCTTGAGAGTAATATTCTTCAAAGGGGAGCCATCCACAGAAACCACAGCAATGGGGGATGATAAAGGTTCAGGTTTTAAATTGAGTTTTTCCACGAATCCCCCATCAATTACATTCAGTGTAGACCCGCAATCAACAAACACCCGAAATTCCATTAATTTTTCCTGAGCAATCGTGGAAGCAGCTAAAAATATACCCTTGGAATTTAAACAGGCAATACGGGCGTGACTGACCATTTTTTTTTCTTTCTTCATACGAAGCTCACAGCCTTTAATCAAATGACCAGATTTTCCGCAATAGAAACACAAGCCTTCCGAAAAACGACGGTCTTTTTCTTGAGAGCGAGGTGCCACCGATCCAATCTCCATCGGTTCACCACTGTTAGTACACACATTATCATAACCAGAAACTGACATAGCAGAGGATTTGCTCTCATTAACCCTAGCACGCAGTCTTCTATCCACCCGTATAGCGAATTGCATAGCCTGTTGCAAATCCTCAGGTGTAGGATAAGCAATTAGCAGGTCTTTAACCCTTTCACTGAGCCCAGCAAGAAATAGACTTTTCAGAGCAGAATCGTTCCACCCTGTTTGAGTGGACCAACGACGAAAATGAGTACAATATTTTTCCACATTACCTGATCCTTGTTTTAAACGTCTCAACTCAGTCTCAGCTGATGCCACACGGTCAGGATCATCATATAATAATCCTAAAGCAGAAAAAAAACTATCCACTGATCTGAAGCATGTATCACTAGGTTGCAAAGAAAAGGCCCACTCCTGAGGCTCTTTGCGCAAAAGTGACATTATGAACCCTACGCGCTGGGATTCATCCCCAGAGGACTTGGGTCTCAAACGAAAATACAATAAGCAAGCATTTTTAAATGAAAAAAATTCTCGATGTTCACCAAAAAATAAATCCGGCAAACATACCTTAGGCTCCAAGAAATATGCTCCAGGACAGTTACTCACGTGCTGACGGAGCTCGGCCACTTCCAGAGAGAGTCCCTGCAGGTGTTTAGCCAAATCCTGAACCGACACCATGATGGAACAAAAAAAAAAAAAAA